>NC_134526.1:5645283-6245283 GCF_027942865.1 Odontesthes bonariensis | reverse complement strand
ACTGTCTGATCGATGAGTATGCAGTATGGAAGTATGTAGTATGCGGTTTTGAACACAGCCTCTGTCCAACATCGTCCAAGATCGTTCAAATCTTCTTCTTCTGTAAGCTTTATTAACGCTTCACATTCCTATTTGGCATGGAATTATTATGCATTTAAATTGGCATGGAATTAGATCCACCTATAATCTGATCATCGCTCTCAGACAAAGGACATAGTGACAGGACAGGGACACTTCAGGGGGCCAATCAGATTTCAGCTGGGGCCAAAGTCCCTGTGGCCCCGCCCCTAGAACCGCTCCCGGGTTAAAAATTCATCTTGACGATGGTAAATCCCTGAAGGTAGGATCCCTGAGAGACAATATGGTGGAAAGTGGTGACACTCCAGAAGATCTTAAACTGTATAACAAACACTTAGAAAAAGGGGACCAACTTGTGTTAATACTTGTCCTATTAATGCCAAACATCACCTGCTTGTGATGCATGTGGGCTTCAAAAGAGGATGGAGGGTATAGATGCTAAAACTCAACGTCAATATCGGAATTCATAGCAATGGATTGGATTTAAATACTTTTCTTTGTTTTTCTGTGCAAAATTGGCAGAAATTCCTTCTGCCAAAGTAACTGAGTGAGGATTTTTGTGCTTTGCAACACAGTCCACTGTGTGGATGCGCGACTGCTTGCACCTGTATTCAGATGTGCATTTTGGTTTATAAACAACAAAAAGAAGGGTTTACTTTGTTAAATTTTCAGTTTGTAATACATGTGAGGCTACTTGCACAGCAGTGGTTATTGGGTCTGAAACTGTCACAGGGTCACGTGGACGGACTTGAATATTTTTATGAAATAAGGAGGCATAAAGCAGGATAAATGGGATGTATTAGTAAGTAGCTCACAACCTTTTCTCATTTTTATCACTCGTCTTCTCATATTGTGACTAAAAATGAGCCTTCAATTAACTGGATTTAGATCCAGAAGATCAGTTTTTTCCATTTCTTTTAACTACTTCCAAATTGGGAAATATATACAGAATCAGGTGCCACGCAGCTCCAAACACTGGCATTAAATTCTGTAGCTTCAGTCACTCCTTTTTTATTCTGGCTGGCGTTGATGGAGTACATCTCCGGCTGGGGATGGCTCTCCTCCTTTATCTTCCCCAGAGTGAGCATTATGGCGATAACTTCCATTCCTGCTCCGTTCTGAGAGAAATATCCTCCACACTTTGCAGACACAGAACAAAATCATTCCACTGATAGCAACTGGAGTCATTTTAGCTCAGATGAGGACAATTTTGGAGAAAAAGTTTTTGTATGATAAGAGTCTCTCACACTTAGAGAATATGAGCTTTTAGAAACTGTTTGCCATTACTTTCACATAATGCCCGAATAAGTACTGAAGTGATTCTGTCCATATGTAGTTTAGAGGGTGTGAAATGCAAGGCTGTGTTTGAGGCTACATTTGTGAAACCTCTGGTCTTCATTCTCTGGTCATGTTTAGGCAACAGATATATTAAATTAGCTTTACAAAACCATTTGGTTATGTTTAGGAAAAGTTGATGCCAGATGCCAACAGGTAGTGAGACCAGGCTTGTAATGAGGCCCGACTCGCAGTGAGCTCTCCAAAAGTTCTGGATAGAGTCGAGGTCGAGATCCATTTTCTTTGTGTTAGCTAAAAGAACCAAACTGTTCCCCTAAAGTTATAAGGTTGCTATGGTTTTTAAAACATTTTTGAGCTGTAGCATTAAAGAGAACATATTAAGCTTAGAGATATTTTCCTTAGTACAGATTTTTGTGGATCCAGCAGAAGACACTGAACTGTCAAACACCTTGATTGTTTTCCAGGCCTTTTTTCCCCTTGATTTCATGATATAATTGTGAAACACATTAGCATAATGTCGGCCCTGGTTAGTGCACGCTCTCAAAAAATTAGCAACTGCCTCACACTCTATTTTTGGCCGAGCCGCTGACCAATCAAAACAAAGCTTTCAGCTCTGACGCTGTCCCATAATAACATGGAAATCACCTTAAATGTGATTGATACATAGGCTGACTTATGTATTCTGTGTTAAATACAGGCTCAGCAGACTTTAAAAAAATACTTTAGTGAAATTTTGATGGATTAAATGCTGAAAAGATGTCATTGTACCATGATTAATTTAAGAGGCGTACACCCTGGACAGGTCACCAGTCCATCGCAGGGCCACACAGAGAAAAAATAAGACGAACAACCACGCACGGATCACAAATGAACCTGACATGCATGCTTTGGTACGATGGCTGAACTCAAACCAGGAGCCCTCTTGCTGTGAGGCGACAGTGCTGACCACCACAGCACATTTAACACAACAACATTTGAATGGATCTTACAGATGATTTGAGTTCAGCATCCGTTACTATGGTGACCGCCTTCATGACGCACTAAAATTAAGTCCAGTATACCTTATTGAGCCATTAATCTGACTCTGTAGTATAGTCCTCTGAATATAGTCAGTGCTGGCTAGCTTTTACCTAACATTTAATTGTTTTACTGTGGTTAATTGTAGCCAGTAGTTAGCCAGGTTAGTTGTGCCGCTATGCTAACCAAAGCTAAGCTAAGCTATCGGCTGCTATCTGTAGTTTTATCTGTGCCCTAAAGGTTATAAAGGGGCATTACTCCTCTATCAGCAGGTTAGCTTCAGTAAACAGGACTTCTGATTATTGGAACAAACAAAGGTACAGTAAAACTGAGCCAATGGAGGATTTTATTATTATTTCTGGAACACTTTTCAGAGCTAATAAGGGGCTATAGGTTCATCTTGCCTCATGGGAACAATTCATATCACCGTCAGCATCTCCTAGAAGATTTCAGTTCCATGTTCTCGTCCTTGGAGGATGCAGAGGTTGTGAATCATGGGCATTTCAACCTGGGAGACAAACTATAGCTATAATCTGCACCTCACTGTGAAAATCACCAGATTTAAGGGAAATATTCTACGTCACGTCTTTGGTTCTCAATCAAAAGTGATGTCAGCGTCAGTAATCAGCTTTAAGTTGTACTCTTTGTTGGATTAAAAAAAAAAGGAAGTGATTTGCATTGCTGAGGCTTAAGTGGAAAACTTTGGTGTGATGAAAGCCTGCCCTAATGGTCCCAGGTGTTTCTTCTCATTATGATAATTTGAAATGCTGTTCGATCCCAGCCTCCTCAGGCTCAAAGGTCTGAATGATATTATTGACTTTGAAGTGGTGCCTCAGAGAGGAAGGCATCTAACTGTTTGCTAGTTAATATAGAGAGGGATTAACATGGCAGAATGGAAGGACGAGAGGTGATTTTGAAGGGGCCAACTCACTTGTGATTGACAACACAACTGCAGGTACCTCGTCTTGCCTTTGTGTTCATGCCGCATTCTCAATTACAGCAGCTCTGCAGAACTAGAAGGATGAGGTGCACGGCGGATCTTAAACGCAGAGAAATTCTGAAAATATGGCCGAATACCTGATGTTTATTGCCTTTCTGCCCAAAATCAAACCTGAATTTTTTCTTCCCACTCATGAGCCAAAAGCGCTGCTATATCACTATCCAGTTGCATAAGATATTTCTGTCCCTGCAGACGGAAAAAGATGATAAATAAAGAATATGAAAGCCCTGAAATCTGCTGACCGCATCCTCAACCAATACATATTGACGAGCTGGTGATCCCACCTGAGAGTCGGTTTGGTCTGTTGTGCCATTTTAGCTCTGTTTAGTATTCTCGTCATCTACAGCTACTTGTTTCTGAAATGGCAGGAGTGGGGATTCAGAAAGATATTCTTCTTTGTTTAAAGACCCAGCTACACACGCCTTTAAAATCTTCTGTGGAATCAATCATCTCCAATAGATTGATTGATAACTCTGCCTCTCATTCTGCCTTTAGGAGCTCTAAGAACCACAAGTTAACAGGGAGCCTATAAAGAGAAGCTAAAACTGGAGAAATATGATCTCTGCTGCTAGTTCTCATCAGAACTCTGGCTGCAGCATTTTGAATCAGCTGGAGCAGTTTTTCTGCTTCACTGTGAGACAGGATGTTCCTGATATTAACGATATTACGAAGGTGAAGGAAGGCAGTCCTGGAAACCTGTTTATTATGCGAGTCAAAGGACAAATCCTGGTCTCTGGAGAAAATTCATCCAGCTCTTTATGTCTTTAAGACATGCTTTTAGTCACACCCAACTGATAATTATGCTGAGTATGATCAGCAGAGCAATGGACATTCATGTTGTCCAATAATATTACCCATTGGAAGCATGTATTAAGTGAAAACTCAGAGTTTGACTGGACCAAAACAGTCTAAAGACATATCAGGTTCTAAAGATACTTCTAAAGCTGTTGTACTCATCAGTAGGGCTGTAGCGATACATTGATCTCACGATACGATATGATACACGATATTCAGCCAACGATACGATTCGATACGATTCGATACGACACGATTCAATGCGATTCAATACGATTCGATACAATTCGATATGATACGATTCGATGCGATTCGATGCGATTCGATACGATGCAATTCTATACGATTTGATTCAATACGATTCGATACAATTCGATATGATACGATTCGATGTGATTCGATACGATTCAATACGTTTCGATACGTTTCGATACGATTCGATACACTTTTTCTGGTGGGACAGAAAGGGACAGTGTGATTTGACATGAATTGTCGCTGATTAGACTGGTGGTCCGACCTTTGAACCAGAAGAACAACACAGCCAGACAAACAGAAACAAACAAACATGTCACAAACGTGAGAGCTGTGCACTTTATACAACATTTTTATCAACTAATTTATCACTGTTTTGTATAATGTGACCCCCTGGTATTATATTGTATTATATTAATGTTCTACGTTTTCACTAATTGTAACGTCTGACTTTTGAATAAAGTTTGCTTTAAAAAAAAAAAAAAAATCGATACTTTATCGGGAAACAAAATATCGATATATATCGCAGTATCGATAAAATTGCTCAGCCCTACTCATCAGTGATATCAGTGGGAAGGATTCAATGAATCTTCTCTCTGATAGAAACAGTTTTATTTGTGAAAAAGCTCATGAAGTCATCACTGCTGAATGTTAAAGGAATACAAGGCTCAACAGGGCTCGGACTCCAGTGGTAATCCTACAGAGGGCAACCAAATGCATTCATCCCTGCTTCCCTCTTCCTCTTTTAAGCCTACAGGATAAGTAATGGTGGCAGCAAAAACATGAATAACGCCAACGGAACCTCATTACTGTTGTAAAATGGTGGATGGAAAGTAAGACGAGTTTCTGAATCCAGGGACAATGGAGCAGTATCTCATAGAAGCACTAAGCCAGAAAGATCACTGTAATTGTTCACTTGATTTGCCCTAAAAAATATCACGATTCTAAAGAGAATAAAAGCCTATAATTAGTTATTTTATTTCCTAATAGCTGTCCTCATCGTGTGCTTTGTTCTCAGTGAATTCAGCACAGAAACCTATTTGTCAGTCTGTTTAAACAGCTTTGTTGTTTGCAGAACAACCCAGGTACAATCCTTCTGCTCTCTGATGCCTCGGCTGTTTAATAAAGACAAAGAAACGAGGATGCCACTCTGTATCTGTTTGGTCAGCGAAAGATAGATTGTCTGAGATTTAAAATCTGTGACTGGAGCTCCCAGAAGTCTGGTTGACTGTGGAAAGTAAGCTGAATAGATCAAAAAGTCCGACCCTAACGAGCTGAAAGTGGACATGTCACCACCTATCGGACTCAATTTGGTCAAATGGACTCCCCTCCCTTGTGTACTGGGGCAGCGGTCCAATTAAATGGCGTAAATCAACCTTTAATATCAGCTCGACTGTACCTTTTTATAACTCTGTAACGTACGTGATTATTATCACTGGAAAAAAAATCCAAATTACCAGGTATATTTGTCTAATTTCTAGTCAAATATCTCATTACACTTAATATAAGACACAATTGCCTTACAAGTACTATTCCAGCCAGATATAGGGACATGTATCGAGAAAATACATCTTGAATTTTCACTGGTTCCATTGGCAAATTGTTTTGCTTATTTCAAGCAAAAACGTCTTGTATTTGTTGTTTTTTTACTTATTTTAGGAGGGGCATTTTTTCCAGCCTGAAACTTAACCTCAGAAAAAGATAACTCAAAGCTTTTTTAAAATGCTCAAATTAATTTCCCCCCATTTTTTCTTTCCCCAGGTCATTATGGGAAGGAGAACCTGCGCGGCGGAGGCCAAGACATGCACAACTACATCTCCTCTGGGTTCGTTACACTCGGACGAGGCCACTTGAAAGGTAGTCTGTCCTCATTCTGAGTTTTTTTTTTTTTTCACTTCACAGTAAGATCAGAATACACTGGAAAAAAATCAAAGTCTTACCAAGTATATTTGTGTCATTTCTAGTCAAAATATCTCATTACACTTAATATAAGACACAACTGCCTAACAAGTACTATTTCAGCCAGATATAGGGACTTGTTGGAAGACAATACACCTTGAATATCTTGTTAAATGAAAACACTGGAAAAAATGCCCCTCCAAAAATAAGTAAGAAAAACAACAAATACAAGATGTTTTTGCTTGAAATAAGCAAAAATAAATCTGCCAATGGAACTAGTGAAAATCGGCTTGTCAAGATTTCTTGAAATAAGATGTGATATTTAGGACTTTTGAGTTAAAAGTGATCTTGAAATTAGCTTAAAAACCTCTTCACATGAAAAAAAAAATCTTGTTTCATGTGAAATATGACTCAAAACAATTTGTTTTCAAGACTTTTTCATTTAACAAGATATTCAAGATGTATCGTCTTCAAACAAGTCCCTATATCTGGCTGAAATGGTAATTGTTAGGCAGTTGTGTCTTATATCAAGTGTAATGAGATACTCAATGAGACAAATATACTTGGTAAGATTTAGATTTTTTCCAGTGAAAGTCTTGAAAACAAATTGTTTTGAGTCACATATCATATGAAACAAACTTTTTTTGACATTAGAAGAGGTTTTTAAGCTAATTTCAAGATCACTTTTATCTCAAAAGTCCTAAATATCACATCTTATTTCAAGAAATCTTGAAATTCACTAGTTCCATTGGCAGATTTTTTTGCTTATTTCAAGCAAAAACGTCTTGTATTTGTTGTTTTTCTCACTTATTTTTGGAGGGGCATTTTTTCCAGTGTAAAGATGATTTCATTCGGACAGCTTTGGTGTCATGCTGTCATCCTGTTTCTGCCAAAAATGTTGCGTACATGACAGTGCTGTTAAAGGGATAGTTCGCCTCTTTTGACATGAAGCTGTATGACATCCCATATCAGCAACATCATTTCTGAACATCTTCTTACCCCCTGCTGCGTCCTGTGAGCAGAGTTCCAGCCTCGTTTTGGTGTTGATGAAGGTAGTCCGGCTAGTTGGCTGGGGCTTAAAAAATAAAGCGTTTTGCTTCTCAAAACAATATGCGTTCAACAGAGTAATACATTTGCATCACAAAATCGTTCATCCAGAAAAAGTCAGACCTCACAATCGCTTGGCCCTATTTTCTCTCACTTCGTATCACTGCCTGCTGTGTAGACCGTGTAGACCAGGGATGTCCAAAGTCGGTCCTCGAGGGCCGCTATCCTGCAGGTTTGAGATGTTGCCCTGCTTCAACACACCTGATTCAGATTAAATGGATCTCTTCAACAGATTGTTAAATTCTGCACAGACCTGTTAATGTTGTCTTGATATGAATCAGGTGTGTTGAAGCAGGGCAACATCTAAAACCTGCAGGACAGCGGCCCTCGAGGACCGACTTTGGACATCCCTGGTGTAGACCGAAGTGCAGACCAAGCAGCAAACACCGTAACAGGCGCGGTTGTCGGGAGGCGGCAGCACGCAGAGATACGAAGGGAGAGAAAATAGGGCCAAGAGATTGTGAGGTCTGACTTTTTCCTGGAGAACCATTTTGTGATGCAAATGTATTACTCTTTTGAACGCATGTTGTTTTGAGAGGCAAAACGCTTTATTTTTTAAAGCTGCAGTCTGCAACTCTTTTTCAAGCATAATGCCTGGAACTGTCCGGGGATTCTGAAAGTAGTACATTAAATACCCCAATACAAAAACAAAAAGAGTTCTCTAGGTCCCCTATATGTCCCGCTAGGTCCCTCCAAAGCCAGCAGGTTTGTTTACAAAATTGCAGACCGGACCGGTAAAAGGTAACCAATCAGGTTACGAGCTGGGCTCTGCTGCCTGTCAATCACCGATTGTGCACGCGCGATACAAGGTAGGCTCGTCCCCACGCTTATTTATCTGGACTATTGAACTTCATTACGGGCTAGTCTACTTACTGTGTCTTCCATGATCGCAAATGACAGGTGAGTTGATGAATGAGGAGTCGTGTAAGCGCATCTGGCGTGCACGTAGACGTGCACGAGTTCTCATGTGTTTTGATGGGGCGGGACAGGAAGTTGAATAACTTTTTATTTTTCGGTTAAAAAATAAGCATTTCTTGCATTTTGCGACTACGGAGGTCACCGTTTTCAACTTCAAGCGTTCTGATAGATCATGTAAACTCTTAAAATGCCAAACATTAGGACTTTACGTATGACAACAACAAATCCTGCAGACTGCAGCTTTAAACCCCAGCCAACTAGCAGACTACTTTCATCAACACCAAAACGAGGCTGGAACTCTGCTCACAGGACGCAGCAGGGGGTAAGAAAATGTTCATAAATGATATTGCTAATATGGGATGTCATACAGCTTCATGTCAAAAGAGGCGAACTATCCCTTTAAAGGAAGAAAAGAAGTCACAGAATGTGACTTTTGTTTCAGCTTAGTGGAAGTTTGGACTTTACAGCTCGTAATGGCTTGAAGTGACATCTTGCAAAGTCCTCTCACACACACATTTCTTATCTGTGATTAAATACACACTTCTCAGCACAAAGTAACACTTCCATACTCTGTAGGCAGCCAGTGTGAAGGCAGCAGTCTATTGCCTTCCTGAATCTGAGTGAATCCGACGCTGTGTTGCAGAATAGGCCCAAAACAACAGGTCTGTTGTTGTGTTTTAACAGCGCAGCAATCCATAGACGAGTCGGGCCAGATGTCCTGGCAGGGAGATCTGGACATCCCCATGTCCTACGGTACGTTTTTTCCAAATGTTCCGGCCACACGACCTGCTTTCTGCTTGCACCTGATAAGGGAAGTCATTCTCACTGCACACACGGACACACAAACGGATCAGTCGAGTGCCCTTGGCTGATAATCACAGCACCGTCTCTGGGTGTAAGTTCTGTGGGCCAAAATATTTCCACTGCTGCGGGCTTGGTTAAATGCATCAGTCTGCTTTGTTCTGATGGCTTCTGTGATCAGGTGAGGACATTAACACGAGCAGAAAAATGCTTTTTAAGGTAAGTGAAAGACTCGGCCTGCTCGTATTGAGAGATATAATCTCTCTGAACTGGAAAAAATCAAAGTCTTACCAAGTATATTTGTCTCATTTCTAGTCAAAATATCTCATTACACTTAATATCAGACACAACTGCCTAACAAGTACTATTTCAGCCAGATATAGGGACCTGTTTGAAGACAATACATCTGGAATATCTTGTTAAATGAAAAAGTCTTGAAAACATCTTGTTTTGAGTCACATATCATATGAAACAAGCTTTTCTTGTACATTAGAAGAGGTTTTTAAGCTAATTTCAAGATCACTTTTATCTCAAAAGTTCTAAATATCACATCTTATTTCAAGAAATCTTGACAAGCCGATTTTCACTAGTTCCATTGGCAGATTTTTTTGCTTATTTCAAGCAGAAACGTCTTGTATTTGTTGTTTTTCTTACTTATTTTTGGAGGGGCATTTTTTCCTTATTTATTCGTTCCTTTTGGGGGTTTTATGATCAAAGTATATAAATTTGAACTGTTCTGTTGGATTCTTTTTCAAATCGCCTTTCAGTTTTCTTATGAAATGTTAATGTTTTTTCGACGCAACCTAAAACTAAGGAGATTTATGACTCCAATATGTGGCTCACAAGCTCGAATAACAGCTTCATGTCTTTTAAGAATCATCCTTTTCATTATTTAGAACTATTATATAGATCGACTTAAATGATCAGCATGGTTATCTGTTATAATGAGACCCTTGACTACAAAAACACACCATTAACTTGTAATTAAAGAGAAAGCCACAGTGTTTCTCCGCCTTCCCTTGGACCAGTTTTAAATTTTAATGAAGCTCATCAGCTTTGGGTGGATCCATGGATGTTATGTACACAGCTTGCGTGACCGAATGCTCAATCCACCACAAATAAAACAGATGTAACATATGGGAACACTTTAAGAAGAGATATTAAGTTGATTATGGAAACCATCAAATCCACCACCTCTTCAGGAAAACTCCAAAAACAGGAGGATGTGAGGGGGGCAGAAAGAATTAATACCCCAGAAGAAGAAATCAGAGGTGGGTAGAGTAGCCAAAAATTTGTACTCAAGTAAAAGTAAAAAGTAGTCATCCAAATAATTACTTGAGTACGAGTAAAAAAGTGCTTGGTGAAAAATCTACTCAAGTACTGAGTAACTGTTGAGTAACGTCTGATTTATTTGTTAACACAAGCATTCAATCAGACAGACAAAAATACTAAATAATCATCTTTAGGCAAATTAGAGTTCATCCAATTGATAAAATAAATTAAAATGAATTCATTAATTACAAAATGGCTTAAATTAAAATAATCCAGGTAAATTCAAGTACTTCAATAAAAAATAAGAGAGACTTAGGAAATGTTTAAAACATATGTAACCTAAAAAACAAACATTCACCTATCCATGGGGGAAAAAAACGAATTTATGAAACCAATCTTGTTTTGGTTGACACAGAAGACACATAATGCAGCTGCTGTTTCTCACTCTTTGTAAGGTACACATGCTTTCAGTATGAGGCCTCGTCTGCGTCTTCATTTCCCACCGTTGGTTCTGACATTTTTCACCTGTTTCTTTGTTTGTTTGCTACAACTGCTAATGCTAAAGCTAACCCGTCCCGCCGCTGAGATTGAGTACGGTCACGTGACCAGACTGCACGGCTGCGTCTGATTGGTGGAACACAGTCAGGTGGTAGAGCCTTTGGCGGAAGTCTCTCTCTCTGTCAGAATAAAACATTAAAATGAGGCGTACGCGGGGGGATAAAAATAATGAGGCGTAGAATACCAAAGAGGTAAGAAGAAAAGTAACCAGCTCATTGTAGCCTAATGTAGCGGAGTAAGAGGACAGTTTCTGCTGCACACATCTACTCAAGTAAAAGTAAAAAGTATAGTGATTTAAAACTACTCCTAGAAGTATAATTTTTCAAAAAATTACTCAAGTAAATGTAACTCGTTACTACCCACCTCTGGAAGAAATACACTCAACTATCACCCAAGAACAAAGTTGCATATAACAGGGTTCCTTCTGTAAAGTCTGTAAAGCATCCACAGCATCATCACATCTACTTGAATTTGACGGGTGGCTGCCATGACTTTCAATGGAAGCCGCTACGGACGCACATTTATGAATTTAGAGGCTCCCGTCCAGACGTCTGGGTGCAGATCGTGAACAGCAGGTTAAAAAAGCAGCACGTCTGCTTCCATAAAGTGGAGGAAGTGAATGAATTCCTTCGACCAAAGACTAACGTATTTATTTTATGTCGTCTGAGACCCCCCAGCGACTGTACCCGTCGCCCTGGAGCCGTGCCGCTCAGGTGACACGTCTGAGTGCCCTGATTGCTGTGCTGTCTCTTCAAAGCGGAGGTCCTGTCAGCCTCCTGTGCTGTTGGTGTCGGAGTTTAACGGGCAGCTGACAGCAGCAGGAGGCAGACTGACAGATGTGTGTAGTGTTGCTGATCCCTGCAGCACATCTGCTCCAGAATCTGCACGGAAACAAAAAGTGACTGCACAGGTCACTGTTTCAACCAAACATTTCACACGTTGAATTCTAGTTTTTATATGGAGACGGGGGGGGGGAATCCTTCCTTCCTTCATCCTTCCTCAACTTTACTGGGTTCCTTCCTTCCTTTCCTTCCATCCTCTTACTGGGCTCCTTCCTTCCTTTCCTTCCCTTTTCTTAGCTCTTTCCTTCCATCCTCTTACTGGGCTCCTTCCTTCCTTTCCTTCCCTTTTCTTAGCTCTTTCCTTCCATCCTCTTACTGGGCTCCTTCCTTCCTTTCCTTCCCTTTTCTTAGCTCTTTCCTTCCATCCTCTTACTGGGCTCCTTCCTTCCTTTCCTTCCCTTTTCTTAGCTCTTTCCTTCCTCCACTTTACTGGGCTCCTTCCTTCCTTCCCTTCCCTTTTCTTAGCTCTTTCCTTCCATCCTCTTACTGGGCTCCTTCCTTCCTTTCCTTCCCTTTTCTTAGCTCTTTCCTTCCTCCACTTTACTGGGCTCCTTCCTTCCTTTCCTTCCCTTTTCTTAGCTCTTTCCTTCCATCCTCTTACTGGGCTCCTTCCTTCCTTTCCTTCCCTTTTCTTAGCTCTTTCCTTCCATCCTCTTACTGGGCTCCTTCCTTCCTTTCCTTCCCTTTTCTTAGCTCTTTCCTTCCATCCTCTTACTGGGCTCCTTGCTTCCTTTCCTTCCCTTTTCTTAGCTCTTTCCTTCCATCCTCTTACTGGGCTCCTTCTTTCCTTTCCTTCCCTTTTCTTAGCTCTTTCCTTCCATCCTCTTACGGGGCTCCTTCCTTCCTTTCCTTCCCTTTTCTTAGCTCTTTCCTTCCATCCTCTTACTGGGCTCCTTCCTTCCTTTCCTTCCCTTTTCTTAGCTCTTTCCTTCCATCCTCTTACGGGGCTCCTTCCTTCCTTTCCTTCCCTTTTCTTAGCTCTTTCCTTCCATCCTCTTACTGGGCTCCTTCCTTCCTTTCCTTCCCTTTTCTTAGCTCTTTCCTTCCATCCTCTTACTGGGCTCCTTCCTTCCTTCCTTCATATCCTTCTTAGCTCTTTCCTTCCATCCTCTTACTGGGCTCCTTCCTTCCTTTCCTTTGTTTGGTTCTACCCTTCTTTTGTTTTTATTTCCCTTCTTTGTTTTCCTCCTGCAATTCTTCTCATCCCTCCCTTTTCTGCTAATCTTTCCTCCTGCCTACTGGACTCCCTGTTTCCTTCCTTCTTTCTTATTCCATCTCTTTTTTGACAGTTCCTTCCTTCTTTCCTGCCTTCCCATCTGTCTTTCCTCCTTTACTTCCTTCAGTCCCTTAATTCCATCCTTTTCCACCTCATTGTTGTCCCTTGTCGTCTTTGTTTCTGTCCTTCCTTCTTTTCTTCCTTCTACATTTGTCCTCTGTTCCTTTTCCCCCAACATTCTTTCATCCTCAGTTTTTTCATCTTTCCTATCATCATCCCTTATTCCCACTGCTTCTGTCCTTAATCTCTTTCCTTTCGTCCTCCTTCGATAAATCAGTGAAATTAAAATCCTCACATTTAAAAGTTTTTACAAAGGAAAGTGTTATTCATGAATAAAATCAATTAAGTGTGTTTTTCTGTTCTGGTAATTCCGCCTTGTTCTGTTTTAAACGGATCTCTTTAGACGACAGCAAAGTCACAATCATCCCTTTTTAAATCTGAGCACAAATGACTGGGACCTCAGAAGCTGTGAGTTTGTAACACTCGTGTTCGTGGGGGAGTAAAGTGAAAAGAACAGCACACTTCGGTCCTAACAAGCTGATAAACCAAGTTCCAAGTAATGTCATTAATATTCATGTATCTATGATATAACCCAACACTGAGCTCAGTGACTGTCTGAGGTCACTGCCAAGGCTGTAAAGAAAGCTGTATATCAGGGAGAATTGAAGGGTACGCTCATTGGTCTAGACTGCCGGTCCTCTTCATGATGAATCGTTTCAGCAACGTTTTAGAGACTCAAAGTAGAGCCGCTGCTCCGAGAGGAGCCAGTTGAGGTGGTTTGGGCATCGGATCAGGACACCTCCTGGTCACCTTCCTTTGGAGGTGAACCGGGCACGACTAAATTCAGCTTTATTGTCAATTCTTCACATGTACCAGACATACAAAGCGATCGAAAATTACGTTTCCCACCATCCCACGGTGAAGACAAAAACATATGCTAAAAAAAGTACACATAGCTAAACATTAAATAGAAGTATCTAAACATAAAATAGGCATTTAAAGTAAGTGAAGTGCATTGTAGGATGGAGGATTAAGAAGGCAATGGAATGGTGCAAAACAGTTCTGTTTGGTAATGGCAAAGTGTGCAAGTTGCATGCTAGTGCAAAGACAGTCAGGTAATAGCAGCATAAGTTTTCATGTTTTGTTTTGTAAATTACGGAAGTCCTGAGCGGACGTGGTACATATAAACTTTTTTTCTGATGGTTATCTCGAGATAACGAGATAATTATGTCGTTATCTCGAGAAAACAATGATCGTTTTCTCGAGAGATGTCTTTTCAATGAAAGGGGGGTCAAAATGGGTAAAAACCTTTGCCAGAAATACATATAAACACATAAAAACAGGGGCGGACTGGGGAGAAAAAGTAGCCTCGAAAACCATCGGTAAATTAAGTCATTATCTCGAGAAAACGATCATTGTTTTCTCAAGATCTCAAATTAATTATCTCGTTATCACGGGAAAACGGATGGAATAAAATGTATGTACCTATGGCCATTTAGGGCTTCCATACTAAATTGTCTTCCCATCTGTCTCGGTACCTAACTTACCGCACTTACTCTGGCACTAGTTATGCTCTGAGCTGTTTGGTTTTGGAAGGAAATGCACTTATGATTTCTTGTGACCTGAAGTTCTTTTGCCAACCGATGTGGAACACACTTATTGTGAGTCGCTTTGGATAAAAGCGTCTGCAGAATGACCGTAATGTAATGTTTAAACTGTGCAAGTGGCATAGGCCCAGGACTCGCTGGAGAGATTACGTCTCTCGGTTGGCCTGGGAACGGCTGGACGGAGCTGGAGGAAGTAGCGGGGAACAGCGATGTCTGGGCCTCTCTGCTCTCCATATTGCCACCACGACCCCATGTGGATTAAGCGTAGTGATGTGTCGGTCGTGAACGATCCGGCTCTAAGAGCCGGCTCTTTGAAGTGAACGACAGGAACCGGCTCCACAATGGGAGCCGTTTTGGGATCCTATTTGGGAGCCGTTTTTTTTTCTTTCAGTATCTCGCTGTCTCTCCGCCTCCCTGTCGTTGCGCTTGTGCTCTGCAAGTGCCACAGAGCCGACAGTTTTTTTCCCACGTCGTTTTTTTTTGTCCTTCGGACCGGTGCCTCGCTGTCTCTCCCCTCTCCCTCCCCCTCACTCTCCCTCTCCTTGCGCGTTTTGCTCTGCTTCTGCCAGTGCTAGACGGGGATATATGGGGAGCCGAAAGAGTCGGCTCTCCACAGTAAGAAGAGCCATTAGAGCCGCATCTCGAAAAAGAGCCGAAAGTCCCATCACTAATTAAGCGGTTAAGAAAATGGATGGATGTCATAGCAATGCAATGACTTTGGATGTCAGCTGCTGCCTCAGAGCTCGTAGTAGTTGGGATGTGACTCTTAAACCTGGGTGAGAAACGATATGATCAGCAAACTCTTATATTTTGGCAAAGTTGCAAACGATTTAACGTTTAAACTGTGGAAAATATCACATTTTTATGGCCCAAGTTCATCCAAATCAAACAAGTGTCCAATTAAAGACACAATTTAGCAAGAATATTCAAAGTGTCTGCTGCACATTATGGTTGAAAAACATAGCGGCTTCTTTATTTGACGGTGAAAAACAAATCCTAAAACTATCCCCCAAAATGTGAGGTTAAAGACATGGTGTGTACAAACATTCTCCTCCTCCTTGGGGCTTATTCATCTCTCTCCTTGTTTTCCCGTTCTGTGGCATCCACTGATGTGCATCCTGCTTAATTACTTTTTCATGAGATGCTCCCTGTTTTCGTCCCGAGGGAATTGCTTCTCACCCCCAACCCCACCAACACCCCCCCCATCCCAATCCACTTAAGGTGACCTTGTCTTATTGCGATGCACTGCTGCAGCTTTCTCACCTCCCTGTGCTGTAATCCCTCCCGGCCGCAGTGTGGTTACGTGTGTGGCGGCGTGCGAGTGCGAATGGCGGGGTGTCAAAGTGTGCCGGGAAGGTATCGCCTGCCCTATTTGCATCCATTACCGAGTCTTTGTGGTTCTCCATCTTTACGGCTTCTCTTTAAGATGCGAACCTGAGCAGACGGTAACTTTAAACTTTGGGAATCGTCGATCGATTTAAAATCATGTAACGTGACATGATCAGCTCGCTGCACATGCATGTTCACCAACCTGACCGAGATGCTTCTAATTGATTTAATTAGATGATGGTGAGTCGACGCTTTCTGGATCAAGTGACTTCGCCGTGCTGCTCCTTGAAATCCACTCTGAAGTTTGTGACTTTGTCAGGAGGGGGAAAAGTCATTTGTATCAGCTCCCAGGAATCTATTTGATACAGAATGTCACCTTCTGGATCTTTTTGTAGCTTTTTTTGCAGTTTGTGATTGACGCTAATAAACTTCAATTTAGGTTGAAACCAGATTTGATATAACCTTCATGATGCTTTTATATATTATGCACAAATGGGCTGTTCCTCAATGGATAAGACAAGTGGATATATAGATGGATGGATGTAGTCGATTCTAAAAAGAGACCAGTTCTGAAATGTTCAAGAGTCTGTAAGAATATTTTAGATAAGTCCCAAAGTTACTGAGCGTGTAGTAGTATGTCTTTAGTAGGGCTGGGCGAGTTAACTAGTTATTATCGCGTTAACTATCGCGTTAAATCATTTAACGTTGATAAATATTTTATCGCTCATGAATGCAATTTATTTTTTTATTTTTTAAACAATTTTTAAAAATTAAAAAAAAAAAATTGGGGAGGGGCTTTTGTGCCCACTATGCCACAGACCACCCCTGTTTTATTATTTATTTTATTATTGTAAAAGTTTGTTGCTCACAGGCTTTTATTTTGTAAAAGTCTGTTGCTGTCTGCTGAGGAACCGGAAAAGAAAGTAATCGGCGGATCCACCAAACATGGAGAAGGGTACGGAACTTTTACTCGGCCATTTTCATTTTAAAGTTCTTCCAGACGGCGGAGTCGACAGAACCAAAGTCATCTGTAAACACTGCCAAGTTGAATTGTCTTCTCAGCGTAGTAGTTCCAGTCTAAAATATCACTTAAAGGCAAAACACACAACTGATAGCAGCAAGTCATTCAAGGAAACAGACAGTGGAGCGAGGCTTCTACATAAAAACTACAGAAAGATGCTAAATGCTAAAAGCTATAACACATCTTTTGAATTATTTTTTAATTAATTTTTGTTAATTAATTAACAATGCCCCCGTTATACACAATTTAAGACTTGTTATTGACTCGGGTCTAACTAGTCCAAACAAGGTTGTATAACAGTTGGTGAACTTGGATGATGCACAATGCTGTTGAGCCACCATGAAATTATGTCGGCATGGAAACTCCAGCTTCAAAAGAAGATGTTAAAACATTTTTTCTCTGGGGGAATCGCATGTTCCTGACGTAGTGGTATCTCCAACATTCAACCAAGATTAATCATTTGAAATTATTGGGTCACATTACGTAGAACGAGGTGATAAACTGTGTCTGCATGCAGAATTGGAGTCCAGTAAAAGAAATTTAACTGGTGACATAAATCACTTGTTCTCCTCTTTTATGTAAGTTATTTGGCTCATGGAACCTTTGCTCAGACTCAAGTCACAGCAGAGTTGTGCTGGATTTTGGTGAGCTCACCAAAAGCTACAAATAAGCATGATAAATATTCAAGGTGTTCAGGCCTGACGGATGAGAGGAAAAAAAAGATGGGAGATATTCATATTCTTTTCTACAACACTGTCCTCCATACATGGTCCCTGGAGTGGTTATCGTGTGAATAAAATGATCTGATGTGCAGAGTGATATTCAAATCCCCCCGAAAGGGCTTTGCAGAGTGCTATCTGCCTCTGCATATTGAGATAATCCCACCTAAAAAACAGAAATTCGGGAGGGTAGACCAGAAAAAGCACAGTCTGCTCTGATTGGTCAGTTCAAGGCAGGATTTCATTGGAGCTAAAATTAGTGTAAGCCCCCACATTCAGGGCGAGTCAGCATTTTTATTCATTCGTTTAGCAAATTGTTATCTTAAGAATGCATAAAAACTATTTCCCCCCCATTGTTGGGGCAGATACTGACGTCCAGAAGTGTTGTGCGAAGCAGTTCACATGTCGAAATGTGAATATGGAACGTTCGTTTTATTTTACCAGCTCTCGTTCGTTTCATGAGTGTCATATTCTCCTGTTCCACCAAATCACACGGACCATTATAGGTGCTAACAGCTAGCATAGCCAATTTTATTCTGAAGTCCTTTCTCACACTGGAAAAAATCAAAGTATTACCAAGTATATATGTCTCATTTATAGTGAAAATATCTCATTATACTTAATATATGACACAACTGCCTAACAAGTACTATTTCAGCCAGATATAGGGACTTGTTGGAAGACAATACATCTGGAATATCTTGTTAAATGAAAAGCAAAAGTCTTGAAAAAAAATTGTTTTGAGTCACACATCATGTGAAACAAGCTTTTTTTTTTACATTTGAAGAGGTTTTTAAGCTAATTTCAAGATCACTTTATCTCAAAAGTCCTAATTATCACATCTTATTTCAAGAAATCTTGACAAGCCGATTTTCACTAGATCCATTGGCAGATTTATTTTGCTTATTTCAAGCAAAAACGTCTTTTATTTGTTGATTTTTTTTTTTTTTACTTATTTTTGGAGGGGCATTTTTTCCAGTGCGGATCAAGTGAAACGCTCACATCAAATCAAATCAAATTTATTTGTATAGCACATTTCATGTACAAAACAATTCAAAGTGCTTCACATAAAATAAAAGCATTGCAGCAGGGAGTTGAAGAAGCATTAAAAATACATAAAAGAATATAAAGAGAAACAAATAAAATGATTTAAATTCATTTAAAAACAAGCAAAAGATATCGTGCAGAATTCATGCATAGACACATGAGAAAAGACACATGCTGTTTGGTTAGGTTTAGGCATCGGTATTCCCTGGTTAGGTTTAGAAAAAAGGTTCCGGTCAGGTTTAAAGCATAAATCCAGCACATTGGATACTAAAAACAAGCCAAATCCCCAGCTGGGGGTCATGTATCCATGTTTTGATTGGGTCTCTGACCTGATGGCGCAGCACAGTTTGCTGAGTCGTGCATCGTGGGTCAGAAAGGTGGAACATCTGGAAATTAGACCAGATTGCTCTCTCTCTCGTGCGTTATTTTACTGATATTCTAATCCTCGAGCATTTTGTACTGCTGTTTAGTTTCATTTGGATGGTACAAACCAGGCGTTTCACAGAGGTTTTGGACTCAAACAGGTCAGAGGAGTAAACCACCTTGCACGTAACGTTTTTGATCTGTTTAGAATCCATGTGAACCGTTGCAGCAGTTTTCAGGCACCATTAAGACTTTGAATGGTCTTTATCAGGTGATTTTACATCTAAAGTGGCAATTTGGGCTGCTTACTCAATGAGCTTGATTCAGACCAGCGGGGAGAAGTCTCCTCACGGTGCCAAATACACAATATAAACTGATTCATCTCCTCATCTCCTCTGTCTGTTAAATAGTCAGCTAATGAACCCGATTGGACTGGTTACATGGAATTCACACAGTGAGACCCTTCGAATCACATCGCCAAGACGAAATATTGAAATCCATTCATTGCATCCTGACAAACACCTTGTCTGGTCCAACCTCTCCTCTTGCATTATGTCGTGGTCTGTTCAATGAGCTAAAGAGCTAGCTGGAAGGAAGCTCAACCTGTGCTATCAGGCCACTTTAAACACTTTTAAAACTGAAAATGTCCCGTATCAAAGCGTCTAGATATCTGCCTGAACTTGGCCTGAACTGAGGAGTGAATTATGGTTAAAAAAAATAATAAATTACAACATGATGTAAGCAAAGTTTGCTCAATAAACATGTAAATCTGCAGGATCCGCTGGCTGCAGAAGGTTTCGGGTTTTTGATGCTGCAATTTTGTGGCATTAGATTGCTTCTTATTGTAATTCAGTCCATTGAAAGCCTGAGCCGAATAAATGTGTGTGGCACGAAGTGAAAGACAAAACGTAAAAAAAGAGGAGAGCAAAGCTCATTTATGTACATACTGAAGCAGTTTCAAAGGGCTGAACAGAAGGATAAATATGAATATAAACAATTATGCAGATCCAACTGCAGTCCTCAGATGTGCAAGTGATAAAATTCCCTTTCAAAGAGCTGCAGCTCGGTTTTATATCATTTAACAACACTTAGCTCTCGACTTGATTCAGAAAAGCCTTCCATCAGTTCTGCTAGCAAAACACTGCGAAGATTGTGTACTTTTAAATAGTGCTCCAGTATGTAAATTAATACCTTTTGCGACAGTTTAACAAACATCCTTGAGATCAAGGATGGTTTCAGGCTGGTATAAACCCACCGTCTGTCTGGCTGTTGTTCTACTCTGGATCTGCTGCTTCTTCAAAATCCCCCTGCAGTAGCATCCTAAGTGCGACCTCCACACAAATTAGCTGCACGTATGAGTTTTTTCTGGGCGTTTCATTGTAAATGTAAATGTACTTTATTTATACAGCCCTTTACAGACGATCCTTACGGTGTACCAAAGTGCTTTACAGCAGGTAATAAATAAAGAGAAGAAGAAGTAAAAACAAATAAAAACAATAAAAGAAACAGTGAAAGCAAGAAAATACAACAAAATCAATTAAGATAAAATAAGATAAAAGTGTCATCATACTTCTGGGTATTAAAATCCTAAATTGCAATAGTGTGACCTTGAACTTATTAGGGCATGGATGGCTTTCTCAAGGTCACGACGACTTACATGACTTGTATAAGCAACATTTAGCCATTAACATGGAGGTTTGTGCAGAGCTCAGGCACATCGGGGGTGATGTGGGATTCAGTCTGTAGCCCAACTTGTGGAGAAGCAGGCTATCAAACAACTTTTCAATGAGGTGATGTGTCTTTAGATGTTTGCGCCATCAAAAAGTGTCCCTCCATCCCTCTTTTATGGGGACACCGGTGCTGCATCCTGAGCTTAATGGCGCCTATATTCTTCTTCTTATTATTCTTTAAACCAATCGCAAACAAGCCAGGCTGTTTGATATTCTTCTCTCTAACCCAGAAATGATAATGGGCGCCATCACAGTGGTGTGCCTCGCTTTAATCATGAAAAGTGGTTCAGAAAACACGAATTTAACTCGTGCACGCACAGCTGAGTGGATTGTTTTGTTGCTCACAGCAGAGTTTGATGACAGTAAGTAAAGACGGCCGAGTCATTGGTCACTTTGTAGCGAGGAGAAGGATACAGGAGCACTGCAGGTGATCTGACAGTGAGAGACGGATTACCTGCAAACACAGGGGAGGTCGGGTGTTGTGGAGAGATGGGAACCCACTGGGGACAACGGGAAGGAAATGGTAGGCTTTTATTTAAAAGAGATGCTCTCATAAGACGAGTCAAGAAAAGACGAAGAAATTCATAAATCTGAGATATAGATTTAGGCTGTGTTCGAAACCGCATACTTCTCCTACTAACTTTTTGAGTTAGTGTGCAAGTTTGAGTATGCGAGAAGTTCCCGGATGCATACTAGATTCTCTGAAATGTTGGGTATGCATCATGAGGTTACTACTCATACTCAAACTACCCAAGATGCAACGTAACGTGACGTCGCTGATCGTCATTTCCTGTCAAAACGGCAGTTTCAAGCTAGCTACAACGAGGGTAGGTTCACTTCCTGTTTTCAAAACAAAAGCACCAATTGTATGGTAATGGCTTTCCCTATGATAAAAGGCAACGGGTATTTTATTTTGTGAAAATAACCGGAAGTGCGTTACTCACTGCGGCTAGCTTTAGTAGCGCTGAATTCGTGGGAACAAAATTGTAAACAGCCGGTATTTTGTCAGGTTTTCAACACGTTGGGGATCTAAACGACTACTTTCTCACCTGAAAATGTTTCAAATGTTGCTAAAGTTTACAGAGTTTAGAGCTTAAGAGAAATCAGCTTCAGGCCGGCTGATTTCGGCTCGGGCAGGAGCGAAATGCATTGTGGGTAAAGGCTCTGCATACTGTCTGATCGATGAGTATGCAGTATGCAAGTATGTAGTATGCGGCCATAGATATATCATCAACATTAACAGCATATTCAACTTCCTTGTTCAATTAACAAAGGTAGATTTTCATGATATATATTCCTATTCTCTGTGTTCGTGAACCATATCGTGAGTTAATGAGCATTAGTTAACCTGCTCTGCCACAGTTCAGAGAGTCGGGCTCCGCTTCCACTTCCCCTCTGAAGGCCGCCGGCTGCGCCACCATGAAATGCTATTAGTGGCAGAACAAAGTGGCGGATTGAATGCCGCAGCCTCAAGAAAGCGATATGTGACATGTAAAGCCCTGCATGGATGCAGATTAGCATTATCTGTGCCACACCTGTCAATAGATATTATTAGTGGGAGGGCGAGGACGAGGCGGAGCCGGACGTGGGAAAGGCTTCTGTCAGCACAGGGGCCAGAATCAGACGGAAAGAGGGCAGTTTGCATCGGTATTGAAAGAATTGGCACCCTGAGGCGGCGTGCACTCTGTCTTTACAACGAGGAGGCATTTCATGCAAACCAGAACGATAGAATAACTGAAGAGAGAAGCGCTGACAACCAAGGACAAAGGAAAGAGTTTGGGTGTGGAGAGGAGAGGCTGAGCGTCAACGGGTGTGTTGCGAAGGGCAGTTTGCTCATTATGGAAAACAAATGCGTCTCTGCTTCAGAAGTCTAATAGACTTTTGTCTGAGAGTCCCAACTGAGCAAAAAACTGATTTCCCATCCTGTCTCCTTACCTAAAAAAATGTATATTTAAGCTTTTTTCAGGTATTCGATATAGATAGATAGATAGATAGATAGATAGATAGATAGATTGATAAGTACTTTATTCATGCCAATTTGGGAAATTATTGTGTTGCAGCAGCGTACAGTATAAAAGATATGTAAACAATTAAAGGAAAAACAAGCAAATATAATAAATAGAATAGAATTAGAATAGAAATAGAATAAAAATAGAGAATAAACATTAGCTATATACAAATCTACAGTATGAAGAGTAGGGTAAATAATAATAATAATAATAATAATAATAATAATAATAATAATAATAATAATAATAATAATAATAATGAACATCAGTAAACTAAATAAAAACAGATTTGTACATTTAACAATAAAGGTAAAAATAAATTTGAACCAATAAGAAATATAGGGTATATGGATAATTTACATTATATTGTACTAGCTAACTTCAAAGCTAAGATTCATCAGATTGAGTCTATTGGAGGTGCTGAAAGCCTCTCAGCCATGTTTTACAGCCATCTCACATGTGTCTGATGCAACAGACATGCTGCTCTTTTAATCAATTAACCTGTCTGCACACCACATGTAAGGATCCATGTTTTACTTGCTGCTTTACACCCGACATGAGACATACTATCACTGCCCTTCAACTCTATTCAAAGTGTTTTTAAGCAGGTATCAGTCTCTGTGGTTTGGTGTCTGAGCAGCTCAAATCTGCATCTGTACACAAACTCCAGAGACATCCGGAGAACCGATAACACTCACTTCTGCATGCCGTCCACACAAAGGTTGATGGATGTAAGGAGCCAGAGGGGCTCGGTATCAACGCTGCAAAGACACTTTGACTTGAATGGAAGGCTTAATAATGAGGGATAAGTTCAACATGTTCATGTTCTAAGCAGCACACACAGGTGCAGAAGTAGAGCAGCCTTTGCTAATACACCTGAGATTAGCACCAAGCATTGAAGTGTTTGTTTATACTGTAAGTCATATACTCATGGTGATATAAAACAATAATAATGCCCGTTTCTATAATGTAATGTGGCCCCATTTACCATAATTCTTTTCTTTCTTCACCATCTTGTGTGTGATAAAGTTTCAGACATCACTCCCCAGCTCCACCCCTTTTTTTTTTAAAACATTTATTCATTGGTTTTTCATGTTGATATAACAACATCCAACAATTTAAATGTCCAAAACATATGGCAGTAAAGAAAATAATAATTAAATGATTAAAAAAGATACAATAAACCTCAGTAATTAGTCAGCAAATTACTGTGCAATGAATATAAAATAATGAAAATAATACAAATAAATGAGTAAATAAACACATATATAAATAAAGATTAAAATAATAAATTTGAAAAACGTATTCAAAATGTAGGTTACAGCTTGACACTCCCCACAATAAATTAAGTAATGTTCATTATCTCATTCTCCCTCCCTCAACAGTTCCAGAAATATCCTCCAAATATCATAAAATTCAGAAGCCCTCTTTCTAACAATATAGGTTAAGTTATTAAACCAGTGGGTAAAAGAGGGCCAACCGACATTCTTCCAGCATAATGCAATGCAGCGTTTGGCCTGCAATAAACATAGTCATCTGGATAAATGCCTAAAATGCATACCTTAGGGCCTGAAGGTATATCTGAGAGATATACTTTAACACTGAGCTCCAAAATTTCCAGCTCCACCCATTTGTAGAAATGTTGGTATTTCTTAATTAGTATAAGTGAGGACCGACATTAAAGCTTACTGCCCTTACTGCCCCTACTGCCTTTACTGCCACTGGCTTCTGCACCTTTGAATGTTCCCTGTAAAGCAGAAGCTCGGGGAGGCCGCCGCGCTCCCCAAACTCACAATCTGCTGTAATTGGTCGTGCCAGATCGGCACCATCCTGCTTCAGCAATTAGAAAAAAGTGCTTTTGTTTGACCCAAAAGTGGTAAATACAGACTTAATTAATTTAATTAAGTGGCGCCGATGCCGTTCCTCCAAAAGATGGCTGCAAAGCAGATTGTCGTCTACACAACAGACTTGTGGAGGATATGCAGGCTGTCATGCCTCACTGTTGCATTCCCAGTTCAGTCTGTTGTGCTGGTAAACTCCCAGTTATCTGGAGTTATCTGCTTTAGTTTGCTCACATTCGGCTAGTTTTCTGTACCTGTTCACCACCGACACATCTCAAAGGTATCCTCTCAGATCATCCATAGTATTTGGGGGAGGAAAGAGGTGTTTTCAGGTTTGGCAAATTGGATTTTTAAGAAGAATATTGAATAACCTTTGTGGGTTGAGAGGGGCTGTCACTTCCCCAGACTGAATACACCTCTCCATAGAATACAGGATTGTCAGAGGCAGCCATAATCCTTTCGTTCTCTTTCCAATTGTAACTCTCAGTGACTTCCAGCATCTTTGCGCAGGCACAACAATCTGATCTGAAGTGGATCCACAGTCAGAATTCACTCACAAAGGACTTTGTGAAAAACAATGAGCTCATCAGTGAGACGTATTCAAACAAATCAGCTCACAGTTGGGTGTGGATGGGGGTTTAATTTTATTCATTTATTTTCTGCTGTTCCACATCATACCTCCCACTCCAACCTGCTTCTCTCCACGCAGCGACGGCGCTCCTCGAGTGCCAAACTGCGAGCGGCGGCGAGCAGGCCTAAATGGACGGTAATTGTAAAGTAAAATGCCCTCCGAAATTACAACTGCAGCTCATCTGTAGGTGGACGGCAGCAGTGGAGTCTCCTCTAAATGCCTCATTAGTCAGTGCCTCTGAGTGTCTTCTGTGAATGGGAGAAGCTGAGCCGCCCACAGATTTCCTGTGACCCTTCAGGAAGGCCTGTCATCACTTGCATCCTACACACACCAGGCGTCATTCATAAATTGGACTCTTTTTAAAAAAAAAAAAGCACAGATGTGAGGGAAAAATCCAGCATCCAAACTGCAGTACACTCTCAGAAACAGGGGTACAGTACGAGTCCTTTTTGGTCCCCTGAGGTACAATCTATACTAATGTACCCCCGAGGGTTAATTATTGGACCTAAAGGTACATACATTTACCTTTTTGATGGTCCAAAAGGTAAATGTATGTACTCAAGTGGTAAAAGGTACATATATGTACTCAAGTGGTAAAAGGTACCCATATGTACCTTTTTGATGGTCCAAAAGGTAAATGTATGTACTCAAGTGGTAAAAGGTACATATATGTACCTTTTTGATGGTCCAAAAGGTACATGTATGTACTCAAGTGGTAAAATGTACATATATGTACCTTTTTTTCTACATGCTGGGGTACAATAGACAGTCTTGTGTTAGGCTACTTCAGTATAGGCTACAAAATTGCCACCAGAGGTACAAGATTGGTCTCTGTAAGGTACAAACCACAAGGGTACAAAACTATACCTTCTGAGGGTACTGCCCCAGTGACAAGCCATCGTACCCCTAAAGGTACAATTCTGTACTTTATTTTCTGAGAGTGTACTCTGTGACAGTGAGATCAGTGGTTGCAGGTTATTGCAGAGCAAATCTGAGTAAGACAAGAGGTGTGAGAGCTGAGAGTGACTCTGTGATTAGCATCCTCCCCTGTGTGTTGCCCTGGAAAAGCAGCCGGCACACACTGCCCTGCATGTGACAGAAGGAACATTAAAGATGGAAAACCAAAGGGGACCACAGGGGACCAGTGAACTCAGCCTCTGATATTCTACAAGTACCCTTTTTGCCTGTAATGTGACACATCTATCAAGGATGTTTCAACAACCCACGTGACCGCATTTCTTACTGCTCATTAGAAGCAACGCTGGCCGGGTGCCAGCATAAAATGCACGATGGTTCATTAAAAGATTCACGGACATCGCTCTCATTCATCTTGGTGTATAATGTGGTTTCCATCAGCATTACTGTAGGTGCTATGTTTAGTTTTAAGTATGTAACAGCTGATCACGGCTCACAGCGGCTGCTTTTCCTTGACATACTTAAGCAGAGATGCCAGTTCGGGTAATTTGGAAAGTGTTTTTTCACCCCTGCTCTGTCCACAGTGGGCCCTTAATAACACCAAATGGGATGAGCGGTGTAGAAAACAATGGATGGCTGGACAGCAGACGTTCTGAGGTTTTTTTTCTGTAGCCGGCAGACAGGATATGCTACGCAGAAGTGAAACCGGGTCACCTTTGAAACAAAGTCGGTCTCAAGTAGAAGGGCAGCAGTTTGAGGATATGTGACCCGTGCACTTTATATAGACGCAAGAGTTTTTCTGTGACTTTTCTGGAAGATAACCAGACACAAAAATGTGTCTGTTTTACATCCGGTCTCCTTTCCTGTCTGCACACTGGAAGCAAGAGTGTGACGCACAGCAGACGGTGATTAAAAGTGCAAATCCTCATACCTTTCAGAAGAATTAAAGACGATCGTAATCCAGCTTTCTTCACTAACTCGTCTCCCAAAAAGCAAAAAGTGGTCAAAAGTGTTTGATTTATTTGAATTCGTGACAATTAGTTTGACTTTTCCTTTTATTAATGATGAATCTGCTTATTCTCTCAACAAAATATATTTAAACGATAGCGCACGTTTATGTTTATGCATTTAGCAGACGCTTTTATCCAAAGCGACTTTCAATTGAAAAAATATACAACATTACAGCTAATATCAAAGCTAACAATAAGCTACGTAGAAGGAAACCACAAGTCAGACTCTGTCAGGGTGACAGTGTAGAGATGGAGTGCAGACATAGAGGGAAGTACAGGATAGGAGATGCTCTCTGAAGAGCTGGGTCTTCAACAGTTTTTTGAAGATATTCTGGGACGCCCCTGTTCTGGTAGCGCTCGGTAGGTCATTCCACCATCGTGGAACGACACATGAACAGAGTGGATGGTCTTCAGCGTGGTGTAGGCACTGCTAGACGACAATCCTGTGACGACCGGAGTGAAAGAGTTGTGACGTAAGCCTTTGTGAGAGCATTCAAGTAGATGGGAGCCGTTCCATTAAGGACTCTGTAGGCTAACGTCAGTGAGTTGAGTTTGATGCTAATTTGGCTAAGGGTGGCCAGTGGAGCTCAATGAACAGAGGGGTGACGTGTGCTCTTTTAAGCTTCTAGCATGGTTGCCGCGTCTGCTAGCGCGAGCGGTGTTGATGACGTCACGATTTCGTGGCGGCTATATACGGTGGCGCAAGTCGATGCGCCAGTAGTTGCAATCTTCTCCGTCACTGAGGTGTCGCTGCTACATGAAGGTTACCGCTACTCTACAACCACGAAAGTGGAGAAGAAAACAATGCCGCTGTCAATAGCAGGAACACTGTCACCGATGATGTTGCTGCAGTATCTGGGAGATGAAAGGCTTCGTGTGTTTCTGTGTTTCACGAAGTTCGTGAGCCAAGATGATTCAGTCATTAGAGGTGAAGGTTTGAAGCCCCCGGCATCACCACTTTGAGTCTCTGCCCTCTTCTTTGCCTTCACGTATCTGTCCCGTAGCTTCTTCCACACATTCTTACAGAACTCTCCCTCTTTCCCCAAAGTTCTGCCAATCTCTGTCCACCAGTTTTGGGAGTTTTTACGTGCTCCCTGTGCTGTTTCACTGCAGTTTCGTACAGCTGCCTCTACAAACGCACCTTCTCACTGAGCCTGGTCTCACATCGGTCCATCCGGTCTGTCGTTCTCGGCGCAGCCAAGTTACAAAAATCGACTGGTGCACGACAACGAGCTACGCCGTCTTTTCAAGGCAAGCGCCAGGCCTGAAACGTCATTTTGACATCACGGCATTCACAGCACAGGCTGGGAGACCAGTCAGGAGGCGTCACAGTGGTGAAGATGAGCACGGCCTGCACCAGGAACTGGGTGGCGTGTTGAATGAATTTTTATGGGAAAAGAACACGATGTTTTGAGAAACCTTTAACTCGATGAGGACTTCCAGAGGTTTGTGAAGTGGTTTAAGTCTTCTTTTGTCACGGTGTCCTCGGGGGGAAGTTAAAAGGTCGTGTTTTTCTCCGGTTGATAACAGCTACTGTGTGAATATGCTGCCATTAAACCCTCATAATTATAACACTGACTGTTAGATAAGCTTAAAGATGTGGGAAAAGGGAGTTTTACTCACTGCTGCTACGTTGGTCACAAACACTGCCCACATGAGACACTGATATGCGTTATATGATACTTTGTTCTGAGAAAGCTGTGACTGGATGAGGACTTTAGTGATAAGAAATCAGATATCAGTAAAATCTGGCATAAATAGCAAATATCATGCCTGCACTGTAGCTTTTTCTATCACTGTTGTGGGCGTTACTAAGTGAAATCTGATGAAGGTTTATGGAAAAGTGAACAATAGTTGAATGCCATTGATTTAACAGATTCACAAACCCATTAGTGATACGTAGCATGTTTGAAAAGGGCTGGTTTTTTCTATACTGCTTAAAGATTTGACCATCTAACTATCAGAAAACCCAAATATATTTGAATTACCATCTATTTTAGAAGCTTGAACAAGCCAATATTTAGTGTTTTTTGACTTATTGTAACATACTGTCAAAATAGTTGATTAGTTCTCTTAGTTTTCAGCTATACAAGTGATGTATTCTGCTCTGTTTTAGTGTATATTTTTGAGAATTTTCAGAAAAGCTGTAATGATGCATTGTGTCTTTTCATGATGGCGTACAGCACCTCATATGGGTCAGCACCACCAAAACACCTGCAGATGATTGTCTGATCAGAGCCTGACACTGTTTATTAGATGCCTAATTTTAGATATTGTAATAAACATGGATGCATATATATATATATAAATGTATAAATATATATATATATATATATATATATATATATATATATATATATATATATATATATATATATATATATATATTTAATGATTACAAAAACTAATGTTGTCTTTTACTTTGTTTACTTGAACATTTAGTTCTACGGTGTTGATGTGGCGTTAATAAACATCTGAGAAAAGAACCGGAGTCTCGCATCCAATCAATGGGCGGCATATTGGCAGAGTTTACAGATGACTTTGGTTCTGTCGACTCCGCCGTCTGGAAGAACTTTAAAATGAAAATGGCCGAGTAAAAGTTCCGTACCCTTCTCCATGGCTGTGTTCGAAACTACATACTACATACTACATACTACATACTTGCAAACTGCATACTTCCATACTCATGGATGGATGGCATTTAGCTCCTGCCCGAGCCGAAATCAGCCGGCCTGAAGCTGATTTCGCTTAAGCTCTAAACTCTGTAAACTTTAGATCCCCAACGTGTTGAAAACCTGACAAAATACCGGCTATTTACAATTTTGTTCCCACGAATTCGGCGCTACTAAAGCTAGCCGCAGTGAGCAACGCACTTCCAGTTATTTTCACATAATAAAATACCCGTTGCCTTTTATCATAGGGAAAGCCATTACGATACAATTGGTGCTTTTGTTTTGAAAACAGGAAGTGAACCTACCCTCGTTATAGCTAGCTTGAAACTGCCGTTTTAGTATGAGTAGTGACCTCATGATGCATACCCAACATTTCGGCGAATCTAGTATGCATCCAGGAACTTCTCGCTTACTCAAACTCGCATACTAACTCAAAAAGTTAGTAGGAGTAGTAGGAGAAGTAGGAGAAGTATGCGGTTTCGAATACAGCCGATGTTTGGTGGATCCGCCAATTACTTTCTTTTCCGGTTCCGCAGCAGATAGCAACAGACTTTTACAATAATAAAACCTGCGTTAATGCGAGATAAAATATTTATCGGCGTTAAATAATTAACAAGTTAACGCGATAATAATGAGTTAACTCGCCCAGCCCTAATATTTATATATATATGTCCTCGACATGTATTTGTATATGTGTCAAGTGGGGCTGAATGTTGAGCTGTTTTGGGGCAGTTGCAGTGCTGCTAGTCTAGTTTATGTGCTTGAAAACATTCATATCAAAATGTTGACCTAGCTCGTCTCTGAAGCACTCACTGTGTTATTTATCCAAGATTACATCCAAACTCCGCAGCATATCCGCAGACTGTGAATTAGCTCTTTAATGATCTGCAGTGTCTGCTCAATCCAAGCGTTTCTGCTGAATGAAATGGAAGAGGGATGTCTTTACAGAGCTGTAATGATGCATGCATCTGTCTCATCTCCCCTTATCGCCATGATATGAGCTTTAATATGCCGCAGAGCCATGTCCCTATCAGATCAAATGTGGCTCCGGGCGATTGGAGCCTCCGTGAAGAGGAGGGAGGGGCTGGTTGCATCGCATTCTTCCCATTTCTCTGCACTCTCAGACAACAGGCCCCAGTGAAATGACTGCGGGTGCTGCCAACTGTGAAATTAATTGAACTTGTGATCCGAAGGGTAGAGACCAGCATCCGGCCCGAGGAGGCAAGCGTGCATCCGTGCTTACATTTGCCCACGACAAAAAGGAACAGCCGAGCCCGGAGGCGCCGACTGGATATGTGGTCAGTTTGCTGGAGAAGATGTCTCCGGACGCGGCTGAGCTTCTCTTGACTTGAGTGACTTTGCAGTTGATTGTGTGAGACGTGCTGTCACGCTGCCGGCTCGTGTTAGAGGCATTATTTTGGAGAGCAATTGGATTTGTTCACAGATCCGCCATGGCGGGCCGGAGATAATGATCCTGTTGTCCAGGACAGATTTTCAGGCTGAAGATTGAGTTCCCAGTTCCTCGAGAACCAGAGCTGGCTTAGATACATAACAGTTTATCACAATTTAATCCTCTAATTTTATCATTTTTCGTTTCTCTCTGTAATGGAATTGTTGAAGTTCAGGGAACACGGTGGCGTTGCCATAAAAGTCACTATGGAAGTTGTCATTCAGGTTATAAACAAGCACACACTGGAAAAAATCAAAGTCTTACCAAATATATTTGTCTCATTTCTAGTCAAAATATCTCATTACACCTAATATAAAACACAACTGCCTAACAAGTACTATTTCAGCCAGATATAGGGACTTGTTTGAAGACAATACATCTGGAATATCTTGTTAAATGAAAAAGTCTTGAAAACAAATAGTTTTGAGTCATATTTCACATGAAACAAGCTTTTCCAGTGCAAGGTTAAACAAAACTAATATTATCCCCAAAAAGTTTGTTTTAAAGCAGTCGAGTTTGCTCTCCAACTCATCTCCCTCCTGTCTGAAGGGTCAGTTTTTGTTTTTCTTTGCTTAAAACCAACAGTTTGAGTGTTCACTCTTCCAGCCTCCTTGAACTACAAAGAAAGAACGAGGCCCAAATTGTAATCAATCCAAGTTGCAGATACTTTGATGCCGACTTTATTCTTCAGTGGTTTGCTGTCGTCCTGAAAGCGCAGTGCACTTCAACACAAAGCACTCATCCGGTCTAAAGCCCCATCTCTGAAAGTTGTAATTCCAAGTAGCAGACCCTGTCTTCTGACTTCTGTGATTGGCCAAGCGTGCTGAAGTGTGAAGGCATCGTTCTCCTTTGGGGAGACTCGAGACCATTTCAACACTTCCTGCATTTCTCTCATTTACTCCCAAGTATTCGGAGAAAACCAACACAACTTTTGTGCTCATTATGGATAACCACACATACACGTGCACACAGGTATTTTTTATGGCTGGGCAACGATTAAAATGTTTAATCTAATTAATCACATGATTTCCCTGATTAATCACATTTGTACGCAGAATCCAAAAATGAATTCAAAAGTAGTGTATAGCATTTAGCATTTAGTTTTATTTTAAATGTGCTGCCATATGAATGAAAGTGCCATAACATTTGTTGTGCAAACACACTTTTAACATCAGCATCTTTCTGTAGTTTTTATGTAGAAGCCTCGCTCCACTGTCTGTTTCCTTGAATGACTTGCTGCTATCAGTTGTGTGTTTTGCCTTTAAGTGATATTTTAGACTGGAACTACTACGCTGAGAAGACAATTCAACTTGGCAGTGTTTACAGATGACTTTGGTTCTGTCGACTCCGCCGTCTGGAAGAACTTTAAAATGAAAATGGCCGAGTAAAAGTTCCGTACCCTTCTCCATGTTTGGTGGATCCGCCGATTACTTTCTTTTCCGGTTCCTCAGCAGACAGCAACAGACTTTTACAAAATAAAAGCCAAAATAAAAACCCGGATCGAGTCCCGCATCGGACGGCCCTGTGCTGCGTGTTGTTCCCCCTCTCTCTGCCCCCTGCTTCCTGTCTCTCTGAACTTTCCTATCCATTAAAGACACAAAAAATATATATTTTTTAAAAAATTTCACTGAATAAATAAATAAATAAAACCTGCGTTAATGCGCGATAAAATATTTATCGCTCTTAAATAATAATGAGTTAACTCGCCCAGCCCTAGTATTTTTTAATAACAGCGCTTTCTGACCTTTGTTCTCATATATTCTGTCCACACAGCAGAAGAAATCTCCATGCATGCATAGCTGCATAGGGCAAGATAACTGGTACAAATGGCTCATCTTTAATCTCCTTTAATCATCCAACAGCGTTTGCTTCCATGTGTGTTATCCCCTCACCTCCTCAATACTTCTATTTCAAATCTTTCTGATAGCATGAAAGGTGATCCTTTTGCAGCAGTCCTTCCCATCAGTGTGCAGCTGAAGCCGGTCCCTCAGAGAAAAGAAACAAGAACTACAATCAGGTCTCGTCCGAAACAGGCAATGTCTGCAGCTCAATATAGTGTTAAACTGTGCAAAAAAGGCTTGTTAACAAGGTTAGCATCAGCTTCCTTAGCATCCTGTCTGCTTTATGTTTCTTTACCTTGGGCAAATATTTGCAAAAGATTTGTTTTCGTTGACCAAAACTTGGCCAAAACACATAGAAAAAGCTCTTTTTGTAGAGTTGGAGCATGGGGAGAGGAAGAATCCATGAAATTTAGGGGAAGATTAGGAAATCACTTTCACTGAAACTGCTAAATATAGTGTTGAGCTTGGTGGACGACATCCTCTATAAATTAGTAACTCATACAATCCTTGGTTAGAGATTCACAGCATTCACATAACATGACTAATGTGTAACCACTGACCAGGTAAACATTTCTAAGCCTCACCATCCATAATTTAGAATGAATTACAAAAGTTAAAGGACACTTCCTGTGGCTGTACAACAGTATCAAACAGCTGCATCACTCCACAGTGAAACATCACGTGCACGTTTGTGAAAAACAAGCTGCGTCCTGTTATTTAGAATGGGGAAATGTTTCAGCCTTTGTTGTGTAACTGGAACCTTTTTTAACAGCTTTTACAGTCAGGTTAAACATAAAGCTACTGAACACAGCTGTGGCCGTTTAGAAAGCAGATACTTTTATTCACATTTCATTAAATACAAACATTAGCATTTGGTTGCATGTGTTAAATCCAGATGGTTTTATGATACAGTTTCCTGTTCATCATCAGCACTACATACTTAACTAAATGAATGGTGACTGCTTTGTGGTTTTTTTCACAAAGAGAGATGGAATAAGAAAGAAGGAAGGAAACAGGAGTAGGCAGGAGGAAAGATTAGCAGAAAAGGGAGGGATGAGAAGAATTGCAGAAGGAAAAAAAGAAGGGAAATAAAAACAAAAGAAGGGTAGAACCAAACAAAGGAAAGGAAGGAAGGGGCCTAGTAAGAGGATGGAAGGAAAGAGCTAAGAAAAGGGAAGGGAAGGAAAGGAAAGAAGGAGCCCAGTAAGAGGATGGAAGGAAAGAACTAAGAAGGATAGGAAGGAAGGAAGGAAGGAAGGAAGGAAGGAAGGAAGGAAAGGAAGGAAGGAGCCCAGTAAGAGGATGGAAGGAAAGAGCTTAGAATCCTATTTTCTATACTTTTGCACTTGTTGGCATGACAACGCCCCCTCTCCAAGTATGTCCCAGAGAGCAGACTGTTTGTGGTTCCTGTTTAGAAAGGAATCCATGATTTCTTTCATCTAAAGCCATGAGATTTACCTTCAGCTTAGATGAACGGATGTTTCCAAAAGGAACAAAGTTTATCTAGATGCAGTGGAGATAATGTTGCAGCCTTGTTTCCTGCTCTCCCATGTTCTGATTACCACCGTTTCTGGTATTTATTTGTTCATGTTTTATTTTTATTACTCCTTCTCCTGCGTTTTCAGCCCTTTTAAGCTGCCTGAGGCCAGTGCGCGCACCAACGAGAACTGTCGCAGGTGCAGGAAATTCATCTAATCTGAAGTGGTTACGACTTAAATCAAGAAGTAGAACAACACACATTTGTGTTGTTTTTTTTTTCTGAAAGCTTTAAACATCAAACATCGAAGTCAGACAACATTTGTCTCCCGGCGTGATCGCTGCCAAAGCCGTAATATTAATCATTGAAAACGTACAAATGCGCAGGTGTAGGAGCATCTGCCTGTGTGCTCCACACTGCTGTAATCTATGAGCCTGCATCTGTTGAAACATAATAACTCTGGAGTAAACAGATCAATTAAATTTCTCTAACTTTCCTTTGGCCTGTGGCCAGAGGCAGCGGCGCACAGCCCGCAGGCTCCCAGGCTGTGATGGAGGAGGCCATCTCTGCCAGCACTTTGTCTCCCTGCAGTGACACTGAGCTACCCGGCCCCATGGATACCATGCAATCTGCGCTGGCCCACATTCGATAAGTATCCTCCAACTTCCATCCAGGTCACATTGCACCACAGAGTGCAGCACGACTTCCCAGACTCAGGTGGAGGAACACATCGTGTTCCAGGTCGGCTCAATCACACCGATCTGATCTCACTGATTTATCTTTGAAGAAGCAATTTCTGACATCCCAGACACAATTTCCAGGGTGATTGACTGAGATTTGTTTAACGTGCAGTTAAAGTTTTATCATCTTTAAAACCAAACCTTACTACGGAAGCCCTAAAGGGCCATAGATACATACATTTTATTCCATTTCCCGTGATAACGACATAATTATCCTCCGTTTTGTTCTGATAACGACATAATTTTCCTCCGTTTTCTCCTGATAACGAGATAATTTGCCTACGTTTTCCTGTGATATCGAGATAATTATCCTCCGTTTTCCTGTGATATCGAGATAATTATCCTCCGTTTTCTTCTGATAACGAGATAATTATCCTCCGTTTTCTCCTGATAACGAGATAATTTGCCTACGTTTTCCTGTGATATCGAGATAATTATCCTCCGTTTTCTTGTGATATCGAGATAATTATCCTCCGTTTTCTTCTGATAACGAGATAATTATCCTCCGTTTTCTCGTGATAACGACATAATTAATTAGATAATTAATTATAATTAATCTCAAGAAAACGATAATAGATAACGAGTTAATTTACTGATGGTTTTTGAAGCCACTTTTTCTCCCCAGTCCGCCCCTGTTTATATGTGTTTCATTGAAAACTGAATGAAGTACTGTAAATTAACTCGTTATCTCGTTATCTCGAGAAAAAGTTTATACGTACCACGTCCGCTCTGGGCTTCCGTACCTTAGAGCAACGTTTTGCATGAATTATTTAACGCTCTCCATCCTGAGAATCATAAAAAACTGAAGCTCGGTGAGATTTCACAGTCATTGTTATGTAAGAAAGATAATAATGTTCTGCTTTTAGTTTGGAAAGCAGGATCCCCATTTAAATAAAATATCAACTCCAAACTCACGGCAGGACATATAATTGTCAGTTTTGCAACAAATGGCTCCAAGATTGTAGCTCTAATTTAGTCATTTAAATTGTGCCACGGCTACATTTTTCCATATTTTCTTTGCCTACATGAAGACTCAGCTTGGTGATGTTGGATGGGTGTAGTGTCCACCCACGTTCTCGTTAAATGATGAAGCTCTGCAGCCATGTGTGACCGCGTGGAGTCATTCACCTGCGTGGTTGCAGGTGGAGCTAATGCAGCAAAGACTCAGAAGTTATGCATACATACTACATCCTGAAAATGCATAGATATCCTGCTGTTAGGAAGTATGGAAGTTATTTCAGGTGTTGTGAACAATACATTGTAAATAAAAATCCTAATTTTACAGATGATAATCTGTATGTCCGTTATTTTTAAAATAACGGACATACAGCTGTGAAATGATAGAAAACATCTGTGGAATCACAGTTCAAACATTATTTTACAGTTAATGCATATAATGATTCATTAAACGTATTCATAATTTTTTTTAATGAAAAAGTACTATATAATTTTAATTGTATTTTTCAGTTTTATTCATTTACATATTTTTTACGTAAAATTACATTAATAATCTGTGTTTAAATGTGCAATTTGTTATCATAAAGGTCAATGTCCATATTTGGAATTTACAGTTTTCTTCTTTAATTTTATGATTAATTTGTGTTTTTTTTATATATATAGTTTATTGCATTTGGTTTCATATTCAAACTTCAAAAAGCTAATTCTGGATGTAAATATAGGAAACATTTTTAATATGGAAAATCTTTTGAGTGGACAAAGCTGTTAGTGAAGAGACTTTTAAGGATCTTACACTTCTGGACACAATCATTACAACTAAGGTGAGTAAACTGCAAGTCAGTGAATCTAACTTAAGTAAAATAGAAATAGAATAGAAAAATACTTTATTAATCCCCCAATGGGGGAAATTCAAATTAGTCAAGTAGCTCAAAACATTATTAATATTAACAATGATTGTATATTAACAACAACAATAATAATACCAATTGTAATAAAAATACTACTACTAACTAATAATAATAATAATAATAATAAAATGACTAAATAAAATATAATAATAAATAAATAAAATAAAATACAACAATTAATAAATAAATAAGTCAAAATAAATAAATAAAAATAAAAAATCAATCAATATATGAATAGCAAACAGAAATGTTGCAAACAAGGTGTAATGTATTGGCAGCTTCGACAGAAAGGTCTACTTACCCTAATAATACTACTTATAACTGAAATCCTCCCCATTGAACAGTACTTCACAAGTAAATACAGAGAAGGGAATGCAGCCCATCCCTTTCACATTAACATGTGAAGCAGTTGTTCATTAATTCTTTCTGAGGTTAAGTTTAGATATTAAAAGTAGAGGGTTAGAGTTTGAAAGTGCCCATCGCTCACGGGTCGTATCATGTGACGCCGGCCTAATAATAAACAATCCAATCAAATGTTTCCATCTCACAATCTTCTTCCAGGGATTGTGACATTGCTTCATTTTGGACGTGGGAACAAAAACATGAAAATACACAAAAAAACTGTTCTGAAGCAACTTTATAACTAAACTCTACTTAAACTGACGGCACCTGTCTTTGCGTTGTGAGGAAAAAGCGGTTCATTCAGGAATAGTCACAAGTTAAAGGAAAGAAGCAACTCGGGAGACGAGACTGAAGCCAGGAGGCATGTTTAATTCATTGGCAAACAAAGTGAAGAATACAGTTGGGAGCGTGCTGTCACTGCGGCGAACAAGGAGGAGCAGAAAGACACAGCTTGACCTTAAACTACATGTGATGAAAGAATTATTCAAATTCTGCCAGAGTTTACAGCCAGGAAACATCTGTTGAGTTTCTCAAACACGCCGCAGCTCATGAGCAGCAATCTGATTGAGACAAAAAATAATCATCGTTATAAAGATGCTGATATTTGAACGTCTGGATTATTTAAAAAAAGTAGGGCTGGGTGAGTTAACTCGTTATTATCGCGTTAACTCGTCAATTATTTAACGTCGATAAATATTTTGTCACGCATTAAGGCAGTTTTTTTTAAAATTTTTTTATTGTTTTTATTTAAAAAAAAAAACAATTTTGGGGGGGATTTTGTGCCTTTAATGGATAGGAGAGTTCAGAGACAGGAAGCAGGGGGCAGAGAGAGGGGGAACGACAAGCAGCACAGGGCCGTCAGACTTGTTTTATTATTTATTTTATTATTGTAAAAGTCTGTTGCTCACAGGCTTTTATTTTGTAAAAGTCTGTTGTTCACAGGCTTTTATTTTGTAAAAGTCTGCTGCTGTCTGCTGCGGAACCGGGAAAGAAAGTAATCGGCGGATCCACCAAACATGGAGAAGGGTACGGAACTTTTACTCGGCCATTTTCATTTTAAAGTTCTTCCAGAACAGAACCAAAGTCATCTGTAAACACTGCCAAGTTGAATTGTCTTCTCAGCGTAGTAGTTCCAGTCTAAAATATCACTTAAAGGCAAAACACACAACTGATAGCAGTAAGTCATTCAAGGAAACAGACAGTGGAGCGAGGCTTCTACATAAAAACTACAGAAAGATGCTGATGTTAAAAGTGTGTTTGCACGACAAATGTTATGGCACTTTCATTCATATGGCAGCACATTTATAATAAAGCTAAATGCTAAAAGCTATACGCTACTTTTGAATAAATTTTTGGATTTTGCGTACAAAAGTGATTAATCGTGATTAATCAGGGAAATCATGTGATTAATTAGATTAAAGATTTTAATCGTTGCCCAGCCCTAAAAAAAACCTAAAAGAGACCAAAATAGATTAAAGGTTTAGAATCTTTGAGTGTTTATTTTCCTCGTTGTATCATGAAACATCGCTGAATCTGCACGGAGTTGTCTAAACTCTGCTTTATAATGAAGAACCTCATTCATCTACAGGAGTCAACATATCGTTCTGTTCAATTAGAACACGTTGGATACAAATACCACAACCTTCAAAAGGAAAGGGCCATCTTTGTTACAAAGCGGCGTGTCTCTCTGCTTGCCTTAATCAATTAAATGTGTAAGCTTTTAAGCCCATTCCTCTTGATATGTGTGATATGCATAATAATTACTTCATTACTGGAGGCGTGTGCTTTGTGTTGGGGGGATTGAATGCAAAAACACACTTATCATTTGTAATTTATCCTTCAGACGGAGCTGAAAAAAAGCAACAAAAAAAAAGAAACATGGTGAGAGGAGACTGTCAGGCTGCAACGGAGAAACCAGACACTGTGTGAAATGGAAACCGGTCTGAGTCACACCAAGCATGAGCACACATGCAACCATATGTGGCATCTCCACCACAAATAAAAGCCACTTTTTCAAAGACATCCCATCATCCTGCACGCGCCGACCACAACCTTTTAGACCGTAATGCTCCAGAAAGTGACCTTTTTTTCCAGACAGATTGTTCTTTTTCAATCTGCTCTGCGTCCTTCAGCTCAAGATCTTCCTCTGCTGTCGAGGTTTCGGTGAGCGCGATCCGTTAAAGGACAATCTCCCCGTGTTTGCTGATAATTGGATGGCCGTCTGGCCCCAGCAGAGCCTTGAACATGGCACTACTCAGAGAGCTCGGCGTTTTTTTTGTTTGTTTTGTTTTGGCAGAGATGTCTGTCCAGATTTCAGCACAAAAAGACAGGAAATGAATGTTAACCGTTTCTCGTGTTTTGAATAATGAGCCCACTGTTTATGCAGTAATTATTGCTTCTTGAATATGCTGAGACCGTCCTGCATTTGAAGGCATTTTGTAGATAACTGGCTCATTCACACCGAATGAATGTCAAACAGGGGTGAAGAAAACAGACTCCTCATTTAGTTCTGTGGTGTTTTCAGTAAAAATCTCTGCTGCATTTGAAGAAAAACAAACATCAGATCCTCTTTGAAGCCGTCTCGGAGTGGGATCACTTCGGTTAAAACTGCAACATAGAGCTTTGGCCAGAGCAAGGACACATTTTCAGCGTGTTTGTCTATGTCGATCCCGATCTGCAGCCGAATTCAGACCCCAGTCTCATCGGAAAACGTGTCGTCAATACGTTTGTTCGCATGTCAAAAAGGGCAGAAGCGTCACAGTCAATGGTTAGAAATTGGAAGGTGGCAACGCATCCCAAAGCAGTTGTTTTGTGTAGACCCACGTATATCGATTCTGATGTTTATGACGTGTAAACGCGAAGCAAAGTGGACTCATCAGCAGAAGTGAAACGCTTCTTCTGCCTCTTTATACTGTAAGTGTCTGTGGCCGAATCAGCAGCGTGCAACAGTGAGCCTCATCGTGCAGAGAGACGCTTAAAGTGAATGTTGTGATGGAGGCCGTGGGAAGCCACACATCCACGTCATCGTGCAGTGAGGAGGAAGTCTCACAGGAAAACACGTCATTGGCTCATTGTTTAGTTGCCTAATGCCGAGGGAAGCGATATTTATTCCTGACCATGTGTTTTATCCCTAACTCTGACCAATTGTGACTAAAGTTATTAGAAAACATGGGACCCAAGCTTCATTCTTCTGGTATTGCACCATCACCCCCTCGCATCTCCATTTAAGCATCTAATACTTGTGCAACATCGAATCACCTTCTGTCACAGTTTGACATCATTAAAATAGCTGATTGGTTACAATTCGGCAACTTGGCAAAAAGTAGGCATGCAACGACAGAAAGTGTCGAGTTTTTCAGAATCTATCAGGATGCTACGTTGGTGAAAGACGGCGGTCCAAAGAAACCTGTTTTATTTGGGAGTTAAAAGGACAGTTTTCCACTTTTGACATGAAGCTGTATGTGAGCCGAGTTCCAGCCTCGTTTTGGTGTTGATGAAGGTAGTCCGGCTAGTTGGCTGGGGTTTAAAAAATAAAGCGTTTTGCTTCTCAAAACAATATGCGTTCAAAAGAGTAATACATTTGCATCACAAAATCGTTCAACAGAAAAAGTCAGACCTCACAATCGCTTGGCACTATTTTCTCTCCCTTCGTATCACTGCCTGCTGCCGACAGCCGCGCCTGTTACGGTGTTTGCTGCTCGGTCTACACAGTCTCGGCTCACAGGACGCAGCAGGGGGTAAGAAAATGTTCATAAATGATGTTGCTAATATGGGATGTCATACAGCTTCATGTCAAAAGAGGCGAACTATCCCTTTAAAGACGCAGATTCTTGGCAGAAATAACTCCAAGGTTCCTCATAGTAGTATAAGAGGTAATGCCACTTAAAGACTACAGAGCTAAACAGGGTCTTCCTGAGATCCAAGGACAAGAATTCCTAAACATAACTATCTCATAATCTGGTATGAGACAGCCTTCATGTCTGTAAGGAACAGAGTTAGAAAACATGGTCATTGTGCCATTTTGTTTTAACCTTTATTGTGAACGTGGACCATTTTGTGCTGTGGATCTATGTAGATGTCACATGTTCTCTCATGAGTTCGGGTTGAAATAAATTGTGTCCGTTTCAGGGAATTCGGTTTGGTAGATTTGTCTTGTTATCTCGCTAACAAACCAGCTGTTTACCTCCAGAATGCAACTTTATCTTTATTCTTTTGAGATTTGAACAGATAAACACAGAAACGTCATGAACGTGTTTTAACAGCCTCAACTAATTCTGACTGAAAAGTCTCAGCAGAAAACTAAAGTCTGAAGCCGTTTTAAGCCCAGAAAAACACGAGCAAGTTGTTCTGTTGTAACCTCATCTTCAGTCTGATAGTCACAGAAACATAATTCCTCATCACTTAAGGACTCACAGACTTCAGATAATCATTTATCTTTCAGTAAAACAGCTGCGAAATCCCGAAGAAGAAAAAAAAAAAAGAAACTAAACACTGACCCGCGTCCCATATTCAATGAGATGTGTGTCTGTTGTTGCTGTGGTTACACAACTTCAAAGTAATCCTGGTCTTTCTGAACAATGCAGTCGTCCTGTCAGCCTCAACTGCCGCGCACAGATGGCGTTTCCTCTCTGTCACCTCCGGGGATCCTTCTGGCTTTAGAAAAAGGCTTTGTTTGTGCCGTGCCAGGTAATCCAAATTCTACCTGCTCTTTGTGCGGCTGAATGCAGATGAACTCTGTGGCTCCGCATTAACCTCGGCTTTTAAATTCTCTTCAGTCGTGTGGAGAAGACACGGCGCTTAATGAGTGTTTTCTAAAGGAGCATAACGAGATGCCTGACTTTTACACGCTTCTCTGATCAGTAAGGACAAAACCCAACACTGGAAACCACAGAAAGCCCAAAACATGCACTGCAGAAATGAGTAATTTGTAAGTTTATAACGCTTGTTACTTTCATTGTGCTGAAAGGGTTCCTGGGAGGAAACCCACAGGAGTCTGTTGCATATAAAGCTGATCGTATCTGTCATCGTGCTTGGAGGTTTTTCTCTGTTCGGCAGATGATTCCTTCAGTAAACGACGTGTCGAAGAAGCACGGCCATGTATCTAGTTTTATTTCCACAGCCTGTGTGTGATCATTTTCTCCAGGCTTTGTTACAAAGGGTCTTTGCAGAAAGCGATGAAGGTTGTGTTTAACCGGCGGCTGCAGTAGATTATTGGAAATGTCGTGTGATTGTTGCAGTGGGTTTTCTTTTCTTTTCAGAAGATTCATGTAAAGTGTTTAGTGTGCTGATTTTACTTCAGATTGACCCCTTAACTTGACCCACTATACTCCCAAAATATACATTTTCTTTTTTAATTGGGTGAAGTAAATCAATTCTTTGTTATCTTGTCAGGTGATACCCTTTTACCCTTTAAGGCAAGTTTATCTGTGCAGCACAATTCAACTACAAGGTGATTCAAAGTGCTTTACAGATACATTAAAACAGTAGAAATAAAAAGCATGATTTAAATTTCAAACAAAAAAGAAAGAAATAAGAACAATCAGATAAAATCAGTAGTTAAAATGTGATTAAGTTTTGAAACTCAAGCTTCAGATTTGGAGCTTTATTCAAACGCAGCTGAAAATAGGTGTGTCTTCAGCCTGGACTTAAACACACTGAGTGTTTCAGCTGATCTGAGGCTTTCTGGGAGTTTGTTCCAGACATGTGGAGCATAGAAGCTGAATGCAGCTCCTCCATGTCTGGTTCTGACTCTGGGAACTGATAGAAGACCGGATCCAGATGACCTGAGGGGTCTGGAAGGTTCATACTGGGTCAGGAGGTCACTGATGTGTTCTGGTCCTTTGGACCATTCAGAGCTTTATGGACCAGCATCAGAACTTTAAGACGGGGTGGAACATGTGCCTGACCTCCTTTAAGACAAGGAGTGAGAGGGTTTTAGAAAGTTAGAAAGTTGTTAACCAACTCTGTTGGTTGTGTTCTCCTTCGTCTCCATCACGTAGTTGCGTTGTCGGCGTTGGTTTTCTTTCCCGAGTTTTCCCTCTCGTAAGCGACTTGAAGGGCATCCCCTACCTTGGTTTGTTTCTCAGAGGTTTTCCTTCCCCGGGGATCCTAACATGCATGCTTCTGGATGGTGGGAGGAAGTCGGGGAGAACATGCAAAGTCCACACAGGGAATTGAACTTTCTTGGACTGTGTTCCAAACCGCATACTTCTCCTACTACTCCTACTAACTTTTTGAGTTAGTTTGCGAGTTTGAGTAATGGCCCTGTCACACTGTTGCGTATGAGAGAAGCGTATGAGTTGCGTATGAAAATTAATAATATAATTTTCATACACACAAAAAGTCCTTGAAAATAAAGAATTGTGCGTATACTTACCGTATTGAACCTATGAGTAGCGTATGAGTAGCTTATGGTCAGCGTATTGACAGCGTATGTCAGCGTATGAACAACGTATAACCAGCGTACTCTGCGTATGACTAGCGTATGAGTAGCATATGAACTGCGCATGCCCAGCGTACGTTTCAACGCGACTATATCAGCAGCCTTTCCACATTGCTCCATTATTGCAGTAGACGACGCGCTATCAACATCTCTCGAGACATTCATCTCGATCATGCCTCCCAAGAAGCAATCGTCATTTGCCCGGGCCCTGGGCCGAGGTCGAGGAAAAGGCAAAAAAACACAAGAATCATTCTCACCCAAACCTGCTGAGATGCCTGATGCACCTGCGGCTGATGAGTTACATGCTTCTGAGCGATCAAGATCCCCAACTCCTCCTCCTGACCGCTCCCGTGAATCGTCGGTTGCCTCAGATATGTCAGTGACGGGCGGAGATGGAGGCGCCAGACGGGCGGAGGCTATAAATACGCTAGCTGTACGGTACACCTTCATGCCAATGTATGGCAATTTATGTCCAGCGTTCTCGACCTATCAGTAACGTACCTATATCGTACCTCTAGAGTATTCAGCATATGCCAAGCGTATGCTTAGCGTATTAACCATACGCACAAAAGTTTTGAGCATGTTCAAAAATGTATTTCTGCCTCAGCGAATGCCAACGTACGCCAGCGTGCTTGAAACGTATACAACCTATGCCTAACGTTCCCCTAGCGTATGTCAGCGTATACCAGCGTATGAGTGATAATTTTCATACGCTGGCATACGCTGGTGCCATACGCAACAGTGTGACAGGGCCATAAGCGAGAAGTTCCCGGATGCATACTAGATTCTCCAAAATGTTGGGTATGCATCATGAGGTTACTACTCATACTGAAACTACCCAAGATGCAACGTAACGTGACGTCGCCAATCGTCATTTCCTGTCAAAACGGCAGTTTCAAGCTAGCTACAACGAGGGTAGGTTCACTTCCTGTTTTCAAAACAAAAGCACCAATTGTATCGTAATGGCTTTCCCTATGATAAAAGGCAACGGGTATTTTATTTTGTGAAAATAACCGGAAGTGCGTTGCTCACTGCGGCTAGCTTTAGTAGCGCCGAATTCGTGGGAACAAAATTGTAAACAGCCGGTATTTTGTCAGGTTTTCAACACGTTGGGGATCTAAACGACTACTTTCTCACCTGAAAATGTTTCAAATGTTGCTAAAGTTTACAGAGTTTAGAGCTTAAGAGAAATCAGCTTCAGGCTGGCTGATTTCGGCTCGGGCAGGAGCGAAATGCATTGTGGGTAAACGCTCTGTATACTGTCTGATCGATGAGTATGCAGTATGGAAGTATGTAGTTTCGAACACAGCCTTGGTCCTCTTGGAACCTTCTTGCTGTGAGGCGACGGTGCTAACCACCACAGCGCCGTGCAGCCCGTTCAAGTGCATGATATGAATATGAATAATGAAGGATGGAAGCAACATTAAATAGCTAAAGATGATGTTGACAGTTTGAAAATGGACATAAGCTGAAAAACGGGGGGTTTGTTGGTGTGATTTCACGACTACAGAGTCACGGTTCACCCTGTGATAAACTCATTATTCACCTTTTGCAACACGAGATCTGCAATTTATCATTTCAGGAAAGTGCCCTCAAGGGTGGAGGCCACAGAAACACAATTAAAGTAATACAATTCTTAGAAACAAATAATGGAAGTGGAAAAAAAAAAGTATGCGAATTGAAAGAAGAAGGATATCTTGAGTGTGGTTTGGATGATTGTCACTGAAATGTAATACCTCTACAGTAAAGATGACTAATTAAGACTGAAAACTCCAACACTTTTGTTCGTTTATTCAGACAAGGACCTTTATAAGGAAGCGCCTGACGCCACTGAGGTTCGGCAGTAAGTGGAGAGCTAAAGAAATGACAAAGACCAAGTTATTTATACCACCTCCATACTCTTGGTGTCAGATGATGGAGGCTGGAACAGAATCCTGCAGCACCTCCATTCCTTCATTATCTAATAATTCTTTAGTTGCACCAGAAATAGTCCCTTTATCAAATCCAGTGCAAGTTACGGCCCTTCATTTCACATACATTTGATTATTTCTGTTATAATTATATCCATCCTTTAGGTCATTGTCCTGAAATGACAAATAGGATTTAACACTGGTTTAATAATAAAACGATTATATCACAGCAGTTTTAATCAAATCAGCTTGACATTGATAAAATGAATGGATTTTATTTTAGGTACTGTGTCCATTCACACATATATATATAAAGTAGGGCTGGGCGAGTTAACTCTAAAAGTCTGCTGCTGTCTGCTGCGGGACCGGAAAAGAAAGTAATCTGCGGATCCACCAAACATGGAGAAGGGTACGGAACTTTTACTCGGCCATTTTCATTTTAAAGTTCTTCCAGACGGCGGAGTCGACAGAACCAAAGTCATCTGTAAACTCTGCCAAGTTGAATTGTCTTCTCAGCGTAGTAGTTCCAGTCTAAAATATCACTTAAAGGCAAAACACACAACTGATAGCAGCAAGTCATTCAAGGAAACAGACAGTGGAGCGAGGCTTCTACATAAAAACTACAGAAAGATGCTGATGTTAAAAGTGTGTTTGCACAACAAATGTTATGGCACTTTCATTCATATGGCAGCACATTTAAAATAAAACTAAATGCGAAAAGCTATACACTACTTTTGGATTCATTTTTGGATTTTGCGTACAAATGCGATTAATGGCAATTAATCAGGGTAATCATGTGATTAATTAGATTAAAAATTTTAATCATTGCCCAGCCTTGATATAAAGAAAAGGAACACAAGTGCTGATAGTTTCACAAAAAGTTGTGAGAATGTGCTCTTAAAAAAGCCAAAATCATGTCAAAGCTCCATTGAATAGGACGTAACTTACTGAGAATCATAGTTTTCTGACATTTCTTGCTGTATTTGAGTGTTTTAGTTGTCTACAGATGTTTTGAATGATAAGAAATACACAATGTTTATCAATTTCACCGGGATCTTCCACTTTGAGGCAACACAGACTCACTGAGCACACGTACAGGAGCTCCATTCATTTATTGGAACTTTAATGGTTTATCCTGGTAAAGTGCTCGAGAATATCCAACTAAATTGAATGCGACACACGTCACTTGCACTGAGCTCCGTGGCCTTACATCTCTACTAAATGTCTCCGCCATTTATCAACATCTTTAAAGACTCACACACAATCTCCGGCCTCTAAAAGAGCACCTCGAACATGTCTCCACTGCCCTTAATGAAAATCAGGTAATTATTTAGCATTTCTGACTTTACTCAGGGACTCACTTGAGCCCAATATCAGGCGTTTTTTTTTCACGAAGAAATGCAATTAGCTGAGCAGTCAGCGGGGATTATTAATAAAAACATCACATTTGAGATGAATTCGTTAGATTTCAAGGGAACGTGCTGCACTCACAGAGGAAGACATCTGCAAAGAACTTGTGCACAAGCAGCTTAACTAAACAAAATGGCAGAGAGTGATTATAGGATATTTGAGGAGGGTTTTGAGAAGGTTAAGTAATGTTTTATTGTTTGTTTTTTTCAGGCTTAATCAAACACTTCATTTTGCATCAGAGACTCTCTTGGTGTTTTGTCTTTAATTGGAAGATCAAGCCTTTTCTTTCATTTGTTTTGTTTGCTGATGGAGAACATGTTCCCGTGTCATGATTTGAATTAATTGTGATGATTATTGTTGCTCTGGTTGTATATCAGGAGCTCCTGTGGAAATTAAAACATGACAAAGGTTGTGTTCGAAACCGCATACTGCATACTGCATACTGCATACTTCCATACTGCATACTGCATACTCATCGATCAGACAGTATGCAGAGCGTTTACCCACAATGCATTTCGCTCCTGCCCGAGCCGAAATCAGCCGGCCTGAAGCTGATTTAGCTTAAGCTCTAAACTCTGTAAACTTCAGCAACATTTGAAACATTTTCAGGCGAGAAAGTAGTCGTTTAGATCCCCAACGTGTTGAAAATCTGACAAAATACCGGCTATTTACAATTTTATTCCAACGAATTCGGCGGTACTAAAGCTAGCCGCAGTGAGCAACGCACTTCCGGTTATTTTCACAAAATAAAATACCCGTTGCCTTTTATCATTGGGAAAGCCATTACCATACAATTGGTGCTTTTGTTTTAAAAACAGGAAGTGAACCTACCCTCGTTGTAGCTAGCTTGAAACTGCCGTTTTGACAGGAAGTGACGATCGGTGATGTCACGTTACGTTGCATCTTGGGTAGTTTGAGTATGAGTAGTAACCTCATGATGCATACCCAACATTTCGGCTAATCTAGTATGCATCCGGGAACTTCTCGCTTACTCAAACTCGCACACTAACTCAAAAAGTTAGTAGGAGTAGTAGGAGAAGTATGCGGTTTCGAACACAGCCAGAGTTTACAGACAGGCGGATAAGAGAGTGATCAGAGGGGTGGCATATTTACCACCTGACCCCATTGTGGAGAATGGGCAGGGTGGGGTGCCTCTGCTTAATTCGCCTACTTACTTATTACCCGCCTTCTTTTCAATCGTTCGCTGCCTTCCACTCCATCTGCACCACATTGCTCTTGATCAATTCCTCCCCCAATGCACCGGAGGGGTTTCAGGAAATGTATTTAAAAAATGTTTGGCATAAGTCGAAACAAATCCTGAGATAAATTATGAGCTTGTAGAAACAAGCCTAGTTTTTTTTTTTCAATATATGATTGATGTTGGACTCCTGGTGGACCTCAGCTCTCATTCACAGTCTCCCTCCAGGCATTGTGTTATGTTCTATCACTCCTGCATCAGGGAGCTAATGGTGCATAAATCCGAGGTGTTTAAGCATCTGTTTGAGGAACCAAAACTTTTTTTTAAAGCATTTGCAGCTTTGTGGCATTTTAAGCACCAGCAAATAACAAAGGAGCTTGTTTTAATCTCATTCACATCACAATGTTCATCAAGCCCATACTATTCTAACATATTGATACAGTATGTTGCATTGATGCCGTGATTTCCTGTTTATTCTGTCACAATTTGATGAAAGCGTGGACCCCAGAGCGGAGACACAGAAACAGGTAAATAGTTGATAGTATTCCAAAAGTGTTAATCTAAATAATCACATAATTTCCCTGATTAATCGCATTTGTACGCAAAATCCAAAAATGAATCCCAAAGTAGTGTATAGCTTTTAGCATTTAGTTTTATTTTAAATGTGCTGCCATATGAATGAAAGTGCCATAACATTTGTTGTGCAAACACACTTTTAACATCAGCATCTTTCTGTAGTTTTTATGTAGAAGCCTCGCTCCACTGTCTGTTTCCTTGAATGACTTGCTGCTATCAGTTGTGTGTTTTGCCTTTAAGTGATATTTTAGACTGGAACTACTACGCTGAGAAGACAATTCAACTTGGTAAATGCAGGAGTTTTAAAAAAAAATATTTTGAAATACGTGCTTTTATGTTGAAATAAGTGAAACAGGAAGTAGCGCCGGTTAGCTCCGTGAGCTTCACACAGAGACCGAGGAGCACCTGTAACGGTGATGTCCAACTTTAAAATGAAATGGCCGAGTAAAAGTTCCGTACCCTTCTCCATGTTTCGTGGATCCGCCGATTACTTTCTTTTCCTGTTCTACAGCAGACAGCAACAGACTTTTACAATAATAAAACCTGCGCCCAGCCCTATCCAAAAGTTATCTTTATTGAGGACTTGCACTCACAAACATCACCTGTGGAGTGGACTGAAGTAGGTAGGCAACAAACTCATAGGTGAGCTCAGGCACAGGACACAGGTAATCCAAATAAACACTTATACCCAAAATGTAACCAAAATGTAAAGCGTAAGACAATAGTTTAACCACTGTTAATGTTAACTATCTGGCAAAGAAATGGGGAAGCAAACCAAGTATTTATAGATGGAAGATAGTTAGGAAACAACAGAAAACTGGTGTGTCAGGGCAGCATGGCATCCCCTCCTCCTGCTGGCAGAAGGAAAATCCAGGAAAAGAAAAGAAACATTAAGCAGGCCCTGTGACATATTCCTGGCTATCATTCCATTTTTGTCTGTAAACCATTTGTAATGGTTTATATATCTATAAGTTTGTGCCCAGAAAACAAAACACTTAATCATTTGGTTGCTTGAAATAACCATAAAATCTGTTTGCATCTTCGCACAATTACGTTGAAGATGCATTCATGCATTAAGAATAATGACTTCACACCACAAAATGTAAAAAAAGAAAAATGTTTTCTTCACAATTTCATGAAAAATGTCGGCATGCTGGTCCTGATTTCGTAACCATGGCAACATCCCTCCATTGTAAACGGAGTGTGCAGAACTGGAGGTTAGATATGATGCACACGCGGGGTGTGATGTGGACGTAAGCCTCGCACTCTGTGTGCACGCTGATGTCCGACCCCGGCTGGAGACGCTCAGCGGCACCGAGGCGTCTTCTCTGACAAGCTCCCCGTCAGCGGTGGCAGCTCGATTCGTTGTTGAAAACAAAAGTGGGGGAGGTGAGCACAGCTCCCTTGATACCACTGGATAAAATAAATGCTTTATGGTCAGATGGTTTTAGGTTGTTTGTGACTGGATTTATCTGGTCTCAGGGAGTGGGGGGGCAGCCTGAACAACTGAGCAAGCTTAGGTCCTCTGAGAAGATTCTGCCCGGCTGAAAGGCTTTAGCTTGTGAAATATGTTCTGAAAACCACCTCTTGGTTGTGACAGTTAATCCAAAACAAGCTTGAATCCAGTTCTTGATTTCCAGACTTGTATTGTGCGGTGATCCAAATGAATCGGTCCCAAATCTGATTGGACGCCTGCTTAACTGTCTGCAGCTACGACTGTGGCTCAAGTCTGATGGCATTACAGAGAAATCCTGCAGTTAATTGAATGATGTAGCCCTTATCTTTATGAAAGACCAAGCTTAAACACTGTTTGTTAGCATTTTGTCAAACGTACACTGATTAAAAACGGCTAAGTAGAAATAGATATTAGCGGTTGCTGCTAGCAGTGCGTCCCCGGATATAAAGATGCTCACAGCTGGATTGATTTGACGAGAAAAGCTTAAAATCGCCTAGATTTGTGAGCAAGTTGTAGAGGGTGTTTGTCAGAGAGGGAGAGGAATCACATGCTTTGATTACACTAAAAATTGTTGTATAGTTTTGTGATACTCTATAAGAAATGGTTACACGTATGTATAGACACAGTTGTCAGTTTCAGGGGACTAAATTGTATATTTTGTTGGATCGCCTCACCCCACTTCATCAAAATACCCGCACTAAACAACTTGATCTTTTTTGCCCGAAGTGCCTTTGACAAAGGTTGTGATTTTTTTCCAAACAGGGGTTGAATAAAGAGATTCCAGAACACAAGGAGCTCTGTTTTAGCCCATTTTGTTTGGGCTGAAACGGACAACAAACTAACCAGCTACAGTACATCTAACATGACAGGTTGTATCCTCTTCTTGCTATGTGTATCTGCTTTTGTCAGTTCTGCTTTGTGTTTCTTTTTCCACGCCTCACAGCAGAGCAGTGTGTATTTTCACCCCCCTCCTTAAAGAGTTGTATGTTTTATGGAGAAAATAGCCTGCGCTGCTCTCCAGTTGCAGCTTGTTGGGGTTGTATGGTGGAGAGGGGTGACGGAGGTCACACACAGCACAGAGCTGAGCCTGTAGTTTAAAAGCATAGATGCACACATACAAGAAACAAGGCCAGAAAAATTCAACTCGCACTGAGCTGAAGTGACGCAAGTAAACACAGAGCCTTCCGCTTAACTGTGTTAGCATGCATCTTCTGCGTTGCTAAATGCTAACACTAACTTAAGCTCATTCACTGTGAGGCCCACCAGGCAGGTTAAAGGGGAAGTTTGTTGTTTTTAAACCTGGACCTTATTTCTGGCATAAAATACCTTCATCTACTCATCGATAACAGTTTGGTGAAAGTCGGCGTCCTTCGGAAGATATTTAGATCACTGGAGATCGGCGTATATCCATATAACGGGAGAGAACAGGGCAGAGACAATACAGCCTCTAAATAAGGCATTATCTGTCTTTATTTCACCAATACTTTAAGACCAATGAATGAATGTTAGCTCAGAGCTGCCTTGTTGTTGTTATTGGGGGCTTATCGGGCGGCTTATAGGGGCTTTCTACACCCGGGTCACTTGGGATAAATTCATCGACGCACGGTTTAAGCTATTCCTCTCTCTGCTTCTGCATCTTCCTTTCCAGGAGCTCCTCATCCGTGAACTCAAGCAAACTCCGTGTGAAGTTAGGCGACCGTCACAAAGCACGGAGTAAATAAGCGTTTCGATGACGTCATCCCAAGTGACCCGGGTGTAGAAAGCCCCCCGATAGCCCCCAATAACAACAACACGGCAGCTCTGAGCTAACAGTGCAATAGTACGCGTTCATTCATTCATTGGTCTGAAAGTATTGGTGAAATAAAGACAGATAATGCCTTATTTAGAGGCTGTATTGTCTCTGCCCTGTTCTCTCCCGTTATATGGATATACGCCGATCTCCAGTGATCTAAATATCTACCGAAGGACGCCGACTTTCACCAAACTGTTATCGGTGAGGAGTTGAACGTATTTTATGCCAGAAATAAGGTTCAAACTTCTCCTTTAACGGGTCATAAAAAATCTGGATGTTTGAATCTGTGAGAGTGAGACTCTTTGGTGGGCTGCAGTCCGAAGGTAGAAATCTCAGCCATGTTTACTGTCCAAAGAGTGTTTTTAAGAAATGAGATGATCAAGCGTTTAAGAAGTTAATTGAAGACGGTGCTAATAGCACAATCATTTGTTTTCCGCCGGCCGAACGAGTCGGTTTGGCAAAAGATTCATTTACAGGACAAGAACAATTCCATTTAAAGTGTCCAATTAGTTGAATTGATTCCATGTTAAGCTTGGTCATCAGAGACGACCAGTACAAATGGGAAAGGAGGTATTTGGGTCAGCTCTGCCACAATTAGTTTTAACTATAACTCCACACATTTTTTGTTGTATAACTGCTGAAATTGTTGTACTTTTCTTCTTCTTCTGGATTAATGTTTTTACGGTGTAATACTTTCAGATGTGTACCAAGGGGAGGTGACAGAATAGCTGGTGTTTGGCATTGTGTAACACAGACCATTACCTGGGCCAACAGGAGCCACAGAGACTATCATGACTCACATTAGATTAGACCAAGCTTCTTTCATTGCTCCCCAGGGCCGCATTCATCTTGTGACAGTCACCAAATATTGACTGTAATGGTGACAAATGTGGTCTGCATAGTACCACACTTTACAGCTTATAGTGTGCTCCCCCTGTATAGGGGCGAGTTCATTACTGGAATTCATTATATGTGCAGGACAGACTGCCGCAAGATTTGAAAGGCACCAATTTACTTTTAACAATATGCAAGGCCCCCTTAATCCCTCACTGTAGACCTCATCAGTGAAATGGATGGCGGTGAAAACACAGCCCATGAATCTTTAACCACCCTTTCTCCTTTCGGTTGTTTTAAAACACTTTAGTTGTAGAAGTTGAGGCTCTGGAGTTTGTCTCTGGCTCCGTGCTGTACCTGCTCAGGCATCTAGGTCGCTTTGCAGCAGGTGAGATGATGACATTCCAATCCCGATCACTCTCAGGCACCTCAACAGGGCTTTTCATTATCAGAAGCTCCAGTTAGCGGGATCCTGCAGTGCCTCGTGTTGGTCTACATAACTCGTGTCCCCATCTGCGTGGACAGGTTCTCTATGCAGCGTGCTGCACCCCGAGCCTTGTGCGCTGCCCTAGTTAAAGGGGTATTTTAAGACTTCCCACACGGGTTCATTTGCCCTTATCCCCTTCTCAAGTTCAACTGTTTTCCTCTTAAAGCATTCTTGAGTGTTAGAACACAGAAAGGAGCCAAAACCAGTTGCACCGTTGTTACAGTGAATAAAGCCTTACATGTTGCAGTCATATAAGAGTCAAATAAGTCACAAGTGACAAATAGGTCTACTGTAAATATTGGATAAGTACAACAAAGGTCTTTTGGTGTGGCTGGGTTCAATCAACACAAACAATAAAAACAGAAATTACATTGAAAAAACTCATTTTAGTCTTTTTTTTTTTTTTTCCATCATCAAGGGACCTGACATCTTCAGTATATTCCCATCATTTCAAACCATCTGTCAGCTGTCACATATTATTTCATTTTCGTTTGGTCTGCATGGAAACAATTTTAACTCTGTGATTTTAATATAAAGTCGACCTTCTTGGGTTTTGACTGACGCCTCACTTTAGAGTTTTCATGTTGCGTTCACAGACAACAACAGCCAATGAGAGTCTCCGTTTCCCTCCTGTTGTGTATACATCCGAGCCAGCTGTAAATGAGCTTGTTGACTGTTGATGCATCAAATGCATTAAATAGCCCATGTTATTGGAGGTGAAGCAAAGTCCTTGTATGAACTCATGAATACGAGAAGTTCGACTCCGTGGAATCGTTAATCCGCCTGCCTAACGATCCCGTTTATAGGTTCTGCTAACGTCTGACGCATTTGCGCGATGACGTCATGTTTGTCTCAATATTTCCAACATGGCGTCCAGACAGAAGCGCCCCAAAGTTTGGTTATATTTCACCAAAAAGGACAAAACTAGGGCCCCCTTTGATGTGATCAAAGGGGGGAAATGCCTCCAACAGGCTGAAATGTTTGACCACACAGCATGCAGTTACTCTACACGAATGTAAAGTCTTTGACACGCTGCTAAGCGATGGCGGCGACTCTTGTAGGGGAGCTTGTGGCACAGCGTCTTGCGTCTCAAAAGTCCCAGATAACGTAAAACTTCCAGGTCCTTTTGATTGTAATAATGTTAAGAGACATGCTGTATGAAACATTTCCATCTGATATTAACATTTAGTTGACGAGTTGAAGGCTCCCGTATACCTGTAGCTACCCCTTTCATCGAGGCAGGGAAACGTAAAATGAGGCGAAAATAGATAAAATGTTGGTGCATACTTGAAATTAAACTGCAACCAAAGGTATTTGTACCATGTTTGTACTATTTATAACCGAGAATCGAAAAGGGATATCAATAATGGAACCGGAATTGTTAAATTCTTAACAATTCCCATCCCTGCTCATGAAGGAGGATGATGAAGTGCGTAGTTCCCGAGGTTAAAGTACGGCAGAGTAAAGACAGACAGTTGTCTTGAGAGGAAGGAAATAACAAAGAGAGTTTTTTACTCTCGGAGTGCTTTTTACTGGGAAAAAATAGTTTTAGCTTTTCATAAGAGACGAAAATCAATAATTTACTCCATGTAGTTCTGGAACGGCTCTAAAATTGAAATGAGTCTAAATGAAATCTTTATTTTGAACGTGTTACATGAGTAAAGCATGTTCTAAATAAAGATTTCAGTTCTAAATGTGTGTTGTGATGCCACAGATTGGCAGTGTCGGCACATTTTAGATAGAAGGCAAATACCTCAGAAGGAATATTTGCTCTTTTAGATTTGAATCAAATTGATAAAACCATCCGTTCAGAGTTATAATTCCTCCACCAAGCAAAGACTGGAGATGTTCATCCGTGACTCTCCTTTTTTTTTTGTGAACGTGCAAAGGGAGAACTCATTAGATTTTTTTAGGATCCGTTTTCCTATCTGTTTAAATCATTCGACCCGGTTACGGATCTGCACTCTAAGCTACCTGGTTACTCGTTAGCCATAGGAGGATGAAAACAAACATCTAATGAGCAGTTTTCCTACTCACACCTCTGTTTACTGAACCAGTTTTACTGGATCTCAGTCTGATTGTGGCGTCTGTTAGCAGCTTTAGCAACCAAATGGAAGCACTTTCATTATGTTTTGCTCATAATTTATGTGGCATATTTACATGCTATCCCACATATATTGCTGTGAATCCTTTTTCGCATGGAGGCACCCCAACCTTTCTACTTATCTTTAGTCTTGATTGAAGTGGGAGGTTTTCTCCACTCTGTATTTGGATAATTTCACATGTCAAATGTTTAGGAGAAATCTTGTTTTATTTCTCGCTCTAACTGAATCAAAGATAACGTAGAAAGGACCGTTCTTAAGAGGATATCATGAAACAAGCCCTGGATTCTCAGATCAGCGGGGTACCCAACATTCTGCTTTAATAACTAATAAATACATCACTTTTTACACTGTGAAATGTGTAGTAGGGATGTAGTAGGGACAGCTTTATGCATTATACATCTGTCCCCTCCTACATCAAACATAAGGGGTTTGATGTTATCATGAACCCTATATGAATAAAGGATGAAGAAAAAAGTCTAAGTTATTTAACTGTGCGCGGTGTAGAAGTGGATGGAGTCAGTGAAACGCTGATATAATGATGTGACCCAGCGGTGGCTCCATCTTTTTTTCCACTCTGCAGCATTTTTTATCATTTGATGTGCTTCAGATGTGCTTCCATTACATTAACACGTTGCTCAAACAGAACTGGAATATTTTTAATGGCATTTGGAGAAATTTAATTAGCAGGATATCGTTTGAAGCCGTCTTTCCCTCTCTGCGTTGTTACGTTTCATTTGTGCCTCTCCCCGATGGAACCTCCGTCACCTCGTCCGACCATCTTCTGTCAGGCGTTGATCTCCAACCGGCTCTCATTCATCAGACTCTGCACACTGGAAATTAAATATGAATGTGAAATTTGCTGCATTGTTGAAATCTGCTGGGGTGATAATAGGTTTTGAAACCTGTCAGGAGTAAAGGAGGTGCCGGCAAGTTCATAATCGAGGCTCATTATTTCACAAACTCCTAATCAACTTTTCTGATTATAATTAAATTCGGACCTCTACCCTCAGCTGTTGGAATAGAATACATCTATATGGGCTTGATCGTTTCATATAGTCATGTGCGATTCCTGAGTCAATCGTTCAAAACTCGAGATTCTTTTTACTGACTCGGGAGTTACGAGTCATTGGCTGTGTTCGAAACCGCCTACTACATACTACATACAGTATGTAGTAAAACTGCATACTTGCATACTGCATACTCATCGATCAGACAGTATGCATAGCGTTTACCCAGAATGCATTTCGCTCCTGCCCGAGCCGAAATCAGCCGGCCTGAAGCTGATTTCGCTTAAGCTCTAAACTCTGTAAACTTTAGCAACATTTGAAACATTTTCAGGTGAGAAAGTAGTCGTTTAGATCCCCAACGTGTTGAAAACCTGACAAAATACCGGCTATTTACAATTTTGTTCCCACGAATTCGGCGCTACTAAAGCTAGCCACAGTGAGCAACGCACTTCCGGTTATTTTTTACAAAATAAAATACCTGTTGCTTTTTATTATAGGGAAAGCCATTACGATACAATTGGTGCTTTTGTTTTGAAAACAGGAAGTGAACCTACCCTCGTTGTAGCTAGCTTGAAACTGCCGTTTTGACAGGAAATGACGATCAGCGACGTCACGTTACGTTGCATCTTGGGTAGTTTGAGTATGAGTAGTAACCTCATGATGCATACCCAACATTTCGGAGAATCTAGTATGCATCCGGGAACTTAAACAAAGTTTAAGTTAGTAGGAGTAGTGGGATTAGTAGGAGAAGTAGGCGGTTTCGAACACAGCCATTGTCTCCATTAACTCGTTCACTGACTCACCGCTGCTACTGTCAGCTAACTGTAAAGAGGAAACATGCCACACAACTGTTATTATGGGTGCCAATGCGTAAATGTATAAAGCTAATTGCTGTATTAGCGCCGTGGCTGAAGTGGAGTTAATACAGCTCACAGCTCGGAGAGCTCCTCCCATACCCGAGAAACTCGCCAGCTCTCTGCTCCGCACAGTTCAGGACTCATGATTCAGGACTCATGATTCAGGACTCACGATTCAGGACTCATGATTCAGGACTCATGATTCAGGATTCATTATTCGGGACTCATGATTCAGGACTCATGATTCAGGACTCACGATTCGGGACTCATGATTCAGGATTCAGTATTCGGGACTCATGATTCGGGACTCATGATTCAGGACTTATGATTCAGGACTTATGATTCAGGACTCATGATTATGACTTATGATTCAGGACTCATGTTTCAGGACTCATGATTCAGGACTCATGATTCAGGACTCATGATTCAGGACTCATGATTCAGGACTTATGATTCAGGACTCATGATTCAAGACTCATGATTCAGGACTCATGATTTGGGACTCATGATTCAGGACTCATGATTCAGGACTCATGATTCAGGACTTATGATTCAGGACTCATGATTCAGGACTCATGATTCAGGACTCATGATTTGGGACTTATGATTCAGGACTCATGATTCAGGACTTATGATTCAGGACTCATGATTCAGGACTCATGATTAAGGACTCATGTTTCAGGACTCATGATTTGGGACTTATGATTCAGGACTCATGATTCAGGACTCATGATTCAGGACTCATGATTCGGGACTCATGATTCGGGACTCATGATTCAGGACTCATGATTCAGGACTCATGATTCGGGACTCATGATTCAGGACTCATGATTCAGGACTCATGATTCAGGACTCATGATTCGGGACTCATGATTCGGGACTCATGATTCAGGACTCATGATTCAGGACTCATGATTCGGGACTCATGATTCGGGACTCATGATTCAGGACTCATGATTCAGGACTCATGATTCAGGACTCATGATTCGGGACTCATGATTCGGGACTCATGATTCAGGACTCATGATTCAGGACTCATGATTCGGGACTCATGATTCGGGACTTATGATTCAGGACTCATGATTCAGGACTCATGATTCGGGACTCATGATTCAGGACTCATGATTCAGGACTCATGATTCAGGACTCATGATTCAGGACTTATGATTCGGGACTCATGTTTCGGGACTCATGTTTCAGGACTCATGATTCAGGACTCATGATTCAGGACTCATGATTCAGGACTTATGATTCGGGACTCATGATTCCTACCTGACTCACAGTTCACAGGCAGCTCACAGCTCACTCTCCCTCCTGGCTTCATTTTGAAGGAAGCCGGAGTTCAGTCATTCTGTACATACTTATTTTATTCTAATGGTGCATTATTGAATGTTAGAATATTATTATTTTTGCACTATTGTTTCGGTTATTTAAATGTTCTATTTGTGCACAGTTTCATACATTTTATTATATTTTTGCACTGTTTAGCACTGAATGTTAATTTATTGGCTATTTGGGTTATTTGAATTTATTTAGAGAGAAAGAAAGAAAAATAAATGTTTCGCCTTGGAGACTTCTTGATTTTTAGCCTTTTTCGCAATGATTTGGGACGTGGTTTGTACATTCCGTTGCGGACACTCTGGGTGATTGATTCAAGTGACTCGAAAACCCGATTCACTTTAGTGAGTGACTCATACAAACTCGAGTCAGTAAAAGGAATCGAGTATCCCATCACCAGTTTCATAGGTTATCTGTGATATCTGTCTACTTGTAAGACAAACATCTGAAGTGAGAATCGAATTCTGACCCATGATCGAAGAATCAAGAAAAAAAAAAGGTTTTCTTTCTTTGCCATTTGCACATTTTTACCAATTAAAGCAAAACACTGACACAAACATGCGCTACTTCTGTGGGATTGTGTCCCAGACAACAAATCAGTGAAAGATGCATCATGCATGAGAAACTAGTCGGGAGGGGAAAACACATTTGTATTTACAGTTTACTGGCTTGCTAATGCAACAAAGGAGCAATGGATTGGAGCTGTTGTTTATCAAAGGACTTTACACATAAAGGGCGATTTGTCAGATGCAGTGTTATTATATTTATTTATTTTTTGCTGCAGGCTTGAATTTTATGCTGTTATGATGCTGTCTGCATGGGGGTATGTATGTACTCAGCTTTGTTAAAACCCCCCTGAGCCATCAGAGAAAACAGTTGGCGTGCAGATTATAATCTGTTGTCGGCTTTATTATGTGTTGATGAAAGTTAACTTTCCCATTGTAGCCGTAGCCCTTAGCAGTTGTGACAACTGTTTACCTCCAACGGAAATAAAGGTTTTAACCTTGTTAACATGGTCCATCGTTTGTTTCATCGTGAGCACAATCAGCAGCAGAGAGTGCATGCGAGGGGAAGTGGTAGAATGGAAATGTAGTTGCTTTCTGACACTTTCAACAGTGAGACCAGAGCTGTGGCTTTTAGCAACGCCATCTTAGAAGCCAGGACTCCGCCTGATAGATGCAGCTGCCAAGCTAGGGATTGCTAACATCTGTTAGTGGCCATCGACATACAGCCCTGGCAGTTGCAAGCAGCCACCTCTGAGCTGTAGCCCGAGCGGACTGGAACGTAATGCACTTCTTATTATTGACAGTTATAGGAAGTCATTCCCCTGCTCCCACTTGCAAGTGACCTTGTTCAATTTAGTGATTGAGATATATAGGCTGGGCCAGATTAGTATGTTTATGGATCCCCTCTTACTGAATGAGGAAAATGCAGTGGAGTCATACAGTTTAAGGCCATGAGAAGTTATCTTTCATGTTTTTTTAGGGCTGGGCAACGATTAAAATCTTTAATCTAATTAATCACATGATTTCCCTGATTAATCGCCATTAATCGCATTTGTACGCAAAATCCAAAAATGAATTCAAAAGTAGTGTATAGCTTTTAGCATTTAGTTTTATTTTAAATGTGCTGCCATATGAATGAAAGTGCCATAACATTTGTTGTGCAAACACACTTTTAACATCAGCATCTTTCTGTAGTTTTTATGTAGAAGCCTCGCTCCACTGTCTGTTTCCTTGAATGACTTGCTGCTATCAGTTGTGTGTTTTGCCTTTAAGTGATATTTTAGACTGGAACTACTACGCTGAGAAGACAATTCAACTTGGCTGTGTTTACAGATGACTTTGGTTCTGTCGACTCCGCCGTCTGGAAGAATTTTAAAATGAAAATGGCCGAGTAAAAGTTCCGTACATTTCTCAAGGTTTGGTGGATCCGCCGATTACTTTCTTTTCCTGTTCCGCAGCAGACAGCAACAGACTTTTACAAAATAAAAGCCTGTGAGCAACAGACTTTTACAATAATAAAATAAATAATAAAATAGGGGTGGTCTGTGGCGTAGTGGGCTGAGCAGACGCCCCATGTACAGAGGCTATAGTCCTCGCTGCAGCTCCTGTGCTGTGTGTTGTTCCCCCTCTCTCTGCCCCTTGCTTCCTGTCTCTCTGAACTTTCCTATCCATTAAAGGCACAAAAGCCCGCCCAAATTTGTTTTCTTTAATTTTTTTAAATAAATAAATAAAGCATGCATTAATGCGCGATAAAATATTTATCGGCGTTAAATAATTAACGAGTTAACTCGCCCAGCCCTAATTTTTTTTCTTCATGGCTAAAACTTAAAAATGTGGCTAGATGAGGTTTTAGTGGATTAACAACTGCTGAGGTAGTTTTAAAAAGGAGATGCAACCTCCCTGGCATAAACTGGCATAATCACGTCATGTTTAATGGGAATACACTGATTTTGATCTGTTTTCTTCTAGTTCTAGATTCACTGTTTTTCTGTTTGTGCTCATGTTGACACTATTTTGTTCCAGAAGAAAGTTAAAGAACCACTGGTCTAAGATATCACTCAGTGGGGTCACATGGCACTGAAAGGATCAGATTATTGGCTAAATTACAATAAGACTGAGTTATTAAATTCATGTAGACACCTTAATCTGACTAAGAACTGGATCGGATCGGATTAAGACCCCGAGATAACTCGGTTGAAAGTCACACTAAACCTGCTTGTAGACGCTGAAGCTCGTGGTGAATCAGACTTCGCGTTCTGCGCATGCTCCAGATGTTTTCCCGGGGTCGTGACCCGGAAGTCAAAGGAGACGATATTCCTGTTGTTGTCGCCGTCAGAAAGAAACAAACAACGCGATGGAGAATGCTCCGTTGGGCATCGAGTTTGTGCAACAAGCAGCTCATCACAGACCAAATGTAGAGGGACGTAGCTTCATCTGGCTCTGCGTTCTCCATCTTTCTCCAACGCCTGAGTTTGTTGTTGTTGTTGGTGGTGAAGAGGTCAACAGGAAGTGGCTCTATTAGCAACAGCTGGAATGGGTACAGCGCCACCTATCATACCGGGGTATGACACGCTTTGTGCCTCTGATCCCATTCATTCACCGCCATATATCCAAGGAGAATTACCCTTATAACTCAGTCTTATTGTAATTTAGCCAATAATCCGATCCTTTCAGTGCCATGTGACTGCACTGAGTGTGCTGGTTTAATAAGATTTCTCTTTATTACGCCACACGCCTCTCCAACAAAAGAACGAGAGAAAAAACCCAGCTAAAGCACAAAAAGAAATGCTACTTACTTGGAACATTTCTTTGCTAAGATATCGCGCTTCACTGCTCACTCTCTGCACCAACCGTCATCTTACAGAGTGGCTGAAAATGCATCGCAGGAGTTCATTAGTATCAGATAATCAGTACCCTGCAGACACTCTGATTTATAGTCAATAAGTCCATACCCACTCCCTGTCTCCAGCTTCTCCTTTGCTATGACATTAATGCTTCCTTGTCAGGAGCAACACAGACAGACACCCGAATCACATGAATTCCAGTCATACAATGCCCACTAGGATTTCATCTCCAACCAGTCATAACGTCTGCGAACCCACAGACAGATGTGTCTGGCACTCAAAATGAACAGAAACTGTGAGAGGTGGAAAATGGAGGCACTCTGAGGGCTTGTTAGTCCATCACTCTGTCTGCTGAGGAGAGCACGAAGGATGTGTCGGTTGCCGTGGTCGCTCAGGTGTGTTTTTCCTTTATAAAAAAACACATATCCTCAAGCTTTTTCATCTCTCACTTGTGGTTCTAGTTCAGTTTTTATTTAGTTTTTCATCTATCAGGTCCTCGAAGTACAATTTCCTGTTTCTCTTTTTTTTAATATATATATATAAATATATATATATATATATATACATATATATATATATGTTGCTATCTGTGTGATCGTCACAGTGTATTAACCGCGGGGCCCTGTGTTTACAGAAAACACACCGAGAATTCTCGCCTCTGCTGATGCAACTTTCGGACTGAATAATGTATTTTAGCTTCGGTGAGATAAATATGCACATCAAAAGTCAAGCGGCTTCTTCCTGGCTCTAATTAAAAAAAGGAAGATACGTCTGTTTTGATGGGAGAGAGGGAGGGAAAGATGAAAATGCGACTGGAGGCTCACTGACAGCAGGAGTCTTCAGAAAGAGGACGAGAGGCGGCAGGAACTTGATTTACTCAACTCCAAGGCGTGATGCAGATCAGTTTGCTTCCTCGTCTTCGTCTATGACTGTAAACGAACACCCAAAGGACTTCTAGTGTACACCCTGCTGGGTAGCGTGATGCAATCAGCACGGCTGCTTCTCACAAAAGCAAACATCTTGTACTGCTTTTTAAAGCTTTTAAACTTACCACTGGCACAGGTTTGAATTGAGAAAAGAGAGCGGCTGTTTGTAGCAGGGCTTGGTTTTAACAAATGTCACGACAGAGGGAGTCGTAGATGCTTTTCATTCTCTGGTGCTCAGAGAGGTTTGATGTCTGATTGGCTGTCTGAGCCCCTAAATGTGCAAAAACATCAAATGTTCTAGAACATGTGGAATTTGCTGCTTTTTTCGATCATTTCACTGTGAATGTTAAGGTTTCAGGGCTTTTGGTTGAATAGAACTACGAATTTGCTGCTTTTTTTCGATCATTTCACTGTGAATGTTAAGGTTTCAGGGCTTTTGGTTGAATAGAACCACAAATTTGCTTTTTTTTTCGATCATTTCACTGTGAATGTTAAGGTTTCAGGGCTTTTGGTTGAACAGAACCACAAAGCCACGATATCTGGGGACCGATCCCTGAGCTTTGGGAAGAATATGAGTCTCCTTTTCCCGAGGTTTGAGACATTTTAAAAACAATAACCGACATATCAATTGATTAACGACAAAAATTGTCAAGTGGAAATGGAAATAAATTGGAACCAGTGGGAAACGACGTGATGTCCTTAATAAATAAGGGATGTAATTGTAAAAACAAGAAAAAAATTCTACAAATGAAATTGTCTTTTTCACATCAATACTTTGTGCTTGCGGCTTACAAATAAGTCTACGGTTCCATCCCACCACCCCAAATGTCCAATCGCATTGTTCTGGAAAAGAGTAGAAACTTTGACAACCCTCTCCACTTATAGGTATAAATTGTTCATTGTAAGGCAACAAATATATGTCATTCTGTACTCACGTGGCTGTATAGCGATTAACTGCTAATTGATACCCATAAATCCTACACATCACATCACAAATTTTCCAGGGTTTCAGTTGTTTTAGTGTCCATATCCTCCAGTTATTGCCATCTGTAAGTCCAAATCACACAAGATGTGTCTCACTCTTTATCTGCTCATCATCTTCACCTCTTTGAGGTGGAAAATGTCTTTCAGGATCGGGGGGGGGGGTGTTGGATCTATCCTGCAGTCTCTCCTTTATTTTTCATTTGGTATTGTGAGATTTCTTCATGTGTGTGTTTCTGACAGATCACCCATTATACCCTTATCTCTGCGCTGACCCCCTTCTTTTGTACAAACCATAAAGCTCTGACAGAACGTCTGACAATCGCGCCAGCGTCTCATACACATTTGTTCTCTGTCAGTCCCCCCCTTACATATCTGCCCCCTCGCCACCTTCTTATCGTTTTCTTTATGGCTTACCTTATCTCAGCCTTTCAGATGTTGATAGAGAAGTCTTTACATTGTTTTCCATGTTGCTTAACTGTGACGTTCAGAATCAGCTTTCATTCCCCGTCATGTTCAACACCCTCCTGCCTCGGGTACGTATCATATTACAACAAAGCAGACGAGGATTTAATTTTCCTCACTGATATATTAAGTAATTCACCTCTTCACAGTGTACATCCCTGCTGTTGCATAATTAGCGGTCACTGCTGCAGTCAGGACCCCTATGGGGTGGCTTTGAACATGGGGCAGGCAGCCGACCGCTGAGGACACACAGAGAGCATCAAGAGACCTCCCTGAGAAATGAGTCAATTAACCTGCTTAATAAAAGCACTGTGGTGCAGTTCCTTATCACTGTAGGTGTGCGTTTGCTAATACACTGTTTACCTTTAGAAGAAGGATAATTGGACTGCTGTGTGAAATGCCACTTCACAGTAGGTTGCATGTAGGGTAACGGCGTGGCTGAAGGTCTCGCTGAAGGAAACTGGGACAGCTGATGCGCTGTCTTCAATGAGTGCTGCAACAAATGACAAATTCATTCATTTGTTTAGTTTTACATATGAATAAAAAGTTGATGAAATCAAACCAGAAGTCGAGCTCACTGGACAAGTTCGCACACCCAGATATGAAAACTTAAACATTTTTTTTTCACTTCTTGCTTGGGTTTCGGCACATTTTAACATTTCTTGGTTGGGGGTTGAAATCAAAACTTAGGGTATGAAGATGATAATGGTTAAAGCTTTACCACGCCACCATTACTTTATTCAACACTATCTTTACAATTTACATACAGTTGCTCACAGAATAATCCTATAGTCTATGTGAGGGACCGAGCCGGTCAAGCATTTCATTTTCAAGAAAAATGGGTTTATTCCCCAAAAAATAACACAATTCAAACAATCATTGCAGGGTCAAATAAAGAAACTAAACTCAAGGCCAAAAATCAAGGTTTTAACATAACACAACCTCAAACTAACTGCTCAAAACAAACAAAACTGACCTGACACTCAACAAACTGGCTGATCAGACCATATTGACACACTGAGGAAGAGGGAAGGGAAACATCTACACAAATTTAACTTAACAAAAGTAACTAAACACAGTTAGCTTAAGAATTAACTTAAATGACTCATAACTTAACAAAGTTAACAAAAAAAGCAAATCACAAAAGCAAAGAGAACTGATGCAAAAATTAAAATGAAGACTCCATAGTCTTACCCCATGGAACTCCAGATGGTATCACCCAATCAGCCATTCAGTCAGTCAATCTGGGATTGGAGTGTGCCAGCCAGAGTCCATTGCTTCAGCCCAGTACTTCCCCCACAGCACCAGCAAAAGAAAGCACAACAAATTAAGTATTTGACAAAATGAGATATACAAAAGCTAACTAAATGTGCGCGCTACAACTAGAACTAATGTATTTCAATATTGTCAAATCAAATGAAGTCTATGAGCATAATTATAGACCATCGTTGCCCACAAGAACAAACGAGCCATGGGCTTGTTTTTGGTTGGCCAGTCTCAGAGTTACCAGCTGCAACTATAGAAGATACAAACCTCTTTTCATTTTATTTAGCAGACGCATTGTGTTGGAAGATGTGACACTGGTGCAGGATCTATAAATGTATAACAGAACCACAACTCTATCAAATCTGAACCAACTGAGAAGAAGGATGGCTGACGGTGTTCAGCAAGCCCTCTCACACCAGTAATATCTTATATGAGCTGGTACACTGAAAAAGGCTTGAACAAAGAGCTGAAAGTATCTCAATCTTAACATTTAAGGTGCAATTTATTGGACCCAACTGAATGACATTCCAAGATTTTTGTTATGATTTCAGCATTTCAGTGTTATAATCTATAGTAAGATTGTAAACAGTACAATTCTTCATGTCTTTTGTTCACAATTTTGCATCAAACAAAATTACTCACATGTAATAATATCTGGTTTTTGAGTTTATAGTACAGTAGTCACTGGTATTTATCATCTCTGGCTCTCAGCATGTATGAAAACACAACAGCTGGTACGCACCTTCATTTGCAATCAATGCGCTGCACTCGGGGCTGCAAGAGTGGGCACAGCTCCCTTTAAAATCAACAGAAACACATGTTTATTGAACATAGCATCAAAACAGATGGCAACAACATGGACAAAAGGGATAAAAGATACAAGATGGATTGTTTTTCATGTATCCGTCTTTTTTCTCATTATAATTATAGTATTTATCCGTCCACAAGAGAGCTGGATGTGCATTCACTCACTTTGCTGTGGGCTGACTTCCATGGCTCAGTCATAGTTTGCTTTCACCCACAGAGTAAGCATGTAGTTATAGGCTGTAACTCCGCTGATGTGCACGTTGTAGCCCCCAGAGTTGAGGGTAAAAACACATCAACTTTGGCCCTGGAAAAGGATTTTGTTTTACCAGTTGTACGCACCTTTTTAAAAAACTCTTTAAACATGCTACTCGTGGTATAAAAAACTGTATTGTGCACAGATTTTGAACCATAACCAGCATATATACAGTGCAAGAAATCGTCTCACAGACATTTGGCATTTCTTCAAAGGTCACGGTGCAGCACAATATTCGAGTGAAACTTCCCATGTGTCTCAGGATTATTAGAGTATGTCAAAAGAAATGAATGCTCACTCTGACTGGAGGTCACGCCACCCAACCAGACATGTTTGGCAAACAGTTTGCACCTGCAGCTCACTGACAAGCTGTAGGCAGTGTTGAATCCTGGAGCTCTGTGGGCTCGAGCCAAAGTTTTAATAAGCAGTCTGACTGCGCTGCGTACCTGTTGAGGTGCGACCTGACTACAGGGCATGTTTGACACAAGACCACGCAGGGCGAGCAAATGTTCTCAATGCTTCCGCCCTGCGGTTTCAGGCAGGGCCTCCAGAAATTAAAAAGCACAGCGGGGAAAAGGAACAGAATATCTGATTAGATCTTTGAATTACAAATACACAATCAAAATGTTGCTGCTAGTTATGAAAATAGGGTTTGTTCCGTGTATTTAAAAAAGGTCCCTGTGTTTAGAAATCATTTGGGTTGGTCTTGACATTTCCGAAAGTCCCACAGCGCTCAAAATGTGACAAGCGCTGGCATTATCAGTCGATTCTTATGAGGGCGGTCAATATTGTGCATGACAACACCTAATCAGTTAGGCTTTTGGCCTCTTTGTGCTGCAGTCACAACTGAGTCTGCCAATGGGGGGAAGAAAAAAAAACAGATTGAACTCTCACTTTCAATGGAGCTGAATTAATTATAAGTCTTTTAATAAAGACGATTAGATGCAGTGGTAGTGTCTCTCAACACGTAATGCCTCACAGTGTTCAGCCGTCGTTAATTAGAATAATCAACAATTGTTTACGTGTCGCGAATGATCATTTAATTAGCTAGCTTCAGAACGAGGATCCAAATATTATGGAAAAATCACGACGAGATCAGAGACAAACGGCTCCGCCGGCAGCTTAAGGAAGCTTAACTCTGTAGGACAAGTATCAATCACATTTATATGTAAATATGTGTAATTATCTGTTGTGATCATCACGCATTACTCATGAGAAGAAAGGCGCGCGGGTTGCTTGCATTCTGTGAAAGTGGCAGCAGTGTGAAGGAGACAAAGACGTGCAGCACTGAGCCAAGAGACGGAAACAGCTGTAAAATAACATCCACTTATCCCAAAGCTTCCTGATAAAAGATTCTCTAATCATCAGGATATGGTAAGAGACTGTTGCCTCTTCTGCTTTTTATCCCTTCAGAAGGTTAGGTTGGTCTCCTCTGGAATAAGGAAGTCATATTCATCACAGCCTCCACTATTCAAATTGTAAAACAAGCCAGTCATCTTGCACCTCCTGTATATATTTTACAGCCCTCCTCAAACAGCTTATTTTGCACTGGTCTGCAAAAAGTACTGGGTTAGGATTAGGCATTAATGGTTAGGTTCAGGCTTGGGCATTTACCGCACTTACTCTTGCACTAGTTATGCTCTTAGCTGTTTGGTTTTGGAAGGAAACGCACTTCTGATTTCTTGTGACCTGAAGTTCTTTTGCCTACCGATGTGGAACACACTTATTGTAAGTCGCTTTGGATAAAAGCGTCTGCAAAATGACCGTAATGTAATGTAATGTAATGCATAACAACTCCTTGGTTATTAGGCTTAGACATCAATATAACTTTGGTTTGGTCTAATTTAATTAGATACAATCTCAATCTTTCAGGCTATGTCTAACTATCAAATTCAATCCAATTTATTTGTATAGCACATTTCATGTACAAAACAATTCAAAGTGCTTTACATAAAATAAAAGCATTGCAGCAGGGAGTGGAAGAAGCATTAAAAATACAAAGAATATAAAGAGAAACAAATAAAATAATTTAAATGAATTAAAAAACAAGCAACAGTCCAGATAAATTCAAAGATAGCATGCAGATTTCATGCATAGACACATGAGAAAAGAAATGTTTTTAACCTGGATTTAAAAATGTCTCCATTTGGTGAAAGTTTAATCTCCACTGGCAGTTTGTTCCACTTGTTTATAAACTATATGGAAAGGAAAGGTTTTAAGCCTACTTCTAAAGGTGGAGAGGTGTCTGTTTCCTAAACCCAAAATGGCAACCGGTTCCACAAGAGACGGGCCTGGTAACTGAAGGCTCTGCTCTCGGAAGATCTTTAAGATCTGATGGAGCTAGGTTTAGTCATCATGAGGCTCAGCCAGCAGAGTTTCCTTGATAGGTTTAACCAATTAAACAACTTGTTTAGGTATAGGAACTTAGATTTAATGATGTAGAAACACTGTCTAACTTGAGAACTGGTAAAAAAAAAAGCTACCTTCTGCATTGGTAAGAGATGCAGTTGGGGCTTTACAGCTGTATTAGATCATCTGAATGAGAATAGCCTGCAACTCACAGATTCAAGCGGAATCGTTGTGATTTTTCCTGAAAAAATCATGTAAGTCACATGACTCAGTTTGTAGCCATTTCTAAAGAAAAACAATGAAACATTCCACCGTGCTTATTTCACAGTGTTTCCTGGTGTCTCTGCAGCCATTTATTGCTGCTCTTTAGGGGTGATTCTTATTTCTGTAAGGTAGTCACAAGGTCATCCTGAGAGGGGGAAACGGCAGACCGAGCCCTCTTTTGACTGGAAAAAGCACGTCAGGCGCGCATGACGCAACTCTGAGCGGCGACACAAAATCCCTAATCAATACCGAAGAAACAAAGATCCTCGGCCTCAGGGGCCCCTAATGGGAAGTGCATGTAATGCCAAGATGGGTCGTCTCAGTTCTCCTGTCTTTGTGCTGTTTTGAAAAGGGAGGAGAGTGGTCTGAACTCACAAATATCTGCAGGTACTGAAAGAACTTACTGGATAGCTGGACCACTGGAATGGGAACTATGTCTTTCTCTTTTCTCCATTTTACGGGTGTTGAAGTGCAGATTGAAAGCTAAATGAATGTTCCTCAGTCATTTGTTCAGGGTGAATTTTTAGTTCACTATGAATTTTACATGATGACCGACCGTCTTAACTTCTATATACTCGAAATAGCTGCATTTAAAGTGAAGTTCATCCCCAACCTAGAGCGAACGATGTCGATATTAAGTAATAAGATTCCGTACGCCCTCTGTTAAATGCCAACGAGCAGCTGAGCTTGACTCGTAATTATAAAGTCATTAAAAGATATCAGTCGTAATTTTTCAGTTTGTGGTATCTTGACAATGCCTGCCTTTTCTCCTTCATTTAATCGCTTCATCGGCCTGCTTATCAACAGTTGCTTTATGCCAAGTAACCAATGTAATTACGGAAAAACACGGAGCGTAATTACAGTAAATAACTTACTGGATAATTCATTTTGGAATACTCGGCTGCCTTTTCTTCACACCAAACATGAGAAGATGCTCCTGAAATGCTTGATGTGCCTTTACTTAATTGCTCCAGACGCACATTGTGTTCTGTTTGTGCCACGAAGCCTTATTAAATTGAGGTGAGAACCCACATATTTTCATCAGCTGTTTCCAGCCGGAGCTGCGTTCTGTGAATAGTCCCAATGTATCAAACGGATTGATACGAGCTTTGAACGTTCTTTATTGAGAAGGAGCCAAAGATGCATTAAAATCATGTTTAATTCTTCTTCATTTCCCAAGCTGCATTTTTACGATAAGTCTGAAATGTTGTTTTATTTCAAGGCCGACACACTGTGTGCGCAGAAAAACATCATATTATTCCAAGGCCACGGTCAGTCTGCTGCCACCAGCTCATACTCCATTAGCTGTTGTGACGTGGCGACTGTGATTTGCTCCCATTAAGCCAAAATAGCATCAAATAATCACTGGATGTTCGGCCTGTATTAAGACCATTAAGAGCAATGCAGGAAAAAATTATCTTTGCATCTATTTAAGTGACGAAACTCCGAAAAGTACAAATAATCTTCTTGACCCCTTCTTGACTGTCTTAGGGATAAAAAAGTCTTTTTTTTATTTTTTTGTTTTATTTGGTCCAAATATTTCTACCAGTGCCCCTTGTTGGGATCTGTCTTCTCTGACCCCACATTTAAGGTCTGTTGTCACCAACTTGTAAAAGGTAATGCTGCCCTTAGATTTGATAACCACGTTAATGGTGTAGTTAAATCATCCTTTAATTAATTTATTATTTATTTATTCATTTTCTTTCTTTCTTTTTTAAAATAATTTATTTATTTATTATTATTATTTTCTTAAACATATCTTTATTGCTTATTTAAATTATAAACGAAAAGCTTTGTAAAGAAGCATGAACGCCTTATATTACACAGAACGTGGTGAACAAGCAAACAAACCATAAAAAATAAATAAATAGATAAATCATCCCTTTTTCATCTCTAAAATCAAACCTTTCCTTTCCAAACGTGACTTGGAATCAGTAATCCATGCTTTTATAACCTCCAGGTTGGATTATTGTAACTCTCTTTTAACAGGAATTAGCCAGGTCATCCTGTCACGCCCTCAAATGGTGCAAAATGCAGCAGCACGATTTCATAGCCTTTGTAACAACATATGACTTAAACCAGGAAAAATGGGCCCAAATGAGCTTTTCCCAGTGCAAATATGGTGTAAAAGTGTTCAAGTAGCTAGTGTTTTTATGTAGAAAGAGTATAGATATGGTTTATATTCCGTCTTTTGTTGTTGTGGTCAAAGGTTTTCCTCTTGGAACCCTCACTTGGTTCCTCCTTCAGCTACCGACTCCTCACCCTTCTAGTTTTTGGCCCGCTGATTCACTGAGTCCATCATGCCGCAGCAAGGATAACGGCAGCTTTGTGTGATGTTACTTCTGACATATCGAAGAAGACATCAGATAAATCTGTGCTTATCCTTGTTAGTAATTCACAGACTCCAAGAAGCTGTTCTCCCCGAGATGGCGTCGGTGAAGTTCATGACAGCGCTTCGGTAAGGCTCGGAGACTTGGTGATTGTACGGATTACTGCTTTCTGTTTTTAAATGTGTGGGAATGTGCTGTTAGACTGCTGCTTTTCCGACGTTAAAATAAGCACGAGGGAGCAACTTGTCTCTTCAAAGATGCAGTTTGTGAGGTGGAAAATTAACTTATTCATCATCAGCAAAGAAAATTATAGCTGTTTACTTGGAGACGAAATTAAACTTTTTAATATGCCGTAATTAAGCTGAGGACACTGAGAAGGCCTCTTTTTTTCAAATACCCAGAATTCAGAGATGTTTGACTGAAGCAAAGATGGAACGCAAATTTAAAGGTGCCATCCTCAAGATGCCAAAAAGATCACAAATCAAATCAAGTTTATTTGTAGCACATTTTATGCTTCACATAAAAGAAAAGCATTGCAGCAGAGAGTGGAAGAAGCATTAAAAATACATAAAATAATATAAAGAGAAACAAATAAAATAACAACAACAGTCCAGATAAATTCAAAGGTATCGTGCAGATTTCATGCACAGACACATGAGAACAGAAATGTTTTTAACCTGGATTTAAAAATGTCTCCATTTGGTGAAAGTTTAATCTCCACTGGCAGTTTGTTCCACTTGTTTGCAGCATAACAGCTAAATGCTGCTTCTCCATGTTTAGTCTGGACTCTGGACTGGACCAGCTGACCTGAGTCCTTGGATCTCAGAGCTCTGCTGGCTTTATATTCTCTGAACAGATCACAGATTGTAAACCATCAGCAGGCTTTTAAAATCTATTCTGTGACTGACTGGAAGCCAGAGTAAAAGATTTTAAAGCTGCTGTGATGTGTTCAGATCTCTTAGTCCGGGTTAAAACTCCAGCAGCAGCGTTCTGGATGAGCTGCAGATGTTTAATGCTCTTTTTGGGAAGTCCAGTTAAAAGAGAATTACAGTGATGGAGTCTACTGGAGATGAATGCATGGATGAGTTTCTCCTGGTCTTTTTGGGAGAGGAAACCTTTAATGCTGTTGATGTTTCTGAGATGGTAAAAAGCTGCCTTGGTGACAGCTTTGATGTGATCTGAGTCTATCAACACTCCAAGGTTACGAACTTGCTGAGTGATTGTAAGGGCCCGAGTCTCAAGATATTTACCAATGCTGACACATAAAGTTGTGTATCGTCTGCATAACTTTGATAATTGATGTTAAAGTTCTGCAATATCTGACCCAAAGGGAGCATATACAAGTTAAACAGAAGAGGTCCAAGAATAGACCCCTGGGGGACTCCACAAGTCATGGCCACTCCGTCAGATTCGTAGCTGCCAATTGTAACAAAATAACTTCTAAGTAGGACCTGAACCAGTTAAGGACCGCTCCAACCGCTTGGCTGCGATTGAACCGTTAAACCAATGTTAATCTAATGTTATGTTGAATTTGCCCTGAAACTGGCAGGATTAGCCCGTAGCTGTAGATTCAGCAAATATTTTCATTTAGCATTTATGTGATAGTTTAACAGGCTAAAAGGGCTTTTTAAACTGTTATTTTTCACACAAAGGATTTTTCTTTGGTTAATACGTTTGTATGAAGGAATTCTCTTTCAAATAGGGTGTGATGAGGGACCGAAGTACTAACAGTTGAGCTAATGTTTTATATATAATGCAGATTTTTTTTATTGTTTCACTGATATTAAAGGGAAAAAACGGTTGGTATCTGCTATCCGCCAAATTATTACCTTTAATATAGGCATTAGTAGCACCCACAATTCCATATTCAGTGCATCTGTAGTTGATATCATGACTAAAATGCAGTTTTTTACTTTAACATACTTTTTTTCTGCTCTTACTGCATGCAAAGCTGTGCAGGGAAACAGATGCTCAGAGCATCACTGCAGACTCGAAGCTGTTCTCTAACACTCTCATTTTCTTTGGATTTGTTAGTGGTTTAAAATGCAAGTGTCACAAAATATACAGTTATATAGTTATAAAATATACATAAATATATATTTTTTATAGGTTTATCTGCTCGTTTTTTGACGTGACAATGTGAAATGTTCTGCTGCACTGTGACTCTATCTAAGGAAGATCGAAGGTTTAAATGAGCTCAGAAGTGTTTCTGCCTCACCATCACACACACATAATGTATGCACAAGGGCAAAATAAGGTGATGTGTCCCACCATGCCCACATGGTCCCTCGCACTCTTCCAACATAATGACATAGCACGAGCCTTCTCCAGAGCCAGCGTCTGTCCGTCAGCTTCCCCAGAGCGAGGCGTTTAAAATGGATCTGGGTCACAGTGGGATCCCCTCTGTCCACCGGCTGGAACCTGGAAGCGTTCGATTCATTTGTGACAGAGCTGCCAGCATTGCTTCTGTCTATCCATGTGGCACACTGCACTGTCAGCGAGGGCTGCCACATTATGCCTCAACACCTACTGCAGATATGTGCTGTTTCTCAGATGGATTCAGGTTAGCAACTTCTTCGTGTGGATGATGAAACCGAGGAGAAGAATAACTGATTTGTTCGACCATTACAGTAAAAAAAAACACCTTCGTTTCTATATGGCTGATATTTTACCCACAAAAATGGGTTCGGCTTTAAACTCGTTGGTGGGGACTTTCAGCTTATGAGCAGTTAAAAGTCATCAAGTTCATATGTGTGTCACTGACTCATCTGACTGTGGTGCCTCCTGAACCAGTTTGACTGACGTGCATCATACTGGTTTTAGTCAAAAATCTAGTTCTGGTGTTTATGATCTCAGTTGAACATGATGTGCTCGTCTCTAACTGTTGGTGTAACCTCAGGGAAATGCAGATGTTTATGTATTATATGTATTCCTAACAGCTCTTGTTGGTGCAAGAATACAATTTTATGTGGCTATTTTTCATGGACTGAACTAAAGAAACTGGAATAAATGCTGTGTCTTTGTGACAGGCCGCAAGTAACAAAGTGCGTAAGAATACAATTTAAATTATTTTTGTTGCTTATTATGTGTAGACACAACACTGGTTTAACCCTTGAGTTCAGACTTTTTCAAGTCGAGCTTCATGGATCAAATTACAAAGAAATGAGGGATGGCTCAAGACTTTTGCACGGTACTATAAATCGACCATAAATTTTGTTTTCCTGGTAACTTTGAAACCGACTAAATGAACCAAACAGATTGTGATTACAATGAATTGAACTCCAATTGGCTTGAATTGGACTATACTATTTAAGTGCCTTGAGAAGAAGGCATTTGTTGTTTTTGGTGCTATATAAATAAAACTTAATTGAATTAAACATCAGGAGCGATCTGTTGATATAAACGCAACATGATATTCATGCATTGCTTTTTATCAGTGTAGAATACGGAGGCAGGCGTTTACACCTCAGTGATCCTGCTGATACAGTCGACTTCATCAGTGACCGGCTGAGGGGACCAGGCCGTCTCCATGGTTACCGAATGATGCACGAGAGGTGCCGTTATCGTTTTCTCGAGATAAGGAGATAAATAACTCGTTATCTTGAGAAAACGATGCATGATTGGTGTGAGTTAAACCTGATTCCATTCTTCAGATGTTTGTCACACCAGCCGGATTTGCTTTGTGCATTTTCACGAGCAGAATTGCTCCACATTCCATGTTTGATTCATAGGCTACTTTATTCAGTTTTCAATGAAAGGGGGGTAAAGATGGGTACACCTTTGCCAAAAATACATATAAACACATATAAACACATATAAACAGGGGCGGCCTCGAAAACCATCGGTAAATTAACTCGTTATCTCGAGAAAACAATCAGAAAAAGGTTTATACGTACCAGGTCCGCTCCGGGCTTCCGTAGTAGAAGCACATGAAAGTCATGATTCTATCATTTTGGAATAAGCTCATTTTATTACCCTACTTGCCCCTTCGTTTTTTCCACCAGCATGTGACGCAGTGTAAAGGAGGTTTACCCTGATCGTAACGAATCCAGAAATGGTTCAAAACCAGCTTCAGATTGCATACTTGTTTTTCATGCTCACAACAATAATATGAAAGGGTCCTTTTTGGGGTTTTTTCTACGCACTTGAGGGCATTTTGCTGCAGCTCTGTGATTCCACTTGAGCTCAGATGAAGTTGCTCTCCACAGACCAAACGGAGCCGAAGCTATGAAGTCTCCAGCCTCCAGAAATAACTATTTGGTGTGACTGCTCACTGTCCCGTGGTTAAATTATTCCTGCCTGCAGATTCTCTTCTTATAACAACAAAAAATACAAATCTATATTTCAATCCTGTTTGTCCTCATTTGAGTGTCAGACTTTGCTGCCCAATGGAAGCAATAGCATTCAGATAAGTCAAATAAAAGGGACACCTGGATCCCACATGCATGGAGCCGATAAACATGCATAACCTCAAGGAAAAGCAGCGTCACTCGGTGATAAACTTATGAACTTTGGTTGAATGCTTGTGATTGGTTTCACAGTGTGGAATTCCTGTTGGTTTATGTGCTCAAGGGAAAAGGCAGTTTATGCAATTACAGAGTGGAGTAAACGAGCTGAGTTTTCTTTTGCTGCTATAATTGGTCCCTTGATCAAACTTGTGCGATTGGACGTCAGCGTACAGCTGCAGGGGAGAACGGACCAAAGTTGTTTTCGCAATTATGCCGTACAGCACCTCAAATTTTGACATATTTAACATCATATTAAAGTCTGGATATTAGCTAAATCTCAACATTCCTCTGAAATGTCACCTGTGCCCACTGGGACATCAGCGTCATGGATGAACAAACACCAAACCTAAACTAAACCATTTGTCCGTTCAAAGCTTTGCAAAGAGCTCATACAAGTTGTTTTTGGCAATTAGTGCAGTCGTCTTACTGCATTTAATGTTTTTATTGGATGAAAAGGGAAAACGTTTAAATGGAAATCAGGTACGAGTGTCACAGTCTTTGTACGGTGTTCAAAAAAAAAGGCAAAACATAATTGAATAAAGGCAATATTTTCACTCTGGAATCATGTGAATTCCCACTACAGCTCACAGATGGAGGTCTCAGAAGATGCTGCTTTGTTCTTCAGGCAGCCGAACAACACCTAACTACATTACTGCAACATTAAAACCCTCACAGCCAAGATGGATCACCTTGAATTTTAGCTGCTTCCCTGCTCCATTTAAAGAGGCTATAATCAATCATTTTGCTAAAGTTCAAGCGTGTGCATTCTGTCTAATGAAAGAAAGGGTCTCATAACGGAGCTACGGAAGTTTACAGCTCACTCGAGACACTAAACAAATCAAAGCTTTCATATCTGGAGTTTCAGCAAACCCCGACTTCAGTGGAAGGAAAAGCTGATGCTCTGAAATGGAGGATATTGGAGGTCAGTATAATAACTGAGCCTTTTCTGTGAGCTCATAAAGAGACATTATTTTAAAGGTCAGCTCTTCTCTACTTCCCTGTGGTGGCCAAAGAGCTCTGTCCAGTCAGCACACGGACAAAGAACATCTGGGAGGGGTCCCTCTGGGTTGTGGGGGTCCTCAAAGGTGCAGCTTTTCTGGTTTTAATGTTGTGGCTGATTGGTGTAGTACCTATAGATTATATACAATAAGTATTAAAGAAGAGGGCTTTTGCAGCCTTGAAAGGGGCTCTCTGAGGTTGGCTGCATGCTTGTTGTGGCGGATCTTAAAGGGCTAGTTCGCCTCTTTTGACATGAAGCTGTATGACATCCCATATCAGCAACATCATTTATGAACATCTTCTTACCCCCTGCTGCGTCCTGTGAGCAGAGTTCCAGCCTCATTTTGGTGTTGATGAAGGTAGTCCGGCTAGTTGGCTGGGGTTTAAAAAAATAAAGAGTTTTGCTTCTCAAAACAATATGCGTTCAACAGAGTAATACATTTGCATCACAAAATCGTTCTCCAGGAAAAAGTCAGACCTCACAATCGCTTGGCCCTATTTTCTCTCCCTTCGTATATCATAAATGATATTGCTAATATGGGATGTCATACAGCTTCATGTTAAAAGAGGCGAACTATCCCTTTAAATGTAAATCTAATTTATAGTGTGTTGTACACAGTGGATATCTTTTAGTTGTTAAATGTCAAGGTTTTCAGGTCTGTAAGGACTGTCAGAAACCAATAAAATCACTTGTTCCCAAACCATATGAACCCGACTGTATTTTAAAGATGGCCGCCGCCTCAGACGCAACCAGACATTTCATAAGGACATTTCCCCCAAACATTGAAAGCAGAAAATAACTTGCTGATATTTATTCAGTGTTCACAACCTTAAGTGAATTGTGAGCTCGTTTTCACGCTGATTGTTCAATTGTTTGGTCAGGGCTCCTTTAGTGTGATAAATCAACTCACTATCCATGTCCCAAACACTTCTGATCTGCGCCGGGCATCCCAGCTCCAGCCGAAAGGCATCGTCAACCAAAAGTTGACACTTAACATTCAACCGTCAGAAATCTGGGGGTGACCTTTGACCTTTGATCTGAGGTCGGACAAACAAATGAACAACGTCATCAGGACTAGTTTTTTCCAGCTGCGTCTCCTGGCCAAAGTTAAAACGTTTTTAAGTCGTCACGACCTTGAGAAAGTCATCCATGCCCTAATAAGTTCAAGGTCAGACTATTTTAATGCGCTTTATGTGGGCGTCTCCCAGTCTTCTCTCAGCCGCCTTCAGCTGGTGCAGAACGCTGCTGCCCGTCTTCTAACCAACACCAACAGACGTGTGCACATCACTCCTGTTCTGAACTCCCTCCATTGGCTTCCTGTCCTTTATAGAACTGATTTTAAACTTTTAATGTTGGTTTTTAAAGCTCTTAACGGCCTCGCCCCGTCGTGTTTATCTGAGCTTTTAACAGTCCTGGTAGAGCTCTGAGGTCAACAGATCAGTTTCTGCTGGAAGTGCCCAGGTCAGAATACAAACCCTGGGGTGAGCGAGCCTTTTCCCAAAGCTGCCCCCAGGCTCTGGAATAAGCCCCCCGTCCAGCTGCGTCTCATTTCTGACCTGGGCCTCTTCAGATCTAGGCTAAAAACCTACTTATTTAGGATTGCTTTTAAAGGTTTAATACCCAGTAGTATGATGACACTTTTATCTTATTCGATTGTATTTTATTGCTTTCACTGTTCTTTTATTGTTTTTACTTCTTCTTCTCTTTATTTATTACCTGCTGTAAAGCACTTGTGTACACCGTAAGGATTGTCTGTCTTGATTTAAATAATGACGTGCAGCACAAAGCAAAAGGGCAACACCGATCCTTACATGTCAGTTACCATCCTTTAACTCTTTCACGTGTCTTTGTTTTTGTCGTGATAGGAAACCATCACCATGACTACCAGCACAGCCACCTGGACCTGACTGCGCTCACACCAAAACTGGGTAAGTAATCCTGCACTGGTGACGATGGATGATAAATTCCAGGAGAAAAACCTAATGTTCTCCGTTGTTGCTAGATTTCATGGTCGTGATCAACCTGAACTAACGTTCCAAAATACATTCGGGTATTATCTGTCACCCAGTGAAACAAAAGCCAAAGACATTTCTGGTTAAAAAGACAAAAGCATGTCTCTCAAAGGGAGATTAAATGCAGTTTGCTCAAGTTATTAAAAACCCAATTACCGTCTTGGCTCCCCGTCTATTTCACAAAAAAATGTAATTTTCTGCAAAAGTGGATCTTTTAGTGTGAAACTGCATCTCCATAGAAATTAAATACAACCGGAAGAAAAACACTCTGTGATATTTAAAACCTGCCAATTGTTTTTAATGCAACTGTTTTTGATTAAAGATGAGAAATTGCCATTGAATCATGACACAAAGCTGTGAATGTCTGCCTCTTAAAAAGGGCGGCTCTTCACATGGAAAACGGGTTTCAAAAGTTCTTTCAGAACTAAATAAAACTCTTTGAAGTCTATTTATCTTCAGACGAATATCACAGCCTAATTCAAGAGTTGCTCTTTTGGACCTTGTGTTAACCCTTAGCAACAGTCTTGCCATATTCCCACAACCTCTAGTTTGGAAGCTGCGGTTGAAGCGTTCTCTTCACATTTGCTGGTGTTGATGCTTTCTTTCTCACTTGGATTTGTTAGCCCACAGACAAATGAGACACGGTAAGTGATACACGTACGCCTTCAACATACATCATGTACAGCAGAGACCAGAATGTATTTCCCTGCACTCTGCAGGTCATTTTTATTCTTTTTTTTTTTGAGCGCTTTTGTATTCTTTGCAGTCACAAAACTTCACGCTGCTGCATTACAATTCATGACCTTTAAGTCCAATCTCAAGAATCTTTTCTCACACATTATTTGTCTTCCTTCTTTCCACCAAACCGGCTCTTTTTCACCACAAAACCACACGTGCACGCAGTCTCTGCCTCGCCAAGCGTCTCCCTTTTTACACCATATGTTCCTTGTCTTTCTCTGTCCTCCTTGCTGCAGCAGTCGCTCAGGCCTATTTTTAAATGCAGCACCAGAGTCCCTGTTCATATCCCAGCCCTTCCCACCCGCGGCGCTCTCTGACCCATGACTGGGGCGTCCCAAATACCGAAGCCACAGGAGCTCCTCACAGTGCGGGGAGCCTTAATGGTGTCATACCCTGATATCCTGAACTGAAGCGTCCAAGGCAGTCAGCAGTGAGCTTGAGCTGTTTCAGAGTAGCTGACAGATGACTCGTAGCTGCAGTGGAGACAGATTAGCCTGCTTTCTTGGTGCTGCAACTGGTTAACCGATTTGTAGAATAAAAAGTTGGTGCTTTATGTCATCATTTCTGAACCAAAACACTCAAACATTTCAACATAGATCAAATCAAATCAAATTTATTTGTAGAGCACATTTCATGTACAAAACAATTCAAAGTGCTTCACATAAAATAAAAGCATTGCAGCAGGGAGTGGAAGAAGCATTAAAAATACATAAAAGAACATAAAGAGAAACAAATAAAATAATTTAAATGAACCTAAAAACAAGCCACAGTCCAGATAAATTCAAAGATATCGTGCAGATTTCATGCATGGAAACATGAGAAAAGAAATGTTTTTAACTTGGATTTAAAAATGTCTAGATGTAGACATTCTCATCACTCTCATTGGGCCTCATGCAACAACATTTTCTTATTTTTATTCTAAATTTCTCTTACTTTTTTCGTATTCGCCACGTCAGATTCAACAAACGCTCGTAACTTCGGAAAAAGTTTGTAAACGACCTGCGTAAATGATGAATGCCACACGTGCATTCATCGTATTCATCGCATTCACGTATTTAAGTGCACGAGGATAGTAGATTTGCATACTCCACGCCCTAAATTATACCATATAAGACTGTGCTTCCTCGCTCCTGTGCCAGGAAGTGTTGAGTCATGAAAACGGCATCAAGGCGCAAAAAGAACAACTTTAGCGGCTCTGAGACTGAAGTTCTGCTTTCAGAGATCCAAAAAGGAAAATCTGTCATTTTTAGCAGAGTCAGCAGTGGAATTACGGGACCTGCTAAAGCCAAGAAATGAGAAGTTATTACGAGTGCTGTTAATTCAGTGTCACCTGTAGTTCGTAATGTCACCGAAATAAAAAACAAATGGTTTGATATGAAAATGGCTTTAAAAAAAAATGCCCCTCCAAAAATAAGTAAAAAAACAACACATACAAGATGTTTTTTCTTGAAATAAGCAAAAAAAATCTGCCAATGGAACTAGTGAAAATCAGCTTGTCAAGATTTCTTCAAATAAAATGTGATATTTAGGACTTTTGAGTTAAAAGTGATCTTGAAATTAGCTTTTTCAAATGAAAAAAAAGCTTGTTTCGTGTGAAATATATCTTAACGCAAGATGTTTGCAAGACTTTTTCATTTCAAGATATTCAAGATGTATCGTATTAAAATAAGTCCCTATATCTGTCTGAAATGGTACTTGTTAGGCAATTGTGTCTTATATTAAGTGTAATGAGATACTCAATGAGAAAAATATACTTGGTAAGATTTAGATTTTTTCCAGTGTGATGCCTCTTTGATGGGGTGGTCCATGAGGGGGGTCTTCTGGCACCACACCTTCTGGTCTGCCTGGGCTGGTTCAGGTAGTAGGAGACCCTCATTCATGGCAGTATTGTGCAAATCTGGCATGCCTTCTCTGGGCTATAGAGCAGTTTGTCCCCCCGCTTTATCGAGACGCACCCACCTGGCCTTCAGGTCAGTGCACTCCACGACAGCGGCACGGGTGCTTTGATGCCTATATGTGTGCAGTCTATTGCTCCGATTATGATTGGCAGTCCAGCCAAGGCATGAAAGTCCCTCTAAATTTGTACTTGTTGGACAGCGGTGTATGGGAATTTGATGTACAAACTTGATTGGAGTAACAGCGGACTATTTTATGAAACTCCAACGACAGGTCTGGATCACTCTGTTCTGTTCGTACCTGAAAGAAAACGTAAAATACGAAAAAATTGGTGAATGCGCAAATTCTCTTAAATCACTCGTACGCACGACTTAAGAACAAATCTGTGCGTACGAACGGTTTTTGCATGAGGCCCAATGTATCTTGCTGCCCCATTCGTACATACTTTCCCATTTCTGTATTTAGTTCAAGTCAAATGTTTGAACACACCTTCTCATTCTAAAAAAAAATGGGTAAGTGCATCCAAACGTTTGGTGGCGCTGGGCTGTTGGTATTTACAACAAACCAAAACAAGCCAATAGTTAGTCCTGGATTGTTGGGGTGGTCTTCAAAAAAGTGAACATTATGGTCTTTAACACTCACACGGATGAAAATGTCGGAGGCAGATCTCTTGTCATCTCTTTAAAGCCAAGAATTTGCAGAAATCTATCAATCCATCCGTTAACTTCTGCATATCTGAGGTTGGAGTACGGTGACAACAGGGTAATTCTAGACACTCTTTTCCCCACCACTGCTTTCCAGTTTGCCAGAGGATTTGTAACCCTTCCCACCAAATTCTGGCTCTATCTTGATACCCAGAAGGTACCCAGGGGGCATCCTAATAAAGCCAAAACCACCTCAGCTGAGTCCGTTCAACACACATAAGCAGCAACACCACTCAAAGCTCCTCACTTCATCCTTATGAAGGGAAGCTATGCTGCTAGCATCTGTGACTTCACACTTTAGGTCATTACTGTAAAATTACTGGGAGGGAAATGGGAAAAGGATGAGGAAGGGCACAGGTGTGAGATAGAATGGGAACAGGTCAATAAGATGGGAGGACTCATAGAGACTCATGACTCTCCAAAGGAAAACCACTTAAAGATAATGGATTACAGCTGGACACTTTGTAATCTCTGTTTGGTGCCGATCAATACATTCATTTATCTCATTACAGCCACCAGCTCCAACCTCCGTTGGGGGTTGAGAAGTATATTAATTGTGTTTGTACAGTATTTTTTCATTAATAACCTGCAGAAAATATACGAGCATGTCACAGAAAATTAAACGATGCTGTTGTGGTAATTAAGCACATGTATTACAGCTGAGCGATCGAAGATTATGAACAAAACTTGCTCTCATTGTTTTACATGCCAAAATATGTGGTGTGCTCACATACCTACAGTATCTAGCTCTATATTTATCTTAATCAATCCAATAATACAAAGCCTATCCTCACTAGGATCCTTGTGTTTGGTTCAGAAGTGTTGATTTTAGCTACAAGAAGTGTCCCAAATCATGGAGTTTAGTCTTACAGGGAGGAAACATTTCACAGTTTCTAACTATTTTGTCAGGATTGCGCCGCGTATTACCTTGGCTGTGTTTGAAACCACATACTACATACTGCATACAGTATGTAGTAAAACTGCATACTTCCATACTGCATACTCATCGATCAGACTGTATGCAGAGCGTTTACCCACAATGCATTTCGCTCCTGCCCGAGCCGAAATCAGCCGGCCTGAAGCTGATTTCGCTTAAGCTCCAAACTCTGTGAACATTTTCAGGCGAGAAAGTAGTCGTTTAGATCCCCAATGTGTTGAAAATCTGACAAAATACCGGCTATTTACAATTTTGTTCCCACGAATTCGGCGCTACTAAAGCTAGCCGCAGTGAGCAACGCACTTCCGGTTATTTTCACAAAATAAAATACCCGTTGCCTTTTATCATAGGGAAAGCCATTACGATACAATTGGTGCTTTTGTTTTGAAAACAGGAAGTTATAGCTAGCTTGAAACTGCCGTTTTGACAGGAAATGACGATCGGTATGATTACCTGATAGTTTGATACTCAAACTACCCAAGATGCAACGTAAGGTGACGTCGTGAGTAACCTCATCATGAGAAACCTCATGATGCATACCCAACATTTCGGCGAATCTAGAATGCATCCGGGCATACTAACTCTAAAAAGTTAGTAGGAGAAGTATGCGGTGTCGAACACAGCCCTGGTCTTTATTTCCTTGGTGACATCACTTTGGAGCTATGCACAGGTGCCTCCTGGCTGTTATTCAGGCTGATCCAATCACAGAAAGAAAGCAGGGAGACAGACAGAGCAGTGATATTCACTGGAGGCCAGCTTGGTGGTGATGCCTCTGGCCATGGATATAAAGGGCTTGGGTGGTGGGTCCGAACCCAATTACACACACTTGCAAAGATCTCACTGGGTTTATACAAAGATATTCTTTAGTAGTAAACAACGGTGAGCCGGGAACAAGCCGCACAAGTGTTGCATCACACATAAAAGTAGGTAAAAACATGGCTTTGGTTGCTGCACTTGTTGGACATTTAAGGGAAACTGAACCAGAACCACACAAGTTATTCCCAGTATGACGGCTATTACAAGCCCATTTTGCTGTTTGTGGCAAATAAAAATAAAATTACCCCACGTGCGTCCCTGCCTGCAATCATGATCGATTACCCTAACTTGATATCTATTTTTTTTTTAGCAAATATGCCAAGTGGGAGCACTTCAGTTGATTAGCAGCAAAGGATGTAAAACACTACCGAAGTCATAGACTCTCTAGTCTTGCACATTTCTGCTGCATCAATCGTCCTCTCCTAAGTAAAGACTCTTAGCATAAACCCATCTCTGCGACTGAATGCGGGCTGACTGCAGTGCACCACTTCCTCTCTTGTCCCCTGTAGAGAGGCCCCAGAGAATGAACAACATCCTGACCTCGGCGACGGAGCCCTACGACCTGTCCCTCTCCAGATCCTTCCAGAACCTGAGCCATCTGCCACCTTCCTACGAGCTGGCCCTCAAGCCTGACTTAAGTAAATACTCACTCCACAGATTAAGTAGGTGGTCTTTCATTCGCCCTCCATCGCCGTGTTTTGCCTGAAAAAAAGACCGGGAATGACGTCAGTTTTCGTGCCCCTTGCATTAAAAGCTTGCTACATCTAAACGTCCATTACAGAGGCATGCATCATGATGAGTATCTGCAGATGTTTGGTGGCTCATCATGCAGATGCCCCTTTCCCTTTTTCACCTTTTTAGGGAAATAAACTTCTTAAAATGCATGAGAACACTCTTGAAGCCTCCATACTCATTTCCACGGACTCATCTACCGGCTCATCAACTGATATATAATTGGTGTGTAATTTGGCTCCATCTGCGGCCCATGCCATGTTGCTAATGTCTCTTAATGACATATTAAGAGCCTTTTTTCAGCAGAATAGCTTCTATATGCCAACAGAATGGTGCTTTAATGTCATAGCGACAGTGGAGTTCATTATCCTGGCTGTGACATTTCCCATTGACTGTGATGTGTGAGGTCTTCGTGTTCTTTAGATTGATTGCATGTTTTGTGTGATGATCCCAGTTTTCTTTCATTGATTTAATTTTTTATTAAAGCGGGAGGTCTCTCGAGATGCATTGTCTTCTTCAGGAGAGACGTGAATGAAGCGGTTGCAGAGACACTCAGTTATTTCTCAAACAGGACATGAAGAATGAGCGAAAGCTAGACTTTTCAAATATTGATTGAGAGTGTTTGAATGCATCGCGCGAAGTCAGTGAGTCCAATTAAAGTTTAACTGTTTTTTTTTCAAACTAAGAGCAGTGAAACTGCAGCTTCCTCCATTTTTAAAGCCTCTCTGGGTCATAGGTGAGTATCTAGATGTAGTGTTTGGTGTGACAGCTGTATGAATCCATATTTTTTATGGAGGCTGTTCTTGCATCCTGCAGTGCTGAGTTGGAAAAGTTATAGTCTTTCTTTCTCTTGTACCTCGTAGGAGGGACGTTTGCTTTCTTGCTCTCTTAAATTTAGATTTAATTGATAAAAATTTGAATTGTGCTTAATGTTAATGTTTACCACATTTCTAGGGGTTTTGTTCCCTGGAATTTCAAAGTTAATGGGGATTCAATCAGCAACTAAAAATCATCTTACACTTCAGATGCTCCACTTTCTCGTGTGTCCTTAGATGAGCAGGCATGGGTGTTGGTTAAAACTGAGTATGAAGCATAAAGCTGAGAACCTGAGAGAGCTAGTATTTGACAAATACCTTTTTTTATCGTCAAATAAAGCCTCTGAATACGTCCTCCATCAGTGAAAATTCAAGTCTTAATGAGGCAAACCTTGTAGCCAGCTGCTCCAGAGGAAAAGCTTCAGTCTTCGCTAACTGAAGCCACATTTGTTTTTAATCCCATGGCACAGAATAATGTAGCATAAAGACGGGTTATCGGGCGTCCTGCAGAGAGTTTGTCTTAGCAACCCACAGTATATAAAAGACACATGTAACGTGTTTGCTTTAATGGTCGAGCTGCTCCTGTCAGAGGAGGATACTTTAGGTGTGCAAGATGGATTTCATTTGAAACCTTTTGCTTTTAGACGGATTTCCTTTAACGGAAGCAGTAATCTGCTGCTTGCCCCGCTGCTGATTTGACTCCAGGTTTGTACCAGATGTGTTGACAGTTAATCCTTCTAAAAACACTCCAAGTTGTTCAGCATTCAACGTAATTTGTCAGGGAAACTGCCTCCTATCAGGATAATTGTGTTTTGCAGGAATGAATCCATTACACATTTTAAAGCTGCTGGAAAGACTGGTTATGTGAGTGAAAACATGCATCGGCACAATCTTCTGTCAGTGCTTTGCCTTTTTCTGTCTTATCAACTCAAGGCTTTGCTCTTATCTTGCCTAAACCTTATCCACACAGAGTAAATCGCAGGGACAAGTCACACCAAACGACCAATAAGCTTTTCAAATTTGAGACAGGAAGGCCGACCTTTGTAGAACGCAAACATGTTCACAAGTCATTTTTTCCAAGTCCAAGTCGAGTCTCAAATGACTGAAGAAATTGTAACTTATATAACATTTTAAATAAACACTCAGGCAGCTAAACATGTATGAGAGCTAGTCAACCTGGAATTTTATCAGGTTTCCCTGAAATTGTAAAAGTAGGCGATTTTAAAAAAAAGCAATTAGATTAACGTGAAGCTACATTCTCTTAGACTTGGCAACTGTTAAAGGGATAGTTCGCCTCTTTTGACATGAAGCTGTATGACATCCCATATTAGCAACATCATTTATGACCATTTTCTTACCCCCTGCTGCGTCCTGTGAGCAGAGTTCCAGCCTCGTTTTGGCGTTGATGAAGGTAGTCCGGCTAGTTGGCTGGGGTTTAAAAAATAAAGCGTTTTGCTTCTCAAAACAATATGTGTTCAAAAGAGTAATACATTTGCATCACAAAATTGTTCTCCAGGAAAAAGTCAGACCTCACAATTGCTTGGTGCTATTTTCCCTACCTTCATATCAATCTGTGTCCTCAACAATATTAATCGGTCTACAGTCCTAGGCATGGGCGTCAACTGGGTATGGCAAGGTATGGTAGCTGCCACATCTTGGCTCCAAGGGAAAATGTAAATGTTCGTTTTTCCTTTTTTCTTTAATTTATGGAATTACTCTGTGTCAATTTGTATTGATTATTCTATTATTTAATACATATAAATTAACTACAAAGGAAATTCTGTACGACACAATCAATTTATCTAAGTATCATCTTCCCCAACACTGGTATCCCCTTTTGAAATGTGGTATTGCCTGTTCTGTTCTGACGGCAAGCATCGATCGTTGCCATATTTAGTATTTAGTATTTAGTATATGATAACTATATGTTTAATAATGCTGTGATAGCCAAGCTGGCTCTAGTTTAGCTTCCTGCCAAGCTTCTGGACGCGTAATTCGTTCACGGAGCAGGGTACGCACACAGGGGGAAGGAGGGGGAGGGAGGAGCAGATTGCAGTTTGATAGACGGCATCAGTATCCAATCATTGTGAACGGTCCGTTCAGTATGATTGGATAGTGTTTTTCCTAGATTGTACGTTCTAGAGGCCACTAAAACTTTTCATATTTGTGTCAAAACTTTTAATTAATTGGTTGCAATGGAGGTGTGAAGAGTATTTCAAGCAGTATGTAAAAAAAATTTCCAGAAAAAGATCCCCTACCCCGCCTTTAAAGCCCTGCGTTCGATATTGCAATATTACTGGGCATGTATTGTTGTAATGTTGTAATGTTTTAAATACTTGAACGCAGTTTTTCTAGAGAAGATAATTGTTTTGTATATGGGAGTATAGTCCATTGACTGTTTTGGGCTTTCACATGCGCGCACCTACCGACAAGAGGTAAGTGACATGCTGTTTATAAAGTTGTTTTGTAACGTCCCCATGCCAGTAATGTGAGAACCATGCATATGGTTTTGATGGTAAGGCTTGTGACTTTATTTTCAGATGGTTTATAAAGTGGTGTGACGTTTCTGCAGTGTGCAAGTTGTTGTTTTACGTGGAAGGTTTAGCTCTTGCCCCTTAGCCACCACGTATTTGGTTAGCATGACAGGCTGCGCAAACAGCACCGGTCTGTGTCCTACCGTCAGTATTTGACAACCTCTAGCAATGGAAATGCGCTTCAAATGCCCCGGAGTTCCCCTTTAAGGCTTGAGGTGCTTCGGTGAAAGGAAAAGTCCTTCCTGCTGCGTGAGCAAACCACATCTTTGTTCTTTTTATACTCAAACTGTCCATCCAGAGGGCCAACGGGTTCTTTGGACTCCTTCATGTCGCTTGTGTCAGCCGTGCTGTTTATGCGACGACGACTGAAGGCGGTAGGGATTGAATTGTGGGTAAAATGGGGCGGAAATGCGTTAACGCGTTAATTTTGACAGCCCTAAAACAAACTAACTAAAATGATGGGCTCAAGCATCAGTGAGGTCTTTGGAAACATGCCTAAATCTTATATAATTAAAGTAGTTGCTAATTTAATTAAACCGTCCTGAGAATTGATGATTACTAAATCAAATTTAGAATGGTTTATTTGCAATTTAAAAATTCGCTAATTTAAATTGGTTTGTGCGAGAGAGAAACTTTTGAGCCCCCCCTTTTTGTCCTTCACCAATGAGACGGAGATTGAGGACGCTGCTTTAAATAACCTGCTTAACCCCTCCAAGGAAAACAGGAGACTCTGTTGTTGTTCACCTTAATCACCCTAAAAGGGATTAAAACACCCTTCACCCTTATGCAAGCCATCTTTAATCCTCCCAGAAAGAAAAACCTAAATTACACCGCATTCCCAACCCACACACGTTTTTAGATTTCACCTCTCCTGCTCTAAAACTCCAAGGATCACTTTGTAATTGATGTCCCAGCAGTTTCATGAGCGTTAGTGCATTACGTGATTACAGTCTTCTCTGATCAATAGCTGACACGTAAATATGGTGGTTGTGCTGAATGCAATCTAACAGAGTGGGAGCTGGAGTTTAATTAGCCGTTGTTAGCGATTTCGTGCGTCTGTAGCTCGTCTGTATGTTTGGGACCCGTCTGCCCCACGCAGTCATGTTAACAGTAAAATGCTGTGTTTCATCAGAGCTGCAGAGATGAGATCAGGCATTAGCGCTCTTAAATCACTTCTGTCTCATAAAGTTGTAAAGTGTGTAGTAAACTGTGTGGCATGCGTCTGCTCGTAAAAAAGTAGGATTTAAATCAGATTGCAGCAGAGGCTAAAGGGATGCACTAATGCACTAAAAAAAAAAGAGCATTTGAAGCAGCACATTTTGAGAAAATTCACCCCGAAAGAGTGCGAAACATTGGCTGATCTGCTCTTTCATTGATCTACTGATTGGTTTTTATCATTGAAAACTCAACACTGCCTTTATGTTTGATCCTGCCATGGATTAAGATCTCTCTCTGCATAAGAGTTTATAGTAAAGCTCCAATCCTGGATATTTTACTCTGACCTATTAATGAAGCTACACACTCTCGGAAATAAGGGTACAGTACGAGTTATTTTTTGTCCCCTGAGGTACAATCTATACTAATGTACCCCCTAGGGTTAATTATTGGACCTAAAGGTACATATATGTACCCTTTTGAGGCTCCAAAAGGTACATATATGTACTCAAGTGGTAAAATGTACATATATGTACCTTTTTTCTACATGCTGGGGTACAATAGACAGTCTGTGTTAGGCTACTTCAGTATAAGGGAACAAAATTGCCACCAGAGATACAAGATTGGTCTCTGTAAGGTACAAACCACAAGGGTACAAAACTATACCTTCTGAGGGTACTGCCCTAGTGACAAGCCATCGTACCCCTAAAGGTACAATTCTGTACTTTATTTTCTGAGAGTGCGGGCTTTGTCAGTTGTCTGTACAACTGTAGCCTTTAGTTGAGTTTGGTTGACATTTTCTTCCATAATGTCACATCTCAACCAACTCTGCAGGGAAAAGTGCTGGAGCACATCGCCACAGGCCAGAGCTGGCCCACCTTAATTAGGAATGCACAGAGCGATTGACGTGAAAACCTCCTTATGGGCGACAATAAGCTGACCTTCTATTAACCAAGTGTGAGATCTCCCAGAGAGAAGCATCCGAATAAACAAACGATCCCAATCTTTTCACCAGGACTTGGTGAAATTTGATTCTGTGATCCATAATACTTCATAGCAACCCCTCTGCTGAAATATTTATCAGGGAAAAGCACAACAAAAAACAAGTAGAAATAATTCTGCTGTTGGGCCGCCTGTGGTTAAAACTTTGGGAAATGATCCCAATTACCCCCGTGGCCCGACCCCTCTATCTGGCTGGTATAGATAGGATGATGCATTGGTCATCGAGCCCTTCAGCTGGTGTGTTGGAGGCGTCTGCTCCTGGATGCTCATGAGGAAACGAGCACCTTATTCCTGGAATAAGAGGATTAATTGGTACTGGGCCTTTGCAGGACTGTGGCACGCTAATGAAGGCACAGCACCAGTTTATCAGAACAGTTTTTATCGGACTCCCCAGCACATGTAACTACCTTTGTTACCACAGGGATTATCGGCGTCCATTTTTCACACTTTGGTGAGCAAACAATTGGATCAGACTATATTTGGTCAGAGCTTCTTGCCTCTTGATTTAATAAAAATACTAACACATCACTGGCTGCCCTGCCAGACCAACCTGTTGAGGCTCTCATATGAAAGAATCACAGGTGCCTCTTTAGGACTTTACAGCTCTAAAGTCAGTGCAACTAGATTTAAAGAGATAGTTCGTCTCTTTTGTCATGAAGCTGTATGACATCCCATATTAGCAACATCATTTATGACCATTTTCTTACCCCCTGCTGCTGGAACTCTGCTCACAGGATGCAGCAGGGGGTAAGAAAATGGTCATAAATAATATTGCTTAAATAGGATGTCATACAGCTTCATGTCAAAAGAGGCGAACTATCCCTTTATTGTCTTTCTGTCTGAAGACCTTTGGGTTGCTTTGCGAGGCAGCTGGATTGAGGATGACAGATTCTCATGACAGTGTCAATATGATTTCTTTATGACTGAGGGAAGTTTTTTTCAGACCATTCAGGCTGACTAAATTAGGGTTAAAATTGGGCCAGCTGGGAGTCACTTTCACTGTGAGGCAGCAGGAATCTCAAGGTCATGGTATGCAAAGATTTGTGTCAGCTAAGTGCTCAGGGAGCTTGGTTCCCACTAGCTTTCTCAGGTTCTCGATTTTATACTTCATGCTCAGTTTTAACCCAACACCCACGCCTCCTTTCAGCTGAATGAAGTTATGTGTTCAGTCTTTCCTCAGCTAGCTTGTCCATAGACGACTTCTCTTGTGGTAACAACATGGTAACGACAGGGTTAGAATATGGAGGACATGATCCGAGGCAGGAAAATGCTGTTGTTAACATTTGTTTCCTGACTCCACAGGCGATAAGGACATAGATGACTACTACCCAAGGAAGCATCATCATCCTGACTTTGGTGGCCGGGGACCGACCCACATGGTGAAGCTGAACGCAGAACCTCAGCAACACCAGCAGCACCAGCAGCACCAGCAGCACCAACAGCACCAGCAGCACCAACAGCGGCAGCGTCCCCGTCGGGTCCAGAGGGCAATGTCCCAGGACCACGTCCTGTCTCCTCCCAGGACGCCACGACGTGGAGACTACGGTCTATCCTCATACGGTGCGATGGCAGCTGCGGCATACGGAAGCAGTCGCAACCTATCAAATGAGCAGCTACTCTCAGCAGACCGCCTACATTCCCAGGATCCTTTGCTGCTGTCCCCCGCCATGAGGCGCGATAAGTTCCGAGAGAAGGCCATGGCACGGGCGATGTCCCACGCCGACATGCTGATTCCAACCACCCCAGTCATGGACCGCCATAAGATGACCAAGATGCACTCCCAACCCAGTGCCTCTAACGACTCGTACAACACGCTGATGGTCAACCATCACGCGCCCACGTCTAAGAGGCAGGCGTTTGCTTCCCGACGAACACACACGGTGGACCACCTACAGTACATTCCGGGCCACCACCACACGTATCGCACTGCCAGTAAGAACGAGGTAACTGTTTGACTGTGGTGAGGAAGAGTTTCTGAGACACACCACGAGACATCATCGGACTTCCACGGTGTCGGCCGGATCCGGAAGAGCAAATTCGGTCTTCTTTTAAAGCATCCACCCTACGTTAACTCTCTTTGCTTTTTAGCACAAGCTTTCCGTCTCATCCAGATTTTTTGGGGTAACCGGGATCAACCCTGGAACAGACGTTACTCTCTTAGAGCTTCATAAGGGCTTTGCGTTTTGACACAAAGGTCCTTCATGTCAGATGTTAGACAGTGAAAAAAATATTTTTTAAACAGGACATGGGACTCGAAGGGAATTGTATCAACTTTATAAATATATAAATAACCTATATTTACTATTTATACTTTCAGTTCTTGTTATAGCTTTAGAGATTCTCATTATCTGATGTTAGCACTTCAAGTGGTGCCTCTTGAAATTGTCCCATTTCAACAATGGAGTGGATTCGTGGGTTAAAAAGCACAATTAATGAATTCCCATTCTTTTTTAATTAAGTTTTCTCTTCTTCTTCTTCTTTGATGATCGGCCAGAACATATCAGCTTATAATCTAAGTGAAAACAGGCTATTTCTGTTGCATACAATAGATGATTGTAAATAAGCTATATTAGCAGCATTTAAACAAGAAAAGCTGGCCCTCTGGCATTTTTATCCCAAGTGGAATCTATCATAGATTCCCATTTAATAATTTTTTGGATTTTAGATAAGGCAGTTCCCAAATTTGTATTATTTCCACCGATGTCTGCAAATTATGTGGATCTAATATGTATGTGGGGATTATTCTTTTTTTCTTTTCAAACTGTGCTTGTGGCATAGAATGATTGTGTAATACCAATGTTGACTGGCAGCTTCGGCCTGCATTTATGAATTTGCTGTTAAAAATTGAGGCAGATGGTCGTTTGAATTTGCTTGATTTCCATTTGTAATCTTCCCTGCTTCGTCATCCATGAGGATGGCCTCCTGATTTGTGGTTGGCCAGCTCCTTCCATCTCTACATATCAGGTACTCGGTGTCGTGGAGCATATTGGCCGAGTAATAGATTTGTGTTGATGCCGATTGGAACAATCCGTTATTAAAGGCGACGTCACGATCACTTTGTCAATCAAGCATCAATTAAACTGTGAAATGTTTGTCCAGATGTTTTCATTAGATCAAAGCCTTATCGATAGAATCCCATATGCTCTTAATTGAACAATCATGCTTTTGTCACATGGCTTCTTGTGCAATATAATGGATTTAGGGCAGAACCAGCAGTAAAAATCAGAGATTGATAGATGCTACAGTCCATATACCTCAAAAAGCCACATTAAATTGTATAAGTCTCAAACTTTGAAAGCAAAACAATCATTAGACACATCACTCTTCTGTCTTTCAGGGTGTGTTTGCACTTGACGTACGGTTCCTTGGTCTGGACCAAAGCGGAAATTAGTCCTGGTTCACATTGGTGTTAATCTTGGCAATTTTTCTCGAATCAAACCAACAGATGCCTGATAAAAGACTTATAAATGGATACGGTCCCAGCCCAGTTGGACGACTTTTCTGACATGTATTCTGTTGGCAAAATTACAAATTTCCCAAACAATCCTGCATGTCGAGCTGAATGTGACAAGTAGACGGTATACAGCGGTGTATTTACCAGCAGAGATGTAAACTTTTAGGTCCTTTCCTGCACAAAGTGTTGCAAGAAAATAGCAGATGCTATGCTTGTGCTGAACTGTGATGAGGAATACAGCTCCTGGATGCTGTAGGTTTATCTGTCTGTGGTCCATGTTGCATTGATTGATTGAGTTTGTTTCATGACGACATTCAGACGTCAGAGCAACAGAGCAATCGCACCGGAGATTATTTTAATCAAACTAAACCTCTCAAGTGTGAATGCGTCATTTTTGGAAACTGAATAAACTATATACGTATCAACCATATTAGCTTTGTTAAAGGTTTGCAGGCGCGTAACTATTTACATTTACAAATATACAATACAGTACTTTGTTTGTGGCTGTACAGTCGGATGAATTGAAGAGTGGAGGTTTAAGGGCTTCTCTTGGTTTGTAATGAAAATCCAATCCAGAAACTGAGCTCGAAAGGTTTTCCACGGTTCAAATTCGAGTCTGTGTCACTGTGTGTTTATCCCAAATTGTCCCGAAAGGACTCGCCCACAGTGGGCCGTAGCCTTTGCCAAAGAGAGACCAAATGGCAAAACATAAAGGGAATGCAAAAACTGCAGTACCCTAAATGTCCAATAGGCACCTAAATTAAACCGCCCGACTTTACAAACAGAAATGTCAACCAGTTCTCATCCATAGGGTTTAAAATTTTAGAAATTTTAGATGAGGTGTGATTCGGTGATGATGCTTCCCACACTGACCACAATGCTGAAAGCAAATTTGGTGTGCTTACTTAGTTACAAGGTCTCCGTAGAGGCTGGAGAACATTCAGATCCCCCAAAAAAATGACATTTGTGAAGGCTGCAAATTTAATGAGACAATTATGCTACCTTCCTCAAATTTCTCTCGCTGGTGAGTTCTCCTAATAAATGTGCATCGTGTCTTCGAGTTCAGCGAAACAGATCCATCCCTTGTAAATCATCTTAAAAGGATGGGAACGACCAAATGCTGAACTCTGGGCCTAAAAACACAAAAAAAAACAGGTAGAGTCGGGGAAGCTGCTTCCATCTTTTATGTGCAATCTAATGGAGGCAGACAATTTTTGCATTTTTTAATCAGAATTTAAGACCCATCAGGACCTTTGCTGGAGAGTCTAAATGCCTTTGCCACAGGCGTGTTTAAAGGTCAGAAAGGGTGTTCAGAAACTAATCTTTTTTTAGTCCGCAGGCTCGCACTGTCCATTAACAAAATGCCAAGAAAATGTGGGCGTCTCTGTGTGAAAACACTCAACCGATTGACATCATTCTAAAAGTAAAAACATCAGGAAAGTCTTCATTTTTACTGTCAACTACTGTACATACAATACAATGTTATTTGTGATTTGAACTGTAATTTCAATGGCAGGACAGCAGTGTGTCATGATAGTTATATCGGTTTATTAAAAGCTGTTCATGTGTTGTTGCATGTTTTTCTTAAGTTGACTTATTTTAATGGTTTTAATGGTTTTAATTGACGTCGTAGGGATATGGAACATTGGCCAAATGTACCTTGAGTTCAAGAAAAGTATTCTTCAACTTGATGTGCCACTTTACTTTTTTAAAGCCAGGTCTGCATTCAATGATGTCAGTTAGAGATTGCTTTGTTTTTTTTTTTTTTGTTTTTTTAATTATTGTCTTTGTACTTTCTTTATTCAGAGGGTTGGGTTCTTCAGAAAAGGGAAGAACATTTGATCGCTGTAAGTGTGGGAGGGATGTTAACTGTTCAGCAGCAGAGTGCTTTGGATAACTATCTGTATCCATCTACTTTGCGCAACTAATCTCACAAACTTCTGCTACTTCTTTTCACTTAATTAATAATGATGTCATCCCAAAAGCCTTTTTCTCTATGTGCAATACTTCCTACTCATGCTGTATAACTCTATAGCCACTTACTCTTTTTAAAAGGTCGTGAGGTTCATTTGCTGCCGTGAAAGCTTTGTCGTCCTTTTGGTTTAGGACCGTGCCGTCTTTCATAGTCGACAAGGAGTTTTTTATAAAACTGATAAATGTGTATGAATGAAAAAGATGTTGGTGTAACTGCATAAATGACTGGAGAATTTAAAGGCTTCAAAAACATAAAATATGACTGTTCTTGTGCATTTTTTGTTTGTTTACAGATTATTAAAGCACATAATGGGTGTTGTATATATTTTTCCATTCGCTTGTGCTATTTATCATTTCTAAAAACAACAAATGTGATTTAAATTCCATCAAAGTGTCGGGATCTTACCACATTGCAAGATTTTTGAAATTCATGTTAAGAATCGAGCAGAAACAAGCTGTGCAGTGAGCTGAGTTTCATGTGATAAGACCTCATTTTCTGAGCTGGCATGCTCTGATTATCTTTGTTCTATTTAAATTATGATGTGTCAAAATAACAGTGTGTAAAACCATCAGCCTGTTCCTGTCCCCGTTCACGATGCTGAAACGGCTCTTACCCAATGAGGCACCGTGAGACTGTGTTATCAGGCACCAACATATTCGAGTGTTTCATAAAGCCTCCATTAATCCGATCTGTTTTCCTGAGTTTCCTCCGACAGTCGATTAGATTGAGATCTGAGGAATTTAAACAACGTCTTTCATGCTCCTAAAGCCGTAACTGGGCTGAAACAATGCTTACATAGTTGGTGTCGCAGCTAAATCCACGTAAATGCCAGGAAACAAGGTTTTACAGTGACATTACCCAGCATACCACACAGTGTGATTGATATGATTCTCATTCCCATCTCATCAGGTTCTGATGCTCTGCCCTTTCGGTTCCTTTCCCCCATCATTAACCCATTCATTCTATCATGCTGGCTCACTAACAAGCAACACAGACTGCATAAGGAGGTCAGAAAGGAGGGCGGATGCCCAGAACTCGAGCAAGGGACTCATGTTTGAATTCAACCATGAAACAGCTGGTTTTTGCTGCCTTTTTCTTTGCCTTTATGATGTTTCTGGTCTTTACTTCTTCTTCTCTTTTTTTTACTACTACACATCTTAGCTGTATAATAAAAGTGTTTGGTTTAGGTTAGGAAAACATCATGGTTAGGTCTTAGAATATAGAATAACAGACATTTTACAGACATATCTGTTGTTCTAAAGGGATGCACCGGGGCTGAGGAAGGGTGCCCACTGTGATCAACACTGACGTAGCATAGAAAGACCAAGGTATCTGCCCCCAGATCACTGGGTGACAATACATACAAGTGGACATACCGACCGGAGGACAGTCGTCTATCTGCAGATTTAACATGAGTGTAACCCAACCAATCAATCTGTCTTGGTTGATGATGGCTGTGATCACTGACCTCAGGGATCCCACAGGCAGCTACGGATCCCCCCATAGTTGTGGGATGTAACAACACTCTCAGAAAATAAAGTACAGAATTGTACCTTTAAGGGTACGATGGCTTGTCACTGGGGCAGTACCCTCAGAAGGTATAGTTTTGTACCCTTGTGGTATGTACCTTATAGAGACCAATCTTGTACCTCTGGTGGCAATTTTGTAGCCTGGCGACGCCATCCTACGTACTTCCGCCCAAAGATTTTGGCTTCGCACATAGTCTGGCCAAATCCCCCTACCTCGGTTTGCTCAGTGTTTTGCCAATCAGCAAACAGTTGAGAGTGGTGACAAATAAAACAAGAGCAAGAGGAATGCCTCGTCAACTTTGTTAGTGGCAAGGATGTCGTAGCTCTCCTTCCAACTGGCTTTGGGAAAAGTTTGATAATGAAAGGGGATGTGGGAAGCGTGATTCGTGAGCTAGAGCCTCGCGAGAGTAAGCATGAACCTCTGCGCATAACCTACATCCTTTCTAAACATTACTGATTGGTTAAGGGAACTCCAATGAATTTAAGTTGCTGAGTAAGGTCCCACCCTCCATGGAAACGGATTCCTCTTGGGTTTTCCCAGACTGTTTGACAGAGTCAACAGTTGGCTTTCGCCCAGGCTAGCAATTTTGTACCCTAATACTGAAGTAGCCTAACACAGACTGTCTATTGTACCCCAGCATGTAGAAAAAAGGTACATATATGCACATTTTACCACTTGAGTACATACATGTACCTATTTCTGAGAGTGAAAAGTGAAGCTCTGCGTGAGCCCTGCACATGAATTTGTTGTCGTGTTGAAGGGGCCGCAGGGAAAAGCTCGCAAAAAATGTCAAGCAGCTGTCCAGTGAAAACGGTGTGGTGCAGGGCTGGAAATCAATGTCATGAACGACAGTATCTCAGCCCTCTGGAGCTCTGGAGCAGTTTCAGGCCCTGCGACGTGCATACCAGGAGTCACTGTGCTTCAACATGAGTTTATTATTTATGATAACACTTGTTCCTGGTGCCTTTGGAAGAATCCCAACGCTGAGAGGCATCCGCTCATTTTGCACAGCGCAAAATCGCACTTCCCTCCCCGATGGGTCTGAACGCACCACTGTTGGCGATGTTGCATACTTCAGAAATTCCTCTCACTGAGTGTACCACTGCTTTGGTATTTTAGCTTTAGGGAACTTGCTGTCAGCCCTGTGATGGACTGGTGTGTCCAGGGTGTAGCCTGCCTCTCGCCCAATGACGGCTGGGATAGGCTCCAGCCCCACTGCGACCCTAAAATTGGATCTGTCCTTCTTACAGACAAATGACTTAATATGCAAAGTTTTTAATTGGGGAAATAGTTGAAAGAGCCACCAACCAACACACAAAGGGGTGTTTTGGTCATTTTGAAAATGACCTGAATGTAACTACTAACTGTGATCTACTTTATCCTCTAGATTATAAAAAGGGTCATTTCTGTGCTTATTCTTTGTTTGGTCTGCTATTGTATCCCTTCTTACAGCTCCATATCGGATTATTATGTCCACCAATGCAGTCGATATTTGTGACGTTGTCAACCTGGAGAGGAGCAGTTTTGAGAGAGCAGCTCTTTCATAGTGTGAGGTGAACTGTGGGTTTGATGCTGTGAAGAGACAATTAAGGCTTTTCAGTCTCCAGAGGAATCATTCTCAATTATCTGCTTTATCTGTCATCTTGGCATTGCCTTGTCCTGAGATCCTCAATGATGTGGTTAAAATACACACATAATGATTATGACAGATTTCTGGAATTTACCCAGTTTTCTTGGGGAGTTGTCACACAGAAATCTTCCCCAGTAGAAACCACACAGCGAGGTCAAAAGTAGTCTTCTACTGAAGTCTTTCCCACGATCTTGCGCATTTAAAAACTAACCTAAAGCGCTTCCCTGTGCTTTTAAGATGGCACCAAGTTGCTCTGAGCTTTAAATGAAACACAGACCTTTGACAGGGGGCCAAATGCATCAGACTCTGTGTAGTTGAATGATTGAAATCTTGCGTACACACAAAGGTGGGAATATGACATGGAAACAAACAATTTTCCCAAATGTGACAGTAAGATTCTCGTTCTTTTGTTAAAGTCGTATCAGTAAAACTAATGATAAGTGACAAAATCCCATTTTCATTTCAGCCTTAAACTGTTTAAAGAACATCCACTGTACACCTGTGCATTTAGGCATGTAGAGGTGGTGAGACAACCTGCTGTAGTTCAAACTGAGCATCAGAATGGGGAATAAAGGGGATTTAAGTGGCTTTGAACGTGGCATGGTTGTTGGTGCCAGACGGTAACTCCAATAAGCGCTCGTTCCAACCAAAGAACGCAGAAAACCATCTCTGAACGCACAGCACGTGGAACCCTGAAGAAGATGGGCTGCAGCAGCAGGAGACCACACCGGGGGCCGCTCCTGTCAGCTGACAACAGGAAACTGAGACTACAGTTCACACAGGCTCACCAGAACTGGACAAAAGAAGGTTGGAAAAAGGTAAAAAGTAGTCATCCAAATAATTACTTGAGTAAGAGTAATAAAGTGCCTGGTGAAAAAAAACTACTCAAGTACTGAGTAACTGTTGAGTAACGTCTGATTTATTTGTTAACACAAGCATTCAATCAGACAGACAAAAATACTAAATAATCATCTTTATGCTGCGTGTACACCAAGAGCGACCTACGCTACCTGAGCGCCGGAAATCATTATTTCTCTATGGAGGGTGAGCTAACTGCGCTACCAGAGCGGATTCCAGTGATTAAACTCAAGCTAACTTTATGGTAATGAACTATGACGCGGTTCGGCGAAAACCAATGACAATCCACAGATTGTAGGGATCCGACAATCCGCGGGGTTCGCGGAAACAGACGTGTAAACTTTGGTTCCTATCCAAACAATAGTTGTTTTATCCTGAGACTGTTGCAATTGCCGTGTCTACTCAAAAAAAAAGACTGGTGGAACTGATAGCTGGAGGGGTGTCAGTCCACCTCCTTGTCACGGCTGAGGTGCTATTCCTGCTCTTCTCAGGTGTACCTAATGTAGTTTTACATCATTTGTAACGTGATGTATATCTTGTATAACAAATTGTAAATAACAACACGTTTATTCGTGTCCCTGCCCTCTCTTTCCTCATGTTCTTTTTCACCGGGGTGCTGCACAGCCGCGGGGCCTTTAAAAATTGAACATTCTAAATGTGACGTCACGAGCTACCAAAGCTACCAAAGCAAATTCTCAAGCGAAGCTTCTACAGCTACCTCCACTACCAGGTAGCGTAGGTCGCTCTTGGTGTACACGCAGCATTAGGCAAATTAGAGTTCATCCAATTGATAAAATTAATTAAAATTAATTAATTAATTACAAAATAGCTTAAATTAAAATAATCCAGGTAAATTCAAGTACTCGATAAAAAATAAGAGAGACTTAGGAAATGTTTAAAACATATGTAACCCATATGTAACCTAAAAAACAAACATTCACCTATCCATGGGGGAAAAAACAAATTTAGGAAACCAATCTTGTTTTGGTTGACACAGAAGACACATAATGCAGCTGCTGTTTCTCACTCTTTGTAAGGTAAACATGCTTTCAGTATGAGGCCTCGTCTGCGTCTTCATTTCCCACCGTTGATTCTGACATTTTTCATCTGTTTCTTTGTTTGTTTGCTACGACTGCTAATGCTAAAGCTAACCCGTCCCGCCGCTGAGAATGAGTATGGTCACGTGACCAGACTGCACGGCTACGTCTGATTGGTGAAACACAGTCAGGTGGTAGAGCCTTTGGCGGAAGTCTCTCTCTCTGTCAGAATAAAACATTAAAATGAGGCGTACGCGGGGGGATAAAAATAATGAGGCGTAGAATACCAAAGAGGTAAGAAGAAAAGTAACCAGCTCATTGTAGCCTAATGTAGCGGAGTAAGAGGACAGTTTCTGCTGCACACATCTACTCAAGTAAAAGTAAAAAGTATAGAGATTTAAAACTACTCCTAGAAGTATGATTTTTTTCAAAAACTTACTCAAGTAAATGTAACTCGTTACTACCCACCTCTGCATGTCAATATGGACCAAAATCTCTGAGGAATGTTGAAAGTATAAAGAATTGAGGCAGTTCTGAAAGCAAAATGGGATCCAACCTTTTACTAGCAAGGTGTCCCTGATAAAGTGGCCGGTGGGTGTAAATTGTTCTGAGGGATATGAGGTGCGGACAGTCTAATAGTAAGTGTAGAAAAAGACAAATATATGGATTTTGTGTGCACGCATCATTTATGCACCTGGGACCAGGTGTCCCATGAGCATCTATTGGAACAAAATGTTTCTGTTTTGAATGCTGTCAAACATTTTTAAGGCTTCAAAAAAAATGGCCAGCCTCTGTTTTCCTTTGCAGATTGTACCATGCTGGCATCTCTCATCACACATGTGATGTGCCACAACTCTAACATGTTCAAAAACACTCGTATGAGGTAAAGGAGGGGGTAGAAGATAAGTATTTATGTGTAATCAATCTCATCTTTACCTGTAGTGCATTGGCTTCAAGTCTTTTCTCTTCTTTCTCTAAGCATGCAAATCAGAAGTACTTTTAAACCGCACGAAAACTCCCCACAAAACAGACCTGATTAAGCTTTCCAGGCTAAAACCTCTGTAGGTCATACATATGGTCACTGACACATGCATTAAACCCACTGTTTCCATCGTGTCTTAGGTCATTTGAAACCCTCTTGAAATTCATAGAGGAGTCAGCAGGCAATTTCTTACACTACCGGAACAAAACCTTATAGTCACAACAGTGCACACAAATGAGAAGATGCCAAATAGCTGTGGTTTCCACTTTCTTCAACACCCATCCATTTGCATTTAGATGGAAAAAGGAACAAGGTTATTTGGACAACTGTGACCAGAATAGAGGAACAACGGTCAAATGTTCAGCCATTAATCTAATTCTGTTCTCCTCGTGTTCTTTATCATGTTAGTTAATTCAGTGGATTGTTCGAATGATCGTGAACAAACACTGCTGGGTTCAGCGTGATGTGTGTGTTTTGTACCATCAGTGATCCAGCAGGAAGAGGAGATCCGTGCCTGCTTAGAGGAAAAAGCAAACTGCGTCTATTCAAACTAGGCTAACTCGTTATTATCGCGTTAACTCGTTATTATCGCATTCCTTCATTATCTAATAATTCATTAGTTGCACCAGAAATAGTCCCTTTATCAAATCCAGTGCAAGTTACGGCCCTTCATTTCACATACATTTGATTATTTCTGTTATAATTATTTCCATCCTTTAGGTCATTGTCCTGAAATGACAAATAGGATTTAACACTGGTTTAATAATAAAACGATTATATCACAGCAGTTGTAATAAAATCAGCTTGACATTGATAAAATGAATGGATTTTATTTTAGTTACTGTGTCCATTCACAAATATATATATAAAGTAGTGCTGGGCGAGTTAACTCGTTATTATCGCGTTAACTCAGTAATTATTTAACGCCGATAAATATCTTATCACACATTAATGCAGTTTTTTTGGGGGGGGGCTTTTGTGCCTTTAATGGATAGGAAAGTTCAGAGAGACAGGAAGCAGAGGGAGGGGGAACAACACGCAGCACAGGGCCGCCCGATACGGGACTTGAACCAGGGCCAGTTGCAGCGAGGACTATAGCCTCTGTACATGGGGCGCCTGCTCAACCCACTACTCCACAGACCACCCCTGTTTTATCATTTATTTTATTTTGTAAAAGTCTGTTGCTCACAGGCTTTTATTTTGTAAAAGTCTGTTGCTGTCTGCTGCGGAACCGGAAAAGAAAGTAATCGGCGGATCCACCAAACATGGAGAAGGGTACAGAACTTTTACTCGGCCATTTTCATTTTAAAGTTCTTCCAGACAGCGGAGTCGACAGAACCAAAGTCATCTGTAAACACTGCCAAGTTGAATTGTCTTCTCAGCGTAGTAGTTCCAGTCTAAAATATCACTTAAAGGCAAAACACACAACTGATAGCAGCAAGTCATTCAAGGAAACAGACAGTGGAGCGAGGCTTCTACATAAAAACTACAGAAAGATGCTGATGTTAAAAGTGTGTTTGCACAACAAATGTTATGGCACTTTCATTCATATGGCAGCACATTTAAAATAAAGCTAAAAGCTAAAAGCTATACACTACTTTTGGATTTATTTTTGGGATTTTGCGTACAAATGCGATTAATCATGATTAATCAGGGAAATCATGTGATTAATTAGATTAAGAATTTTAATCGTTGCCCAGCCATAATTGAAACCAAATGCCACTTTTAACATGTAAAACAACCACATTTCTCCATAAATCTTTCAGTCATTGTGTATCAGCAGCCCTGAAGTCTGTTTCTGACAGGATAAGCTTTCCCTTTTGTTTAAAAAAGAACTAAACACACACACACCTCTGGTATGAAGCCGAAGCTTTTATTGTCCGACTCCTAAAATGTGTCAGCTTACTGACATAGTGGGGGAGTTCAAAATGCCACAGCTGACCTTTTGTCAGCCGTGATTCAATCAAGAGCCTCAGCACCATGAGGGACAAGTTTTGTCCTGATTGATTGATGTGCCAAACAAAGAATGAATGAGGGAAGCCGGGCAGCAACACAAACAAACACAAACAAACACGGCCTGACCAGCGGTGGCGAAACTAGGACCAAATGAGTGAGTCTGTGCAGAGGATGAGCCTCCATTTACTATCCAGAGCTTTTCAAGCATCTTTCAGCTTGTTGTTTGTGTTCTGCATGTCTTCTAGACGATTGAGTAAACATCTTTATGTGATATTTTGACACTGTAGCTAACGTTGGGAAGGTTGAACAGCAGTTTCTTGATTATGTTGAAAACTGGGGTCAAAGACTCTTGACCAAACATCGAGATCCGATTCGTTGGGAATGGGAATATGTGAGACGCACGATGGAAAGAAGGCAAGCAGACAGCATGATAAGCTGAGTAATATTATGCTAAAATGTTTTAGAAATGTAGGTCTGTTGACCTGAGAAGATAGAAGATATATTTTATCAGAATCAGAACACTTTATTGATCCCCAGGGGGAGATTCTTTTGTTACAGCTGCACCCGTCTAAAGAGCATGAAAAAGGAATAGAATATAACAATAAAATAATTAAACTAACTAAAAGGAGAGATATATATAGATTATTCACATATAATTTATAAAAGCACAGATGATTTACAAAGAATCGCACATATCCAATGACCATAGAAGGTGTCAATCATTAAGGGAGGAGTTGTGGAAGGAATGACTTCCTGTGGCGCTCTGTGGCGCTCGCCACCACAGACTCAACAGATCCTGAGCGTAGATCCTCAGAAAACAGAGACCACTCTGGCCCTTCCTTCAGAGGGAGTCTGTTACTGTTTTGATTCAATTTAATTACATTTTTGGTCCTCTGCAACTCTGTTCATCATAGATGATTTAATGCTAAATTTTGGAGACCTGTAGTTTATTTCCCAAGTGTTTTCGCTTTTAATTTATATAATATTCACGTGAGACAATCTTTTCTTGTGAATCGTCTCTTGAAATTCTTAATCCTTACAGAGCAGACCAATACTTCGGACAAACAACTGAGCGAGAAACACTTTGCTGAGTGGGTCGAGGATTAACCGAACATGGTGACCAACTGGAACAGCACATCGAGCACAACCAACCAGGACAAGAGACTGGTCGAGATTCCTAAATCATGTCAAATCAGAGTTAATAACATCCTGTTTGTGGGGGACCACGTTGAGCCAAGAGGAGACACAGAAAGGGTTTTTATTTAGCCCAAAAATCAAATTCCAAAAATACTGAGCTCATAAAAGAGGTCAAAGAAACAAAACTGAACTCAGGCAAAAATGTGAACAAACTAGCTGCACAAACAAACATAACTGACCTTACAAAGAAATGACACACAAGGGTATATATGCTGGCTGATCAGACCAGTAACACACACACTAGGGGTAACTAAACAGAATACAATCACCAACTACAACAAATACCACATTACAGCCAAATTTGTAAATAAACTAGCCACCCAAAAAATAAAAGCAAAAGTTATACACTTTAAATACGAAATCACTTAAATGGGAAACTTATCTAAGCTCCAGAAGATCTTTCTGCAGAGCCACTGCATCAGTTCTCTTATAGTTGAGGAGTATTTAAACAAGGAAAACAAGAAACCAACTTCTAATAACAAGTTCACATGTGTGTAAAACACTTTTTTGCAATAAAATGGCCAAAACTGCCATATGTCAGTAGAATTTATTGTTTAAAATGCACATTGAATTTTAATATCCCCCCTTTTTTTTTATTGCATCTAAGCAGATATCTCATAAAATCTGCTGAATGAGAGCTAATGATATGACATTATTCAGCATTTTCACAGACTTTCATTGAATATTCTCAAGTTATTTCTTTTTTTAGACTTATTGCACATGCTTTCATTCAGTCTTCTCTTGTTTTCATGCATTTTGCAGAAACTTTCCCACATTTCACAACATTTGCATTCCAGAGCCTTTAATTACATACAACTTTAAAATGTAAAAATTGCATATATTTATCTCCTAGATCCGATATGCTGGCATGGAAAGTAAATGTTCAAATAATAATGTACTCAGTCCCCAGACCAGCCACCTTGGTGAAAATAGGAGTCATTATCTGTGTTGCAATTACATCAGCAGCATTCAGCCCGAGCAGAAATTGGACAATTCATGTAATCTATGGTTCAGTGTGAGAGCTCTCACCTCCAGGGAGGAATGAATGGATGTGGGCATCAGGTAAATGCAGAGAGTTAATAGAGCAGGGTGCTTAAGCAGACTGAGTAAACACCATGGCATTCACCAGTGACCGCACCAGCATGGGAGCCTGATGATGAATGCAGCTAATAGGCCGAGGCGTCTCTGAGTGCGGTCAATGGGAGCGCTCAATATCTGAGCCGTGCATGGAGCAGCCGCGAGTGCTTCTGCAGAGGAATGGATGTTTGTTGAATGGGGAAGGAAGGATTCGATTTTTTTAAAGAAAATTGTGTAACTAACGCAACAAAGAATCGTTTGAGTCTGGAAGTTCGGATTCTTTTCCGTTTGGTTTGGGGAGCTTCTTCAGTTTTTCTACGTTTGAGCAGCCGTGAAACAGCTGGTGTTAAATACTACATTCATTCAGCTGTTTTACTTCCACGACTGTCGGCCTCTGTCTTCCTGATCTTGTACTTTTGAGATTGTAGGTGCAAAAGTCGACGAGCATTCCTGGCTTACACGTGTCCAAAAAACTGTTGTCCTTAAAAATCCACATGAAGTCCAGGTAACGTTAGAAAGAAATATAGAAATTTATGCCACAAGTGTCACTCAAGTATTAGTATGAGTTTGAGTTTTTAGGTTGTTTAGAGGCCAAGGTTGCTGAAATTCTGTATTTTATGGCGCCAAAATGGCCGCCATACAGGTGTCTGTTCAAGTGGCAACATTGGTTTTTTGGAATCCCCAAGGTCTGCAGATTCCAAAGATGCATAGGTCAACAAATCCCTCAAAAGTACATTTTTGTACACAGTGAACCTGACTATATCCATAAACCTGGCTTTCAATACAATATAGGACGGGACACGGTAAAAAAAAACGTGTGTCTCCACTGCTGGTCTGATGTTCACAACACAGGTGAAACCTTTCCAGCGTGCGAAGCCGCGGCCTCTTAAAGTTACAGTAAACTTAAATGAAATAGCCCGTACTAAACAGAAAAGATTAACAAACAGCCCTATTCAATAAAACTTTCTCATCAATGACTTTTAGGCCAATATTCAAACTTAAGAATATAGAACATTTAGTTAAATTACATAAGCAGAAATAAGAAATCGGCAAATCTGTCCTTGCCTCATACAGAGATTGATATCACATTTTGAGCAGCATTCCACAAAATGAATAATCACATCATTATTGTTAATTAATGTTGTTTGTCCCTTACTTTTGCATCGTCGTGATAAAAGACAGAAAAAGGAACACAAATCTGCTCATAGTATTGTAACAGTTAAGATTCTTTCACTTTTAATTTTATTTCATTATTTATTATTATTATTATTATTATTATTATTATTATTATTATTATTATTATTATTATTATTATTATAATTTATTTCCCGAGCCACCTCATCTGGCTCCTGTCCAGAGGTGGGTAGTAACGAGTCACATTTACTTGAGTAAGTTTTTGAAAAACTTGTACTTCTAGGAGTAGTTTTAAATCTCTATACTTTTTCCTTTTACTTGAGTAGATGTGTGCAGCAGAAACTGTCCTCTTACTCCGCTACATTAGGCTACAATGAGCTGGTTACTTTTCTTCTTACCTCTTTGGTATTCTACGCCTCATTATTTTTATCCCCCCGCGTACGCCTCATTTTAATGTTTTATTCTGACAGAGAGAGAGACGTCCGCCAAAGGCTCTACCACCTGACTGTGTTCCACCAATCAGACGCAGCCGTGCAGTCTGGTCACATGACCATACTCGATCTCAGCGGCGGGACGGGTTAGCTTTAGCATTAGCAGTCGTAGCAAACAAACAAAGAAACAGATGAAAAATGTCAGAACCAACGGTGGGAAATGAAGACGCAGACGAGGCCTCATACTGAAAGCATGTTTACCTTACAAAGAGTGAGAAACAGCAGCTACATTATGTGTCTTCTGTGTCAACCAAAACAAACGCACATTTCAGCAGAAACTCAACATCTAACTTGAGGAAACATGTAGCGCTAAGTTTCCTAAACTCGTTTTTCCCCCCATGGATAGGTGAATGTTTGTTTTTTAGGTTACATATGGGTTACATATGTTTTAAACATTTCTTAAGTCTCTTTTATTTTTCATTGAAGTTCTTGAATTTACCTGGATTATTTTAATTTAAGCTATTTTGTAATTAATTAATTTATTTTATCAATTGGATGAACTCTAATTTGCCTAAAGATGATTATTTAGTATTTTTGTCTGTCTGATTGAATGCTTGTGTTAACAAATAAATCAGACGTTACTCAACAGTTACTCAGTACTTGAGTAGTTTTTTCACCAAGCACTTCATTACTCTTACTCAAGTAATTATTTGGATGATTACTTTTTACTTTTACTTGAGTCACATTATTCTAAAGTAACAGTACTTTTACTCGAGTACATTATTTGGCTACTCTACCCACCTCTGGTCCTGTCTCACTTCTGGTTCAAGCCAACTTTTAGCTTTTTCACTCAGCGCTGTGTGCATGTTGGAGAACCCATCCAAGCCCATCTGTATTGGCTGCATGTTCATAATATATCACTCTGCATGGGCAGATGGATACATACACACTGGAAAAAATCAAAGTCTTACCAAGTATATTTGTCTCATTTCTAGTCCAAATATCTCATTACACTTAATATAAGACACAACTGCCTAACAAGTACTATTTCAGCCAGATATAGGGACTTGTTGGAAGACAATACATCTGGAATATCTTGTTAAATGAAAAAGTCTTGAAAACAAATTGTTTTGAGTCGGATTTCGGACATTTTAAGAGGTTTTTAAGCTAATTTCAAGATCACTTTTATCTCAAAAGTTCTAAATATCACATCTTATTTCAAGCTGATTTTCACTAGTTCCATTGGCATATTTTTTGGCTTATTTCAAGCAAAAGCGTCTTGTATTTATTGTTTTTTTACTTATTTTTGGAGGGGCAATTTTTCCAGTGTGTGCTTCCTTGAATCCAGCTTCAGAGCGATGGTCCTAACAGCGTATCTGTTAAAGAAGATAAAGGTTCGAATAGATAACTTAGAAACACTCAGACAGAAGAGACCTGCACCGACAGACCGTCATTAAGACACTTATCTTGTTTTCTCCGAGCTGATGTTGTTTGGTGGCAACAAAAACATCACTATAGAGATTTTTCAATGTGAACTGTCCACAAGTTGCACAAAAAATTAGCTCATTCTTGCTTTTCTAACCCACAACCTTTAACAACCCAAACAGTAAATGATCACGAAGCTGCTACCTGTAGGTAATAATCCATAACATGAATAAGATTGGAGGTATTTTCTAATGAAGCTCAGCAAAGCACCACTGGACCACAGACGATCAGCAGTGTGCCATGAAAGTTCTCCGGTCTCATCACCTCGGCCCATTTTGCCCACCGAGAGGCTCTACGGGGGCCGCTGATCCATGCAAAGCATCAGGGATGACGACTCTGTCCGCAAAATGATGATGATAATTACCGCCATAACAGCGATCCCAACAATTATGGGAGTTATTATCAAATCCCTCCTCAAATATGAGGGAATCATCCTCATCATGGAGCAGTATATCCATAAAAAGCCTTATGTTTAATGCAGCCGCTGCAGACTTTTAACACCAATCAGAGTGTGTTGGAAACGAGATTACCGTTCGCCTCCAAACATTCCTGCTTATTGCGTTTATATTTACATAATAAAACCTTTTGTTCTGCATACTCTCCCATAAAGCTTAACCCTCATACCTGATTAAAAACACAACCTAATTTATGAAAGGGGGCATTTTTGTCCCCTTTTAAAACAACTTAAAAACATCATATGTTAATTTTTTTTCCGCTTTTTTTTCCGTAGATCTTTTATTCCACTTCAGTTCTGATCATAATTACCAAGTTTTCAATTATTTTCAAAAATGTAACCCTTTAAATACTGGTTTATATGATGTAAACACCAATTTCTATAAAAAAAATATAAAAAAAAAACAAAACACAAAAACTGCTATATTTTCAATATATAGAATGCAAAGTGGAATTGTTGAGCGGGGATAATTATGGTCTGGGATATGTCAATGATCAGCAACAACATTGATTTTTAGCGATTTTTAATTTTTTTGCTATGTCTGATTTTTAAAAAAAACGGGAAATTTTTGTCCCCTTTTAAAACGATCTAAAAACATCAAATATTAATATTTTTTTCCACTTTATTTTTCATAAATCTTTTATTCCACTTCAGTTCTGATCATAACTACCAAGTTTTCAATTATTTTCAAAAAAATTAACCCTTTAGATGCCAATTTGAACTTTTTAGCCCAAATTTTAAGCCCTTAAAATTTTAAGGGGATTATTAGGTCTGGGATATGTCATTGATTAACTCCAACATCAGTTTTTATAGCTTTTTAGTTTTTCTGCAATGCACAGATTACAGAAACGGCTCCCATAGACATCCATTATAATGAATACAGCATTTTCAGAAATTAAGGAGTTTTTTTTCTACACAATGAAAAATTGCATTGTATATGATGTGTGTTTGAAATTCAAAAAAATTGTCAAAAATGCACAACTGGACCAAATATGATGAGTATCAGTATTTCCAGTGTGAAATTAGAGGAGAAAGTACACCCCAAGTGGACAAAAATGTCCCCTATCAGGGATTAGGGTTAATGCTGCCCTGTCCTCAGAAACACTTTGTGGCTCTTTCCGGGTTAACTTTGGCATCGTTGTTTGCCCTCTGAGAAATACTCAATTCTTTCCAGATCTGAGTTTTGGTCGTCAGCACTTTCTTGGCGGGTTTTCTTCCTGAAGAGGTTTCATTTTTGATATTCTTGTGCTAACCAGGCCCTTCTCCAGAAATGCCCCTGACCTGTTTCTGCTTTGTCTTCATTGTGCTGATGCCAGAGTGAGAAACACAAGGCACAAAGACGGTAAAGTAAATCCATAACACCCATTTTAACGACAGAAACGGCCATTGGTCTTCTACTTTTTAAGCATGTAGCATTGTTGGTTAAATCCCTCTCATGTGTGAGTGTTCTTAAGCACATTGTGATTTATCGTATGGACGCTTTAGATTGCTCACTTTGATCATATAATCAAACATGCCTAATGATGTGCATGTTGAGCTTGAGCAGGTAGTTGCAATCTAATTAGCTGCTCGGAAAATAGATTTTGAAAGTCTGCCAGTCCCATTTCTAAATCAACTAAACTGATCATAAGACGTACTAATAAAAACTGTAATTTCCTTTGTTGTGTTGTGACATTGAACACGGCTCACAGCTTTTTCTATGTGCTCCACATCCTGAGAAAAGTCTCCAATTATAGTCCGAGCTTCCTGCCAGACTGATGAATTAATATCCCACCTGCATTGTCTTATTGACAACCACCTTCATTAATCATAAACCGAACACGCCGTTCCTTCTCCATCTGCTACCAAGATAACAGGAGCAGTGGTTTGCTCAGTTCACTCACTCGAGATTCCTACTCTTCTTCTTTACTGCTTTCATTACACCTTGAAGTTTTTTTACTTTCCACTTTATGGTCAAAGGCTCTTCGAGTCCCCCCCAGCCAGGACTTTAAGGGACTCCACACTTCATGCAGCTCAGGTCACAGAGCGGATCAGCGGAGATCAGAACCTCTCCGGAGTCCGAGGCTGGCTCATGTGTAGGCAGAAAAATATATCGGTGGATATACCGTACAATAATCTGTGAGAACACCTTTCATACCGTGTGAGTAAATGGAAGCACTCAAGGGTTTATGAAGGTGCTCGCAGTTTATTTGCTATCAAAACATGAGCTCTGTGTTGAATAAACCGGTTGGTTTAAGGTTAAGCCAACGCTCACCTTGACTTTTCATTTACAGTTCACTGAAATGGGCCCAAATATAACCGCCTGCGTTAAATCTAACTCTAACTATTAGAGACCTAAAGGTCCTCTGATGCATGTTTGGTATTCATCTGAACTGACCAAATACAGTATGAAAAAGCACATTTATACTGACTCGTCTTGTTGGGTTCAGTCTCTGCAGTCTTCCGCCTCCATCATACTGGAAGGTTGTTTAAAGGAATAACCAGCGTTATTAACCAACGTTTCTAACGAGAAATAATCTCAACATGGGTCAAGGGAACTGCCACAACATGTCCAGCCCAACATTTGGTCTCTAAACTCTCCAAAAGTCATTCTGTGATCATTATCAGTGATGTGATTACTGGTATTTTGCCGTTGATCCACAACCCATGACAATACCATAACTTTTTTAGGAGTTGTATATTGACTATCTATCTTATGAGACAATTCACTTTGCATCTCGTCTACAGGAAAAACTGCCTTTTAAACAGACATTAGTTGGTTAAATACAGTCTCGTTGGTGTCTTTTCCCACAACTTTACTGTTTGTACAGCATCATGTCACCACAGACAACACTTTTAACCACACTGTTGTAAATTATTGGCAACAGATGACATGATTACCCTTGACTTTTCCAAGTTCTTTTTTGTTTGTGCTAGCTGTATTAGCATCTAGGGATTCAGTCAGTGGGGTTACATGGCAGTGAGAGGATCGGATTATTATTGTAATTTAGCCAATAATCCGATCCTTTCAGTGCCATGTGACCCCACTGAGTGTGATGTCTCACCAGTTTAATTAATGCTCCACAGTCGATCCATTGTTCCTGACTTCCTGTAAAATCCAAACTAATAGCGAGTATCATTGTGCGTTATAAACCATGTTAGCATTGGTCATGGGATTAGTTTAAATTGTGTTTAATGAAGGGCTATATGCTGCTTTCACCACTAAATCTGGGCCGGACATCGGGTGGGCGTTGTGTGTGGATTGGACTCCCTTTGTTTGCACTTTAATGGTTCATTATTTGGTGTGGGCCCAGTTTCTTTAGTCGTGCTTTGACTCTTGTGCAGGCTCAGGCCATCAACCAGTCTGTGTGACATTTAAACTGCCTTTAAAGTGATTTATTTTTTTATTTATTATTTATTTGATTAGGACAATGCACATTAATCAACATATCAGCAGAGCATCAACGTAAATATGCCAGAGTTAGCGCATTTCCTAAATCTCATCTGTTGTCCTAAGGAAGGTATCATAAAAAAATTTTTAAAAAAACATACAGACAGTACACCATGACAAATGGATATAAAATGCAGAAATCTGACATAACAAAAAAAAAAAAACACTAATTCACATCAAAGTTAAGAGTTCATACACAAAATGGAATGTGGTCACATCTTTAATGTTAAAGGTGGGGTAGGGGATCTTTTTCTGGAACATTTTTTTACATATTGCTTGAAATACTCTTCACACCCCCATTGCAACCAATTAATTAAAAGTTTTGACACAAATATGAAAAGTTTTAGTGGCCTCTAGAACGTACAATCTAGGAAAAACACTATCCAATCATACTGAACATATATAAACAGCATGTCACTCACCGGCTGGTTGTAGGCTCGCGCATGTGAAAGCCCAAAAGAGTCGATGGACGATAATCCCATATACAAAACAATTATATTCTCTAGAAAAACTGCGTTCAAGTATTTAAAACATTACAACAATATTACTGGGCATGTATTGTTTTAATGTTTTAAATACTTGAACGCAGTTTTTCTAGAGAAAATAATTGTTTTGTACATGGGATTATCGTCCATCGACTCTTTTGGGCTTTCACATGCGCGAGCCTACAACCAGCCGGTGAGTGACATGCTGTTTATAAAGTTGTTTTGTAACGTCCCCATGCCAGTAATGTGAGAACCATGCATATGGTTTTGATGGTAAGGGTTGTGACTTTATTGTCGGATGGTTTATAAAGTGGTGTGACGTTTCTGCTGTGTGCAAGTTGTTGTTTTACGTGGAAGGGTTAGCTCTTGCCCCTTAGCCACCACGTATTAGCCTCGCATGACAGGCTGAGCGAACAGCGCGATCTCCACACAGGGAGCGCAGATTTGCACCAGTCTGTGTCCTACTGTCAGTATTTGACAACCTCTAGCAATGGAAACGCGCTTCAAATGCCCCAGAGTTCCCCTTTAAGTGATGACATAAAGGCTCTCACTACATGTTGATTTTCTACTAGGAAGCCTGCTGTCTTCCAAGATGGAGACCCAGTTTGGGAGCCATCCTGCAGAACCTTTCCGGTTGTTAAAATTGGCTTTGTTCTTAGACATTATGAGTGCATATTAAATAGTCTCTGTACTTTTCCACGATGCACACGATATCTGACCTTAAATGATCCAAGCATAATGAGACAAAACAATTAGCCTGGGAAAGCAGGTGCAAGATTCACACACACACACTGTTTGGCTGATCCAGAGAATATGACGAAGCATGTTGAACCTACTCATGTCTAATCATACTCGGTCGAGTGTGAGTCCAACCTATGTGAAATAATGAGACAATAAATACAAAATGTACCCGGAAATCGGGGCTCGGTCTAACGGATTTCCTGCGAGAGATCGTGCCGGGTCCAGCGCTGATATGCTTCACGTGTGACCACCAATAAATACTTTATTTAACTTGAGATTCCTCCGGCTTGTTCTTGAGCTACCAATGAAAGAATTATTGCTCACTCACCTGCTGGTCATGGTTAGGGGTTTGGGTTGTGACCCTCCTACATCTTTCAGATGTAAACAAAGCTTTGTGTTTCATGTTTTCTGGTGAGACTGGGCAGGCTGGACCATGTGAACAGATCTATGACTGTGTGCTAACTAGTGGTGCACATGCTTCTCTTAGTTTAGCAGCACGGTAGCTTGTTTTTGACGACCTGTTTCCTCTGAGGTGAGATGTGAGGCCTCTTACTGTTTGAACATAATAAAACAAGGCAGCTCACAAGTCATCAGCGATAGGCTGCTGATCTGACGGCACCCTGCTGAGAACTATCTGACAGAGAGGGCCACCAGCGGAGACCAGCTCTTGTTTACAGAGATGTATCCTGCACACATACTCGCTGTGCTCATTTGTGCAGGGATATTTTCTCACACACTGTTCCCCTTTGTTCAAGCAGTTTGAAATCATCCGCAGGGAATTAAAGTTTATATTTTTAGATTTGCCTGCAGAGATAGAAATTACACTGGAAAAAATCTAAATCTTACCAAGTATATTTGTCTCATTGAGTATCTCATTACACTTGATATGAGACACAATTGCCTAAGAAGTACCATTTCAGAAATAAATGGGGACAGTACACGGGAAAAAATGCTCCTCCAAAAATAAGTAAGAAAAACAACAAATACAAGACGTTTTTGCTTGAAATAAGCAAATAAATCTGCCAATGGAACTAGTGAAAATCGGCTTCTCAGGATTTCTTGAAATAAGATGTGATATTTAGGACTTTTGAGATAAAAGTGATCTTGAAATTAGCTTAAAAACCTCTTTAAATGTAAAAAAAAAAGCTTGTTTCATGTCAAATATGACTCAAAACAATTTGTCTTCAAGACTTTTTCACTTAACAAGATATTCAAGATGTATTGTCTTCAAACAAGTCCCTATATCTGGCTGAAATAGTACTTGTTAGGCAGTTGTGTCTTATATCAAGTGTAATGAGATACTCAATGAGACAAATATACTTGGTAAGATTTAGATTTTTTCCAGTGTACATCTTGAATATCTTGTTAAATGAAAAAGTCTTGAAAACATCTTGTTTTGAGTCATATTTCACATGAAACAAGCTTTTTTTTTCATTTGAAGAGGTTTTTAAGCTAATTTAAACTTTTAACTCAAAATTCCAAAATATCACATCTTATTTCAAGAAATCTTGACAAGCCGATTTTCACTAGTTCCATTGGCAGATTTTTTTGCTTATTTCAAGAAAAAACGTCTTTTATTTGTTGTTTTTTGACTTATTTTGGAGGGGCATTTTTTCCAGTGTACCCTCTTCGGTGAAGGTTACATGTGAGCTTAAATCCCCCCCACTTACAGGCAGAGATGTAATCTGGGCAACTAGGCTGACGTCTCTCTGAGGAGTTTACTGGAGGGGCAGGAAATAAGCGCACAAAAGAATGGAAGGTTTCTCACAATAGTCCGTAAATTTCACAGCAGCTAACAGCTCTCTCTGTTCAGGAGTTGACATCTGAATCAGTTATACTGTAGTGGGTGCAGCACGGAGTCCAGGGTCCCCCATCTGTTAGCGCAGAGTGGCCTGGATTGTCACCAGAACAAACACGGCTCCCCATGTCAGCTTGTTGAAGGCTTCTGCCACAAACCTGTGCAGCTGTGCACCAACATTTGTGGTGGTGGCGCAGTTTTTTTTTAATATGGGGGTGGATTAACAGCTGCTCTCATGAGGGGAAGTGTCCCAGATTTAAAAGACACTGGCTGACCTTGATTTCCAAACCTACAGAAGTCTGATTTATTTCCCTCAGCCTGAAGGAGACGCCACACCTCGTGTTTGAGCTGTGTGATCCGGTGTAGCCTAGTTTAGTGTGGAAGGTGGCGAGGAAGCAGCAGAGAGCGCCTCGCAGTTACAAACACTGACGAACACGTACACTGGGAAAAAATCAAAGTCTTACCAAGTATATTTGTCTCATTTCTAGTCAAAATATCTCATTACACTTAATATAAGACACAACTGCCTAACAAGTACTATTTCAGCCAGATATAGGGACTTGTTTGAAGACAATACATCTGGAATATCTTGGTAAATGAAAAAGTCTTGAAAACAAATCATATGAAACAAGCTTTTTTTGACATTTGAAGAGGTTTTTAAGCTAATTTCAAGATCACTTTTATCTCAAAAGTTCTAAATATCACATCTTATTTCAAGAAATCTTGACAAGCCGATTTTCACTAGTTCCATTGGCAGATTATTTTGCTTATTTCAAGAAAAAATGTCTTGTATTTGTTGTTTTTTTTACTTATTTTTGGAGGGGCATTTTTTCCAGAGTGTGCTTGCATGTGGAAGCGAAATCACGCGGTCGTGTTTACATGTGGAAGAAATTGGAATCAAACAAACTCTTTAGCTCATCAGACCCACTCACATGCAGCCTTGATCCTTTAGTTAGTCTCGTCTTCATCTTTTCGTCTGTTGTAACTCAACAACGACCACGCAGCCTTTTAAATCAGAACTTCTCTGCAGGGTAGCGCTCCAAACTCGGCAAACCAAGCTGCCAAAGTGGATGTAGAAAAAAAGCAGCAATTAGCCAGTCTAAGAGCTTTAAACCTTGCGTGGCCTGTTCTTTGCTGATTGTTTACAGCATTGCCGGTTTTATTTAAAAAGAAAACCACCGTTGCCAACGTCTGCCTATTAAATCCGACCCTCTTTTTACAAGAAGTCTTCAGTTTCAGCGTGTTTTTTTCAGTTAATTTCTCATGTGTTTCGCACTGATTTACAGAAAGTAAAAAGTAAAATTTACTGATCAATGTTTCATCTTTAGGACCTTCTTCAAGATCGGTACGTTTACATTCAGGCAATGAGGCAACATCAAGGTTTTTTTTACTTCCTGGTTAGGTTTAGACTAGCCTGGCTGATGCGTCCACAATCTCGATAAGATGTTTGTCTGGGAACTAGGTGTGCATTTTCTCGTATTTGAGGCGTGGTTTACGAATGCCTAGACCCGTTTATTGGGCGCTACGAATGTCTATCAAATGGCGTCTGGTTCTTCCCATGCTGCTTTGCGCGCGATTCATAGCCAATTGTATCACTTATACCAGATGACGACAGAAATTCGACTAGGAAGAAGAATAAAAAAAAGTAAAATAAAAGTAAACTTGCGCTCTAAGCTACTTAAATTGATGGTTCGGAGTAGATTCACCCTAGGGTCATTTGAACCGTGACATCCAGCCAAGTTTTTTCGATCTTGGCTGAACATCAGCTGAGTTACTGAGTTATCCCGAATAGCTTCGTACAAGGGTTAATGGACCCTGGCAGTATCTCCAAAATTACCACACTAAAATCACATGCCATGACACCAAACTTCTACAGTAGTACAAATATGGTCTGTACTCACCAAACGATGCATTTGGAAGTTTGTACATAGTCCAGGAGTTTATTATTATCAACACAAGCCTGATAGCTTCTCTGCTGCTAAAGCTGCGTCGACGTTACTTCCTTGATCTGGGAGCTTCAAAGTAAGATGAGGGTTGATCTACTACTGTAGACAACAAAGTATATGCTATATTCTACATGAATTTTTATATTGTAGAGTTGTGAATTTATTTTATCGATGGAGAAATTGAGCAGCTTTGCTCTAAAACCTTTTAAACCTAAAAGTAAGAGACTTTGCTGTGAGAGTATCTTATACATATAATAATGAAGAAATTAAACCATAACTGTTTTTATTCTCTTGACTCTGGGAAGCTTTACGGTGCTGAGATGAAATTCACGTCACCCTAATTTTAACTTACTGTAAGAGACTTTATTAGACATTCTTTAAAGGTTGTTCTGCTCTTAATTACCAGAGAAAAACATAAAGCTGCCACATGGAAAATAAACGGAAGGCTTTGTGAACTCCTTTGTTTTTGTTTTCAGGTCTTCCTTCCCTGCTGTTTCATTCTGTCATTGCGTTGTCAAATATACTCTCATATCACCAGAAAATAACCCCAGAAGCTCCACCAGTCGGCTTCACTATCTTTTTCTATTTCACTCTGTTTATATGTGATGATATCTCATTTTTATGTCTTTGGTCTCTGGTTTCCAGCTTTGGAAAAATCATCCACAGTCACGCATATTGAATTGAGTGCAAGAAATTCTCAAATACATGCTTCTCATTGGATTTGTGGGCTGAAATAAAAGACTGTTGACCTTAACGGGTGTCTACAGAGAACAGAAAACGGTGAGAAAAAGGAGCAGTTCCTTCACTTTATCTTGCCTTTTGGCTGTCCTGTAAAAGCCTGCGAGGAATATTCTCCACGAAATATAAAGAAATCCACGAGTGTTTTGATCTCAAAAGGCGAGCGGACTGCTAAGGTCAAACCGTTTTGTGTTTTTTTTCTACGAGTCGTGGGAGACTGCAGAACAATTAAAATGTGGCTTGACAGTTCGGAGCAAGCAGCAAACCCCTTCAGGAGAAAAACACCACACACATGAATAATTCATGAAAACTGGATTTCAAGTTTAAAAGAAAAAAGTAAAGCTGCCAAGAATTTGTCAACGTTCGAGCCAGTCGTAAAGAAAAGAGTCGTAAAGCTCGATCATGATCAACTTATAGTCTAACTGCACTATAAACATGTTCAGGAAAACAACCATTTCAGAGGAAAAATGGTTTGTTCTGACCCTTCAGACACAGAGGAAAGTAATTATAATCCTGTTCCTCTTCTCAGACGAAGTGAGTAAGAAAGAATCGATGGCTGTCTGGATAGAGGGATGAAAATGAAGGGGTAAAAATCAATTGTATCGATGTAATCTGCGAGAGTAAGTGTTCCTCTGCTTGTTTGTCGAAGAAGAACTGAATGAAATCTTTAAAGCTGAATGAATTTCTGAAAGCTTAAACAGCCCGGAGGATGTGAGACTTCCATCCTCGGGCCAAAAATTTCACAATAAGTTACATCAGCTGAACGGGTAATGGAGTGGTTCATTGATAAAAGAATCCCACGCGTACGCACACGTTTTCGCACCATCATCAGAGTCTCCACAACCAACTGAAACCGTCATAGAGGTGATTCATTTATAAGCTTCAGCACGGCCCGAAACGTACCGCCATGCAACGCATATCAGATCTGTCCTTCAGTCTTTCTCACTATTTCTTTTAGGAAGATGCAAAGTCCTCATGAGGAGGAACAGGTGCTGTATGAGTGTGAATGTGGCGTGTAGTGTTGAAGCGTTCTACAAGTTCAAAACATTTACCTGCCAAACGCTGTAGTTTCATGGGATGGAGACCAACATACCTTTCGTCGTAACCATGACACATATGAAACAAGCTTTTTTTTTTTACATTTGAAGATGTTTTTAAGCTAATTTCAAGATCACTTTTATCTCAAAAGTCCTAAATATCACATCTTATTTCAAGAAAACTTGACAAGCCGATTTTCACTAGTTCCATTGGCAGATTTATTTTGCTTATTTCAAGCAAAAACGTCTTGTTTCTGTTGTTTTTTTTTACTTATTTTTGGAGGGGCATTTTTTCCAGTGTAGCTTTGACATCGTATCGTATCGTATCGTATCGTATCGTATCGTATCGTTGGGTGAAGGGTGAAGACGGAGAAGGAATTCACAAAATGAAAGGGGAAACCTGGAAACTAAATACTGATCTGGGAGTGATTGGTGAATGAGTGCAGCTGGGGACAATGAAAACGGGTGACGTGAGTGAAACTAACGACCTGACCTGGGAAGTGAGGGAAAAGCAATGGCAAAACTTAACTAAAAATGGACTTAGGCCCCGTTTACACAATAGGAAGACGCAGATATTTTCCTGCGGTTTGGCCTCTCATTTACACCAAAACCCCGTTTTTAATCACAGAAAACGATTATTTCTAAAAACCTCCGGCCAAAGTGGAGATTTCTGATAACGCCGGTTATGTGTTGCCGTGTCAACAGGGAGAAACAACGTTTTAGGTTCTTAAACGTCACATTATGCGCCAGAAAATGCTTAACGTCATGTTTGTTTGGCTTCTGATCAGGATTATCATGGATGATGTTAAAGTTCTGCTAATTTTTACGTTTGTCCAAACGATTCTGGCCTTTTTGCATTTGCAACAACTGCTCTACATGGAGGAGCAGAGGCGAAGGATTGCACGGAGGTCAGCATTTTTACTGCATCTTTCCCTTCCAAGACGTAGGTGCATTGCCTACCAACGTCGCCGCCGCCGGTTTTGGATCCGACCTGGGTGAACCGCGGTCTGGTGGGAAAACTTCGAGAAAGAAGTCGTCGTCACCAAGAAGTTGTTGGTGTCGATTCTGAGGATTTTGATTGGCTTGCATGGCTTTATTCCTTTCCCTACACTGCCGCCAATAGGTTTGGCATAGTTATTATGGCGCTTGACGGCGTATTTATGCGGGTTGATGTAAATGACAAGTTTTTTGAAAACCATGTTGTGTGCACAATGTTATTATTGAAAACGGAGGGGGGGAAATATTAGTTTCTCCAAATACCCGGCTATGTGTAAATGTGGCCTTAAACTAAGACATGACTACACATGATAAAAACACAAAACCAAAAACATGGGGAAACTCCCATGAACGTGACAGAAACTTACTGTAAAACAAACATTTATGGGTCGAACTTAAAGACGCTACAGAACGGAAACTTTTATACAAAGCGCTGCAGACTATGATGAGAACACTGTGGCCTTTGATTTAATTCATTGAAGAAGGATCATAAGCTGATCTGATCTGAAGGACTGAATCCAGTTGATGACACGGTCACATGTTACAAGGGGGGGTAACATTAAAGGATAAGACCGGTTTTTTGACATTGGGCCCTTGATTTCACATTATAGCATGATGTTCTACTCTCCCCTGCTTGATGTTGGTCATTTGGAGCTGTTCTGAAGATATTCGCGAGGCGTCTGGCTGCTCTCTTGAGATATTCGGCCATGAAACGGTTTCCTATGGGCAAGCTTATACAGGTACAAACTATGCTGTTTATAATTTATTAATTACTCTACACTAGCACTGATAACGTGGAGGTGCGTCGCTTACTTAAAAAAATCCGGGTTATTGTAATTTTGATTTTTTTGTCGTAAAGTGGGTGTTACTGACGTCCTCGTCGTGCTACTGCCACAGACAGCCCACAGACCTGCTGCCTATTTATTCATTCGGCTAAAATTCAAAATTAGTAACCCGGATTTTTTTAAGTAAGCGACGCACCTCCACGTTATCAGTGCTGGTGTAGAGTAATTAATAAATTATAAACAGCATAGTTTGTGCCTGTATGAGCTTGCCCATAGGAAACCGTTTCATGGCCGAATATCTCAAGAGAGCAGCCAGACGCCTCGCGAATATCTTCGGAACAGCTCCAAATGACAAACAACAAGCAGGGGTGAGTAGAACATCATGTTATAATGTGAAATCAAGGGCCCAATGTCAAAAAACCGGTCTTATCCTTTAAAGAAAAATAAAATTAAAATAGTAATAAAAATACCCAGGTGTTTTAAAGTTAAAATAGTTAAGTGTTTATTGTTTAGTTTTCTTTTTCGTGGAATTAAAGCTGAAATTTTTACAATAATCCACATGTCAAAAGGGGGTCTTAAAACAACACCCTAATTAAAAGAAAAACTCCAAAACAAATAATTACATCTTAAAAGTTAGAGAGGTAATTCAAAACTCCAAACGAAACCAAAACAGAATCAAACAAACCAAGAGGCTTCAAAACCAGCGTTAGTCAAAATAATATAAAACCAAAACACAGGAACGCTTCAAAAACAACCGAGCTACAAACGGGTTCTGGTACCGCCTTCAGAACATACAAAAAACATAAGATAAGTCACAGTCCAGCACAAGCTAATAAACAAATAATCAAATAAAACCCAGCAAAGAGGCAAGCTGTTTACACAAAGGAACACAGCCACGCTTTCTGGTGGGAAGTGGAGGTTTAAATCTTTTTTTCTGGCCGTAACATGGCACCACAGTGTTTTAGGCTCTCAGAATGGAGTCAGTTGGAGGCAGAGGTTTGTTGGTGCAGTAATGCCTTAAAACTACTGTGGATCAAATTACTCACTTAATTTGTGACGTCAGTAAACGCTTCTTTGATGAGTTTATGGTTAATAGATGTTTTATTCGTGCCCTTTGAGTGAATTATCTTCCAATTTAGACTAAAACTGACACATGCCTTAGGGTGGGGCTGTGTTGTAAGTGACAAGCGACTGCCCCCAATGGCTGACAGTTTCTGTAATTCCCAATCAAATCTGCCACCCATTCATAAATCCCTGTTTTAAAAAGCCTAGGACGACAGCCAACATGGAAAACTGGAGGTTTCAAAACTTGAGCCCAAACCAAAGAGTCACAGCTGGTGCAGCAACGTGCACAGATGAGCTGAACCACAGTTACAGCTCAAAGTGGCCATTTAACTGGAGTATACATGCACGTCAACATGCACTCTAATAGCTGATAGCTTCAGCTGAAGTGTTTGGTCGGATTCAGCCCCCAGTGGCAGTCAGTGGTATTGCAGCTTTCCACACTGCCGCACTAGCTTCATATTTTCTTACCGTTTCTTCATAATTGTTGGAAATGGTTCTCCCTGGAATTTATTGACTGTAAAAGATTATAAATTATAAATGAGAAAAACAGTAAAAAAACTGTTTATCAATGGATTTGAAAGAGGGGAAAGGAAGAAACAGCATATTTATCAACACAGATGATTCAACAATTATTGCATCATCTGCAGTTTATTCAACGATTATATGCTGAAGAACAGAAAGTGCTGCACGTGTCTGTTTGATGGTATTAATGATCTAAAGATATGGCTCGTATCTTTGAAGTGCTCCGATTTATGATGTAGCTCAAAACCATTTTCTATCCAGGCCACATCTGAGACAATGCATGAAGGTATCAGCAACAGAGGTGGGTAGAGCAGCCAAAAATTGTACTCAAGTAAAAGTGAAAAGTAGTCATCCAAATAATTACTTGAGTAAGAGTAAAAAAGTGCTCGGTGAAAAAACTACTCAAGTGCTGAGTAACTGTTGAGTAACGTCTGATTTATTTGTTAACACAAGCATTCAATCAGACAGACAAAAATACTAAATAATCATCTTTAGGCAGATTAGAGTTCATCCAATTGATAAAATTAATTATAATTAATTAATTACAAATTAGCTTAAATTAAGATAATCCAGGTAAATTCAAGAACTTCAATAAAAAATAAGAGACTTAGGAAATGTTTAAAACATATGTAACCCATATGTAACCTAAAAAACAAACATTCAACTATCCATGGGAAAAACGAGTTTAGGAAACTTAGCGCTACATGTTTCCTCAAGTTAGATGTTGAGTTTCTGCTGAAATGTGCGTTTGTTTTGGTTGACACAGAAGACACATAATGTAGCTGCTGTTTCTCACTCTTTGTAAGGTAAACATGCTTTCAGTATGAGGCCTCGTCTGCGTCTTCATTTCCCACCGTTGGTTCTGACATTTTTCATCTGTTTCTTTGTTTGTTTGCTACGACTGCTAATGCTAAAGCTAACCCGTCCCGCCGCTGAGATCGAGTATGGTCACGTGACCAGACTGCACGGCTGCGTCTGATTGGTGGAACACAGTCAGGTGGTAGAGCCTTTGGTGGAAGTCTCTCTCTCTGTCAGAATAAAACATTAAAATGAGGCGTACGCGGGGGGATAAAAATAATGAGGCGTAGAATACCAAAGAGGTAAGAAGAAAAGTAACCAGCTCATTGTAGCCTAATGTAGCGGAGTAAGAGGACAGTTTCTGCTGCACACATCTACTCAAGTAAAAGTAAAAAGTATAGAGATTTAAAACTACTCCTAGAAGTATAATTTTTTCAAAAACTTACTCAAGTAAATGTAACTCGTTACTACCCACCTCTGATCAGCAAGTATTTTCTGCCTCCGAGTGTGTCTGCTGGTGAGAGTTTGTCCTTTCTGATGACCTGTATGCTGCTTTAAACTGTCTCCCTGGTAATGTGGACACAGACAAACGGAGCGCTCATATCCACACAACAAGGCGGCCTCAACCGCAATCTCTTCATTAAACGCTGCTCTATGTGCTTTAGATAGCGGTTGCCCCGCACCACCTCACTTGCTTTTCCAGGCTGGAGAGCTTATCTCCTGCTGTGACGTGCTTGTGTGGACAGCAGCTAATCGTCCGCACACTGACCTGAAATTCTCTAGTTTTAATGTTTGAAAATGACAAACGCCCACCAATGCACTTCAGGTTGGGGTTAATGTTTGATTATTAATAGGGCTGGGCCACGATTAAAATGTTTAATCTAATTAATCACATGATTTCCCTGATTAATCACGATTAATCGCATTTGTACGCAAAATCCAAAAATGCGAACACACTTTTAACATCAGCATCTTTCTGTAGTTTTTATGTAGAAGCCTCGCTCCACTGTCTGTTTCCTTGAATGACTTGCTGCTATCAGTTGTGTGTTTTGCCTTTAAGTGATATTTTAGACTGGAACTACTACGCTGAGAAGACAATTCAACTTGGCAGTGTTTACAGATGACTTTGGTTCTGTCGACTCCGCCGTCTGGAAGAACTTTAAAATGAAAATGGCCGAGTAAAAGTTCCATACCCTTCTCCATGTTTGGTGGATCCGCCGATTACTTTCTTTTCCTGTTCCGCAGCAGAAAGCAACAGACTTTTACAAAATAAAAGCCTGTGAGCAACAGACTTTGATAATAATAAAACCTGCGTTAATCCGCGATAAAATATTTATCGGCATTAAATAATTAACAAGTTAACGCGATAATAACGAGTTAACTCGCCCAGCCCTAATTATTAATCTTTTTCTTTTGGCTCCACGTTCCTTCCAGTGGAACCAAATGTTAAACAAACTCAGGGTCATCGCTTTGCTCGTGGATATGATGGCATGCTGTGCAGCACACACACAGTGACTTATTGCTTCCTCACTATGAATTCATGTTTTGTTTATCTGAATGTTACCCTGCATAACAGATAATACAAAAAATAACAAGCGAACCAGCGAAACTGCATGAAAGCGATTCACTCTCTGCTCAGACTGACACATAAATGGACTGAGTTGAACAGGAGGTCTGACTTCATCTAACACTGTGCCATCTCCACTCAGGGGGAAATTAATGAAATCGCCTTATAAGGACAAAAAGAGTCCAGAGCAGCCCATCACGGTGATTGCATGTGAGAGATGGCTCTGGTGGATGCAGTTCGTGGTCACACCAACAAATGACAATTTCACATCGTGGCTTAAGAGGTGGGGATAACGTGATCAGTGACATGTGAAATGAACTTTTGTCTTCAGATCCCACGCTGAAGCCTGTATGACAAACTGCATCAGGATGGCTCACCCAGACAGATGTGGCGTGATAGGTGGAGTGACTAAAAATAGCTAGTTTTGTTATTTTCCGTGTTGTGGGACTCCTCTGCGTACATCTCTGGGGTAAATTATGCCAACAAAACTTAAGCTAGTTCCCACATTAGCCTCAGCCTCAGTAACATGAAAAAGAAAAAAGAACTACCCTTTTTCAATTCTGTGACGATTAGTCTTAAAACCAACAGTTACTCGATATTTACAACCATAGAGGAAGAACAGCATGTCACATATTACAGCTTCCAGAGGCATTAAGAAGCTAAGTAGCATCCAGGTGCTGATAATTAAATGTTCTTCATTAATTGATGAGAATAAATCTGCTCTGCAGCATTCAGGTGTGTGTTAACACAATGCCAAGGAGGAAAGATATCAGCAATGATCTCAGAGAAGCAGCTGTTGCTGCCCATCGACCTGGGAAGGGTTATGAGGCTATTTCCAAACTATCTGGAGTCCATCGTTCTACAGAGAGAAAGATTATTCACAAGTGGAAAACATTCAGGACGGCTGTCAGTCTTTCCAGGAGTGGACGTCCCAGCAAGTTCACCCCAAGGTCAGAAACCCAAGAGCTACATCTCAGACTCTGCAGGCCTCAGTCAGCATGTTAAAGGTTAAAGGTCATGACAGCACAGTTAGAAACAGACTGAACAGGTATGGCTTGTGTGGAAGGGCTGCAGGAGAAAGCCTCTTCTCTCTAAAAAGAACATGGCAGCACAGCTTAGGTTTGCAAAGCTGCATCTGAACAAACCACAAGACTTCTGGAACAATGTCCTTTGGACAGAGCAGACCAAAGTGGAGATGTTTGCTCATAATGCACAGCAGCACGTCTGGAGGAAACCAAACACAGCACATCAGCACAAACACCTCACACCAGCTGTCAAGCACGGTGGTGGAGGGCTGATGCAAAAGATTTTCTTTTATGAAATAGCACATTATTTTGCAAGCCCCATACATTTTTGAATGTAAAAAGTAACTTTCTACCAAAGTGATCAGATAAATTAAGTAATCCAAAGAGGGGTTCCTCAGCTTTGTGGTTTATTAACTGAAAGAAACATTCTGTTGCTGCTGTCTGTCCATTTGTTTCCCCGATATTCACCAGAAATCTCCATCTGAAAGGTTTATTTTGGCACATGATGTTATAATTCATATTCTTCTTCAACAACTAGCTGCCACTCGCTCTTTCCCCCAATCCTCTGATACGTCATGTCAAGTCAAGTCAACTGTATTAATATAACCCAGTGTTGTAAATGTCTGACATTCTCTCTGAGCCTTGAGTCTGAAAAAGGTTCATTTTGAACAAATTAAACAGATTTCAGGGAGATAAAATGTTGCACGTAAATACGTTGCAGTTCGGCTGAGTCAGGCTCATCACTGTGCTGTGTAACTTTTTTACAGATTGGAGGCATTAGCAGGAGTTTTGAAACCGATGTTTTCTGTCCTTTCAAAAGCTTTAATAAACACAGTTAAGACAGAACAATTCATAAACTAATTATTGCCGTTCAAGCCAAACGTATGTCGTCTAAAAACTCCAAAAACCGAACATCTGTGCACACATGTGCAATGTTTTTACATTAAAAAAGAGATTCTGTCAGAGACCTTTGAATATTTAAGGCGTGCAGAATGTGACAGATGGAATTTGCTACATGTAAACAAAAGAAATAAAACTGAACTCTTTTCTAAAACTTAGTAAAAAAAAAAGTCCCTTTCAGATAAAAGCGCCGAGTCAGAGGACAGAAGAAGAAAACTTGCTAATTGCTGCTTGTTTCGGAGCTGTTTCCTCTGAATTATCTAAAGTCTGCCAGGCCTCAGCGCTCCGCGGGGAGTTCCTCCTGGTAACTCAGTAGGACCACCGTATCGACTTTTTCAGCATGCACCATAAAGCTCCCATTTATCTTGATTAAGCCAGAACATCTGTGCAGCCTTAGCCATCAAAGCAGCATCGAGCGTTAGCCTCAGTTCGCTCACTTAGCATACACACAGAATGTGGGTGTCTGGGCTACAAGATGCTTATCTGTGCGACTTATCTATGATGAACATACAGATTGATATCACTGATTGGCTTCTGCTGCTCGGAGAGGAATTAACACTTCAAAAAGGAACTCCAGCTTCAACCGGGATATCACGTCTTCAAAGACACGTCTAAGCTGTGAACCCTGGTTTCGTTGCCTGAACAAAGGCGCACTGTACCAAACATCACACAGCTTTACAGACTCTGAAACGTGTGTCTTCCATACGTGCAGAGATGGCATTCCGGCTGCACCGCCTCCATCCCTTTGACCCTGGATAGATTGCTCTTATTTCCCACGGTTCAGGAAGCCAACCCCTCTTGATTTCTGAAATTAGATGTCAGCGTCTCGCTCGTGGAGCCGAGTCACACCTTGCTCGGTATGAAATGCCTCTCGACTCGGTTTCAGAGCGCGCATCATCTGAGTTTTATTGCCTCTAAGAGGATCAAAGCAAAGGTCTTGTGAAAGGTTTTTAAACAACAGACAGTAGACACATCACAGCAGGGTTCTGTCTGATAGACTCGAGTGTCTTTTTCTCATTTAACCCTCTTTGAGATGAGAAAAGAAATCTCGGGTTTAAAAAGCAGAGTTTGATGCACTGAAAAATAAGTAAAAAAAAAACAACAAACACAAGACGTTTTTGCTTGAAATAAGCAAAAAAATCTGAATCTAAAAGTATTTAGGACTTTTGAGATTAAAGTGATCTTGAAATTAGCTTAAAAACCTCTACAAATGAAAAAAAAGCTTGTTTCATGTGAAATATGACTCAAAACAAGATGTTTTCAAGACTTTTTCACTTAACAAGATATTCCAGATGTATTGTCTTCCAACAAGTCCCTATATCTGGCTGAAATGGTACTTGTTAGGCAGTTGTGTCTTATATCAAGTGTAATGAGATACTCAATGAGACAAATGTAGCGTGCTCTCAGGAAAGACAGAGCACAGAGATGTTTACATAAAGATCCAACCTTTCTTGACATCAAGAAACGTACCCTCTTTACGACCCTCTCAACGGATCAGCTCAAAGGAGATAACGGAGCCAGATGTGAGACCAACTAAATGGGGTTCTTTGTTTCCGAGTCTTCTCTCCCCCAGACCAGCTACGAATAATAAATTATGTAGGACACCTCCTGATAAGGGAGCAGATGTAGCCTCAAATGTCCTGCTGGTCCAACCTGAAGGAATGCCACACTTCCCTATTTTCAGAGAGTGAAAATTCCACTATAAACCTCGCTTTCCGTAGACCGAAAGTGTGAAAATCATTACTGGACAAACCTACAGATCATTTTGAAACATTCGCCATTCTTGTACCTTCTTCAATTAGCAAATTATGAAAATTGGATTTAAAAGGGATCCCTCTCGTGGAGCCACAGTGCCCCCCAAAGGACATGGATAACGGACACTTTTCAATATGTCAGCCTAAACAACCATGGACAATTTCAACTACGGATGTTAATGTTCTCATTATGTGCAAGGCATGACCTAATAGGGTTTAATTCCACAGGTATTACTCAAACAGCTGCAGATCATTCTAAATTAACAGCAAGCAAAGTTGTCATTACCATTTTTGTCATGATAATATGAAGTATTGTATGCTAATAAGTGTTTCATGCTCATATTTGTGTTTATGCCTGCTTTTATGTGACATTATTGTCTGTTAAGAACATTATATTGTCTAAAATCACTGTCATATGGGTTAAATACGGTATAAGAAAGGAGCAGAATCCCCCCTTTTTGTCTCATGAATTCAGCATGGTCAACCCCCCTTTTTCCCTTGGGTCAAAAGCCAGCTGAACTCTGATTGGACGAAAGCTGACATGTGACCTCGAGTTTAAAACCCGAGCGCACCAGAGATTCTCTCTCTCATATCTACCATCTTCCCCCTCTTAGCTCGCTCTTACTGCTTACTCTCAAAATCCGCAACTCTGGGACCTCCCTGTGGTCCTCCAAGCCTTGACCACTCCCTTTGTCCCCTAAGCTTATGCTTACAATTTTTGACCTCTCTCTTGTCTTATCGCTTGCTCTTAGCTCAAGTCTTCTGTCCTCTCTCTATTTTACTCCGTAACTATTAATTCCCATTTTTTTTAGACTTCCTTTTTTTTTATAAAGTCTGGTCCGATACACGCGAGTGTTTGCTAAATCACACCGCCCGGCCCAAGAAGAACAGCCGACTAAACGTCACCCAGCCGGTCACCAAGGAAACGTGGTCTCCAACAACGACGCCCAGCCGCTGGTAACCAAGGAAACGTGGTCTCCAACAACGACGCCCAGCCGCTGGTAACCAAGGAAACGTGGTCTCCAAGGACTGACGCTCACCTTGTAAATAACCACGATACTCTACGACAAAGTAAGGTGCTGGTTTGAGATCTTTTGAAACCGTGGATAAAGTGAAAACTTTCTCTGGAAGCGACGAATGAACAGACCTACGCGGGCAGAAGACTGTTGGCACAATATCCGTGTTATGAACCAGATTTAGTCACATTTTTGATAGGTAACCCTGTTAATGGCCTGCTCCTTTCTTCCCTATTACCCTTTTTTTGGTTTCCCCAATAATTCTAATTTCTGTCTCTTTATCAATTGTTTATACCCCTATATACCTGTGCAATGTTGAATAAATGTTTATGTTAAGCCACTTAAGAGTGTCACAGACAGTTACTAAAGCCGGTTACCAATCCAAATAGGACGCACGACTCAGAATGAGACTGATTCTTAAAATAACATACTAGGATTGCAAGATTTTAAACAGTCTTCCTCTTTGGACTGTAACGTAACAAATTAAAATAAAAGAGGTGGTGCCCTACTATTTTCGAGGTAAATATTAATTAATAACGTGTCAACGCTACATATATTTTGGTGCCGTCCGTCCGAGGCGATTTGTGAAGTAGCCGCGCTTAGCAAAACTGCCTGTGTGTGTGAGCATTGTTCTACAAACTGTTTGTTTCCTGCAGTTAAGAGTTAACGAAAGCAAAGATATAGAGCCGAATAACAAACTTTATGGACGCATAAACTTGTTGTTTGAATTGTTTTTGTAGTAAGAAAGTATTACAAAAACACAGAAACGGAACACGTCAGCGCTGCCTGAGTGTGCTTCCGCCTTAAGTAATTTTGCATGCAAGAGCGTGTTAAAAAAAAACGCTCAATTATATATATGGCCAAGTGGGGATTAATGGTGCGAGTATCCATCATTTGATCTAACCGCTCTGAGAAACAGAGATAATTATCCGCGAGATTCCGGTTAATATCTGCTGAACTCAGGACTCCGTGCTGAAGCTAGTGTAGCTACATAGCCAGCAGCTGGTTTGTTTACAAACAGCCAGGAGATTTGACAGGCCTACGGCGAAACCTCCCGTGGCCGGTGAAAGTAACGTCTATACGGCGTGTGTATTATCACTTCCCGAAGAGAGGGTAGTTATAGTCAATTTTGAAGAGTTGAAGTGCCTAAAGGCAAGTCTGTTTTAACTTGGTGTTCGTAGAAGCACGAGCCCAATTGAGTCAGCACGTCGGCAGGAGCGCTGACGTGTTGGAAGCCCTTAAAAGCTTAAGGTGGAAAGTTGGAGACTGCCACGTCTCGCAAATGCTGCCTCTTCTGCAAAGCTGTTGATAAAAGCTGTGTTAGAAACCGCCGTGTTTCTCTTTGCTTGTGACATGAATGTTGTTTAAAAGCTTGGCGTGAGTCTGCTAAGCTAAAAATTTGCTGTGGGCTGAGAGCCACACAGCACGGACACTTCCTGAGTGGGAGGTGCCAAAGTCGTCAACATCTGACGTCAGCACTTTCTCACTCTTCCCCTGGAAGCCCGCTGCACATAACACAAGAACGAGCCTTAGCGTCATCTGCTGGTAACTTGGTTAATTACAACAAAGTGAAGGAATTCTGGGAAATGGTGTTTGACTAACAAATCTGACCAGCGCCATTGTAACTTGTGGTGAAGTGATTGAATTGAAAAGCAATCACGTGGTTCACAACTAATTCCTGTACTAACAATGACTGTTTGCATAACTTGTTTAAGGGTTTAAGAGAAAAACGATTCTTAAATAAATAGGAAATTTAAAATCAGAAAACTCAACAGTAACTGATTTTTAAGGTTAAAAGAGAGTCAACCTAAAACGGTGGATTATATCCACCACTCCTAAATTGCGACACCCCAATCAGCAACCCCAAAATTAACATCATTAGAAAAGGAACGACACTTGGAAGAAGGAAAGAACTTATCAATAATTTGGCTTAATCAAGTAAGATAAATTTTATTAAGGAATACTTCTTTCTGAATTTTCTTTTGTTTGATTATTTCCATCTTGTTGTTATTTAATTTTGTTTTAAGTTTAATTTCAAAAGCAATTTGGAATTAAATAATTTTAAGCGATAAACTTTAAAAAAATTTTTTTTTTTGATCATTAATTTTAATTTTAATTTTTAATTATTTATTTTTTTTTTTTTTATTTTATTAATTTTAAATTGAAAGAATTTTTTTTTTTAATTTTTTTTCCTTTTCTTTTTCTTACTTTCCTTCCCTTCTTCCAGACACGCTAAACTTAGTCTATAACTTGCCTAACTGCTTACCACGGTTACGCCTAAACAAATAGATTAACAAAACTTTTCTCAACAAATCAACATGACTTCTGACACGTCCAGTCAGGACGATCCATTCGAAGCAATGGAAAACACCCTGATGGATTTGACTGAAGAGCTAATTCCAGGTTATGTCAACAAAATAACAGGCACTGACCCCAACGAGCTCGGGGCAATAGTGTCAGAACTTATTGCAGGAGTGGAAGCGAAGACGCCCAAAGACAAAACTTTAACAAAGTTATTGGGGAGCTTAGCTGTCGTCTTCTCCGCGCGATTCAAACATGCACATAAGGTGGTGGAGCAAGCCGCTGAAAAACTCAAAACTCGGTCGCAAACGATAACGCAATTACAGGAGGAAAAGAAATTCCTCCAACATAAATTAGAAGTCTCTGAAAGGACAGCAAGCCAGGCTGCTGACCAAATAGAGAAATTAACAACCCAGGTTGAACAATCAGACAGAGATATGAATCAACTAAAAGGGATAAACGGGGAGCTTGGGGAATCGCTCCAGCAGTGCCAACAAGAGTTGCTGGCTAACCAAGCTAAACTGGAAGAGGTTGATAAAGCCCATAAGGACTCGCAACAACCTCTCCACGATGCCCTGCAGACAGTGCAGGATTTGAACACTGAAGTCGCATCCTATGAGACGCATCTCAGTGCTAAACAAAAACAGATACAGCTTTTGCAGGAACACCTCGGCGAAGCTAAAGACAAAATCAATGAAGCGTATCAGCAAAACGAACGCCTAACAGGAGAGTTGATAAATGCAAAAAGAGATTTACGTCAGTCCTTGGAGGCTGAACGCAAACTGAAAATGCATGATACCTCTCAACCAGAAAAGGAAGGCCGTTTTAGCTATAAGGGAGCCCAGGGGGAGTCGTTCTTTCCCCCAACAGGGCCAGCTACCCCAAATCCTTTCAGAGCCCACGGTGAGTCCCCAGAACCAACCAGACTGGATCAGTCGGTCCTTGCTCCGGGAAACCACACACCGTTGGGACCTTCTGACCGAGAATTAGACAAAATCGCTCGCAACGTGCCAAGGTTCGAACCCACTCCTGGGGGGCCGCACGACACCCGAGCTTACTTAAATGATATTGACTTCTATTTGCGTCGATTTCCAAACGCATCCATTACGGACAAAATCTACTTGATTAAAATCACGTCCAGCCGTGAAGTAAGTAGATTCATCGAACGTCAGCTTGATTCCATCCAAAATGATTATGCACTTCTCTGTCAAACGATGGAGAGGGAATTTTCAGATGAGCTGTCTCAGTCTGGTCTAAGTACCGCCATGATGGTTAAACAGGGACGTAGTGAGCTGCCTCAGCAGTACTATTACCGTCTCCTCAAAGCTTATTTTGGCTCACGCAACGACAAGGGAATGGAGGAAGATATAAATTTCAAAACGCTCTTCATCCAAAATCTCCATCCCGTTACTAGTCACCACTTGGGGGTCATGGCTAATCCGCGAACAGCCACAATTGTGCAGCTCTATGAGTGGGCCACTTTAGGTTTCCAGAAACACAGACAAGCTAAACAGCCAGAGCATAACACTGTTCTGACGCTGAACGCCGAACACCCACCTATGGAGCTCGAAGGAGCCCAAAGGGGTAAGGCACCTGGTCACGACACCCGACCACAACGGTCTAGTGAGAGTCACAAGACATCACAGACTCAACCGTCTCATCCGAGAGACGGCTACTCGAAACCTCACTGGCCCAGAAAAGAGCGATCTTACTCACGTGCAGAACACAACGAACCTCCTTTTAACCCTCACAGAGGAAAGTTCTTCCCAAACCGGTTTCCCAAATACCCAGCTCGGGAGAACCAGAGTGACTATAAAAATAGGCCTCGGGACACACATCCACGCACGGAATGGTCCAAATTATCCCAACAGGAATCGAATGATTCACACAAAAGGAGCAACAAAGACTCTCCAGGCATGAGATCTGAAAAGGAAAAAGAAGCCTTTGGTCTCAGCCAGGATGAGATAGACAATATTAAACGTTTGTTGCAAGAAATGAAAGAAAAGAAAGTTAACAAAAAGTCTGATCTTCTGTCTATAACCACTGTGACACAGAACCTGGCCCTGCCAGCTGATTCCCTTTCACAGCCAGAACGAGTAGCCGAGCCAACTCCAGAATCTGAGCTGGACCCACAACAGGCTCAAACAGAGTCACAAACTCCTGTGAACAGCACAGAAGAAGAGGCAAAAGATCCTCTCCCACCTAGCGCAGTCTTGGTTGTACAGCTGGATCAAAAAGAGATCTCCTCTGACCAGGATGCCTCTCTGATACAAGTTGAACCACCTGTACACCAATTTCTGTGCAACCTCTCTGAAAAGGGAGTCGCACGCAAGTTTTACATCTCACTAACCTTGGAAAATGTGCTGAGACATGAAGCTCTCCTCGACACCGCCGCGGATATAACTTTAATGTCTCTATCTCTTTTTAACAGACTTCGTAAGGCAGCAAACCACGGCAATAAAGAGTTAAAACTCCAACCTTGCTCTCTGGAGGTGCGCCCGTACGCCTCTAATAACACTACGCTGTCAGCAGTATCTCTGATACAACTGTCAATCGGACCAATGACTCTGATTCATCCCGTGTATGTGTCATCGCTTGAGTCCATTCCTTTGCTTGTCGGAAAAGATCTTCTGAACCGTTTCGAGCCTTTACTCGACTTCAAACGATTGAAAGTGTGGGCACAAGTGCGAGAACCTCTGACGATTACTTTTCCGTACAATGAAGATTTTAGCTGCTATGCCATTGAAAGTGAAAAGCATAACTCTGTCCAACAGATAACTTCACTCGAGCCGTCTGAAATCGTAACACACGATGAGGTTGTCCACAGCAGTCCAGCCACTCAGGCCGACCCTGACAACCTGGTGACGCAGCTCGCGACACAACGAGACACTTTCCTGTGTGCATTACAACCGTCAGCCACGCAGGACGAGTACTGTCCACAGGTGCTCGGAGGTCTTGAACTGCAAAAGTCGCAGATAGATGATGTGATTATAGCTTTATGGGCTGATAAATCCGCAATCAGTAAGGATCTGTATGAGTCATTGGCACGAGAAAACGCCAATCTCCGGATGGTGAAAAAGACATTCCGTTTCCCATCAGATCCTACACCAACCACAACACTCACTGCCATGGGTGTTTGTGCTCTCACAGTAAAGTGGAATAACAGAATGCTGGTTCACACTTTTCTGGTTATTCCCGACCTTCCACACTCAGTGTACGTAGGAGGCGATATACTGGTGAGACTAGGAGTCCAAATTGACACAGTAAATAACATTCTGTGGTCACTAACAACCGTGCGTGATTCTTCTTATCTGCCTGACGCAGACAACCTGAAGTCAGGACAGACAATTCCAGAGGTATGCCAAGTAGCTAACTTCCAACATGCCACAATACCAGCACGCACGGCGAATGTCCCTCTCCAGATATGCATGCAACCAGGCCAGAGCCTTAACCACTCACAAGCTCTGTTTCAACCTTCGCCACTATTCTTCGAACTTGGACTGTCCCTGGAAGCAACTCCTCTTTTGGGCCTAAATTCTAGGACCACATTCTTGCTGATCAACAACATCGGCGAGGAAGCCATACTGATCCCAAAAGGCACGCCACTGGGCTGGCTTATCAGTACTGACTTCCATGACTTTGAGCTGGGCATCCCAATACTGGGACAAATCCCAACTCCACTCTTCCCAAAACATCAGACAACTCACGTTGTCTACACAAAGCCTTCAAGGGCGATCGCACTCTTTTCGGTCGTGACTCTCGACCAGAACTCAGTCAGTCGCATTGATCTTAGTCATGATGAACAAATGACACTTCACACGGTTGACGTCTTGGCGGTTACATCAACCCCAGACTCTCCCGACGCACAGGAAAAAGTAACAACAGGGCCATCCCCTAATGTTGCTGATCGAATCGAAGAAGTGGTAACGCAAGCTAACGCTCTCGTTAATGACGAGGAACGCGACAAGCTACGCCAAACCCTTCTCAAATATCAGGATTTTTTCTCACTTGATTCTTCAGATTGTGGGTTAACCACAATCCACTCAATGCGCATTCCTACTCCACCAGACGCACCACCAACTTTTGTGCGTCAGTATAAGATTCCTCTAGCATCACAGGAGCCTATACAAGAAATAATAGACGACCTGTTGAAAAACGGGATCATTCGGCCTTGTAACAGCACTTACTCGGCACCGCTCTGGCCGGTCGTGAAACCCAATGGAAAATGGAGACTCACGATCGACTATCGAAAACTCAACCAACAGGTCCCTCTCTCGAGGTGGCCAATGACTCAGCTTGAACAAGAACTTCCTCGCGTTAAAAATGCCAAATACTTCTCCACTCTAGACGTGGCGTCGGGTTTCTGGACCATTCCAGTACACGCTGAGGACCAACACAAGTTGGCATTCACGTTCGCTAACCGTCAATATACATTCACCAGGTGTCCTTTTGGCTACGCCAACTCACCTGCTGAATTCAACATATTTCTGAACAAAGCATGTCCTGATGCCGGCGAACGAGGTAACCTCATCTACGTCGATGACATCCTCCTCCGTAGCCCCAACCTGGATGCACACATTCAGGAAATCGACCATGTCCTGGGTCAACTCACCACTGCGGGTGCAAAAATATCACTCTCAAAATGTCAGTGGTGCAAAACCAAAGTAGACTACGTCGGTCTCCTAGTAGGACCAAGTGGTGTCGAGCCACAAGTTAACCACATCCAGGGCATCAGTAACATCAAAGTTCCCTCAAACGTCTCTGAGCTCCGCAGCTTCTTAGGAGTCTGCAACTACTCTCGACAGTTCATTGAGAGCTATGCCGACATAGCAAAACCTCTAACTGAACTACTTAAAAAGGACACACCTTTTATCTGGGCTGGGCCACAACAAAAGGCCATGTCCACCTTAAAAGAAAAACTGTGCACAGCACCATGTTTAAACTACCCTAACTGCGACAAACCATTCCACCTCGAAGTGGGCTTCTCAACTCACTGTTTAAGCGCTGGTCTGTATCAGAAATACGACCAGGATAAGAGAGTAGTGGCGTACGCCAGTAAAACGCTAGCTATACCCGAGCTGAAATATTCTGACTGTGAAAAAGCTCTGCTTGCCACAGTTTGGGCAGTTAAACATTTCTCCAACTACCTTGGAGGCCAAAAGGTCATTGTAGAAACACAACACCAACCTACCACGTTCCTTAACAGCCAACGTATAAGGGATGGAGTTGTAACAAATGCCCGTGTGGCCTCATGGCTAATGGCTCTGCAAAGTTTCGACTTAGAAGTCCGCTACGCGCAGAACAAAAAGAGCCCTCTCGGCACCGATCTTGCTGCATGTCAGAACTGCACTGCAGATACACCTCCACTCTGCGCAATTACAGATAAACCCTCACCTGTAACCAACCCCCACCATCACTACTACGATGAAAACGTGTGTAAAAACATGACTACTGCGTATGTAGATGGGTGCTCTTTTCATCATGACACGGTTACACGAGCAGGTGCAGGCGTCGTTTGGCTCCAGAACAACCCCTATGAACCTCAAAGCTTCCAGCTTGGTTCACAGTCGTCCCAATACGCAGAAGTGGCAAGTGTCCTGATCACGGTACAACTCGCTGCAGAAAAAGGTGTGAAAGACTTATTGATTTGTACTGATTCAAACTACGCTCGTCTCAGTTTCTCTTGCCACCTTGCCACGTGGAAACGCAATGGTTTCCTGACTTCCAGCAGAAAACCTGTGAAAAATAAAGAATTGTTCCTGGCATGTAACCACGCCATTGAGTCCAACAACATGCAGATCTACTGGAAAAAGGTCAGAGGCCACTCACGTGTACCGGGGCAAGACAAAGAACTGAACGATCTAACTGATTCATTGGCAAAACAGGGAGCGATGCATGGCATCCCCTGGTCACTGGATCCCTCGTGGCTAACCGCAGCCACCGCGGACTCCTCCGAACCACAGGTCTGTGTGGTGACGCGTTCCAAAACGAACCCTCCCGCCCAGACATCTAACGATGGATCAGTGTCAGTGGAACCAGCGTTCACCGACACTGACCTGGTCACCCTTCAATCGCTCGACCCTGCCATCAATAAAATGGTGTTGTTCGTGTCTGACGGCTCAAACGCACCCTCTGAGTCTGACCTCAATAACATTCCTGATTTAAGGAAACTCTTTGCCACTCGATCAGCCCTGCGGTTGGTCAAAGGTGTCTTAGTTCATGTTTCCGACGCACTCTCTTCACCTGCGTTCGTGGTCCCTCGAAACCAAAGGGGGGTGATGCTCGTGCACGCACACGACCTTCCCGCGGCTGGACACAAAGGTGTCAAAGCAACATACAGCGCGTTAAAACAAGTGGCATACTGGCCAAAAATGAGAAAAGATGTAGCCGACTACATCAAAGGATGCCTTGTGTGTTGCCAGTTTCAGCCGACAAACCCGATACACCGAGCTCCGTTGCAGAGGAGAGGCATCTCATTCCCATGGTCAGACCTCCAAATTGACTGGGTGGGACCTCTCACCAAATCAACCAGAGGCAACAAATACTTCCTCACGGTTACATGTGCATTCACCAAATGGGTAGAATGCCTACCAGCTGCAAACGATACAGCTGAAACTACCGCCTACCTGCTCATGAACCATGTGTTCTCAAGATTCGGCCTTCCGAGTCGTGTCAACTCAGACAGAGGAACACACTTCACGGCAGAAGTCATGCAACAGTTGTGGCAAGCTCTGGGTGTGAAAGCAAACTTTCACATCAGTTATCACCCGCGAGCCTCAGGTCAAGTAGAGCGAGCCAACCGAACTGTGGTGAACATACTCAAGAAGTACGTTGCATCCAACCAACGAGATTGGGATGTAAAATTGCCGTTGGTCTTAATGGCCATCAGAGCAACACCACACGAAGCAACGGGAATCTCCCCGTTTGAAATGATGACAGGCAGACAGATGACAATGCCACTGCATCTGCTCTACCAACCAGGTGAAGCCAGTGTAGCAACAGCGTACACCACTCACCAGTACATGAAGGACCTCAGCAGACACCTACAGGTAACCTTTGCATTCGCTCAGAAACACCTGGAAAAATCGGTCGAGGGAAGAAAGAGCTATTATGACCAAAAAGCCTCACAGGAGGAACTCCAAGTGGGGGACAAGGTCTGGTACTACAACTTCACCAAAACCGGTGAACAGACGAGTCACAAGGTTGGAAAGCTGGCCAAAAAGTTCCTTCCTCGATGGACAGGACCCCACCTGATCACCGAAAAACTGTCACCAGTGGTGTATCAGATAAAAATCAGCCAAGGACAGAAAGAAGCCAAGTCCAAATGGGTCCACAGAAACCAAATTAGACCACATAAAAGCTTTAGGGGACCCGCTGAGGACAATCAGGTCTCAGCAAACCCATAAAACCGAGATCCACAAGGGGGGGAGCAAAAGCCTTAACAAAACGATAAAAGAAAAGAACACAGAGCTCCCTCCTAAACAATATTATTAGCAAGGAACTAAAATCAAAATAGGCAAAACCAGAATAGTTCAAACTAAAGTCCGTCTTCCCGATCCGACTGCCTGTCTAATAAAAGCTACTAACACACTAACTGCAAGTGGGGGTGAACTAGCCAACTCTAACCTCCGTCCAACCAAAAGTGTATCAATTTGAAATAAGCCCTAATATCCATCACTGTTTTTCACCAGGATGATGACACTCTGGCTCATACTTGCGACGATGGGACTGGCAACTATTCCCACTTGGACTGAGATCGTTGAACCCGGACCAGACTCCGGAATTGTTCTAATGGAACAACCCGGACTCCTGATCACCAACTGCCGGCTACACACCCAGAAGGTGTATGTCCGGTTCAGTCCTAGTGTGCTGTGCACGAGGAACGTGCCTAGCTCCGCCAAACTGACTTCGTGGGCCGGCGCTCGGTGGAAGAGAGAAGTCATCACTCATGCGGAGGTAGACATCACCCATATGTTGCAACAACTCCAGAAGTTCACCATCACTCAATCAGAACTGAGTGGGGCGAACAGAAGGGAGAAACGCTTCATTGGGGGACTACTGGCAGCCGCATCCGCCGTCGGCTCCCTATTCAGTTTGGGGGCGTCAGCCGTGAATGCCGTAAACATTGCCGCGATAAAGCGTCATATGGGTGAGTTGCAGGGTGAAATCCCGGGCATCCAACAGCAACTAGACTTGCAGAGAGGACAGCTCAGCACGGTGACCAAAACTGTGGAAGGCACGGTCTTGGTTTTGAACTCCCATAGTGAAACCCTGATGAAGACAGTCGCAGCAGAAGACACACTGCTGGGAGTTTTAAAGGTTGATTATGCTCACACACAGCTGGTAACTATGCTCATGTCTGATCTGATAAGAGATGTTAGCTCCTCCGTTGATACTCTAGCTATGGGAAAAATCCCTCCGTACCTAGTGTCGCTAGCCGTAGTACAGGACATTCTGTCCACGGCCACTAGAGAAATTGTTAACCCCTTGCAAGCACATCTAGCTTATACACTAGGCAGCGCAGTCCCCATTCACGTAAATCCCGAAGGCCGCGAAATAGCCTTCCTCATTAATCTTCCCATAGTTACCCTCGACAACATCTACCGACTAAAAGACGTCATCAACGTAGGAATCTGGAAAGGTGAAACCCACGTTAAAGTGCACACACCAACAGTGGTAGCGTACCACGATAGTTCTCCAGATCTCTACCTCGCGCCCAATTTAAAAATGTGCACCCTTACCAGAGACATTCATTATCTCTGCCCCAGCAAACCATTCGTTAGAGACGACACTGGGGGCCTCTGTGGACTTAAACTTCTCACCGAAGACTCCCAGTGCCAAACAACTCTCACACCAAAATACCAAGTAACTAACACCCAAGCAGAAACTGTGGGAAGTCGCTGGTTGGTTAACACTCCAGCGAAGACCGCCACTATTAGTTACGATCAACACGACACGTCTACCAAAATGGAACTACCAAACCGCCCATTGTGGGTCACAGTTCCTGAAGGCGCAATCCTTCACATAGGAGACCTGGCCCTTTACCACCTTAATCCTGACCAATACGACGGGGAAATAGAAATCTCCGATTTCTACTCAAAGCAATCCCTGGAGCTTGAGGCAGACACGGTCACTCAACTCCAATTTGAAGGTTTTAAAACCATTGACGTCAGTCCCATAGAGAACGTGCTGAAAGAAATAACCTCCAGCAACAAACCTCCCCGACCAACTATATCCTACTCGTGGTCAGGCCCCGACACAGTAACCGCGACTATGGTTGCCCTAGGCTACCTCCTCACCTTCGGAATCGCTTACCTATATTCTCGACGCGCTAACGCCCTCCAGGGCCAAATTAACCTACTCAAATGGACCACGAGACGTAACAAACGTAAGAAGCCAGATCAGGACAAAAACACCACCGATCTAGTGACTTTTGATGAGGAGACAGAATCGGAAGAACCCCGAGTCATATATTCCCCCGCAGTCCACGAACTAGCGAATGAAGTATAACTCTAAGCCAACTTTTCTGTCACCTCTGCCCCTTTTTGATTTTTCTTTGTTACTTAGTCCATTTACCCTTTTATAAAGAATTAGCTAGAAGATAGGTTAGACATTAGTTTCAGGCTACGACTATAGTCCCTTAAGAAACCGTAGTTAAATTCGTTATATCTTTTTATATGTTTTTCTAATTCCATAAGTCTTACAGTAAAATAGTACTACAAGATAGGAAAAGCCAACACAACCACCTCAGAGAACACCTCAGCCTCTTGGACCTGAGACCACTGGGATTACTCCTCCGTGATTCCGAGATCTCCCCAGGACACCTCCAAATCAAGTGGGGGATATGTAGCGTGCTCTCAGGAAAGACAGAGCACAGAGATGTTTACATAAAGATCCAACCTTTCTTGACATCAAGAAACGTACCCTCTTTACGACCCTCTCAACGGATCAGCTCAAAGGAGATAACGGAGCCAGATGTGAGACCAACTAAATGGGGTTCTTTGTTTCCGAGTCTTCTCTCCCCCAGACCAGCTACGAATAATAAATTATGTAGGACACCTCCTGATAAGGGAGCAGATGTAGCCTCAAATGTCCTGCTGGTCCAACCTGAAGGAATGCCACACTTCCCTATTTTCAGAGAGTGAAAATTCCACTATAAACCTCGCTTTCCGTAGACCGAAAGTGTGAAAATCATTACTGGACAAACCTACAGATCATTTTGAAACATTCGCCATTCTTGTACCTTCTTCAATTAGCAAATTATGAAAATTGGATTTAAAAGGGATCCCTCTCGTGGAGCCACAGTGCCCCCCAAAGGACATGGATAACGGACACTTTTCAATATGTCAGCCTAAACAACCATGGACAATTTCAACTACGGATGTTAATGTTCTCATTATGTGCAAGGCATGACCTAATAGGGTTTAATTCCACAGGTATTACTCAAACAGCTGCAGATCATTCTAAATTAACAGCAAGCAAAGTTGTCATTACCATTTTTGTCATGATAATATGAAGTATTGTATGCTAATAAGTGTTTCATGCTCATATTTGTGTTTATGCCTGCTTTTATGTGACATTATTGTCTGTTAAGAACATTATATTGTCTAAAATCACTGTCATATGGGTTAAATACGGTATAAGAAAGGAGCAGAATCCCCCCTTTTTGTCTCATGAATTCAGCATGGTCAACCCCCCTTTTTCCCTTGGGTCAAAAGCCAGCTGAACTCTGATTGGACGAAAGCTGACATGTGACCTCGAGTTTAAAACCCGAGCGCACCAGAGATTCTCTCTCTCATATCTACCATCTTCCCCCTCTTAGCTCGCTCTTACTGCTTACTCTCAAAATCCGCAACTCTGGGACCTCCCTGTGGTCCTCCAAGCCTTGACCACTCCCTTTGTCCCCTAAGCTTATGCTTACAATTTTTGACCTCTCTCTTGTCTTATCGCTTGCTCTTAGCTCAAGTCTTCTGTCCTCTCTCTATTTTACTCCGTAACTATTAATTCCCATTTTTTTTAGACTTCCTTTTTTTTATAAAGTCTGGTCCGATACACGCGAGTGTTTGCTAAATCACACCGCCCGGCCCAAGAAGAACAGCCGACTAAACGTCACCCAGCCGGTCACCAAGGAAACGTGGTCTCCAACAACGACGCCCAGCCGCTGGTAACCAAGGAAACGTGGTCTCCAACAACGACGCCCAGCCGCTGGTAACCAAGGAAACGTGGTCTCCAAGGACTGACGCTCACCTTGTAAATAACCACGATACTCTACGACAAAGTAAGGTGCTGGTTTGAGATCTTTTGAAACCGTGGATAAAGTGAAAACTTTCTCTGGAAGCGACGAATGAACAGACCTACGCGGGCAGAAGACTGTTGGCACAATATCCGTGTTATGAACCAGATTTAGTCACATTTTTGATAGGTAACCCTGTTAATGGCCTGCTCCTTTCTTCCCTATTACCCTTTTTTTGGTTTCCCCAATAATTCTAATTTCTGTCTCTTTATCAATTGTTTATACCCCTATATACCTGTGCAATGTTGAATAAATGTTTATGTTAAGCCACTTAAGAGTGTCACAGACAGTTACTAAAGCCGGTTACCAATCCAAATAGGACGCACGACTCAGAATGAGACTGATTCTTAAAATAACATACTAGGATTGCAAGATTTTAAACAGTCTTCCTCTTTGGACTGTAACGTAACAAATTAAAATAAAAGAGGTGGTGCCCTACTATTTTCGAGGTAAATATTAATTAATAACGTGTCAACGCTACACAAATATACTTAGTAAGATTTCGATTTTTTCCAGTGTGAGCGATCAGTCCAAAAGAATCCCTCCTTTAGGTGTGTGCTCTCAGGTCAAGCTTTAGAGTTCAGAGCCGGCGTTGCTGTGCAGAAAAAACAACCCCTCACACTTTATCAGCATGATGAGATCTAAGATGACATCTTGGAAAATTTGATATTCGCAGCACAGGTTCGACTGTCTGATGCCATTCTCTTTATCTTCTGACACACATCAGTCAGGTAGCATCCAAACAACGATGACTTTGAAATGAGGACGATTGACAAATGGAAATTTGTTAACATCCTCCCACTGCTTTACAAAAATATTTTTCTCAATCTCAATACAACAGAATAAAGACATAGGCTGTGTTCGAAACCGCATACTTCTCCTACTACTCCTACTACTCATACTGACTCTATTCCCGGATGCATACTAGATTCCCTGAAATGTTGGGTATGCATCATGAGGTTACTACTCATACTCAAACTACCTAAGATGCAACGTGACGTGACGTCGCCGATCATCATTTCCTGTCAAAACGGCAGTTTCAAGCTAGCTACAACGAGGGTAGGTTCACTTCCTGTTTTCAAAACAAGAGCACCGATTGTATCGTAATGGCTTTCTCTATGATAAAAGGCAACGGGTATTTTATTTTGTGAAAATAACCGGAGGTGCGTTGCTCACTGCGGCTAGCTTTAGTAGCGCCGAATTTGTCGGAACAAAATTGTAAATAGCCGGTATTTTGTCAGGTTTTCAACACGTTGGGGATCTAAACGACTACTTTCTCTCCTGAAAATGTTTCAAATGTTGCCAAAGTTTACAGAGTTTAGAGCTTAAGGGAAATCAGCTTCAGGCCGGCTGATTTTCGGCTCGGGCAGGAGCGAAATGCATTGTGGGTAAACGCTCTGCATGCTGTCTGATCGATGAGTATGCAGAATGGAAGTATGTAGTATACGGTTTGGAAGACAGTCCATATTCATAGAAAACAAAGTCTTTGAGTGAGCTGAACCTTACTTTGTGCTCAGTCAAAAGCATCAAAACCAGGGCTGTAGTGGAGGGTAAACGCACGTAAACGCCGTTTACGCACCTCTGGAATTTAGGAAATAGCGTTTACCCACCTCTAAATAGCGTTTACCCACCTCTAAATAGCGTTTACGCAGCTCCTAATGGCCATTACGCACGTCAAAGTTCCCTGCGCCTTGTGATCTGCCGTTGGAATACAGTGAACCCTCGCTATAACGCGGTTCACCTTTCACGGTCTCGCTGCTTCACGGATTTGCATCGTGCATTGTGTTCTGCATTCTGATTGGCTAAACAGTCTCTCCGCTTCTTCTCTACCTGTGTGTCAATAACATTGTGGTTTAATATGTACACGTACACGTTCATTACAGTTCTCAAACATAATCGATGGTGGCATGTCGGTATATATAAATATTTTTGCCCAGAAGAAAAAAGAGCGACAACAACTACCGATATTCTTCTCTCGAAAAAAACACACCTGCACCGCGGGCTTTAGAAGAAAAAAACGCCACAGAGCGGAGTCAGGATGCAGCGGCTCAGTCAGAAGAGCAGTGAAATACACGTGAGACACTATTTGTCCCACTGTACTTTGTATTTTTTTTCAAAATCCTTTTTCATTTTCTCCCGTTCTAATCCAATGACTCGGGTCACGGTGGGGCAGTGTTGATCTCCGCAATTTGAAGCCTTCAGTTCGTATTGATGATGAAAATGATTATTTTACAGTACAGTAGTTATTTGTATAAAAAACAAACAAACAAAAAAAACATTTATACAGTACTTTTATTTGTTAAACAAATGCTTGGGCCTGTAAAAAGGCTTTGTTCTTTGGTTTCAATGCATTATGCAGTATTTCATTGTGTAATAATTGTAAAAAAAAAAAAAAGGTTTCTACTTCACGGATTTCGCCTTTCACGGGTTCTTTTTGGAATGTAACCCCCGCGAAAAACGAGGGTTCACTGTAATCCAAAATAAATTTGGTGTCCTGGAAATGAAGTCCTGGCTGGTGAAGCACAGGGGAGCCATGGACCCCAGAACACGCCCCTGCAAGGCAGAACCTGACGTAGCGGACAAGGAGGCCCTCTGGGCACTACTTTAAAAAGCATGCATACTAACACACACACACACACACACACACACACACACACACACACCATATCTACTGTAGATAGTTCTTACTCTACACATACTTTTCTTTACTGTTGAAATTTGAAATTTAATAAACTATAAACTACAAACACATTTGTTGACTGTCATTGATTTAATATGACTTTAACTGATAACGTCATGGAATATGGCCAGGACAGCCATACAGATTCGCGACACCTGGCGTTGCTTTGTGCTGTGTCGCGTCATGTCGCGTCATGTCGCGTCGCGTCACGTCACGTCACGGTCTGTCTGATCAAAAAATTCATAGTTTACCCACCTCTAATTTGACCACTACAGCCCTGATCAAAACGTATGGCAAACGCCATATTGTGGATTTTTACCTCACTTTTGCATCAGGTCGTTGGCCCATTTAATCACCTGGAGAACATCGATGTCGAACATGGTTAACAGGACACAGTTTGTGTGTAAGTATCTTTGCTTTGACCAGTGTAAAATGTCAGTGGTTTGAGTCTAAGGGCCAGAAATTGCTCCTCTTTGCTTTAACTTGACCGTCAGAAAAAATCCTTTCTGCTCCTATAAACCGAGGAACACTCAGTTCAGACACACAGATGAGACGCTGACCGTTCATGTGACATCACAGAACCTCGCTTGAAGAGCAAGAATATCCCCAAAATAGTTTGTAATTCACAAAAATAAAACAGCGACCGAAACTATACATTAGGATGTTTCTTTGAAGGTAGGAAAATTCAGCAAAAACATCTTCTGTGGCTGCAAATCAGTAGATGGGGGATTTTTTTGAGCACTTTTTAATGCGTTGCTGTGAAACTCGGATGAATCACATCTAGTTTAACCGGGTCTCTGGTGTTCTTTACCTTTAATATTGAAATATACAGCGAACACACACCTTTGTTCACTTCACTCCTTCCTCACACAGCTGCATTCAGTCAGTCATTACTGATCTCACTGTATGTATTTTCTTTCATTTCTCCCATCGGGGGATGACTAAAGTATTTTTCTGCTCTATTTCCATTCTATTCTATCTATACCCTTGTGTTTCCTCTTCTTTTTGTCTTGTATTAGTGGTGTTTTAGGATCATTTGGGCTGTTTGTGGACTTTTTGTCTTCCACTTGTCTTACTTTGGTTGCCTGGCTGACTGTGTTTTTCTTTTTTTAAAACCTAAATCTCATTGAACACTGTAGATAACAAAGAGAAAACAATTAGCTCATCTTGAATTTGAAGGTAGCAACACAGCTCAATAAAGTTGGGACAGGGGCAACAAAAGACTGAAAAGGTAAGCGGTACTTTCAACATTTGATGTGTTTTATATAAGGCTGGGCAACGATTAAAATTTTTAATTTAAATAATCACATGATTTCCCTGATGTATCAGGGATTTTATGTGACTGAAAATTAGTTCATGTGATTTGCGAATGATTGCACTCAGCATCTTAACTTTTTTGGGAATATGGAGCGGACAAAATAGACTCTGGAATTTCAACTTTCACCTTTGAGTTGTGTCTTGTGACTTCATCTGAGTCAACCCTTGGTGTAGAACAGGGATGTCCACATCTGGTCCTGCAGGTGTTCGATGTTTCCCTGCTTCCACACACCTGATTCAGATCGGTGCATCATCAGCAGGCTTGTGCAGAAGTTAGCAATCTGTTGAAGAGCTCCATTTCATCCGAATCAGGTGTCTAAACATGTAAAACCTGCAGGATAGCGGCCCTTTGGACATCCCTGGTGTGGGACTATCACACATGGTTCAGACGAAGTCCCCGTCACTACACACAGGTGGCACGTGGTAAAGCACCCTCAGCCTTTCATACATGGTTCATATATACATCATTCCCCACTGGTTTGGTGGACTAATGCTCAAACATCATATCTCCAACAGAAGCACAAAAAAACCACACTACTCATCATATTTGTAGTCTCCAGTTTTCTTTATTTCTTTATTTAACACCATCTCCCCTCTAAGTGGAGGGGGAGAGTTCAGGGTCTGTTGATGTTTTCTGTTGTAATTGCTCAAATGGAGCGTGATTTATTACGGTGATGGTTTGTATATGTTATGTAATGTTAACGGGGTTATTGCAGAGCCTGTGTGTGAAATGTGGTGGCCAGAAGTCCAGAAGTGTTGTTTTCTCTGTTAATTGGGTTTGATCGATCTTTGGGCGGGGCTTGGGATTATATACACTGTAAAAAAATGCCCCTCCAAAAATAAGTAAAAAAACAGCAAATACAAGACGTTTTTGCTTGAAATAAGCAAAAAAAATCTGCCAATGGAACTAGTGAAAATCAGCTTGTCAAGATTTCTTGAAATAAGATGTGATATTTAGGACTTTTGAGATAAAAATGATCTTGAAATTAGCTTAAAAACCTCTTCAAATGTCAAAAAAAGCTTGTTTCATATGATATGTGACTCAAAACAATTTGTTTTCAAGACTTTTTCATTTAACAAGATATTCCAGATGTATTGTCTTCCAACAAGTCCCTATATCTGGCTGAAATAGTACTTGTTAGGCAGTTGTGTCTTATATTAAGTGTAATGAGATATTTTGACTAGAAATGAGACAGATATACTTGGTAAGACTTTGATTTTTTTTTCCAGTGAAGGGATGAAAATCAAGTAAGGATATCACACGATGACAGGGGAAACTGGAAACTAAATAGGGAACTGGGTGATTGTGAATGAGTGCAGCTGAGGGGAAAAACAGGTGAAGTGAATGAAGCAACAGAAACTATGGGGAAAACATGGCTAAACTAAATACCGGACCATGGACTAGAAAACTAAGGCATGAGGGAAAACTAAAGACATGACAGAAAACTAAAGCATGGTAAAACTAATAACCAAGACATGAGATAAACTTAAAAGAACTGATAAAACTAAACAGGAACTAAAAACATGGCAAAAACTAAAGACAGAAAACTAAAGCATGGTAAAACTAATAACCAAGACATGAGATAAACTTAAAAGAACTGATAAAACTAAACAGGAACTAAAAACATGGCAAAAACTAAAGACAGAAAACTAAAGCATGGTAAAACTAATAACCAAGACATGAGATAAACTTAAAAAAACTGATAAAACTAAACAGGAACTAAAAACATGGCAAAAACTAAAGACAGAAAACTAAAACATGGTAAAACTAAGAACTAATAACCAAGAAAAACTGATAAAACTAAAAACTTAACAGGAACTAAAAACATGGCAAAAACCCCATGGACATGACAACAACTGGATTTAACACAAAAACGGCTGCTCCTGGCTTCCGCCCTTCTGTTCCATCATCTGGAGCTTCATCACGGGCAGTTACTGCCACAGAAGCCATGCTCACACATGCAGCACAGGCTGGGAATGTCCACATTCAGTAAAAAAGAAAATCTGCAAATATAAGGAGACTTTGGGTATTACTGCATTGTAACAACACAAAAACATGATGGTTGGTTAGTGGATTTCTGTGGGGTGAAAATCATTTGAATACGGCTCTTTACTGACTTTGAATTGATGTTCCAATAAGACAATAAAGTAGCAACAATGCTAACCGGGTCTCTGCACATCAAACAGCTGTAAAACTCACAATTAACTGAATATGTTGTGTTTTAGGTCACTGATGCATCAGCCAAATACATGCTCACTATTACAATCATATGCTCACTCGCTACTTCTGTGGCTGTTTCAATTCACTACCATTAACTACACTTTTCAAGGTGGAAAGTGCTCTCACTGCGTTTGTCTTCACGTGTTGATGCACATGACCGTCTGGTTTACTCAGAACTCTGGCATAAGGACACGAGTTTTCAATGTGCAGAGGTGGGTAGAGCAGCCAAAAATTGTACTCAAGTAAAAGTACTGTTACTTCTGAATAATATGACTCAAGTAAAAGTAAAAAGTAGTCGTCCAAATAATTACTTGAGTAAGAGTAAAAAAGTGCTTGGTGAAAAAACTACTCAAGTACTCAAATATATACTCATATATACTGAAATATACTTGGTAAGACTTTGATTTTTTCCAGTGTAAGGCTCAGGCCGACCAGACACTCGATGTTGAGAGTATGAGAGCTGCCACTCTGAGAAGTAAGGGCTTGCTTTGTGTCCACATAACTGGCTTCTTTTTGTTTTTCTCACTGTAAATAAACCGCACAGCTTAAGCACTACCTGCGACTGCAGGATAGCGGCTCTGAGGGCCGACTTTGGTGTAGGACTTAGGACCCATTACATGTTTCTGTTAATAATCTCACAGTTTGCATGTTTTAAGCTCTCTTACAGAGCAACAGCTCAGTTCGTACCCTTTAAATCTCCTCCGAGGAGTATGCATTAGCACAACCACATTTCATGCCCATATTAAAGGTTAATTCAGCTTAACCCCATCAGTCTTTTTTTTTTTATGTGTAGAAAACAGGACTAGATGCTGGTCTTCAATGCACAAAATATAGATCCTGCTCCTTGATGAAATCTGACCAACATGAGAGCGTGGACTGAAAAGCAGAAGGAGAATTCAACAACGCAGCACTCAGACAAGCTGAAATCAATCTGACACCCAAAGAGATGTTTGCTGCCCTTTCAGCAACTTGACCTACATTTGTCTCCAGAAAAGGCTCTCTGTGCTTTGCTTTGTCTCCAAAGCCTGCTGCCACTCTCTTAAGTGCCTTTCTCTAAATCAAAATGGAACAAAAAACATGATTCACCGCAGACTCATTATTAGATAACGTTCAGTTATTCTTTTCAAGTGTGAAAATCGGCCTTTGAGGGGATTCTTCTGGGCAGAAACTTGCAGTAATATCCCATCACATGCAGTGCCCCGTTACTGCTGGTTGATCTCCCACCTTCAACACCATGGTGGTACAGACTGAGGGTCACATGACCCGTTTTCACCTTTAAGGAGGCTTTTTGAAACATGTTTTCTGTCTAGAACTTTTGGCTGAACATAACCTCTGCAGCCACATTTTTTTTTACTCTTGTACTATAATTCTTGATCAATTCAGTGTTCAACAACTGAGAAAAAAAATCCAGTTTTTAAGGTTTTCGGAGAGCTTACGTAATAAGGTTACCGCTCAAAGACATTTGCGAGATCTGTGCAGAATATACTCGTTTACTGTCTTGCAAAGAGCTGAATAAGAAGACTGATACCAGCAGGTGAGCCATAGCAAGCAGAGGCCTGGTTGCAACCTGACAATAATCCCTGTACCTTTAAATGTGTATGCATCTGGCAGACGCTTTTATCCGGTAGGCAGGTAGGGTTAGGGGGTCTTGCCTAAGGACCCCTACCAGAGGTGCAGTGGGGGATCATGCAGGGGATTTGAACCCAGCATGAAGGTGGCATTCTTACCTAATCTACACTGTCCAGCCTGTAAATGTGGCCATTCTGGCTGTAATCACCTTAAAAATAGGGCTGGGCGAGTTAACTCGTTATTATCATGTTGACTCGTTAATTATTTAACGCCGATAAATATTTTATCGCGCATTAACGCAGTTTTTGAAAATCATTTTTTATTTTTTGTTTCTTTAATGGATAGGAAAGTTCAGAGAGACAGGAAGCAGGGGGCAGAAAGAGGGGGAACGACACGCAGCACAGGGCTGTCTGATGTGGGACTTGAACCGGGGCCAGCTGCAGCGAGGACTATAGCCTCTGTACATGGAGCGCCTGCTCAACCCACTACGCCACAGACCACCTTTGTTTTATTATTTATTTTATTTTGTAAAAGTCTGTTGCTCACAGGCTTTTATTTTGTAAAAGTCTGTTGCTGTCTGCTGTGGAACAGGAAAAGAAAGTAATCGGCGGATCCACCAAACATGGAGAAGGGTACGGAACTTTTACTCGGCCATTTTCATGTTAAAGTTCTTCCAGACGGCGGAGTCGACAGAACCAAAGTCGTCTGTAAACACTGCCAAGTTGAATTGTCTTCTCAGCGTAGTAGTTCCAGTCTAAAATATCACTTAAAGGCAAAACACACAACTGATAGCAGCAAGTCATTCAAGGAAACAGACAGTGGAGCGAGGCTTCTACATAAAAACTACAGAAAGATGCTGATGTTAAAAGTGTGTTTGCACAACAAATGTTATGGCACTTTCATTCATATGGCAGCACATTTAAAATAAAACTAAATGCTAAAAGCTATACACTACTTTTGGATTCATTTTTGGATTTTGCGTACAAATGTGATTAATCGTGATTAATCAGGGAAATCATGTGATTAATTAGATTTTAAAAAATGTAATCGTTGCCCAGCCCTAATAAAAATATATATTTTTAACACACAACTACTGCAGAACACATTTGTAAGCAGGCGGCTCCTCAGGCTTTTTAGATGCAGATAAATTTCATTCTAAATGAATGTGTTTGTATCCAAATTATCCTCATTGTTGGTTAACTCAGAAGAATGAACTCTTCTGCTTGTGTTTGCTTGCTTGTCTTTTTACATGAACGAGGTAAATGCTGGAGAAGAAGCAGAAAATTACAGCCGGTATTCTTAGATTATTGTTTCATTGGAAGAGAGAAGAAGATGATGAATTATTACGATAATGACTGTGAGTCATTTCCCTTTGCTGTTTATTCCTACAGCACACTGCTTTATATCTGCTGCAGTTTCTTCTGTCCACTGTGGCTTATCTATGCTTGAACTGTTCAAAAACTTTCATCGTTCAAATAACCAAATGAGAGCGAGACCAAGGCCACATGTCCCCAGCATCCCTGGTGTGAATGACGACCATGTGAGAGGGGTGCCTCCTGTTTTTTTTTTTTTTAAATTTACATTGAAGAATGACTAACAATCGACAGTCCTTCTGTCACAATGTCAGCTCAGGCATCTGGCTGAAGTCTCGTCTGTTTATCCACTGCCCGGTTTCAGTCTATCAGCACCCTCCAACTTCTGTGAGCAACAAAAAAAGACAAAAAAGGCCCTGAGAGCCTCCCAACCACAAACCATCAGATCTGCAGGAGTCCCAGTTCTTTGCCCAATTATCAGACTGGAAGAACAAATCTGTCAGAAATGAGACATGGCTGCACTATTGATCTGTTTATACAGTCTACTTTTTTCATTTTCCGCCTTTCCCGCAGCATCTATAAGCACTCTCTGCCTCTCTCTGGGTCTGTCATGCCACAGCAGGGGAGGAACGGGGCAGATCATGACGGCCCAAGGCCCCCTCAGAGGCCGGCAGCAGGCCGGAGACGCCGGACCCTTTTTCTTAACTACTGACAGAGGTGGGTAGTAACGAGTTACATTTACTTGAGTAAGTTTTTGAAAACATTATACTTCTAGGAGTAGTTTTAAATCCCTATACTTTTTACTTTTACTTGAGTAGATGTGTGCAGAAGAAACTTACCTCTTACTCCGCTACATTAGGCTACAATGAGCTGGTTACTTTTCTTCTTACCTCTTTGGTATTCTACGCCTCATTATTTTTATCCCCCCGCGTACGCCTCATTTTAATGTTTTATTCTGACAGAGAAAGAGACTTCCGCCAAAGGCTCTACCACCTGACTGTGTTCCACCAATCAGACGCAGCCGTGCAGTCTGGTCACGTGACCGTACTCAATCTCAGCGGCGGGATGGGTTAGCTTTAGCATTAGCAGTCGTAGCAAACAAAGAAAGAAACAGATGAAAAATGTCAGAATCAACGGTGGGAAATGAAGACGCAGACGAGGCCTCATACTGAAAGCATGTTTACCTTACAAAGAGTGAGAAACAGCAGCTACATTATGTGTCTTCTGTGTCAACCAAAACAAACGCACATTTCAGCAGAAACTCAACATCTAACTTGAGGAAACATGTAGCGCTAAGTTTCCTAAACTAGTTTTTCCCCCATGGATAGGTGAATGTTTGTTTTTTAGGTTACATATGGGTTACAGATGTTTTAAACATTTCCTAAGTCTCTTTTAGTTTTTATTGAAGTTCTTGAATTTACCTAGATTATTTTAATTTATGTTATCAATTGGATGAACTCTAATTTGCCTAAAGATGATTATTTAGTATTTTTGTCTGTCTGATTGAATGCTTGTGTTAACAAATAAATCAGACGTTACTCAGTACTTGAGTAGTTTTTTCACCAAGCACTTTTTTACTCTTACTGAAGTAATTATTTGGACGACTACTTTTTACTTTTACTTGAGTCATATTATTCAGAAGTAACAGTACTTTTACTTGAGTACAATTTTTGGCTGCTCTACCCACCTCTGCACATTGAAAACTCGTGTCCTTATGCCAGAGTTCTGAGTAAACCAGACGGTCATGTGCATCAACACGTGAAGACAAACGCAGTGAGAGCACTTTCCACCCTGAAAAGTGTAGTTAATGGTAGTGAATTGAAACAGCCACAGAAGTAGCGAGTGAGCATATGATTGTAATAGTGAGCATGTATTTGGCTGATGCATCAGTGACCTAAAACACAACATATTCAGTTAATTGTGAGTTTTACAGCTGTTTGATGTGCAGAGACCCGGTTAGCATTGTTGCTACTTTATTGTCTTATTGGAACATCAATTCAAAGTCAGTAAAGAGCCGTATTCAAATGATTTTCACCCCACAGAAATCCACTAACTAACCATTATGTTTTTGTGTTGTTACAATGCAGTAATACCCAAAGTCTCCTTATATTTGCAGATTTTATTTTTCCTGAATGAAAAATTGTAGGACTTGTTTTAATACAATACATTTTGAATATCTTGTTAAGTGATAAAGTCTTGAAAACATCTTGTTTTGAGTCAGATTTCATATGAAACAAGCTTTTTTTTACATTTGAAGAGGTTTTTAAGCTAATTTCAAGGTCACTTTTAACTCAAAAGTCGTAAATATCACATTTTATTTCAAGAAATCTTGACAAGCCGATTTTCACTAGTTCCATTGGCAGATTTTATTTTTTTTGCTTATTTCAAGCAAAAACGTCTCGTATTTGTTGTTTTTTTACTTTGAGGGGCATTTTTTCCAGTGCTCATGCCATGCTACATCTTCACGTAAAGTTAAGTGTATTCATGTTATTCCAAGTATTGTTCCTTGTTTTGTTTTTCCCTAGCCATGTTTTTTGTCCCACAGTTTAACTTTTTGTCATCCGGCTCAGCCGCGCCTTTTGTTTAACTTTTTCTTGTGAATAAACCCAGTTTCTTGTCTTACACCTGAGTCTGCATCCGTGTCCTTTGTGACAGTTGTAACACCAGGAGTAAATGATCGCTGCATTGTCAGGTTTTATTGCTCTTTACACTCTTAAACCACAGTGGCTTTTTTACTAAATCAGTCCATTGAAAATAATAGCTCAAACCGAAGTGCCATAAGTACCCTCGTAGTCCTCTTACAAACCGCAACATCAAGCTCCACGACATACTTGATCTGGGATTTCTGCCACTTATCTACTTCTCAATCTTTTTATGCTTTCAGCAATTATTTTCTTACCAAGAAGGGGATAATTGCACCAAGGGGATAATTTGCACTTCTCCATCCAGAAACAAGTGCTAACGAGAAGGAAACTCCCACACACACTGTCTAACTTGCAAAAAAAAAATGTCTACTTTGGTCGCAGAACTTCATCGAGCAACACATTTTCACCTGTTCGGTCTGCTCTGATCGGTTGGCTCTCGTGGCCTGACACAGCTCTCCTTCAGCTAATGTGATATTTAAAATTCCAACAAATATATTTTAGTTTGACACAAAAATGACTGTAAGCCCTGGAAATGACAAAGTCAGCATAAAAGTACCACTAAGCATACCCATAAAACCACCTTTTTGTTCAATGTTGGGCCACGTTTGGGTGTGTAGGTCACGCATTGTGCAACACAAGTCCTATACTGTGACTTAAACATTCAATTTGATTCTGTTGGGGCTTAATGGAGGAAAAGAATGATGGCCAAATCAATGTCTTATGGATCAGTACCCTGTCAAAATGACTTAGTTTTTAATTTCCTGTTTGACTATGTATGTATGAGTCTATGCATGAAGTCACTTTCATTACCAAGTGTGTGATGCTTCGTCATGACAGGAGCATTTATAGTAACTTAACATTGGTGGTATATCATTTAACATGTCAAACATACACTTTTAAGTAACTTAAAGTTGCTGCAAAGAGAACTTAGTGGCTGTTTTCCAACAAAATTACAACTCCAGTTCCAAAATAGTTGGGACAGATGTGTAAAAATGGAACTAAAAACAGAATGTAGTGACTTGCAAATCTCATAAAACAACATTTTATTCACAACAGAACATGGAAAACACATCAAAACAAATCAAATGTTGAAAGTGAGACATGTTTCCGTTGTGTAGCATCTCCTCTTCTTTCAACAACAGTCTGTAAACATCTGGAACTGAGAGAGGATTCAAGCTGCTCAGCAGTCCTGGGTCTTCTTTGCTGTATTTTACACGTTTTCAGCTGGTTAAAGGTCTGGACTGCAGGCAGGTCATGCTGTTGTAATAGATGTTGCTCTAAAACCTGTATATACCTTTCAACATTGATTCCAGATGTGCAAGTTACCAATTCTATATGCACTAATGCCCCGAACTGAGAGCTGAAAACAAGCTGGATGATCCCTCTCCTCTTCAGAGGATGTGGCAGTAACAGTGATTTTCAGCCCCACAGATGATTTTATGTACGTTAAATTAGGAAATATTCAAAGCTTTTACAATTTTACAAACATTCTGAAATTGCTCCACAATTTATCGACACAGTTTTTTGCAGATTGCTAAACTTCTACCCATCTTTAGAGCTTTTTTTGATGCCCAATCATGTCACTAACCAGTTGCCAGTTAATCTAATTAGTGGTAACATGTTCCTCCACCTGTTTCAGATGTTTTTAGTTTCAACCTTTTGTGTTTCCGCGTTTCTTTCTGAATAAAATGTTCGTTTATCAGATGTGCAGATGATTAGATTGTGTTTTCATCTTAATTTCCACCCACAGTGTACACACGTTTTTGGAGCGAGGGTTGTAGATTCAGTCTTAAAAACATTGAGATTTTTGTTGGATTTTGCTTTAATAAAGAGCTGGAGTTGATGGATTTATTTCCCGGATCCCTTGTCCCACATCTTGCTGACATTAACAGTGGGATCATGGAGATTAATTAACAGGCTTCGATGGGATTAACAATTAATGCAGAAGCAGTGTTGGTGCTGGTAAAGTCACACACATGCCTTTAAAGGAAGATTGTTGTTTATTTGCAATCTAATCAGTTATTAGATTAAGCAGCTTGTATTTTAAAAAAAAAAGCAAACACTTATATTTCAAGTGGTATCAAACAGTAGAACTACAAACTTCGCATCACCACGTGTGAAGAGCCTATATGCGAGAGTTGTTTGTATGCCTCCACTTCTGGCTTTACTCAACAAAAAGCTGTAAATATGCAAAGCAGATTCATTAGTTTCCCAAGGTCACCTGTGCAGAAAAGGGCTCCATGTGTCAATAAATCGGCAGTGTATTAGCTGCAATGTGATTAGTCTTCGGATGAGTCGGTGCAGAGGTTTTATTGATATTTTCTCAGGAGTTAACGAGGCTCTGTGTGCGGCTCCGTTTGGCCAAAAAAGAATTTCTCTTTAATCCGGGGCCTTGGAAAAAATGCTTGGGTTGGAGTTGTTAGAGCATCTTAGTTCTGGTGGCTTTAACGAGATGGTGTGTGCGCTGCACCTCCACCTCCACAGTTCATTTGAATCCCAGCCTAAGACCCCCGTCCAAATCAACAAACTCAGCATTCTGAGGCTTATTATGTCTAATCCCTGGCAACTCTCTGTGTTTGTATCATTAAACAGGATTAGACTAACACCTGAATCTTTCTTTATCAATACACTGGTCCAAATTATATCGTTAGAACACCAATAAGTAGGGATGTCCCGATCCGATCACATGATCGGAAATCGGGGCCGATCACGTGGTTTCTGACTCGATCGGTATCGGATGTTTCATCCCGATCAGCGATCGGATCTGTAGCCCATCTATATATGTATATTTATTCTCATTATTTATTTTAATCAGAACTATAATATTTCAAAACAAATGGGAGAAAATAACAGCTTAGTATTTACTGTTATGTGGTGGTACAGAGCATGGACATAATATACGTAGATGCCTCATAGACTGACGCTGCCTGTTGGAGCTGACGTATCAGCGCGGCCGCCATCTTGGATGGGTCTCCAATGCCTCCACATTGCATTTATTTCAACTGAGGAAGGTGTATATCCCCAACTACAATAATCATAACTCCCCGAATTTTTATGTCTTTGGTCTCAACTCCACACAGAAACATGCGGCATGACGTCCCTTTGCTGCCGTAAAGCGAAGCAGAACACGGCAGCAGCTTGAAGCTGGGGGCCGAATGTCCGCGGTGTGGAGGGATTTTAAAGTGGACGACAAAAATGTTGCGATTGCAAACTGTGAGATATGCAAACTTGGGATTTCAAGAGGTGGCGAGGACATGGCTAACATCCTTGATGAGAACAGGAACAGGCTCAAACCTGACAAGGTAGAGATGATGGTTTTCATCAAGAAAAACGTACATTTCCTTCTATGAAGCCAGAGGAGGAGAGTAAGAATTAGGAGTGCAGTTAAAGCACATTACTGGCCTTACTTTATAACACTGTGGCACTTTTATTTGCTTATTTGTTGACATGCCTGCAGGTATTTCAAGTCGAGCTGCTGCTCGTTTTTATATTAGACATTGTTGCACTGAACAACAACGTGAAGAATTTGTTTTTTACTCGATTACTTTTGTTGTTCAAGCTACCTCACAGAAGTGCTCTGTTTATAAGTGTTAAATGATAAAATAAGTGAATAAAATAAAAAATCAGGGACATCCTGGATCTGTTTCTTCGCCGTTCTTCATTTTTTTTTAATGTACAGTAGAAGTATCGGATCGGGAAAATCAAATGACTCGGACTCGGACTCGGACTCGTGGGCAAAAAAAAACAGATCGGGACATCTCCACCAATAAGACAAATCATCTGCTGGCCACAAGTTCTTTCAAACACACTTTATTAAGCTTTACACATCATTTCTTACACTTTATGTGATTAGAAACTGTATTCATGTCTACAGTACATAACACAGACAGCTGGCAGATTAAAGGACTGAGATCATTTGACTATGAAAGCTTTCACAAATGATTCACATCATCATTTCTTGCCTGGCCCCTCCTGCCATGCACATATGTGCAGTGTCAGTCAGGGTGATTTAGGGTGATTGGTTGTCTTTGGCTTTGGGCACACAGCCTTTCCAGAATGTGCTGGTCCATCCCAGATGCCTCTGAGCTCAGAGAAGTCAATGCTGCCTCTGACGTACAGCTTCTTTTCAGTGGCTTGTGTGAATGTAACTCTGTGAGTTTGACAAAGGTTTCTCACAGTAATCCCTCGTCCATCAGCTATAAATTAATAACCATTCTTTACACAGTGCCATCCGGGGGATCAGAAGATTACTGTTTAGGTTTACTACCTTACCATGTACACTCTGAATCTTCCTGATTCTTAGAAAAGTTTATTGACATATTACAGTGTAAAGGGTAAAAATAGGCATATATCTCCTACTCTTACTTTTGACATGGTTCATAAGATTTTGTGTTGGTTTGTGCTCTAGTTTAGCTTTGTTTCAGTGCCTCAGTTTAGTCTTTGTTCTGTGTTCTTGTTTGAGCTTTGCTCCTGGTATGTTTTTAGTCCTCTGCTAGATTCTGTTTTTTTTACCCCTGGATGTCCTCAGTCATCTTGGTTTTCCTCCTTGATCTCATTCACACCTGTTCCTGGGATTCACTCACCTGTTGTCAGTCAACTCATCAACCCTCCCAGTACTTATAGCTCGTCGGTCAACCATATCATTTGATATCATATCATGTTGTTAGTTGCTGTTTTAGTCTTTGTGTCATGATTTTCTCATCAGTTCATCCTGCTTTTACTTCCGTTTAGTTTAATTTGAAGTTCTTTGGTAGCACCTTAGTTAAAGATAAAGCATTCATTCATCTTCTTTACCTGTCTTCGTCTGCTCAGTCCAGCATTTGAGTCCACTCTCACCAAAAATGATGACAGCGTTGAGAAGCACCATTTTTAAGCTGTTGAATAATTTTCTGACAAATCTGACTGTGCTTCTTCTCTGGGGTGCATTGTTGGCTTCAAACACATAAATGGATGTATGTTAAACGAAGTAAACGAGACATGAAACATATTGGGTTCAAACTGTGTGCAGTGAAATAAAAAGTTAAAGTAAATGTAGGAATCCCATTTTTTTCATCTTCTTCTGATTTAGAGCTGTAGTTTCTTTGATGATGACACTATCAAAGTTCTAAATACATCTGCTTTCACTCATACGTTCAAAGCAGATTTTTCACAAAGTTCGGTACACATCAGGCCTACCAATCAGTCCTTTCAGCTCTCAGTGGGCGCTTCAATGATTCTGTCATCACCTACAACACCACAGGCTGATTTGGTGCACTGAGTAACATCCACCTTAAACCTAGAATGAGCAGCAAAATTACTGGAGCTATAAAGCAGCATCTACAGCAGACGATATACAATGTAAGGACCACAAAAAACCACTGGCTATCTACTGGAGTATCCTTTGATAGACTTAGAGGCTGTCCAGCCAGGATGTATCGAAGCTCTCCAGTGGTAGATGGGATAGACTTCAGACCTCTATGATCCTGAACATGATACAGTGCGTATGGGTATGGATGGATGGATTAAACACACGATACAGTGGGTATGGGTATGGATGGATAGATTAAACACACGATACAGTGGGTATGGGTATGGATGGATAGATTAAACACATGATACAGTGGGTATGGATATGGATGGATGGATTAAACACATGATACAGTAGGTATGGGTATGGATGGATAGATTAAACACACGATACAGTGGGTATGGGTATGGATGGATAGATTAAACACACGATACAGTGGGTATGGGTATGGATGGATAGATAGATTAAACACACGATACAGTGGGTATGGGTATGAATGGATGGATTAAACACATGATACAGTGGGTATGGGTATGGATGGATAGATTAAACACACGATACAGGGGGTATGGGTATGGATGGATGGATTAAACACACGATACAGTGGGTATGGGTATGGATGGATGGATCAAACACACGATACAGGGGGTATGGGTATGGATGGATGGATCAAACACATGATACAGTAGGTATGGGTATGGATGGATAGATTAAACACACGATACAGTGGGTATGGGTATGGATGGATAGATAGATTAAACACACGATACAGTGGGTATGGGTATGGATGGATGGATTAAACACACGATACAGTGGGTATGGGTATGGATGGATGGATTAAACACATGATACAGTGGGTATGGGTATGGATGGATGGATTAAACACACGATACAGTGGGTATGGGTATGGATGGATGGATTAAACACACGATACAGTGGGTATGGGTATGGATGGATGGATTAAACACATGATACAGTGGGTATGGGTATGGCTGGATAGATTAAACACACGATACAGTGGGTATGGGTATGGATGGATGGATTAAACACACGATACAGTGGGTATGGGTATGGATGGATGGATTAAACACACGATACAGTGGGTATGGGTATGGATGGATAGATTAAACACATGATACAGTGGGTATGGGTATGGATGGATAGATAGATTAAACACACGATACAGGGGGTATGGGTATGGATGGATGGATCAAACACATGATACAGTGGGTATGGGTATGGATGGATAGATTAAACACATGATACAGTGGGTATGGGTATGGATGGATAGATAGATTAAACACACGATACAGTGGGTATGGGTATGGATGGATGGATAGATTAAACACACGATACAGTGGGTATGGGTATGGATGGATAGATTAAACACACGATACAGTGGGTATGGGTATGGATGGATAGATTAAACACATGATGCAGTGGGTATGGGTATGGATGGATATATTAAACACACGATACAGTGGGTATGGGTATGGATGGATAGATTAAACACACGATACAGGGGGTATGGGTATGGATGGATTAAAACCAGCAGCCTGAGCAGTCTCTTGACTGCAGCTCCAGGCCATTCGTCCATTTAGGTCCTTTTCTTTTGATGCAAAAGGTGAACAAACCAGCTTGGCAGTTCTATAGATTACATTAATTCAGAAGATGCTTTCATCCACTTTTTATCCAAAGTGACTTACTCATGAGGATGAGAATTGGGGGCCATGTGGGGTTAAGTATCTTGCCTCAGGACACTGGTAGACTGGGGAGGTCTGGCATTTAACCACCGACCCTCTGATTGAGGGATGAACACCTCCTGAGCTCCAGACATACCACATGCCATACAAGCCACTAAACATTCCAGGATGTTGATTACTTAATTACAGCATCTGCTGTTTCTCCACTAATTCATTCAGTTTGTTGCCTTTGATATGAAACCTGTCTGTATCAGAGTGTGTTCTGTTCATTTAGTAGACTGTGATATCATGATATCTTTAGGCAAACTATTTACGGTCTTCTTCACAACCTCATACTAATCAAACTATATTCAGTATACATTTTTAGGCAGAAATGGATGTCATTATATATTACTTTATGTAATAACGGAAAATCTGCTGCTCCACCTCAACCTTCAGTATCAGCAGGGGGGGAAAGTCCCTAAGATAATCAAATAAATGAGGTACAACTGATTTAAATGGATTCATCACAAGATGTGCAACAGCAGAATAAATTACTGTGATTCATCATGACCATCAGAATGGAGAAGACACCAGATTTCTTACAAAAACACCCCAAAGGTTGATGACACAACAAACCTGGAATACATGTTTTGTCCACATGCCAAATAATGTGACAATACTGCCCCCTATTGGATGAAACGGCTCATCACAGGTTCAGTAAGGCTTCATGTTGTCAGTGTTGCACCGCAGGATGGGGCTTTTAAAACAGATGGCAGCAGCAGTCTAATGAAATCACGCAGGAGGTTCAGTGTTTGCTAAGTACAAGCCCTGAAGAGCCTTTTTCACAGCTTAACGGCTCTCTGTAGTGCATAATTGCGTTAAAGTGTGAGCTCGTGTTCTGATCAATGGCCACACACTGACACTCGTGTCTTTTTGAAAGAGCACACATGGCAACGAAGATAACAAATGTAATCTCTGCACTGTTTAGTGGATGCAGGAGTGTCATATTGCAACAATATTTGTGTTCCCTCCTGTGCATCTGTGGCAGGTAACTTAAGAAGCTAAACGACAAGATTACAAGAGAGAATCCTAAAGTCAACCCTAAATCCTCTACTCTTCCTGGGGGGTTCATTTTTGCCACAAAGATTTAATTGATCCCATGTTCAGTGAACAAAATTATGGCTGCAGGGCACTTTGGGATCAATGTTGTGCCAACATGTTGGAAAGTCTGTGTGCGGCTGATTGCCTGCTGCATCCATCCAACTGTAACAGAGAGACATTTCCTATTCGCTGCCCTGCCCTGCTCCTCTTTGTGTGGAAAGAGTTCCGGCCAACTGAGGCAGATATTTTTTCCACTCATTGTGCAATCCTGGAAAAATATCAGGCATCTTAGACAGAAAAGGCATCGACCAAACCGTTCAGAGAATTTGCAGAAATGGTTTTAGAGCCTAATGAAGACGTTAGCCTAAGTAGTTTGAGGTCAGTGGATTTCCTCTGGGGACCTGAAGGCAAGCTTCTCGCCCTGGATGTAACATCAGGACAGCCTGCCTGCAATGGTGTATGATGGTAAGATGATGGTGGTCACAGGGTTCTCCTGAGGAGGTGGAGAAAGCGCCGGAGGGGTGGGTAGGCTGCCTTTTATTGGTTTCTCTGGTCAAAAGGAGGCTGGAAGTTTTTCTTGTCATCTCCTTCAAACATATGGATGTTTTTCTATCTTAGTGTGACTTCAGCTTATTGTTGATTTGCTTGAAAATACAGATAAGGAGACTTGATCCAGAATTTACAGGTAGGTGTTTATCTATCTTTGTTTACTCCAGTTTGTAGTGATAATAAGTGGAAAAAAGTCATCCTTTCCGATGTTTTCTGTAATGTTTCCGTTAATGTATTGTGTGTGTGCTGCTGTCATAAAAGATTAACGAGGATTAACCTTTTTGAGGGTAAATATTGACTGGAAACCCGAGACTAGATGGGCGTAGCCGCGGTGATGTCCCTCTTTGGTCTGTAAACTAATGTTGAAGCTTCTTCAGTGTTTTCACTGCAGTCTGTGCATCACATGTGCATCTTTTTAAGTGTAGTGCAAACTACATGCTGTCATTAATCTGCAGTGAATCAGTCACAATGTAGCCCATCTCAAATCAGTCTGAATGGGAACAGAATTGACTAGATTAACCTCATGCTGTATCTTACATGTAATATTATTGACTGTGACCATGAAATCTTTAGGTAAAATGTTCAGTGAGGTCCCAGATCAAGTGAAAAGTTGAATTGTTTTCTTATAGATATCGGTACCAAGTCAGACTTCTTTTTTTCCAATCACAACGGTCGCCCTCTGCTGGTGAGTAGATAGAGTGCAGATTTGAATGTTTATGATCCGTTTTAGCTGGAAATGACCTCCCAAACCTGCTGCTGCCCAGTAAAAGCTTTAAAGATGGCAGAGAATTGACCTGGTCCTAACTTGACTTAAGTCTAACGGAAGGCTCAGGGGGTCTTTTCAAACGTTAGGTTTACAGTGAGGGAAGAAAATGTCCAAGGCTGCTTAGTTCAGCTCAGTTAAAGACTGAACAAGTGAGAAGGGAAAAGCTTTATTCTGTTTTAACTTTCCGTTCCCACGGAAAAGATGAACATTTATTTTTTAGGTTCTGTACCATTTTGGATTGACACTTCTAATTTTATTTAATAACTAAATAATGTTGATTTAGAAACAATTTTGTCAGCTTTTTGTCCAGCAAAGACAGTATTTCTCAGTATATTCTATATTATTTAGCATCATCTCAGCAGGAAAAACGTGCAGCATTTTTAACTAGATCAAAGGAATTTCTACCTATTCATTTATAGCGTGTAGAGTTTTTAAAAACCTTGTCGCCATGTATTTTGCAACATCTAGACCTAGTAATGTAGATTAATTCTAACCTTAACCGTTCACATGTGAGAGCACAGCTAAATGTTGCAGGGAGCTCATCATAAGGGTGAAGATGAAGCAATTTGGTATGCCGATGAAAAGAAAGACGCACCTCATCAGTGTAGGGATCAGGGTAAGCAAAATATATCAATAACATTAAGAATGAATATATTAATAATAATAATAGTAATATTGCAGTGATTTCAATGATAACCTGCTTTGTTTCTATATATAAATGTTTGTATTTCACGCCTGCAAAACATAAAAAAATTAATAAAAAGAAAAGAAAAACATTCAAAGACTATTTTTAATTCTTTTAAAATGAAATAAAGATTGGAAGGAGTTTATATATCAGTCTTACTACAGTGCAGAAATAACTCCACCCAAGGAAATCTGGAGGAATTTCAGTGTGTAAAGGACAAAGGAATGAGCCTGAGCTGGACTCCCGTGATCTCTGAGCCCTCAGACGGCATCAAAAACCGTCAGTCATCAATAGCTGATGTAACCGCATTGACAAGTGCTTTAGCAATGGGAAACTTTTGTCAAGCACCACAATGCAGAGTTACATTCACAAATGCCAGTTCAAACTTTGTGTTAGCCTTATGTTAGGGGGGCAGCGTCGACTTCTCTGGGCTCGGAGGCAGTTTAATCGCTTCGATGTCCTGTACAAACATAAGATGCAAGGTCCGTGCACGTACACGTGCGCGCCCCTGAATCACGTAACGAGGACAAAACTATAAGTTGCATTGCACGTGTAATCTCTGTGCGATTCATCATCATTGTGAACATCTTTGCTTTGGTTTTGCCGTTTTCGCCTTTAAAATCAAATCAATCCGTTTTCAAACAATTTTCTTTCCATAATTAAGTTAGATCTGTTTTATTTTGGAATGACAGACGTTTGTATTTTAGATGTAAAGCTGAGAACGTTAACACTGGTGATTACAAATGGCTCACAGATGCCTATAATGTGACTCCAGAGGTTTTCCAGCCACAGGTCACGAGGGCGTGTGAAGCTTTTTTTTTCACAGCATAGAAATAATCTAAATTAGATTTAGACTAATCATCACCTGTTTATCTGTTTACCAAATGTCTGTGTGAAGATGAAGTGCACCAAATTCTGCTGTTGCACACAGGTGTAGCAGCGCTTGTGTGTGGAAAGGGCCCAGCTGGTATTTCCTCAAACATCATGTGACCATCCGGGGTTTGGCCTTAGTGTTTTCTGCTGTTGGCCACTTTTTTTTCCCTTCCAGGTAGTTTCGGGTGGAGCCCAAACCTCGTCAGTGATGCAGTAAACTCGGGCAGGCTGTGCTCAGCTGCTTCTAAACCAGACCAGCAGGATCTTCACCCTCTCTTCTCCCTGATTTTAAAACTCAATTCACTTTGTTCAGATGCACTCACCCATTTACCACACATTCAAATATATATGTATATGTGTGGCCTCCCTCTTTTGTCACATTGTGAGACGGTGAAAAGATGCTGTTCATGCACACATTGAAGTACAGAGTCGGAAAAATGTCAGAGTGGGAGCCACACCCATTTCAGAGCAGTGTCCAGTGGCACAACTATTCAGCAAGATGAGCTGTGGTAGAAAACTTATTTTGAATTTAGATGTTGATCCTCTCAAAAGAATCTTGTGTGGGACGTCCAGGAAGCAGAATACCTTGAATCTCACAGATGGGGAAGATTCCTTCAGTTCTTTATTATGCGTTTCAGGCCTGGAAAACAAAAAAAAAAAAACGATTTATATTTCCAAATAAAATGAACTCTTTTTGATTTGAAGTTGTAAGACCAGGCTGTCTTATTAGCAGAAAGTTTAGAAACAGAAACCCGCTTTCCAGGAACTAATTGTCACGCCTTTGCTTGGAACCCAAATATGACACCAACTGACCAAGAAGAAGTTTATTTATGATAAGGAGCTCTGGTCCAAGGGGGTTATGGGCTGGAGAAGAGGGGGTCCAGGGAGAAATAGCTGCAGGTTGGTTTGAGGAGATGGCTGGGCAGGCAGGTCAGGAAACTGAACAAAAAGTTACGTTAGCTACAGATAGTTAGATAGTACTAGACTGTGCTCAGCTAGAAGTCACTTCTGACAAACCGTGAGAACAGAAAGACGATCCGGCAGCAACTGAAGAAAGGACAGGAACTAAATGCAGACTGGGGCTGAGTTCGAAACCGCATACTTCTCCAACTACTCCCACTACTCCTACTAACTTTTTGAGTTAGTATGCGAGTTTGAGTAAGCGAGAAGTTCCCGGATGCATACTAGATTCTCCGAAATGTGGTGAGCATGAGGTTACTACTCATACTCAAACTACATTTCCTGTCCAAACAACTGTTTCAAGCTAGCTACAACGAGGGTAGGTTCACTTCCTGTTTTCAAAACAAAAGCACCAATTGTATGGTAATGGCTTTCCCTATGATAAAAGGCAACGGGTATTTTATTTTGTGAAAATAACCGGAAGTGCGTTGCTCACTGCGGCTAGCTTTAGTAGCGCCGAATTCGTGGGAACAAAATTGTAAATAGCCGGTATTTTGTCAGGTTTTCAACACGTTGGTGATCTAAACGACTACTTTCTCGCCTGAAAATGTTTCAAATGTTGCTAAAGTTTACAGAGTTTAGAGATTAAGAGAAATCAGCTTCAGGCCGGCTGATTTCTGTCTGATCGATGAGTATGTAGTATGTAGTATGTAGTATGTAGTATGCGGTTTCCAACACAGCCTGGGTGATGAGCAGATGGGAACCAGGTGGCTTGATTGTAGCAGCAAGGCGGGTGTGGAGTGGCAGGTAGGCAGATCTAGAGGTGACAGAGTGCAAGGGGAAGGAAAAGGTAACAAACATACAAACAGGAAGAGACAAAGACGAAACAGAAACAAACAAGCACAAAAACGCTGGCCTTGTGGCACTAATCATGACACCAAATTGCTTCCACAGAGTCATCCGAGAGGTCATGCCAGGCTGCCCAGAGGACATCCCCCTGGGAGAGTGCACGCTCTCCCAGTCCAGGGACCAGCTGACCCCTCCGAGCCACACAGAGAGCACCGTGTTCAGCATGTCCCGCAGCGAGTCCCTCTGGACCACAGAGAACTCCCGCACCAGGTGTGAAGTCTACTGGTTCCCCATCCACCTCATGTCCACTGGAGGCAGCTTCCTGGCCTGTGGCATCATCATCAGCGGCTTGGGCTTCGCCGGCCACTGCAAGAAGGTGGCCAGCATCCTGGGACCGGCCCTGCTGTCCATTGGACTGATGGTTTTTGTGATCGGCGTGGTCCTGATTCCTATCACCAAGGAGAACAGGAAGCAGTCGACCATGAAGAGGCCTCTCAGCTACCACAGGCCTCCGGTGTTTGATCTGTGATGCCGTTCCAGGAAACTTCGTGTTTGGAATTTACTCGAGGAAACGACTTTAACGGCAAACCAGATTAAAGTTAATCTTTTCAGCGTTTAATTACTTTAAGAGCTCAGCGTGGTGGCATTTATGTTTACTTCCCTGATTCAACGGGACTGACGATGCTATCGCAACATTTAGAGTGCATGACATTTTCTTTAGCTGAGAGCACAAGGACAACAATGAGCTGCGTAAAATCGAATTATTCACACACAATTTAAGGGTGTGGACGGAGAGAAAAGAGTCCTCCTGAATATTTATGAAAGAGAGAACCGGACAATGGGGGGCTCTTAAAGCTGTGTGGTTTAGTATATGTCGATTCATGCATAATTAAAAGAGCTTATAATTATCACTTTCCCATTTACTGTGTCCAGTTGCATCCTCTAAGATCGTCCGTGTGGAACTCAGCGTCTGGAAGGGATGCTTTGAATCTGAATGCATCCAGCTTTGAATGATGAAAAGTGGGGAAATTTGACTAGTGCGACCTGTAAGCATGAGATTTAAATAGGATTTAAATATTACATAACCCCTTCAGACCCAGCTTCAATTGTAATGCATGCAATATTAAGCCATTTTCTCCAGTCGAAATATCTTCTTTAGCACACCAGAGTGGGATTATGTTTAAAAACAGCTATCATCAATATCTGTGTATTGACAGGAGATCATAAAACTGCTTGAGTATCGACCCACCCTACTCCACAAATTCCTCTCAGCTCTCAAGCATTTTAGCTTGTTTTGTGGGTTTAACATCATTCTGTGTGCATGAATATGTCTACATGGTAGCATTTTGCTGCAACTTGGAAGTCTTTAGCTTTAGCTGTGGGTTGCTCTTAGTTGTGTTAGCACTGTTGTTGGTCCTTAGCTTTACTCTGCTGTGGATTAAACTGAAGTCAAAGTAGATCAAACATGTGCTTTTTGAGGAGAAACCAAGTGTTAAGAATAGGGCTGGGCGCGTTAACTCGTTATTATCGCGTTAACTTGTTAATCATTTGATGCCGATAAATATTTTATCGCGCATTAACGCAGGTTTTATTATTGTAAAAGTCTGTTGAATGCATCACATTCAAACAGTTACAGCAAACACCACGAAGCATGGAGTAATAAAATAAAGATAAACTAGCAGGTAACATCACAGCTACAGGTGTGAAGCTCACAGAGCTAACCGGTTCTACTTCCTGTTTTACTTCCTGTTTCAACATAAAAGCAGGTATTTCAAAATAAATTTTTAAAAAAAAACTCCTGCATTTACAGCCAAGTTGAATTGTCTTCTCACCGTAGTAGTTCCAGTCTAAAATATCACTTAAAGGCAAAACACACAACTGATAGCAGCAAGTCATTCAAGGAAACAGACAGTGGAGCGAGGCTTCTACATAAAAACTACAGAAAGATGCTGATGTTAAAAGTGTGTTTGCACAACAAATGTTATGGCACTTTCATTCATATGGCAGCACATTTAATATAAAACTAAATGCTAAAAGCTATACACGACTTTTGGATTCATTTTTGGATTTTGCGTACAAATGCGATTAATCGTGATTAATCAGGGAAATCATGTGATTAATTAGATTAAACATTTTAATCGTTGCCCAGCCCTAGTTAAGACAATGAAGATTGCTCAGTGCAGCTGTTGTCATTATGTTTTAACTCGTGCTTCTTTGCTTTTTATGGTTTTAGGTGTTTTTTCCCCTTTATTAAATCAGTAGCTGTCCGCCCCTTCCAGCTCCAGCCAGCTCAAGTTAGCTTTTGATCAGTGCTTTCCATCATCAGTGTGTGTCGTTTGCTTTTTGAACGACTCCACCTCTGTTCATCTGCACTGAGAACACCACAGAAGGTAACCTCTGTGAAGGAATAAAACGGCTCTCGGCTCACTCGTTTTTTATTAAAGCTGTTTTCGAATCAAAAGCTCTAAAGAGACACTGAATCCCTCCTACAGGCACCAAAAAAAGCCCAGAGATACATTCAGACACAGCTGTTAAAAGGGTCCACACACTTTAATACAGCACCTCTGTGACCCTGTCTAAGTTAGAAGTTCCAGTTAGAAGTCGACCGCTCACATGACACCAAAACCAGAGCTAAAAGTAGAGTAAATATTGAGCTGAATTGAATTATACTTAATTAATCCCCAAATGTGATACTGTTTTGGACAGCATGAAGAATAAAAACAGTTAGCAGTCATTATTCATTATAAAAAAAACTGTGCAGACAGCGATGACTTCCCGTTACATTGTTTTGTTGCAGCATGGCTGAATAATCACTTTGTATTTTCTAAAGCCCTTTTTACATTGGTCAAAAACCCGTAAACACATGCTGAGTGGCTCTTAACTGCAGCGGGAAAGTGTTCGATGTCAAATGACTCATGCGCTGCATTAGAAACAGTGGAAACACATTCATTTTAACCGAGGAAGCTGCAGTTGAAGCAACAAAAAATGGGCACACCTCACTTTCTCCTCCCAGAACTCCCATTTACCGACCTCAACATCTCCACGCACCATTGGACAAAACAAGATTTGATGTATTGTTGTATTTTTTCCCTGTATTTAAGACAGCTGGAGGCTTATCCCCTGCCTCACAGTCCAATCAAATGTAGTAAACGAGCCTGATTATCTCTGAGTAATGACTATAGAAGCAGGTAATTCCATCATGTTGTCTCAGGACGCACCTGATAGGTGCACTGGATCGTTAAGCTTTAGCCCACAAATCAGTGATGATAAACCTGCTGCGACATGCGAGGGGAAAAGGCTTTAATCGGCTTGTTTTAGTGGGTCTACCCACGCTCAAAAACCCTGTTTACAGATGCTACTTTTGGTGTAAAAATGTTATTCGTTGTGTGGAAGATGTGCATCGTTGTCCTTCAAGTTGAGTAACTTTTGCAACATTCTTCTTTGCACCATGAGCTCCGGGGACTCCAGCAGAGAGTCGGCCTTCTTTATCAGTTTTTTATTCTGATGCTGCTGCTGCTGCAACAGGTGCTACCATGCAGATTGCTCTCTCCACCACAGACTTATGGAAAATATGCAACATATTCGTGTAGACCAGAGATGCTCATTGCGCGGCTCCTCAAACTCTAATTGGCGGCTCGCACTCGCATAGTAGCTTATAACAATATGGTAACAATAACAATACATTTTTTCCAATAACATACAGTGAATACTGCACAGTATTAGGTATTTTTATTAAGTTTGTGTTTTTGTAGTATTAAGTATTTTTATTAAGTTTGTGTTTTTGTAGTATTAAGTATTTTTATTAAGTATTAATTAAGGCTTAATGGTGTTTCCTAAAGGGTACTCTGTTAAACCTGGCCACGCAGCCCGCTTAAACCACCGTGGCTCCTTTAGCCAGCGCGAGATGCAGGCACAATGGATCAGTTTTTAATTAAAAAAGGGCAAAAACCAGCACAAAAACCATGCTCATCCTGAATGTCTCACTATGATTACAACAACAAACTACAAATACAACATGAAGAAAGTCGAGGACATGCACGCCAGCTTCCGTTCATCCCGGTATTAAGGTAAATATGGTCTTAATTGAAAATGTATTGGCTGTGTTGTTTCTTTTTTATATGCAGAAATGCATATTTGCAAAAGGGGACTTTAGTATGTCGTCGTAAAAGTGGCTCTTCCCTTGATCTGGCTGATTTTGCTCTGCCAATGTGGCTCTTGTGAGAAAAATAGTGAGTATCACTGGTGTAGACACTGAATAACCTCTGTGAGCTCAGTGTTGTTGTCCAGATATTCTCCCAGGTATCTGTCGACTCCTGCCACCTCCACCTCTTTTCCCAGGATAATAAATGGTGTTTGGCTTATTCTCGGTCCTCCCAGAATCCACTGTTATTTCTGGAGATGACAGGACTGAGTTGCACTGGATGGTTGAGGTTTCCAGCATGATGTGAAACAGAAAGAGTCTCTCAAATGATGGCCTTTTTTCTCAGGTAGTCAATATCCAGGTGACTGTAGAGGCATTAACGTCTATTTTTGGGAGCTTCAGAGTGAATTACATTAAAAGCAGAGGAGAAATCAAAGAACATGATCAGACAGTGCTGCCTGCTATAAACATATGTTTCTTACATGCTCTGTGGCTGTGAATCTAAGCAACACTGTTATCTAATGAACTGTTAATCAGTCAGTTTGCTGCTTTGAAATGGACAAAGTAAAAGGGAAAAAACAGAGTCTCGCATTGCTAATGAGTATAAAGCAAAGCTAACGAGTTACGATACTATTTTCTGCTTATGCAGAGTTTTACTTTCAGCTTGTAATCATAAATTCTTAAAGGAATAAAATGCAGCACTTTGGTTGCTTTTTCACTCATTTCAGCTCCTAACTCAAGGGATGAACTAGTGTTGTGTCCACACAGAACAGACAACTTAGCAAAGAAGCCGTTTTAAACTGGATCTTTAGGCGCTTTGTTCCCAGCAGCCTGTCACAGAGACACATCATTTGTTCCCATTTCTTTAGCTGCATCTCTGAAAAACAGCTTCATAGTTTCAACTTTTTTGTACATTTACGTTAAAACTGCTTTCAGTTACCAAAAGAGTCAAATTAATATAAGAAATTCAGTTAAAAAAAATCTTAATCCCGAAAAAATGAATGTTATCACGTCTAAAAGTAGAAAACTAGGAAAAAACAGACAATAATAAGAATTATATGTTATTCAACATCAAGAAAAAGTAAATAAGATTCAATGTAAAGCTTAAAAAAGGAATATAAGATATAATCTAATGACTAATTATGGAACAATTAATATAAATGAAATGATTAAACTGTTTTATGCCACCAGAAATGAATAATCTAGAAGCTCTTTGTGGGTTTTAGACTGGAATTAAGATTTGTTCCCATTTCTTTAGCTGCATGTGTGAAAAACAGCAAAGATAACACAGTGTGACAGACAGAAAACAGGATTTCTGCAGCAACAAGGTGATTCCCAAAGAGCTGTTAGCTGAAAACTTGGCATATCTCAGCATGGTGTGCAGTGTGTCCTTAAAACATTTGAGGAAACTGGACAAGTGGAGGACAAAATAAGAAGTGTCAGGCCTAAAGAACTATCTACAGCAGATGAACAGGACCTGAAAGTGATGTCCTTAAGAAAGAGGAAAAAATCCAGCAAAGACCTGACACAGGAGCTGAGAGATGCATCTGGACCTTCAGCTGATCCATCTGCTGTTGGCCCAAGCCTCATCAGAAATGGGCTCCATGGAAGGGTGGCTGTCAGGAAGCCGTTCTTAAGGAAGGGAAACAGGGAGAAAAGGCTGAGCTGTGCCAAAGGACACAAGAAGTGGGCTGAAAATCAGTGGCAGCAGGTCTGATGGAGGGATGAATCCTCCCCAGAGCCCGGAGCTCAACATTACTGAAGCAGTGTGGGATCATGTTGGCAGAGAACGGAACAAAAGGCAGCCCACATCCAAAGAAGAGCTTTGGGATGTCCTTCAAGAAGCCTGGAGAACTATTCCTGAAGACTCCTTAAAGAGAGGACAGAAAGCTGTCTGAGAGGGTTCAGGCTGTGTTGGAGGAGAAAGGTCAAAGATCCTAAATGCTTTACTTCCAACAAACTTTGATTTTGTATGTATTCATGTTTGCAGATGGCTCGAGACTTTTGGACCGTACAGGATGGTGCCTCTAAATGGTCCATTGAAAAAATGCCCCTCCAAAAATAGGTAAAAAAACAACAAATAAAAGACGTTTTTGCTTGAAATAAGCAAAAAAATCTGCCAATGGAACTAGTGAAAATCGGCTTGTGAAGATTTCTTGAAATAAGATGTGATATTTAGGACTTTTGAGATTAAAGTGATCTTGAAATTAGCTTAAAAACCTCTTCAAATGTAAAAAAAAAAAAGCTTGTTTCATATGATATGTGACTCAAAACAATTTGTTTTCAAGACATTTTCATTTAACAAGATATTCCAGATGTATTGTCTTCCAACAAGTCCCTATATCTGGCTGAAATGGTACTTGTTAGGCAATTGTGTCTTATATTAAGTGTAATGAGATATTTTGACTAGAAATGAGACAAATATACTTGGTAAGACTTTGATTTTTTTCCAGTGTCCTTATTATCCACACGAAAGTCATGTAAATGGCTAAGAATCAGAGAGGAAACCCTTAAATGAGACCTGGATAAAGTCATTTTGGACAGGGTGAGGCTGTAATGGCTGCTGACCTCATCTAATCCTTGCAGGTAACCACATCAGTAGCCTACATCAGGAAGGTGCTTACATGCTGCATCACGCTGCGGATTTGACACGCAAATCATATGTTAAAGAGTCTGCCTCCCTCATTTGCGTTGTGGAAGCAGCATGATTGTTATTTGTCATTTCTGCTGGTTCGGTGTAGAAAAGGGGAACTGCCTGTTTTCCTCTGCGTGTTTATCCTCCCCGTCAGGTGGGGCGTTTCTGTCCAGGTGCGCAGGTACACAGGACGCAGCATCCTGCCGTTATACACACCTTTAGCAGCTCTAATGTTGCCACCATGGACAACATCAGGTGTATTGGAAGCTGTCTGCCACTGTTTTTCATGGCCGTCGCCTTCGACATCACCGGCCTGGTGCTGCTCTTCGTCGGGATATTCGCCAACCTGCGCCTCGACGGCCGCTTTTACGGAGACTTCTTGATCTACACCGGCTCTCTGATCATTTTCTTCAGCCTCGGCTTCTGGCTGATCTGGTACTTGGGGAACGTCCGGGTGTCTGAGAGTGACGAGCCGAAAAAGAGGAACAGCATCGTACAACTGGCCCGGAAAATATCTGAGAGGTTGAGCAAGAAGCTGAAGGGGGGGGAACGCGCGAAATGCGTCGTGGATGAGGATGAGGGCTGCAGCCAGATGGGGTCCCCTCCGCGCAAATCCGGCAAGGTGACATGGGGCAAGTCCACGGCTTACAGCAACGACGGGTATGACAGCTCCATGGACTCCCCGGATGTGCAGAAGAAGGTGGACTACACCTCCAAGAATGTCAACTTCTGATCTTTTATGTAGGGGAAATTCTGACTTCTGCTGATTTATAAGAAGAAGGAGATGCAACTGAAAGCCAATCAAAACTAACTGATTTATTACCCCCCCCCCCCCCCCCCCCCCCTCTCTCTCTCTCTCAGGAAGTCCTCGTTCTTCAGCTGCAACATTTTCAAATAATGTCCTTACACATTTCCCGTGGAAGAGGAGGAAAACAAGCACACTGTGGATGATAATTATTGGATAATGCCTCCAGAAGAACTGCTGTGAGCGCCTGTGAGTGCACACCGGGTCAGCTGGGCATGCAAATGTAGAATGTGGGACAACCATCCTGCACGGCTCTTTCTAGAAAGCCTCGTTGGAAGTAACTTTTAAAATCTGCCCCAAGCAAGAAACAAATTGACTTTTTTTTCTTTCTATTTAACAGTTGTTTTGATGGGGGCCTTTAAAGGAGCACATTTAGTTAAACACATTAGATCTAAAGGTGACTGCGGCCTTGAAGCATTTAGCAACTGTTTTAGAGATGTAAAATGTTTATTTTATGCTCATATGATGCATGGAGTTGTGTTTTAAGTGCGAGAACACTGCCATTTGCAGCTTAATATTGTCCTGATTGTAATTCCAGATATCAGTGCTTTATCACACTGAAAACATTCTTCTAATCTCCCAAAGCAGCAGGAACAGCGGCAGCTGAGACTGAAATATTCAGAACTTTTATTGCAGTTTCCTTTCTCAGACTTTTCGTGTCGATCCAACAGCAGTAAATGTGGAGGATTTCCCTTTATTGCAACTTAGTTTTCTGTTACGTGTAGCTGCTGCCGGATGAGAAAAGGCTGATGGTGTTTGCTGTTGGATGAGTGCTAAAAGCAACAGAAACACCGGTCAGACAGGTTTGGCCTCATGGTGCGGTGTTGGTTAAACAAACATAAAAATCCTCAACAGAGGCCTGATAACTGTACAAGGATGTTTTCAGTATCTCTTCTACTCACACTGAATATATGCATGAGGAATGTGTCTTAAAACATTTATATTTATGGACAGCAAAGCCTCAGTTTCCCTTACAGCTCTGCCAGCTCAGAGTCGGCCTGGCTGACTGCTCAGCTCCCTTTAAACAATGCCCAGACTAAGTAACAGTAAATACAAGCTCGTTTATCTCTGCTGTGTGCACTGGCTGTCATATGACAACAGGACAGAGTCCCAGCTGGGGAGGAGACTGAAAAAGTGGTGGCTGGAGCTGTCAAACAAGGCGCTTCTGGAGAAGTTGCGTTAATTTCTCCTTTTTTTTTTTAAAATCAGTTTTATTTATATAGCGCCAAATTAAACAAATGTCATCTCAAGGCACTTTATTAATAAAGTCCAATTCAAGCCTATTTGAATTCAATTCATTGTAATAATAATTAATTTCAAAATAATCCAATTCATTCATATAGAGCCAATTCAAAAACAATTTCCCAGCTAAGGAAACCAACAGATTGCACCGAAACTTGTCTTCAGTCCAATCTCCCGTCCTGAGCGTGCCTGAGGCGACTGTGGAGACTGATAACTGAAGGCTCTGCCTCCCAAACTGGCAGCTGGTTCCACAGAGAGGGGCCTGATAACTGAAGGCTCTGCTTCCCAAACTGGCAGCTGGTTCCACAGAGAGGGGCCTGATAACTGAAGGCTCTGCCTGCCAAACTGGCAGCTGCTTCCACAGAGAGGGGCCTGATAACTGAAGGCTCTGCCTCCCAAACTGGCAGCTGGTTCCACAGAGAGGGGCCTGATAACTGAAGGCTCTGCCTCCCAAACTGGCAGCTGGTTCCACAGAGAGGGGCCTGATAACTGAAGGCTCTGCCTCCCAAAATGGCAGCTGTTTCCACAGAGAGGGGCCTGATAACTGAAGGCTCTGCTTCCCAAACTGGCAGCTGCTTCCACAGAGAGGGGCCTGATAACTGAAGGCTCTGCCTCCCATTCTACTTTTAGAAACTCTGGGAACCTCAAGTAAACGTGCAGTTTGGGAACGAAGTGCTCTGTTAGGAAAATATCTTATAATGAGATCTTTAAGACATAGCGCTCGGTCATTAAGAGCTTTTTTGACTTCACAATAGGTGTCGCTATGGTGACGCACGAGCAGGGAATTATTAGATGTTTTAGGGGGAAAAAAACCCACAAAATGTCTCTCTGAACTCCCGTGAGGCTTTTAATGATGTGACAGAAGATGCTGGGCAGCAGTGTTGCTGGTTTCATTAGCTGAACATAAAGCTCAGCCGGGGCTTGATTAATTACAGCGAGCGTGTCACCATGTAAACACAAACCTCAGCAGCTGATTATGTGCATAACTCTGTCACGCTGCTGCGTCACGCCGTTGCGAAACAGGTCGGGCCTGCGTAGGAATGAAGGTGAGCCTTTTAATGGGAAGCGCAGCCCGCGGTTCTGGTCTTTCCACTTCATCTTGTTTTAATGAAGGAAATGTAAGGTGTGCTGTGAGAGAAAAGGAATGAGCTGAGAGACGGGGGAAGCACTTCTCTGGGGAGACTGCTCGCTCTGACATCCACCTTTCTGCCTCGCCTGGTCCAGCCATGGAGCAGGGGAAGTGCACCACCTTCTTCCTGTCCCTCGCCGTGATTATGGACATCGTCGGCCTCCTCCTCTTCTTGATCGGGATCTTCGCACCCTTGCGTTTCTGGGACTTTTTCGTGCTCTCCGGACCCCTGCTGATCTTCCTCAGCCTGATTCTCTGGATATTCTGGTACATGGGGAACCTGACTGTATCCGAGGAGGAGCTCAGCCTGATCAAACATGACATTTTGTGACTGCGCGGCACGGTTCGATCGAAGCTGGACCGAGTCAAATCCGGCCGAGGCGCCGGATTGTCCCACGAGGACGAGGAAGGAATGAAAATGAAGCAGATGCTGGATCAAAAAATCCTGAATTTGTCGAGCTGAGGTCCTCTGGAGCCTCAGTGCTTCCACGTGAGATAAACCAAATCCAGGAAGGACACGTTTGACTAATCCCTTTGACTTGATGGTAAAAGAACGGTGGAAAGTATCTCTGCGCTTTTATTGGAAGGAAGCTTTTAAAAACTTTTGCCTTATTGGTCTTATTGCTGTGAGATGATATTTAACGAACATTTGAGCGCGTCTTTGCACATTCGTGTATGACTGATAAAGCTTTTGAAATGAGTAACTAAAAACATGCTTTTAACCCTCCTGTTGTCTTAAACTATCTTTGTCCAACTTGAAATGTTATGACTTTTCCTAAAGGGAGCCCATCATTAGAAAAAGTCACACTTTATTTTTGTTTATGTTCCCATGTGGGCTGTACACCACTAGGGTACAAAGATTGTCTTATGGGTCATTTGTGACCCGTGAATTATAAAAACATTTAAACACCAGAAAAAAGTTCACTGTTTTTTTCCCCTTTCAACATAATTAATTCAGAAGTAATTACTTCACATTTATACAATAGCAATAATAAACCTTTATTATGTAAAAGAAAACTGAGAAAACAAGAAAACTGTTGGTCCAGCTGACAGTTGGTTTGTGGTAAAAAAAAAAAAAAGTGTGATCCTGAAAACTGCTGATTGTCTTTTTGTATTGTTTAACAAAAAATACATGATAAAAAATGTATTGAATTGAGTTGAATAGATAAATAACAGGTGGTTTCATCATACAAAGTAGATTTTGGATTTAAAATTCAATTAAGTTGCTTTATTTTGGGGCTTTGGTAGGGCGGGGCATTTTTGACCCATAGGACAAGGGGAGCAAACAGGATGTTAAGGGTTAAAAACTCTTTGTGAGGCTGCTGCTGAAAACTGGACCAGCCAAACTGGCACTGTAGGTTTTTGTTTTGGTGACTTCAGTGAGATCCACCCACATACCGCCGTATGTTGAGAAGCAGGAAAACAACGACAAGCTTTAGCAATTAGGACGTGTGCTTCACACTGGAAAAAAATCAAAGTCTTACCAAGTATATTTGTCTCATTTCTAGTCAAAATATCTCATTACACTTAATATCAGACACAACTGCCTAACAAGTACTATTTCAGCCAGATATAGGGACTTGTTTTAATACAATACATGTGGAATATCTTGTTAAATGAAAAAGTCTTGAAAACAAATTGTTTTGAGTCACATATCATATGAAACAAGCTTTTTTTTACATTTGAAGAGGTTTTCAAGCTAATTTCAAGATCACTTTTAACTCAAAAGTCCTAAATATCACATCTTATTTCAAGAAATCTTGACAAGCCGATTTTCACTAGTTCCATTGGCAGATTTTTTTGCTTATTTCAAGCAAAAACGTCTTTTATTTGTTGTTTTTCTTAATTATTTTTGGAGGGGCATTTTTTTCCAGTGCAGTTGGTGCACGACAGTCAGAGAAGAGACTGAAACTAATACTCCTCCTCCACACCCGAACCATTCCCAGCTTTAATCAGCACTCAAGGCTCCATTAGCTCCCTCAGACATGGGGAGTATTATTAATGTGTGCATTTGGTTCCTGCCCCTGAGAGAGGAAATGGAGAAGAGGCGTAATGGGTCTCCTCCAGAAGAGATGGAGGCCCTGCTGCTCAGCTCTTCCTCTCCCACAGGACGCCACTCTCACCCAAGTTGTCTTGATGCTATATGTTGTTACAGTCTTAATCACAGCTGTGCTCGTCAGGGCGTGACAGTGGCTCCCGTGAGAGAGGCATATCAGAAGAGGCTTCCCTGTGAGAACAGGAGGCTCAAGTTTCCATCCTGGTTTGTTAGCACAGCGTGATAAAGCACAACGCTGCGTGAATGTGGTTGGAAAGAGCTTTGACTCGTGGTTGGTAGCCATTAGCGGTTAGCATTGCTCTTCCTGGACTGGAGAGAAAATGGGCCTGGCTGTCACCGGAGGATAAAGAGCTCACCACAAATACACCGGAAAGCACGAGAAGCTCAGACGCGAGACAAATTAACGAGAAGATGCTTCAGATGTCTTCAAAGGCTTTTAATATCTTAACTCTGAAATCCCTTTAATCATGTTGTTGCTTTAGAATTTTATCAGAAGAGTTTATTAATGTAGTATCAGAAAAGGATGGAGCCGTGATTATCTGCATTCTGTCACTGCTGATAAACACCGCAGATTAACCTGTGCTTCGGCAGGGCATGAAGTGGCAACACTCTCACAACTTATCTCCTTCAGAGCAGCTCGAAATGGCTGATAGCTTCATGATGTCATCTGGAAATCTTGGAGCTTCTGGAAAGGTGGATGTCTCCCTCCAGTGGTTGGTGTGAGCTAAGCTTCCGGGGTGTTATGGGTGATTCACAGGGCTCAATCAACTCCTCTCAAAGAGTAAATTGAATATAAAGGTATATATAAAACTAGGATGTGTCAATTTAGATCAATATGATACGACTGTATTTGTTCCTTTTGAAATTTAAATGTCATGTCATGTGTATAATGATACAAATATGAATAAATTATGTAACTTAAGGTGTGGTTGAATTAAATCTGTGTAAACTTATACCTGAAACTTCTTAAATATATGTGTCAACACATAATTTGGTAGTTATTTTCGGGCACAAATCACGTAATTTTGTTGTCAAAGTAAATAACTTCAGATAACTTTGTCACTGTTCCATGCTGTGGAGGTGGGATAGATATGAGTTTAGCTACAGAGTTCATTCAGAGTTCAGGCACAAACTCATCATGACTAGATTTGGAGAGATAATGTGACAACGACTGCAGTCCTATGCATACGTCCTGAGACACCTTCTCCTTTTAAACATTGATGAGAATAAATACAGTATATAAGACAGTAAGTCAAAGAAGCTTCTCAGTCAGGATTCATCCCTCCATCAGACCTGCTGCCACTGATTTTCAGCCCACTTCTTGTGTCCTTTGGCACAGCTCAGCCTTTTCTCCCTGTTTCCCTTCCTTAAGAACGGCTTCCTGACAGCCACCCTTCCATGGAGCCCATTTCTGATGAGGCTTGGGCCAACAGCAGATGGATCAGCTGAAGGTCCAGATGCATCTCTCAGCTCCTGTGTCAGGTCTTTGCTGGATGTTTTCCTCTTTCTTAAGGACATCACTTTCAGATCCTGTTCATCTGCTGTAGATAGTTCTTTAGGCCTGACACTTCTTCTTCTGTCCTCCACTTGTCCAGTTTCCTCAAATGTTTTAAGGACACACTGCACCCCATGCTGAGATATGCCAAGTTTTCAGCTAACAGCTCTTTGGGAATCACCTTGTTGCTGCAGAAATCCTGTTTTCTGTCTGTCACACTGTGTTATCTTTGCTGTTTTTCACACATGCAGCTAAAGAAATGGGAACAAATCTTAATTCCAGTCTAAAACCCACAAAGAGCTTCTAGATTATTCATTTCTGGTGGCATAAAACAGTTTAATCATTTCATTTATATGAATTGTTCCATAATTAGTCATTAGATTATATCTTACATTCCTTTTTTGAGCTTTAAAATGAATCTCATTCACTTTTCTTGATGTTGTATAACATATAATTCTTCTTATTGTCTGTTTTTTCCTACTTTTCTACTTTTAGACGTGATAACATTCTTTTTTGGGGGGGATTAGGATTCTTTTAAAACTGAATTTCTTATATTAATTTGACTCTTTTGGTAACTGAAAGCAGTTTTAACATAAATGTACAAAAAAGTTGAAACTATGAAGCTGGGAACAAAATGCCTAAATATACAATTTAAATTTGGTTCTTTGCTAAGTTGTCTGTTGTGTGTTGACACAACACTGGTTCATCTCTTGAGTTAGCTTTTTTTCTGTAGATTTAATGTATTTTAATGCCATCATAAACACTTAAACACGGCTGGAGGATCCCAGTTGCCTTTGGGCGAGAGGCAGAAAGCAGCCTGGAGAGGACGCCATTACAATGAGACAAGTATGAGGCTCATTAATCACTAGCTAACTCATGTCAATTTTTTTTCTTTTTAAGACTTATTCAAATACAAGACAAGTGAAAGTAGTTCTGTAAACCTCAAGCTTGTGACAATAAGCATTTACAAGCGTTTGTGCAGGACTGTTTCCTGTCGGTAATCCTGTGTTTCATGTTATCAGTCAGCTGTTGCATAAAAGAAGGAAAAGCTTGTGTTAATTGTTGTAAAACTAGGTGTTCATGTGCAAGCTTTCCTCATTTGAGTCCTAAAACTGTCAACTCCTGTTAACAATGATTTTTAATTCACGAGCTCCCTCATGACAACACGCAGCTTCCCTTTCTGTTGCATGTTCACACATGTCCTGGAAGGTCCTAAAAGGAAGGTGTGTGCAAAATAATTCACACAATTTCAAATCTGCTGTCACTTTAGCACAGTACTGATGTTTATTACATCATCACAGTACATTAAGTGTCTTAATAAATGATGTCACGGTAGCTGCATTGTGCTAAACTGAAACAAAATCCAAAATAATTTCCAATTCAGTCGTTTATATTTCAGAGAAAATCTGCTTTGGGGCGTGTCTGGTTGTTGCTGCACCCTGTTGCCATGGAAACATTTGATATAATGTAAGTAGGGTGATCAGATGGATAATGTTTTGCATTTTAATTTGCTCAATGTTTCTAAAGTTAACACTGCAGGATGGTTAGTTGATGAGTCGGTCGCTCTGGGGAAAAATAAATAAATATATATTATATTACATATTTCTTAACTATGTATCTTAACTCCCTAAAGTTTTAGGGTTTATATCTTAAATTACATTTGCGCTAAATTAAAGGGCACTTTTTACTTTAATCCATAAAATAATCACAAAGTATATACGTAAATTAGTATTAAAGACCGATTTTTATTCATAGAAATGTGTGAAAAGTATGATTGAGAATACAATAAATAAAATAATAACGTGTTAATGACATATTGCTTTATTGATGGCGGCATTTTTGCATTTTTTTGTATACTTATAAAACTATTCATGTACTTATTCATAAAGTAAACTTTATTTGACGAATCAAGGATGTAAATTAATTCTTACACAGCCACAAAAGTACAATAACAATAAAAATGTGGCTGTTAAATAATCATTACCATACTTTAAGTAAACAAAGGATTAGTCTGACTGCAAATACACCCGAGCATGCTTACATTTAATAAACTTTGCATATTTATTCATTCAAACAGGGAAAATCTAATGTGAAACTCCATATAAATCCCACAAGTAAAACCAGATTTACCAATCTGTGGATGCATTCCAGCAGAAACCTGAAGACAACTGCCAGATAAGCTGATGGCAGCCAACTGAAATAATCGGCATTTATCCCATACAGGTCGGCAGAATGTGGTGATAAGACTGCACCAGTCACTTTTTCCAAAAACAAAAAGGTATACACGAGTGGAATAAGGTTATTGGTCAAAGTTCAGAAAGCTGCATTCAAATTAAACACATTCATGATGTTTATCTTTATCCTTTGTGTTTATTTCTTAAGTTTTAGACTTTATCTACTCTATCTTTAGACTACTTTTCAGCACTGGCAACATGTCCCACACAAACAGCCTTTGTCCCACCTCCTTCTCCATGTAACACAGAACAGCTGCAGCCAGATGCCCCAGGACCAGAGGGAAGAATGGTTCTGCTCTAATGTGTTATGCATGATTGTAATCACTTATAAAGTGTATAATAAACTCTGTAAAGTGTATAATAACGTCCTTTAATGTGATACTGGTGCACTGTAAACATGACCTATACGGAGAGGGTTACCCTTTTTGTGACTTGATCCCAGATCGTGTAATTATCACAAAGATTTAGCATCTTTTAAGCCCCATAAAGGGGTAAAGTGTCTTTGAAGCGGCTGCATGTCATGTTAAATGTTTTGTAATTAGCCACAAAATGTAAACGGTGCACTTGGTGCTGCAGGATGTGGAGGTACAAACGATTTGTCTCCTCTTTTTGGTGCCTTTTTTTTTCTTTCGGATGATCCGAACCAGAATCCCGCAAGCTGTTTGCATTAAGCAGTGTGAGCAGACACCCTTAAAGCCAGATTACTTCCTTCTCTGGGGGTGTAATCGACTACGAACAGGCGCTCAGCTACAGTTACAGTTACTCAGCCGTCTCACCGGACCTGTGTTTGGATGCACAGGAGAGATTTCACGTTATTGATTTAAGTATCTCAGACGCAGCCATGCTTTGGAGTGGTCCAGGCATTTTTGCCACTTCATCATAAATGCAAGCATTGCTGAATCCACTGCATAGATGTGTGCAGGTTACCTGGATGGTGATTTGGTCATAATTCCAGGATATTATTATTTGAGCAAAGGAACAGTCTATGAGTTCACACAGTCTTAGACGGCTGATTTTTGTCACAACTGTGACGTCTGACAAAAGAAACTGAAAAATATGAGTGCAAGCAGCCACATGAACACTATCTCTTTGCTGTTTTTTACTAAAAGATGCAAAAAGATGGAACTTTGGAGCATGTACATGCTAAAAACCTACTTATTTAGGATTGCTTTTAATACCCAGTAGTATGATGACACTTTTATCTTATTTGATTGTGTTATATTTTATTGCTTTCACTGTTCTTTTATTGTTTTTATTTGTTTTTACTTATTCTTCTCTTTATTTATTATCATTAAGCACTTTGGTACACCGTAAGGATTGTCTGTAAAGGGCTGTACAAATAAAATACATTTACACTTACACTTACAGAGCACCTGGGCCCATTTGAGGCTAGATGAGTGATCCCCAACCACATTATCTGGGTGTGTTAGGCTTGATTTGGAATGGTTTTGGTCGAACTGGATCACTTCTCAAAAAGCCAGATCCTTGGTGTTTACACAGAAAGTGTAAATAGATGTCATAGAGTGGTTCTCCCTGCTGTAACGGGGCCTGCAGGCGGTGCAGAGGAGCTCAAACCTGCATGGAAATAAAGAGGTCTGCGCGTACGGGCAACAGGGTTTGTTTGTATTGATCACCTCAAAGATATCTAACCTCATAATTAAAAAGTAACAAGATGCTGCAAAGGGAGCGTCGTCAAAAACCAGGCGTGGATCACGTAGTGGAGCCGGAAGGCCATCGTGCACCGTGGCTTTGCGCTTGCTAAGCCGGGGAAACCGAGGGCGGCTTAATCACACAAACACCCACATTTCACGGAGCCGTGTCTTTGTCGGGGTACAAGATTGGTCGCCACATTTCGACGCACTATCGCGGATTATCCGTTATCTTTAACTGCAGTGATTACTGCGACTGATTGCACGTGTAAAACCAGTCGATCCGCTCCGGCCCGCCGCCTCTTCACTCTCCCCGGACAGCATATGCGCGTCCTGCTACCCCGCAACCGACCTTGGATCCGTCCTCGGATTAATTCTCGCGTCTGATTGGACGCAGCGTCACAGCGCCGTCGCCTCCGCGGCCTCTGATTGGTCGGGGCGCCTGTCAGTTAAGACATATCCACCCTTGCCAGTTTGGTTGGACCTCTCCGCTACCTTTTCTCTCGGCGGTGGGTCGGAGCCGCTGTCCCTGGCCTCGCATGTTTCCCTCTAGATTCCTGTATTGAATTCGATGCCCCTCTTGTAGATTTACTTTATTTATACCCCCCCCCATCTGAAGCCCCATCTTTTTTTTTTTTTTTTAGTTATTTACAAAAAAAGCTTTAACCCGAACATGGCTGTGGTTAGCGGATCGTCTGGGCCGGTTGCCCGGCTCGAGGGCCGTGAATTCGAATACATGATGAAGAAGCGGTCGGTGACCATCGGCCGGAACTCCTCCCAGGGCTCCGTGGACGTGAGCATGGGTCACTCCAGCTTCATCTCGCGGAGGCACCTGGAGATATTCACCACCAGCGACGACGGCGCCGGCGGCGGGGATTTCTACCTGAGGTGTCTGGGTAAAAACGGGGTGTTTGTGGACGGAGTGTTCCTTCGACGAGGCGCCCCTCCTCTGCAGCTACCACGAATGTAAGTGCCCCCCCTCATCCTTCTCTCTCTCCCGGACAACATGTGGACGCTAGCAACAGTAGCCCGAAGGCTAAAGTTAACAGTCAACAACATTTGGGGGGGTTTATATCGGCTAGCTTAGGGATGGTGAAGACCACGTGTTTTAGCATGTTAGCAACAACTCAACAACTCCGCATCCTGTTTCCAAAGCCGTTTTTCTCTTTGTTGACATTCTTCTTAGTAACCGTGTAAATTAGCCGCCCGCCGTCATCCCACCCGGACCCCCGCATTCCTCCCAGTCCCCCCCCCCCCCCAGCTCGGCTTTAGCCGCATTCCTCTGCGGTTGTGTTAAAGCTAATTAACCCAAAGTGACCGCATCTGTTCGCTGTGCGTTCATATTGATTAGAGTTTTTATTTTTTTTTGCAGTCACGCGCGCACAACCCCTTAAATAAATAAAGAAATAATTCTCTGGTGAAAGTGTAAACAGTGCTCGTGGTAGTCGTAGCCTCCCGGTGTTTTTTTGAATGGAGCTCCTCTCTCGACCCCTGAACGTAAACAAACCAGCCCGTCCCCGCCCTGCTGGCTCACAGCGGCACGACCTGCAAGCACCGTGACCTCCAGCGCGCTCAACCCAAGGTGTGCGCGTGCGTGCTTCATCAATAATCATCTGTCACTCACTAGTAAACAATCACCTGAGTCTCATGCTCACACCTTGTATTATTGTCAGCTTGTAGCCATTGTTAAAGGTTGCTGATGCATTCCTTCTTTTATTCAGTTTTATTCCAGTAAATATCTACTGCTTGGGTTGGTAAAGTTACAGTTAAAAAAGATAAATGAGTTTAATCTCCATTGTGGTGATGAACTGCTTATCATTATAAACTGAATATATCCGGATGTTTTTTCTGTTTATTAACACAGAAAATGGGTTTAATAGTAGATGGGAAACCATTTTCTCTCAGCAGACTGTTCTTTCAACTTCCCAAAAGTGAAACCTGGTGACGTTGTTGTCTTTAAATAACTGTAAATCAGATATTAGAAGGTCTTACACTGTTTTTTAGATAGGAACGACATTAACACGCCCTTCATCAGTCTCTCTTGCAGGCTGTTTGAGGATGGGTGCAGCATGACATGTTTGATTTTTTTTTTCAGAGCAGGTCTTTGAAGAAAATTGCTGAGATTTCTCCTTTTTTATGCGATTAAAAGGCAGGTGCAAGGGGAAATGTAATGCCGTCGTCTAAATTTGCTTTAAAGAAACCCAAACTGCTTTAAATAATCTGTGTGAAACTGCAACTTTTGGTGAAATTTTGCAGGGAAGTTGGAGAGGGAATGTCTGAAAGCACCGGCTGATGATATAGGGCTTTTAAACTGTAGGGAAATAAGAAAACCTCTTCTTCTTGTGCATGAAACACGCTTCTTTTATCTGTTTTAAATGACTTTAACGATGTCCTGCAGGTTTGTTGTTACCTGTGCATCTAGTTAAAAGTTTTTTCTCCATTTACTGTGAGTTATCTGAGATATTTAGGTCCACTTTCTTCTAATATCTGACCGAATTGAGGCCCAGCTGCACACAGAATGAAACCAACAAAGGCAAAACGAGACGATTCGACTCTCACGGTGACATTTGACGGTTAAACAGACGCAACCACGTACAGGTTGTAAACTTCAGATGTGGTATTTGATTTAAAAACCAGGTTGTTTACATTTTGTCCAGACAGATTTGTTCAGTCATGTAAACAGACGTGCCAGCTTCTGCCAACACCAGTCAGACTTTGCACACTTTGCTCAACTATTGTGCAACTCCCTTCGATATGAAGCCATGTTTCTGACACTGTAGAAACAGAAAGGTCGACGTGTTTTGACTTGATGCGGCTCCTAAACTCGCCCTGTGCGCCCTTAATGTTTTCTGCAGCTTCACGCCCCGCTGAGCGAGGCGTTTAAAGGCACATTTCAGTGTTTGTACCACCAGGAACCAGAAAAAAAAAAGCAGTGGTGTCAGATTCTCATATCGATCAGACCGACCGCCAGTAAGGAGCTTTTAATCAGTCTCTGTTACACCGACTTCCACGAGTGAGACGCCACACCCGGCAGGGGCTCACATGCTTTACTGTAATCCCCCCCGAGCTTTGAGAAGACCCTGAAACACGCCACGCTCTCTGCGTTAAGACGGCTGCAGCTGAGGAGGCAGATTGACGGCGTGAGAGAACTCGCTGAGCCGTGGCTCTGGGATCAGGTCGCTTGTATTCCAGGGATTCCTCTTTGGTGATGTAAACACAGCCAGGAGAAAGCAACAGCCTTCCCTCCCCCCCTTTCTCCCCCCCCATCCTCTCCCACACCCACAAATTCCCCCCCAAGTTCTTCCTATTTCTCTGCCCTCTCTTGTTTACATTCTCTTTTTTTCGCCGGGCGGGCGGGTGGGGGTGAAATTGAAGGGAAAGCTTTCAGCTGAACAAGCTTTGTTTGTTGCTGTCCTCGCAGCTTAGCCGCATAGCAACTGTGCGTTATTTGGAGTTTGGAGCTTCATTGTTCTTGCGAGAGAAAATGGGTTATAAAGAGGCTTCTGTAATGGCACACAGGAGAGGGTTGTTCCACAACAAACGCACAAATCCACACAGATCTGTGAATTCAAACGCATTGCAGCCCTAATTGTTATAAACTTAAAGACCTTTTACAGAAGTTTGAACCATTGTAACTTTTTTAGATGGTTCAGGCTTTATTTTGCATTCACAGAAATCTAAAATAAATCAAATTGTTTATCTTGTTGAAGCTGCAGCTAACATTTTCCTTATCTAATAACCGTCATATTGTTTTATCGATTAATCACCGCGTTCCACAGATAAAGGGAAACTCTCCCATCGCTACTCCAAAGGGCTTCGATAAAACTTTCAGTCCACAAAACAATTACTTGGTGTATTAGTGTTAAAATCAATGTGTTCCTTCGCCTGAAAGGTTGAGTTGTTATTATTATTAGAGATGTTAATGTGATGGTGCCATCGCACCTTTTTCAGTGCAGGTGGATGTGTTATTATATGAGCGTCAGTCCTGGTTTTACACTCTGCGAGTGACCTGTAAATAATTGGTGGCGTGGGGGGGGAGTCAACTAAAGGAAAAATGAGCAATGTTACATCATATCCGGGAATACTCCAGTCATTCCTATAATGCCGGCTCAGACCGGAAGCAGCGGGTGAGTCACGTCATTTTATCTCCGGCAGGTCAGGTGGGATTTGTAAAATTTCCTGGCATAGTTGTAGGAAACGGGCTTGGTCTTTTTAACGGGACACAAAGCAAACAAAGCGTTTTTTCTCGTGTAAATATCTCTAATTTGGTGCGATATTGCAGTTAAAGCTCTAATACCTCACAATCTGTGTGTAAAAGTTGATATTTTAACGTGTTTCTGTGTTCATCGACAGCGGGATGACGTGCAGACGGCATTTTTTTTACTGTGAATTGATAGGTTTTCTTGTCCAGACGTGGCCTGTTGTTCAGTGTTGGATGCATTTTTATTCACGGAGCTTCCATTATTATCCATACCTTCCTGAAAGGGGTACGAGCAGAATGAAAGCGTCTCCCCTCAGCAGTCTGGCTCCAGGAAGCGTTTCAGTCTCCTCCTTTGAGCAGAAATGCTAATTTGAGATGTAGGTGTCGGGGATGCAGAACTCTCAGCAGATGCCAGCCCTGGCAGAAAAAAGCTGCTGTTCCTGGCAGCCGTCAGCTGAGTGAGAACCAGTTTCTGTGCGCTCTGTCTCCGTCTCTGTCTCCAGGGTCTCCAGGCAGCCTGATCCCAGCAGCCACTGGACACTTCTTCCTGTTCGGTGCTGTCAGATTGTTGCAGACTCCTCTAAAGTTTCTCTTTTGCTTTGATTCTAACTTCTACTGCGAGTCTGTTATCACGGAGGCCAGAGTTTTACTCGCATACAAAAGAAAGCCGTAAGATTTCTCTTTCTGTTGGCGACGCTCCGGCATTCCTGAGTCCATTTTGTTGGTTGCTGGAGCTCCGCTCCCCTTTTTCTTCACCTCTGCTCGTCAGATGGAGACGTGAGGGGTGGAGGCTTTGCTGTTGGCTTAAAGAAGCACTTTATTTATCTTATCATCCGTGATTATCTCAGTTAATGATTAAATTAACCTGGATCCTAACCTTGAATAATACAGATAATTCAGATAATTTGCCTCTTTTATTGGCATCTAATACCGCAATAAAGATTTTTTAAAAAGGTATTTTAGTGCATGTAAATGAAACAAGATGACAGACCATAAAAGCCTTACCTTAATCATACAGTTGACTACATACAGCTTCATATTTCTGATTAACTCGAGCGGATTCTTTGCAGGAGTTTGACCGTCGGCTCTTATTTTGAGGGCTTTTGTACAGAAAACCAATGTGAAGAACCAGCAGCAGCTGTGGGCCCCCCTGCACATTGTGCCCCAATGTCTGGTGGGGGGGTAAATGGGGCACTTGAAGACGTTGCAAAGACGACCTACAACCTGCCTGCTTAGACATGCAGTCGGTGCACATTGCAAATAACTTTGCATTATGGGAGGGAGGGAGGGAGGGAGGAGTAGCCCCTGCAGGATTTAACAGGATAAAGAAGTCACACACAGGTCATTATTAGTTCAGTTTACGTTCACACACGGGCAAAGCTTTTCATTTTAAACCAGCACAGCGTGTGGATGGTTTTGTCCGGCTTTTATGATGCATTTAAGTCTCAAACGTGGAAAAACAAGCCAGTTGATTTTACATTAATGTAGGTCAGCGGAGCTCGTTGACCCTCACTGCGGTGCTTGTCGCAGACAGACCCAGCACTGATTCAACACGATGGATTGTCTTAATCTGAGAGAGCCAGCTGTTCGAGATGCACCAAAAAGACGAGATGCGGATGCTCCCGACCTTCCCCACAGCTGCTCGGTGTGTGCGGGGGCGCCGAAGTGGATGGCTCTGTGGGTCCCTATGTTTTTCAGATTAGGGCTGTTTGTTGCTAATTCAATAAATCTCTTTTCCCTTTTTCATTTAGCTTCAAACCAAAGTTTGCCCTGAACAGTGGTCAGTGAGATGCTCATCGAATATTATAATATCGAATGAGACGAGAGAAAAAAGGCTCAACTCTGTCAAAACACTGCAAAAAAACATGGAAATTTAACATTTCTGCAAGTTTTCACCCTACTGTTTATGTGTTTAAGTGAAAAGTAATGATAAGCATGTAAAATGAGTGTCACTTTAAGTTTTAATGTCTTCTTAAGTCCATAAAGTTAGAGAAAAATATAATAACTGGTCCAGTTCCTCGTCAGTTAGTGCCAAAAACACAGAATCTGACTGATTGAAGTCATGCTTCCTGCTCATTTCCTTCAGGTAAAAACTCCCAGCCAGCGCTGATTAAACTCGGTGTCATCAAGGTTATTCATTTGTTTCATTTTAATTCAAACTTCCATGTGAGAAATAAACTGGCTCCTTTGTGAGATGGGTGGTGATCCCCTTTAACTTCAGGTGCCTCCGCTGAGTGATGGATGAGAACTGTTTCCACTGTGAAACAGTCAGCAGATCCTGCAGATAAACTTCTGTCAAATGCAGCCTCTTTGTAGCTAAATTGAATAGCTGCACTGTATTTAATATGTTCAAATTAAATGCAGTTTGCTGCAGTTCAAAATGGCCAAAAGGCGCAGCAAACCACTGGAAAGTGGAGCTGCTTTGTCGTTTCAGGGTACATTTGACTCATTACTGAGAATCCTTTCACAACTAACTTTTGAATTCTCCCAGTAAATGATTTAGTCCACATTGTGCCTGATTTTGAACCAGTTTGCATGTAAACATTTTATGGAGAAAACATCCTGAACCATTTGCTTGACTTCTCTCTGGAGCCAATAAGAACTTCCACTGATGTAAGGCCAGTTTATTTGTAGAGCACAACTCAAAGTGCTTTACAGCTACATAAAATCACACGAAGGCTGAGTGTCATCTGCGTATTAGCTGGCCTAATGTACAGATTGAACAATAGGGGTCCCAGGATTGACCCCTGAGGAACCCCACAGGTCATAGCCATTTGGTCTGAGACACAGTTACAGATTTCAACAAAATACTTCCTGTCCTCGAGATAGGACTTGAACCAGTTTAAAGCACGACCAGAGATTCCCACCCAGTCTCCTAACCTCTGTAATAAGATCGCATGGTCAACTGTGTCAAAGGCAGCACTCAGGTCCAGCAGAACTAAGACTGTGACTCTACTTGCATCTGTGTTCAGGCGGATGTCGTTTGTCACCTTGATCAGAGCTGTCTCAGTGCTGTGGTGGGGCCTAAAGCCTGACTGGAAAGTATCAAAAGCATTGTTAGACAGGAGAAAGTCACTAAACTGTTTGTATACAACTTTTTCTAGGACTTTGCCTAAGAATGGCAGGTTTGATATGGGCCGGTAGTTGTTCAGTACTGTGGCATCAAGATTGCTCTTCTTTAGAAGAGGCTTAATGACAGCCGTTTTTAAGGCCTTTGGAAATGTTCCAGTCTGGAGTGAGATGTTGACTAGATGAGCAAGTTGTGGTAACAAACTGCTCAGCACAGACTTTAGGAATCTAACAGGCAACTCATCTAGGCAGCACTTTGATGAACTCAGACTGCAGATGATCTCTGACTGTTGTGTCAGTAACAGGTGTGAAATGTGTCAGCTCTAGGTGTCTAGCTGGCTGCAGAGTAGTTATTACTGTTGTGGAAATTATTGCATTTTTAATGCCTTGAACCTTGTCATTAAAGATTAATGAAACATTAACGCATTACACTTGGATGTAGAAATGATTTCTAAAGGCAGTGAAACTGGAGGGTTTGTTCATCTGTTTACTGTAGGATTTCAGAAAAATTACTCATTCAAAGTCTGGTTGAACACACATAGCTTTTCTCTGTAAACCTCATAATGAACCTGGAGCTTTCGGCACTCCCTTTTCTGTGCCCTGACCGACTCTTCTTTCCTCCATGGCGCCCTTTGCTTACTTTTAACCATTCTAACCTTGACAGGAGCAATGGTATCCCAAACATTTAAGAGACTTGATGTGTAAGAGTTCAACAGAACACGGGGGGGTTCCCAAACCTAATCTTTTGGATAAACTGCGTCCCTGAGCTGTCATTTATGAGTTTTCTCTGAACGACTGCAGACCCAGCTGCTGGTTTGGGTCGAAGAAAACACCGAAATGATGGCGACATCCACATTTTGAGATAACAGCACCCTTTGAAATGAGCACATGTGGAGTGTTGCCCTCCGCTGTGGGTGGGCTCAGTCACATGCCGAGTTAGACCAAACATTTCAAGGACAGCAGTGCAGTTTAGCTGCTTTTTATGGCCTGCATCCACGTGCACATTCAAGTGCCCTGTTAGGACCAAACCTTCCAAAGCAGTGCACACAAGTGAAAGTAATTCAGTGAAATCAATAAAACAATTCTGTGGTGGTTTGTAAATGGTGATATATAAAGTATGGGAGATTGTCTTATCTCCATTTTGAATGAGGCGTACAGCAGGGTACAAAAGCCAACAAGTGCCCAGGATGAAAGGATGAAGCTGCCCTTAACCATTTGCAAATTTATCTACATACAAATGCATCAAATATCCAATGAAATTGTAAAAATGGGAGCTGTAAATGTCAAACAAGGACGGCCATACATAAGACAATCACTAAACTAGCCGTAGAGCTTTTTAATACTCAGAAGAGGATAAAGGTGTTAAAGAAACCAGACTTTTGAATGACGTGTAAACGCGTTCCTTTGGCTGAAATCCTTCACTTAAAGCTGGACTAAAGTCCAGATAATGCAGTTTGGGGATTTTATCACACCTGCATGTATACAGCCGGCTACACTAAAATGAGCCTGAGGGGTCTGCACATCCTCCAAAGTGACACCCATTCACTTTTTTTAAGGAAATATGTGTCGGTACGTTGTCAGAATCCCAAAAAAAGCTCCTGATTCACACATTTTTAGTTAAACAAGTCAGAAAATGTAGATTACGTGTCACCTCGCGGCCACTTAAAGCTTTTCCAGACTCTCATAAAGAAGGATGTTCACACAGAGAAAGTTAGAAGCTATGAAACGTCCTCTCACACAGTCGGCGGCATCGGATACAGCTCGGTTAATACCTTGATTTCCTCTCTTGTGCACGTACAATGGTCTATTTAATTCAGCCGTGTGTGGAACAATGCTGAGCGATGGAGAATCTGTCATTTGGATCCTCACCTACGACTGTAACATGTGCAAAGTATTTGTGCTGAGACCCAAACAAAGCTTTTACACCTTCACTTTATAGGTCCTTTATCCTTTATGCTGTATATTCTGCATATTCTGTAAGTGTATGAAGGCTTAAAGGATGTTAAACAGATGAGACAAAGGTGTGTGTGTGTGTGTGTGTGTGTGTGTGTGTGTTTATATGGCTGCAGTTTCAGGATTCAGCTTGAACTTGATCATTTGTATTAGTGTTGTTCCGATACCAAAATTTTGACTTTATAAATACCTCGATACTGAACCGATACCACAGTGAAAATCTAAACAATCTGGAAAAGGGATGAATAATGGTCCAGCTCGGTCTCACTATGGTTTAATTTTCAGCAGCTTGCTCCTTTCTAGCTGTTTGAGCAAATTACTACAGATTAAGTATGAGCACAATCTCTCCTGTTAGCATATTGGCTCTTGCTTAACAAGCTACTTTCTGTCCAATATCAGCGTTTGAACAGTGAACACATTAATGACTGACTTACATTTAAAATACTATTTTATTTTAAACAAAACAAAACATGCCACTACATGGTGTATGCCATTACACTATGGTGGACAAACGTACGTCAGAGAACTGCAGTGAAGTATTTCAACCTTTACACTCAGAATAAATCATTAAAAAAATATAATAGCCAAAATAAATAGCTACTGAACATGCTTTAACAAAAATAAAGTTATTGCTTTCCTCCCAAATACACTCTCTCTCTCAACTTCTGAACTTCTGCAATATGTCACTTATTTGAAATGTCCACCTCGAAATAATTATTAACATTATGCGTCAGGGTATCATGATACCTTTCTAGTATCGGTATACCCTCCAACACTAACTTGTATGATAAAATATTCGATGAAGTAATTAAAATGGCCAAAAACAATTGTTTTATAATCAGTCTGTATTACAGGGCTTCCTTCCAAGCCTTAGAATACCTTCTTTATCCAATCGGTAATGTGTAACCCACAGATCTTCTTTTAGAAGCTGCAACTTGAACAAGTATTTAGCTTTAACTTGATAATAACAGTTATTATAATCAGTAATGCTGCCGGCTTGTTGCTGTTGACTGTGATCAGGTGTTTGACTGAGAAAGGAGACGCAGGTTCTTCCTCCATCTGACGGTTATTGTGTTTATTGATCTGCATGCATGTCTAATGTGACGCTGAAAAGTGAGGCGGGGAGTCTGTAAAGTGTCTGTAAAAGCAGCGGTTTAATGTTATTATCTAGTCTAGTTTGAAATGTTTTCCTAAACCTGGTGGCTGTGTTTTTTTTTTGTTTTTTTTTTTCTTGTTGCAGGTGCACTTTCAGGTTCCCCAGCACAAACATTAAGATCACTTTCACAGCCCTGTCCAGTGGAAAGAAGGTGAAACGGGAGGCGCCAGAGTCCCCGGTAAAAGCCGTGCAGCCCCAGATCTCCCCCCTGACCATCAACATTCCAGACAACATCGCTCACCTAATGAGCCCCCTGCCATCGCCGACCGGCACCATCAGGTACTCATTCCTGGATTCTGCATGTTGCTCGTTTTGTAAATGTAAATGTACTTTATTGATACAGCCCTTTACAGACAATCCTTACTGTGTACCAAAGTGCTTTACAGCAGGTAATGAATAAAGAGAAGAAGTAAAAACAAATAAAAGAACAGTGAAAGCAACAAAATCAAATAAGATTAAATAAGATGAGTGTCATCATACTACTGGGTATTTAAAGCAAACCTAAATAAGTAGGTTTTTAGCCTAGGTTTGCCTTATTCCAGAGCCTGGGGGCAGCTTTGGGAAAAGGCTCGCTCACCCCAGGGTTTGTATTCTGACCTGGGCACTTCCAGCAGAAACTGATCTGTTGACCTCAGAGCTCTACCAGGACTGTTAAAAGCTCAGAGCTTTAAGAGCTTTAAAAACAAACATTAAAAGTTTAAAATCAGTTCAATAAAGCAATGTTTCCCAACCTTTTTTGGCCTGAGTACCCCCTCACACATACAACGCGTGCGATGATTCTCCAAAAGTAGAGCAACACAGTGGTTATTGCATGAAAATCATTTTATTTAATATACTTAACTTGAACATAAAATTCTCAGGCTTTCTCTCTTTTTTTTTTTTTTAACCTCAGTTGAATTCAACATAAGAATAAAAACCATTTTCTTGAAATATAAATAATTAACCAAAATAGTATAAGTACTAAATCAAAATAATCTTCCTTTGTTATCTAACTTAAACAAGTCACATTTATCTTTTTTTAAAATATTTTAAAAAAATTTTTTAAAAAAATCCCCGTGTGCTGCGTACCCCCTGCAGTACCTCCGCTTACCCCTAGGAAGCAGCGTTCTGCACCAGCTGAAGGCGGCTGAGAGAAGACTGGGAGACGCCCACATAGAGAGCATTGCAATAGTCTGACCTTGAACTTATTAGGGCATGGATGGCTTTCTCAAGGTCGTGACGACTTAAAAACATTTTAAACAAACATTTAAAATGTTTAATTTTTTAAACCAACATTTTGTCTGTAAGAAGAGGTGGCTGCTGGGAACCGTTTCAGGTTTCTGTTGGGTTCGAGAAGAATAAAACTGGATCAAGCTTGTTTAGATGTCGGCGGCTCGCTGCAGCTTTTGGGCTCGTTGGTCAGAAAAGTCACTCCCACGCCGCCCTTGTCGGACCTCGAGTTGTCGGCTGACCTTGGCAGGGCCCCTGTATGGTGATCAGCTTAGGCTTAGTTGTGTGGTGGCAGGGCTCAAAGAGGGAGGCGGCTCCATCTCAGACTCTTAGATCCTCTCAACCCCTGATCTCCAGCAGATGGCTAAAGAGGGTCTCCTGTCATGCTATACACGCCTCATGTGAGTGTTTAAGTGCATCCACTGTTTACAGAGGAAGGTTTATTGGCTGATAAGTCCGGTTCAGAGGAACCGAAGCGGACGTTAGATATGCAGCTGAAGCCCGAGCGTGAACACGTTTCATCCCGGTGTGATTACTGAGAAACCGCACTTTGTTAAGAAGTGAAAGTGTCGTTGTTGTAGGCCTGATTGTGGCTTTCCAGGCGCTCTGGGAGGTCGGGCGTTTTGCCAGAAGCGTGCCGCTGCTCTTTTCTCTTTCCCAGACTCAGATCTGACTTGTGGAGTCCCCCAGGGGTCAATTCTTGGACCTCTTCTGTTTAACTTGTATATGCTCCCTTTGGGTCAGATATTGCAGAACTTTAACATCAATTATCACAGTTATGCAGACGATACACAACTTTATGTGTCAGCATTAGTAAATATCTTGAGACTCGGGCCCTTACAATCACTGACCAAGTTGGTAACCTGGGAGTGTTGATAGACTCAGATCTGACTTTCAGCAGCCACATCAAAGCTGTCACCAAGGCAGCTTTTTACCATCTCAGAAACATCAACAGAATTAAAGGTTTCCTCTCCCAAAAAGACCAGGAGAAACTCATCCATGCATTCATCTTCAGTAGACTCGATTACTGTAACGCTCTTTTAACTGGACTTCCCAAAAAGAGCATTAAACATCTGCAGCTCATCCAGAACGCTGCTGCTGGAGTTTTAACCCGGACTAAGAGATCTGAACACATCACAGCAGCTTTAAAATCTTTACTCTGACTTCCAGTCACTCACAGAATAGATTTTAAAAGCCTGCTGATGGTTTACAATCTGTGATCTGTTGAGAGAATATAAACCCAGCAGAGCTCTTAGATCCAAGGACTCAGGTCAGCTGGTCCAGTCCAGAGTCCAGACTAAACATGGAGAAGCAGCATTTAGCTGTTATGCTGCAAACAAGTGGAACAAACTGCCAGTGGAGATTAAACTTTCACCAAATGGAGACATTTTTAAATCCAGGTTAAAAACATTTCTGTTCTCATGTGTCTATGCATGAAATCTGCACAGTATCTTTGAACTTATCTGGACTGTTGTTTGTTTTTAAATTATTTCATTTGTTTCTCTTTATATTCTTTTATGCATTTTTAATGCTTCTTCCACTCCCTGCTGCAATGCTTTTATTTTATGTGAAGCACTTTGAATTGTTCTGTACATGAAATGTGCTATACAATTAAATTAAATTTGATTTCCCCCTGCAGCGCTGCTAACTCTTGCCCCTCCAGCCCGCGGGGCGCAGGCTCCTCAGGCTACAGGATGGGCGGTCGCATGGTCAGCTCTGCAGAGCTGCAGCTGATAAACGACAACTCTCAGCCCGAGAACGACAAAGAGGCTTCGGGAGGGGACAGCCCCAAGGTTTGTAGCCTCTGAAGAAAGGTCCTGAAACCTGCCCATTTGTTTCTGAACCCCCTGCAGAGATGCTTCGGTTTAACGTGAATGCTTTATGTTGGTGTCTGCTATGCAGGATGACTCCAAACCTCCGTACTCCTATGCACAGCTGATCGTCCAGGCCATCACGCTGGCTCCGGACAAGCAGCTCACACTAAACGGAATCTACAATCACATCACAAAGAACTATCCTTACTACAGGACCGCAGACAAGGGCTGGCAGGTTCGTTTGTTCTCATCACTCATCTGTGACCTGTCAGTGGCGCCGTTAACCATTTAAGGCGAGACACGGCAGGCAAAAACAGTGATTTTTCATATAGTGGTCAAGTCTACTCCTTCAATATGTGTTCTTTCAACCTGCTATAAAGAAAATGTTGAAAACATAAATTAAAATGTTTATTTTATTACATTTTGTTTACTCGCGGCGGTACGTTTCACTCGAATTTACCAAAAAGTTAGCATTCCAACGCACCATGCCGAGCTTCGTCTATTTACTGAAGTCTGTCATGACCGGTATCGTTGGAAAGCTCCGAGTCTCCTGCACAATGATACGTCACCCAAATAACGGCACTTCCTTTCTACCAGTAACCAATCGTGAATGTCGAAAGTCGGATTTATAGCCAATGACAAAATCTCATTGGCTGCTGCTCGCTTCTGCTAACGTGATTCACTCAGACGCATCACGTGGTGGATTCTGACGCTCCGAAAATGCCCCATAACACCGCAACTTTCAAAGAAAAGAAAGCAACAATTGCGCTTTGCAAGATGCATTAAATGAAAATCTTATAGATTAGCTGATGAACCATCGGGAAGCAGCACACCTGACCGTAAACTGTGGTTAGGAAACCGAGGGGAGTTAATGACATCATACATGCAATCTTTTATTTTATTTTATTTAGCTTGTATTCTTTATTAATAAGATTATTTTATCCAATATTAGTATTACTAAGGGCCTGAGCATTTATTCTGTTTTTGAGCAATTGTTTCTAATACAAATGTATCAAATTCCCCTATTGAAATCTTTAAATGCCGTTTTCTCAAAATCATTTTTTTGTATTTTTCCAGTAATATCTCAGCCTATGGAGCACCTACTAACACCAAACTTTCCAGTTATACACTTAGCAGTATTCTGAAGATATTTACAGAAGGATTTGTTGATAAATCATTCCTGGCCTGATTTATGTGACATTATAATACAAAAAAATTTGGCGAAAATTGATGGTTTTTTTTAGGCTATGGACAGTATATTTTGTAACTTGTAATACATTTTTTTCATACTTGTATAAGTAATCCACTGAGGATCCACTCATTATTTTAAAATATTACCCTATTCACCTGCCGTGTCTCGCCTTAACAACGATCTGCGTCTGAACTTCAGAGTTTTCCCACAGAGCCCAACAGGAAAAACAAAGCTTTTGGTGTAACGTTTCCTCTCCCGCAGAACTCGATCCGTCACAACCTGTCGCTGAACCGTTACTTCATCAAAGTGGCGCGGTCGCAGGAGGAGCCCGGGAAAGGTTCGTTCTGGAGGATAGACCCGTCCTCGGAGGGGAAGCTGATCGAGCAGGCCTTCAGGAAACGAAGGCCCCGGGGCGTCCCCTGCTTCAGGACCCCGCACGGACCCCTGTCCTCCAGGTCTGACAGCTTGTCTTTAGTTTCTTTAACCTTATAATGTTTGCATTCAGTCTTTTTTCCTGAAGCTACTCATAAGTGCAGCTCATCTCTTTCACGGAGTCTTTTTAAAGCCCAGATGAGCTCACACATGCCTCCACTCTGGGAAGATGTGGCGCTGGTGGATTTTATGGGAAAAGCCCTCTCCTGTTGATGGAGCTTTAAAGGGATAGTTCGCCTCTTTTGACATGAAGCTGTATGACATCCCATATCAGCAACATCATTTCTGAACATCTTCTTACCCCCTGCTGCGTCCTGTGAGCAGAGTTCCAGCCTCGTTTTGGTGCTGATGAAGGTAGTCCGGCTAGTTGGCTGGGGTTTAAAAAATAAAGCGTTTTGCTTCTCAAAACAATATGCGTTCAAAAGAGTAATACATTTGCATCACAAAAATCGTTCTCCAGGAAAAAGTCGGACCTTGTCTGATTTATTTGTTAACACAAGCATTCAATCAGACAGACAAAAATACTAAATAATCATCTTTAGGCAAATTAGAGTTCATCCAATTGATCAAATAAATTAATTAATTACAAATTAGCTTAAATTAAAATAATCCATTTAAATTCAAGAACTTCAATAAAAATAAAAGAGACTTAGGAAATGTTTAAAACATATGTAACCCATATGTAACCTAAAAAACAAACATTCACCTATCCATGGGGGAAAAAACGAGTTTAGGAAACTTAGCGCTACATGTTTCCTCAAGTTAGATGTTGAGTTTCTGCTGAAATGTGCGTTTGTTTTGGTTGACACAGAAGACACATAATGTAGCTGCTGTTTCTCACTCTTTGTAAGGTAAACATGCTTTCAGTATGAGGCCTCGTCTGCGTCTTCATTTCCCACCGTTGGTTCTGACATTTTTCATCTGTTTCTTTGTTTGTTTGCTACGACTGCTAATGCTAAAGCTAACCCGTCCCGCCGCTGAGATTGAGTACGGTCACGTGACCAGACTGCAGGGCTACGTCTGATTGGTGGAACACAGTCAGGTGGTAGAGCCTTTGGCGGAAGTCTCTCTCTCTGTCAGAATAAAACATTAAAATGAGGCGTACGCGGGGGGATAAAAATAATGAGGCGTAGAATACCAAAGAGGTAAGAAGAGAAGTAACCAGCTCATTGTAGCCTAATGTAGCGGAGTAAGAGGACAGTTTCTGCTGCACACATCTACTCAAGGAAAAGTAAAAAGTATAGAGATTTAAAACTACTCCTAGAGGTATAATTATTTCAAAAACTTACTCAAGTAAATGTAACTCGTTACTACCCACCTCTGGCGACAGATGAGTTAAACCTCAGCTGCGCTTTCCAGCTGGTTTGCTCCAGGAAACATTTTCCTGAGGTAGAAAGTTTGACCATAAACCAGTCTGCTGTCAGTTTTCTTTCATTTAACAGTCTTTTCTTTTAGTAACCGTGTTTAACTGTTGTGACACCAGATTGATCCACATCCGCTCCACGTTTGCCAGCTTCTTTTATGTAATTTAGGGAAAACGGCACATGTCACCGTTTTATTCTGTCATTTATCGGCCTTTTTCTGACCCTCAGGAGCGCCCCAGCATCTCCCAATCACTCAGGGGTGCTGTCGGCTCACTCCAGCGGCATCCAGACCCCTGAGAGTCTGTCACGAGAGGGCTCGCCGGTCCCCCTGGAGCTGGAGACCCCCTCTGCTCCCATCCCAGTGTCCGTCGCCACGGTCCAGCCCAAACTGGCAGTGATCCAGGAAGCACGCTTTGCACAAAACACACCAGGTATGAAACCATCTGCAGCTGAATGCTCTGAGACGGTCGGAGCGATGTCTAACCCAAACGCCCCCTCTGTGGTCCAGGCTCGCCTGTCAACAACCAGCCGGTACTCATAGCAGTCCAGCGCCAGTTACCTCAAACCATTAAGCCAGTGACTTACACCATGGCCTCCCCAGTGAGCACCAGCACCTCCCAGCCTGCTGTCCAGACGGTGCACGTCCTGCAGCAGATCCCGGCCGGGGCCGTCATCGCCCAGCCGGCCGCCATCATTAAGAGCGAGCCGCAGGTGAACGGGGATCATATGGAGGTCAAAGGTGAGAGAAACGCACCCGCCTGGAGCTCAATGAGCCTCGTAGGGCGGCTTCACGGGTGGCCGGGGCTCAACTGGGCTGTTCACTGCTGCCCTGTTCAGACGTTCCACATGTTTAAGTGTCTTTGCAGCTCCCGAATCTCGTGATTAGGGCTGCAACTAACGACTATTTTAATAGTGGACTAGTCACCGACTGTTGAAACGATTCGTCGACTAATTGGATAATTATTATATATATATATATTTTTATTTTTTTTTTTAATTTAGCATGAAGTTGCTTTAATTATGTGGCAAATGATAATAAACACAAGAAAGATGGGTACTTCAATGAAAAATGCATCTTTTATTCAACTTTGCTGCTGATTCATACAAAAAGTAAATAAAAATGTCCCAGCTAAAACCAGTTAGGCGCAGTGATCAGTCAGTATGGACATAAATCCATAAATAAATAAACCTCTGTCCATTATAAAATGTACATAAAAAACAAAACGTTTTGGCTTGAATGTTGGCGAGTCGGGCTCCGTTTTGTTAAACTACCCGACGTGCTTTCTCTTTAAATGTTCGTGGAAATCCTTGTAAGTCATCTTTTTATTTGCATTATCCCAAACTTTAGAAGTTTTACTACGCGTAGCTAATGTGTTGGACGCCGCCATTTCCGTGTACGTTACCATTACATTGTGCATGTGCGACTCTCGGCAGAGATTATAATTAAGTGAGATGCCTCACTGTTGGAAAAACACGTCTGGCGACAATAGTCGACAATGGAATTCATTGTCGACTATTTCTATTGTCCATTTTTGTTGACAACGTTGACGAATCGTTGCAGCCCTACTAGTGATTACACCATTTTTATCGCACCAACCTGAGGCTCAGGGTGTTCCCAAAGGATGGAACAGGGCTTTAAACCACTTCAAGCATCTATTTGTTTGGGTTCCAAGACAAATCGGCCTGATCAACGAGCCGACTGATGAAATCTGGCTGGTTCAGTCATCAGTCGTGATCATTTTCGAATAGAAACTAGGGCTGAACCATATACCGTTAATTCAAAGATATATTTTCCCCGCATGTGCAGCTCAGGCAGTCGCAAACATCATTTTTACGCTCGCCCTTATGTGCAGCTGAACTGAGCCAATGACAAACAGGGAGACGGAGACACACAAACTACATTCACAGCGGGGAAATTAAAAAGAGAAACATGAGTGCGGAAGATAAGGCCGGTGCAGAATCTGCGCATTCGACGGATTTAGTCAAAAGTCATTCTCCATTATTTGGAGGTATGTTGGATTCAGGAAAGAGGATGTGAACCAGAGCGAGGTGTTGTGCACGAGGTCAGGCAGCACAACAAACACGTTCCACCACCTGAAACCACGTAAAGAGTTTATTGCAATGAGAGAAACGGCGGAGAAGTGAAGCCCGAGCAAAGTTTGATTGCTGATGCGTTCAGTAGCGTTTCGCCATAAGAGTCGACGCCCACCAGCCACAAAGACATTACAGATGCTGTAACGTACCACACTGCACCGTCACAAAAGAGGGCTTTCAGATTGGTTCGGACGCTGGACAAACGTTACAAAATACCATCCCCAACATATTTTAATCAAGTGGCCGTTCCAAAAATCTACAACGAATGTAAAATGAATGTTGAATCCGAGCTCCGTGGTGGAGCCGGACGACTGAACCTCACATCAGTTTAACGCTCCATTTTATAACAACAAACTTCCAACTCAAGACCCGATGAATGCAGATGTCCTTCTTTTGCATTATGTTTTTTATTTTTCAGAAAAATGCTCAGTTTTCACAGTCATATCGTATCGATATCGAGATATGAAATTTTGTCCATATCGTTCAGCCCTAATAAAAACCAGAGTTTTGTCCTATTTCTTTGTTTCCCTGACGGCTCTTCATGTTAATCATGGACTAACTGTACTGTATGTATTCAAATTTACGGACTTTTACCGTATCCGTGTTGCATTTTGTTTGTGAATTAGCATTTATATGTCCAGAGAACCTGAAAGAGGCAGCTTTGACTGACGTGTGCAGCTTTTTAAGCGTCCTTTTCCAGCCCGTCTGCACAGCCACAGCCTCAGTGGTGCAGGGAAACCACCACATGTTGCTGAGCAGCGTCGGGTTTTTTTGGTCACCGTTGTCTCCGTGAAACAAAGTGATTCTGAAACCGGTCTCCGTGTTTCTGCTCCTCCTCCTCAGTTAAGGTAGAGACGGTTCCCGCTTCTGTCGGCGCCTCCAGTCGCATCATCCAGAGCTCCCAGTCGGCCACGCCCCTGCAGACTGTCACCATCGTGCAGCAGGCTCCCATTGGTCAGCACCAGCTGCCCATCAAGGCCATCACACAGAACGGCATCCACAGCATCACCACTGCCCTCCAGGGTCCCACCAGCTCAGGTGAGACGAACATCTGATGTCAGGAGCTGGAATGAGCTGTGGAAGGGCTAAACTTATAATTTATCTTATTATTTAAAGCAGAATGTGCCAGAATCTCTTTTAAAATGCGCCTCTATCATCTAAATTTTACTTTGGCCACTCGTAGACTGTGTTCGAAACCGGATACTACATTTATTTTATAAATAATTATGATTACAATGAATTGAATTCCAATTGGCTTGAATTGGACTTTATTATTTAAGTGCCTTGAGATGACATTTGTTGTATTTGGCGCTATATAAATAAAAAATAAATTGAATTGATACTATATACTCATCGATCAGACAGTATGCAGAGCGTTTACCCACAATGCATTTCGCTCCTGCCCGAGCTGAAATCAGCCGGCCTGAAGCTGATTTCTCTTAAGCTCTAAACTCTGTAAACTTTAGCAACATTTGAAACATTTTCAGGTGAGAAAGTAGTCGTTTAGATCCCCAACGTGTTGAAAATCTGACAAAATACCGGCTATTTACAATTTTGTTATTTTATTTTCACAAAATAAAATACCCGTTGCCTTTTATCATAGGGAAAGCCATTACCATACAATTGGTGCTTTTGTTTTGAAAACAGGAAGTGAACCTACCCTCGTTGTAGCTAGCTTGAAACTGCCTTTTTGACAGGAAATGACGATCGGCGACGTCACGTTACGTTGCATCTTGGGTAGTTTGAGTATGAGTAGTAACCTCATGATGCATACCCAACATTTCAGGGAATCTAGTATGCATCCGGGAACTTCTCGCTCACTCAAACTCGCATACTAACTCAAAAAGTTAGTATATGGCATCTGTCTCCATGAGGGTGTGACCCTGTGCATGTGTGTGCTCAACAGGTGCCAAACTGGATGGGTTAAATGCGGAGGAGTAATTTTGTGTATCTACATGACAGTAAAGTCTTAATCTTGATGGGCAGATGAGGTCTGAAACGGCCCTTTAAGTCGCAGTCGCAGCTCTTCATGTTCAGCCTTCAGTTTTAAAGTTTCCAGAGGGCCGAAAACCCAAAGAAGCCTCTTTTTTTATATCTATATGGTGTTAAAAAAGTCACTTAAAGGCAACTGACTGTAAGAAATCAACAGATTAAAGGAAGTTTCTTTATTTACCATCGCTTTTTACAGCCAAACATGAGCATCTAAACGGCAAACTTCCAGTGAATCCATCCTCCGAACAACAAGACGGCAGCTAAATGTTCAAATGGGGAGTTTGTAGGACAGGGGTGTCAAACTCATTTTCACCGAGGGCCACATCAGTATAATCGTTGCCCTCAAAGGGCCAGATGTAACTAAATGCAATGTAAAATAAATGTAACTACTCCTTTAATGTTAAATAAGTCTTAATTTATTACTTATTCAAGTTACAAATATTACATATGTGTATATGTGTATATATATATATATATATATATATATATATATATCCTTTTGATTTGTAGGTTATGAAACCCACATCACTCCATCAATCAATGATCAAACTATCCAAGTGAATAAAGAAAAATAACCTCAAACACAAGTTAGGACATTTACTTTGTTCCAAACTTGAAATATCAAACAAAGCTAGCTTTTACTGCCTCATTGTTTTGGTTGTGGCTTTCTGGAACACGTTCTGCTGCGATCGCAGTTTGCCTTTTAATTCTTGGGCATATTTGTTGTTTTTCTTGATGCCTGATGTTGGCATATTTAGCTCCGTGTTTGGTCTCAGAATGCGGACGTAGATCGTACTCTTTGACAACCGCCACCGCCTCACAACACAAAAGACAAAGCACAAACACGTATTCGCCTTCCGATCTTTCTTGAAACAGAAAGATTGATGAAGATGGAAGCACGTTTGCATCAATCTTTCTCTTCCTGGACATTTTGGGATCGTCGTTTGTGTTTCTCAATTCCACTCGTTGGGAAAATCGCATTGATTTGGAAACATTGCAGTCCAGTGGCGGGACGCCGTCACTTTGCGCGTAACATAATCGGCATGCATTGTGGGAAATGTAGTTTTTGGTCACTGCACGTATTTGACTTATTTATTTTTAGACAATCAGACCTTTTAAGCTCTCGCGGGCCACATAAAAGGACGTGGCGGGGCCACATTTGGCCCGCGAGCCTTGAGTTTGACACAACTTTATATTTTCAAACTGTTTTTTAAATTCTTAGATTGTTTTTAAAGTGTTTATAATTGTATAAACATTTTAATTGCTTTATTATGTCTTTTTACTGGATGCTTGAATTTCCTTCGGGATCAATAAAGTATCTATCTATCTATGTCGTAGGATGTTCTATCCCAGCCGTGATTGGGCGAGAGGCGGGCTGTGACCCATCATAAAAGGCAGAAATAGGACTGTAGAGAGTGATTCACCAGCTTTGAAGCTGTCAAACTTTATTAAAGCAGAAAGCTGAAGCTTTACGGTTCAACTGGAATATGTGCGGTTCTTTATCAGGAACCATCCGTGTTCAGCACCCCTCAGAGTCTGGAAACTAATACTGGAGTCAGGCTTTAATACTATGTAGGCTGTTGATTTTATGTTCAGATATTTGGCCAGTCTATTTATTTATTATGTTTCATTATATTTATTTTATTGTACAGCACTTTGAAAACCTTTGTGTTTATTTAAACTGTGCTTTAGAAATAAAGTGGATTGGATTGAAACGCTTCAGAAAGCCGCACCTGATTTCTGCTGCGTACATATTATTAAAGGGACAGTTCACCTCTTTTGACATGAAGCTGTATGACATCCCATATCAGCAACATCATTTCTGAACATCTTCTTACCCCCTGCTGCGTCCTGTGAGCCGAGTTCCAGCCTCGTTTTGGTGTTGATGAAGGTAGTCCGGCTAGTTGGCTGGGGTTTAAAAAAGAAAGCGTCTTGCTTCTCAAAAAAATAGGCGTTCAACAGAGTAATACATTTGCATCACAAAATCGTTCTCCAGGAAAAAGTCAGACCTCACAATCGCTTGGCTCTATTTTCTCTCCCTTCGTATCACTGCCTGCTGTGCAGACCGAGCAGCAAACACCGTAACAGGCGCGGCTGTCGGCAGGCGGCAGCAGGCAGTGATACGAAGGGAGAGAAAATAGGGCCAAGCGATTGTGAGGTCTGACATTTTCCGGCTAATGATTTTGTGATGCAAATGTATTACTCTTTTGAACGCATATTGTTTTGAGAAGCAAAACGCTTTATTTTTTAAGCCCCAGCCAACTAGCCGGACTACCTTCATCAATGCCAAAACGAGGCTGGAACTCTGCTCACAGGACGCAGCAGGGGGTAAGAAGTTGTTCAGAAATGATGTTGCTGATATGGGATGTCATACAGCTTCATGTCAAAAGAGGCGAACTATCCCTTTAAGCTCGGTGTGAACGGATCCTCTGGTTAACCCGTTTCCTTCCACTTTCCCCCCGCACAGCTCCGGCTGCAGCGAGCCCCCTGCACCTGCTGGCGGCCCACGCCTCCATCTCCGCCTCGCTCCCCACCAAACGGCCCAACGGCGAGCAGCTGGTCAGCGAGCAGCCGGACGCCAAGCGTGCGAAATCAGAGGAGGAGAAGGCCCAGGCGTCCGTGGCCGATTCAGACTCGCCGGCGACCAACGACAAAGTCAACTAGTCGGGTTTGACCGCACGCCACACGAGCCCCGCCCCCTTTACCCACGGTTCTTCTCTCTCGTCCCCGTCGTTTCTTTCGTTTCTCTCTCCCTCCCACCGACTCACCCCCCCCCCCCCGAGGTGCCAAACGGAGAAGATTATTTTCATTTTCAGTTTGGGTTCATCTGCTGAGACGAAGTAACGTCGACCCCCTTTAAAGACTGGAACGTGGGCTGAGAACAACACAAAAAAAAAGAGAAAAATGGGACTAAAACGAACTTGAAGGTGCCCCCTGTGAGCCGCTGAAACAGGAGAGTGACTGAAGCAAGACCACAGGAAGCCTTAACAACAGAGAACCCTTAAGAGCTGACCTCAGACCTCACGCCATCCCACCGGGACGATCAGCTCGGGCCGGGCGCCGCCTGTCTGCCGCATCTACCTCAGAGCAGACAGGATACACCCCCCCCCGACCCGCTGGGCCACACGACCAACCGAGAGACGAGTACGACGAGCATTCGATGGCTAAAATTCTTTGTCTTTCTTTTCTTTTCTTCTTAATCCAAACAAACGCTCAGAAAGGGATCAACTCAGAGCCAATATTCCTAAAACAAATCTGGCAGCTAGCCTCTCACAGTACTGACCTTCCTGACTCGCAGCTGTACGTAGACATGCAGTACTTTGTTCGAAATGTGGAGCATAGGATATTTTCTTTTTCTTTTCTTTTTTTTTCTTTTTAATGTATTTTCACTTATCTAGAAAAGTAATAATTTAATTAAAGGAAGCGTTGAAACTGCAGAGGTTGGTGAGGCTTCAGTGACTGAGTTAGAACTCTTCTTTTTCTGTTCGGTGAAACAGTGTACTAGTTTTTGGTAAAACCTTGTCCCCCTCCCTCCCTTCCTTCCACCCTCCCCCCGTTCTGTCACATCCATATGAACTTGCTTCGTTATACCTACATATTTTAATACTTGCACAGATATAAGCAAATCTCCATGTGTAGTTCCAGATGTTGAACCTTGCATGTATCCGAAAACAGTGACGTCTGTAAGCTGTAAATTGAACGGAGGAAAAAAAAAAAAAAATGAAGACCTGCTTTGTCCAAACCATACCTGCACTTAATTAAATGTTTGTGTTTTTGTTTCCCCCCCTCCTCTTTCGGTTTCCCTCACACCTTCCTCCTCCTCATGGTCCCTGCAGGCTGTGTTGACGTTGTGGTGTTGGCAGACCCCCCCACCCCCCCACCCACCCATTTTGCTTGATTACTTTGCTCTGTTCTGGCGACCTGGCGAGTCTGTTTTTTCTGATTGTACACGTTCCAAACAATAGTGAGAAAAATAATTGATGTTTGTTCTTCTTAAGTGGAGAAACACTTTTTTTTTTTTCTTTTTTTAATAAATTAATTTAAAGTCCTTTTTTCTTTTTATGTTTAATGCTTCGGTGTGCAAATTGTGGCTCAACTTTTTCCACGTGGAAGGTAAACGCTGCCACGCAAAGATCCTGTATGCAGTTCCTCGGTTGTCCACCGGGTGGCGGTGTGGGACCATTTCAAGCTCATCGCCTGGTTAGAAAAGCAGGTTCACTCAGGTTTATGCTTTAGGCTGTTTGTGTCCTGATAATATGAGAGTTCAGGTGCAGAATATGCTTTTCAGGTGGTGACGGGAGCCTCTTTTAATCAGCAGAACTGTAAAATAATGATTTTTAGTAATGAATCACAATTTACTGAACAGGACAGCCTCAAAAAAAAACAAAAGTGAACGCAATACAGAAAGAGATATATAGAAAAAGATGGATATTTATATAAATGGGCCCAGTGAAGGAGAACAAAGAGCAGATTTGATTTACTTTCTGATCTTCGACATGTTTTATAAGTCGATGCATCGCCTGGAAAGACTGAAGCATTTGAATCTAGATTTTTTTTTTCTCAGAGTTGATGTTCTGCTGCATCTCTGGATGAGCAGACGCCCACACAGTCTGCAGCCCAGCGTTCCCACATTCCTCCTCTGTGTTGGAGAAGTTAAATAAATATGCTCTGTCGAAGGTGTTTCCTCACTTTGGCTGCAAACTCTAAAGTTTAAACACTTTATAATCTTTCTTCATACCAAACGCTCACTGATAACCACATCCGGTCCTGCAGGTTTTAGACGTTTCCTGCTCCAACGCACCTGATTCAGGCCAACGCATCATCATCAGCAGCAGGCTGCGGCAGAACTCAAGCTTTTGAAGGGACCCATTTCATCTGAAGGGAAACGTCTAAATCCTGCAGGACCGACTGGAAACATCTGTCCGGCTCTACTAGATTGAGAAGGCCATGCAGATCTGGGCTCACTGGCTTTTTCTGTCTGAGCAGCTGTTGCCAGCAGAGCTGCAGCTTTATGAGCTTCCTTATTATGTTTCACACGTATCTGCCATATGGACCCCGCACAGAAGTGAGCATCAGCCTTATGGGACCCCTGAAAAACCGCAGATACGAGCCAAATAACCGGCCAAAATCAGCCCAAGCTGCTGAGCGTCTCCTCTGTAAGAAGCTCTGTGTTCACCTCGCTGTGTTGAGCCGATTTATCCTCCGGAGGAACTACTTTCTCCGTGTCGTTGGGCCTGAGCTCCACCGGGATGTTGCAGATCCTTCCAAGGCTAAAGTCTTCTGCCTGTTCTGTTCAACTCTGTCAGATTCTCTGCTCTCTTTTGCTTTTTTTTCTTCCAGATTTCTTTTGTTGGCCAATTTTGTGTATCCTTTCTTTTCAAAGTCTTTTTATTGGTTTTTAAGCAGGTATTGACAGATGTACAGGATAGTCTTTAAAGGTAGTAACAGTGTTGTGTATTTAAACCCACCCCTCCCCCACGCAAAAAACAAAAAAGTATATATATCCAATCCAATTTTATTTATAAAGCACTTTACAACAACCTCAGTTGACCAAAGTGCTGTACAGAAAAATAAAAATTCAAAGAATAAATTAAAAGACATACAACAGCTATATAATTTAAAACAATAATACTAAACTAAATTTAAAAAACATACACAGACATACATACACATGTATGTATATATGTAAGTGATACAGCACTAGTACACAAATGACTGAAGAGTGTCATATTAACACACTACAAGGTCTGTGGGTCTCATTTGTTTATTTCAAGGATAGCCCCTTGAGATGCATCCTCTCATTTTGGAGGGGATCCTTACAAAAACATATTATATAATCATCAGTAGGATGAGCTCATAATTAAAGGTGAGTCCAAAACATTTAAACACTGCGTTTTGTTTTGTTTTGTAGACGTTTCAGTACTAAGCACTTTGAATCGCCTTGTTGTTGAACTGTGCTGCACAGATAAACTTGCCTTACTTACTGCTCAAACTTTTCTGCATAGGTTACGTAAGTTCTGATGAGGCTCCAGACAGGAAGGAGTCAGTCTGCTGCACACACACCAGAGGAAGGTGACGAAGAAGCAGCAGCCTTAAAGACTGCGGGCAGGGAGGCAGAAGAAGGAGAAGATTGGCATTATGAGCACATTTGCGCTGCCTCCACTGCTGGCTGTGTAGGTGGCGTCTCCATAGAAACCAGAACTTGTTGCGACTGGAAGCTGGAGAGGCTTTGGGGAGATGATGAGGAGTGAGACGTCTGCTGTTTGCACTCCCAAAGGGAGGCTTTCTGCAGGGCTGTAAGCCTGTGATTAAAATCTGACCTGTGCGCATGTTGCACGGCCGCTCGTTAAAGCTGCAGCGGGGCGACGTGAGAGAGCGGGGACACGAGAAAAAAAAAATGGATTAAATGAAAAGATCCAATCTGTGCCGAGTGCTGCAGCTAAATCCTGGTTTCACAAAATCTCCCCCTTTCCACGTGGTTTTCCCTCTTGTGATCCGTCTATTTCAGGACACCAAATCCAATTATTTGGTAATTATTGCATTCCCTGTTTTGACATAACAGAAAAAAACAACAAGACCTTTCAGTCTCTGAGCGTCACAGAGAGCTGCGGCTGCTCTGATTCCCTTATTGGACATCACCGAGTTACTCTTATTGATTTCAGCATTTCATAACGTCCTCTTTCTTTATCTCTGGAAACCCTTTTTTTAATATACAAGTAAACACTGGCTTTATACGCCCGTTAAATGAATGAAAATGGCTATTAAATAAGGAAGTAGAAACATAAATCTGATGATACAGTTCACTGAACAAATTCATGCTTTTTTTTTTTTTTTTTTTTTAGTAGAATATGCCTAAAGCACTGGAAAAAATCAAAGTCTTACCAAGTATATTTGTCTCATTGAGTATCTCATTACACTTAATATAAAACACAACTGCCTAACAAGTACTATTTCAGCCAGATATAGGGACTTGTTGGAAGACAATACATCTGGAATATCTTGTTAAATGAAAAAGTCACATATCATATGAAAAGCTTTTTTTTACATTTGAAGAGGTTTTTAAGCTAATTTTAAGATCACTTTTATCTCAAAATATCACATTTTATTTCAAGAAATCTTGACAAGCCGATTTTCACTAGTTCCATTTGCAGATTTTTTTGCTTATTTCAAGCAAAAAAAGTTTTGTATTTGTTGTTTTTCTTACCTATTTTTGCCGCTTTCATTTCCAGGCTCCTTTACTTTCTTTCTCTTATAATTAGATGAAGGAGCGCGGTTATCTGATTAAGTCGGTCAGAGAGTTAGCACCATATCGGGTTGTTTTGCTTTGTTTAACTGGGAGGAAATCTTGGCTCCAGCACCTCAGGTCCAAGGCAGAAAAGCGATGCCTCTGACGGTGATGTAACCAACGGGTTTCATCCTGAGGCCAACCTGGAAAAGATTATCGTTTCCTTGAACACGGTTTTGGAGTAAAATGCTTTATTTTTACCCACACTGCATTCTGTTTAAATGCTTTTAAAGGTAATTCCAGCATCCAGACTAAATTAGGATTCTTTTAAAACTGAATTTCTCATATTAATTTGACTCTTTTGGTAACTGAAAGCAGTTTTAACATAAATGTACAAAAAAGTTAAAACTATGAAGCTGTTTTTCAGAGATGTAACTAAAGAAATGGGAACAAATGATGTGTCTCTGTGACAGGCTGCTGGGAACAAAGTGCCTAAAGATCCAGTTTAAAACGGCTTCTTTACTAAGTTGTCTGTTCTGTGTGGACACAGCACTGGTTCATCCCATGAGTTAGGAGCCTTTTTCCTGCCTGAATGACTCATAGGTCAGAGTTAAGTGGCTTAACAAAGAAAAAACACATTCGTCTCGACTGAAAATGAGTGAAAAAGCAGAAAATATCCAAAGAAAAACTCTAAAAGACCTTCAGAAAGCTGGAGAACTACTGATGAAGACCACTTAAAAAGATTTCAGGAAGGTGTTTGGAAGGAAAATCTAAAGAAATCAGGTGTCCCTACACCTTTGCTATGTACTATATAAATAATGCTGAATGCCACCACCCCCGGCCAATATCAGTCAATTAATTATCACAACCTTTTAGACGACAAAAACTGAAAACGTAGAAGCAAATTGTCAAAATACAGCTTGTGGTTTTAAACGTTTTGTGCAGACGTGAATCCAAGCGAGAGCATGAATCACTCATGTTAAACTGGGAAATTAAGAAGAATCCTGCAAACAGACTTAAAAACGAAAACCCCAAAAGAACAAGGCGTTTATTTCCATTTAAAGATGATCACAGGAACAAAAGCTCCAACTGATGGAGAGAAAAAGAAGAAGAAGTCGTCAACAGCAGCCCAGAATATGGCGAAGAGGGCTGTGATGTCGTGATGCCGAGCTCTATAAACAGAGAATGTGTCATCTGGGAGATGTTTTCCACTGGGAATGTCATGTTTATTCCTTTGGTGATCGCATGAATTGGCCATGTTTAGTCTGCAGATGATAAAAGGATAATCCACTGGGACTAAACGTGGATGCAAACAGCTATCAGACCACACCTGGACAGTGTTGGGGCTTTACGCTCAGTTTCCAGCAGCAGTGTGGGAGGAAGTTGGATAAAAAAGATGTTGTTTCAATCCAAGGACACAAAACAAAGTGTCGGGGCTCCTTTGTGCCCATCATAGTGATGCGGACTGGAGAAGGATCTGCAGCATTACAGCAGATTACCGTGTTTACTTCCAGTTTTTTTGCCTTCTTGGTTGTCGGATAGCTGCTGATTTGGAGGCTTCTCTGGTGTTTCATTACAGGCCGACGGCTCAGGAAGCGCATGAAAACGTACGCTGACATGTTCCAGAGTCCTGCTCACATCACTGAAGGGTAACTGCATCGTGTCGTGGTTAGATTGCTGCCTTGCAAGTGGGCGACCTGGGTTTGAACCCGGACACCCACTGGAAAAAATCAAAGTCTTACCAAGTATATTTGTCTCATTTCTAGTCAAAATATCTCATTACACTTAATATAAGACACAACTGCCTAACAAGTTCTATTCCAGCCAGATATAGGGACTTGTTGGAAGTCACATTTCATATGAAACAAGATTTTTTTTGACGTTTGAAGATGGTTTTTAAGCTAATTACAAGATCACTTTTATCTCGAAAGTCCTAAATATCACATTTTATTTCAAGAAATCTTGACAAGTCGATTTTCACTAGTTCCGTTGGCAGATTTTTTTGCTTATTTCAAGCAAAAACGTCTTGTATTTGTTGTTTTTCTTACTTATTTTTGGAGGGGCATTTTTTTCCAGTGCCATGCATGAAAGACTACCTCCAGTAGGGGTCCTAAGGCAAGACCCCCTTATGCTACGTTGCTTTGGATAAAAACATCTGCCAAATGCAGAAAAGTCCCTAAAGTAACCGCCCTTTTTTCACACTTAGTTGTTTTTCTATAGTTTATTTATGGGCATTTATGTGCTGTAAGTGTTCGTTTTAGCTCTTTTTTGGATGATTCTTTCCCTACATTAGATCTCCACCCAGAGAAAACCAAAAACCTTTTGACCTGACTCACCTTTTCCATCATTGCGTCATATAATTTGGTTTTGTAGGGAAAAAAGCGACCAAAAGCTTTTTCTTTCCTGCTGGAAATGATTACACACCTGATGAAACCTTTGCCTGAACTGCTGATTTTGGTCCGACCAAGTTTTTTGGGAGAGCAACCGGTTTGCATGAACCTTCTCATTCTGCCTGAATGATGTTTATATCCCGTTCAGTTGTTTAGCTTCTTCTGTTGCCTGAATGTAACCACCAAACTGCATGTGGCCTGTAAGGGAATAACAGGAGAAAACTGTTGTTGCACTGCATGTAATTTGGCCTGATTGTCGCTCATGCAGTGCACATATGCTGCTTTGTGATTCTTCTTCTTCTTCCCTGAAAAGGGAAATCTTTCATGAGAAAACAGATTGTGTATTCACTAGGGCTGGGCGGGTTATTGTCGCGTTAACTCGTTACTTATTTAATGCCGATATATATTTTTGTCGTGCATTAACGTAGGTTTTATTTTTTATTTATTCAAAAATAAATAAATTTGATGGGGGCTTTTGTGCCTTTTAATAGATAAGAAAGTTCAGAGAGACCGGAAGCAGGGGGCAGAGGGAGGGGGAACGACATGCAGCACAGGGCCGTCCAATGTGGGATTCGAACCGGGGCCAGCTGCAGCGAGGACTATAGCCTCTGTACATGGGGCGCCTGCTCAACCCACTACGCCACAGACCACCCTGTTTTATTATTTATTTTATTATTGTAAAAGTCTGCTGCTGTCTGCTGTGGAACAGGAAAAGAAAGTAATCGGCGGATCCACCAAACATGGAGAAGGGTACGGAACTTTTACTCGGCCATTTTCATTTTAAAGTTCTTCCAGACGGCGGAGTCGACAGAACCAAAGTCATCTGTAAACACTGCCAAGTTGAATTGTCTTCTCAGCGTAGTAGTTCCAGTCTAAAATATCACTTAAAGGCAAAACACACAACTGATAGCAGCAAGTCATTCAAGGAAACAGACAGTGGAGCGAGGCTTCTACATAAAAACTACAGAAAGATGCTGATGTTAAAAGTGTGTTTGCACAACAAATGTTATGGCACTTTCATTCATATGGCAGCACATTTAAAATAAAGCTAAATGCTAAAAGCTATACACTACTTTTGGATTTTGCGTACAAATGCGATTAATCGTGATTAATCAGGGAAATCATGTGATTAATTAGATTAAACATTTTAATCGTTGCCCAGCGCTATTATTCACATATTTATACTGCTGTTGACCACATGATGGCAGTGGAGAGCAAAGCATGCAAGCCTGCACACGCACACACACACACACACACACACATTACAACAAGTCACAGTGCTGGCCCAGATGCCAGACAGCTCACTGGAGGTGCCACCTTTTCCAAACGCCCTCACATCCTCTCATCGGCCCGGGTGCCCTGTGGGAGCGGAGCGGCCACTTCCATGTGCAGCAGAGTGAGGAGAATGAGGACCGAGAGACGTGAGAGTGTGATGGAGACAGAGTGGGGGCGGGAAACAAAAGAAAACAGTTAAAGAGAGGCAGGGAGAGGGACATGTGGGTGGTTTTGAGCAGAGAGGAAAGATGCTCTGCTCTGGGAGGCTGTGTGGGCGTTCGATGCCAGCGATGGAGCGCAGGGACGACCCTGTATGGAGATTTTTACCCCAGGTAACAGCTGCCCCACACCTGGCCTGGAGCAGATCCCAGAGGCCCTCAAACATGCAGCACTCTCACAGATCTCAGTGATTTTAAAAACCCTCTCCCACAGCAGCGACAAATGGATGCTAAGAGCACTCAGACGCACAGAGACCGAGCTGCTGATGTTTATATGCTAATGAGATGGGGAAAAAAAGCACTTCTGCTTCTGTTTTGTGTCGGCATCATTAAAACTCTCGCTGTCTCCTGTGGTGGATGGGTTTGGACATTCGGCTGCTTGAACCAGGTGTGAGGGCCAAGGTGCACAAGCTGTGCCTCCGCATTTAGAGGCGTATCCAAAAATAAGTAAGAAAAACAACAAATACAAGACTTTTTGCTTGAAATAAGCAAAAAAAATCTGCCAATGGAACTAGTGAAAATCGGCTTGTCAAGATTTCTTGAAATAAGATGTGATATTTAGGACTTTTGAGTTAACAGTGATCTTGAAATTAGCTTAAAAACCTCTTCAAATGAAAAAAAAAAGCTTGTTTCATATGATATGTGACTCAAAACAATTTGTTTTCAAGACTTTTTCATTTAACAAGATATTCCAGATGTATTGTCTTCCAACAAGTCCCTATATCTGGCTGAAATAGTACTTGTTAGGCAGTTGTGTCTTATATTAAGTGTAATGAGATATTTTGACTAGAAATTAGACAAATATACTTGGTAAGACTTTGATTTTTTTTCCAGTGCGGAGGGCGAATTTCACTCTATACCCTCCAAACAGCCGGGAAGCAGAACACAACAAGAGCAGGAGGACTGTTTCATTTGTTTTACAGCTAAGAGGAAACTAAATCTTCCACTCAGAGGCGATGTAGCTGGATCTAAAGGTGCATTTGGACCCAACAGAACTTGTTTTCTTGTTGTATTTGCACTGCAGAGAGAAACGCTGAAATGAATATCAGCTCAAAACTTTGACTGGCTTGTGTTTTGCTCAACCTATTAGAAACCTATTTACATATTTACGTTTTTTTTGTTGGCAGTGCTCATACGTTTGCATCACAGATGGTTACCATCATGCTAGGAGAGCTCTAACTCGGAAAGAGGAGTTCAAATCGACCCTATCAAAGCAGATCAATGAACTAAAATTGGCCACAAAAAAGACGGCTAACTTCTTCCGATAGTTATAAGAACTATGAAAAGTTTCCCTCGGTCCATAAGGGACACATTAGCGTGGGATCTCCTTCACCAATTAACATTATCTTATTTCATTTTTGTTCATGTTACTTTTGCTTTTGGCCCAAAACTACAGTTGAAAGCAGTGCAAGACTGAAAATATCTGCAAATACACAAAATGTGCAAATATTGCTAATTCACTGGTAATTAAAACGCACACAAATTAGGATAATATTATCAATTTGTCAGTAAATAGGCTGCAAAAACTCAGAGCCTGCAGAAAATGAACTGAGAAAAGCTCAGTTTTCCCAAACAACTGCGTTTGACCCAGAAATCGATCCCAACATTACGTCTTGAAAGAAGGGCTGCATGACACATAAAAGACAAAGATGAGTTATCACTATGCAGATCATGATAAATGAACAATAGGAGATGTTTTACTGCCTTATAAACATGTTAAAGGGAACATTTTAGCTGCACACACAGAGGAACATGTGTTGAGTTAGCACTCTGGTTTACTCTCCACTGACCCCGAAGGGAAAAGTCTGGCCGTTAGCTGTTAGCTGCCAAGTTTGTGTGTTGGCTTCATGGGTTTATCAGAACTTTTCCAAGAGACTGGACACTGCTTCTGAGCAAAACAAACTCTAGATTCACAATAATGTAGCCAAATGCTGCGAAAAATGTCTTAAAAGCCTCGATTAGGTGCAGAGTTTGAGCTCATTTTTAATCATGCACGAGAAGGGATTAAAATGTTAAAGATATGGATCGGGGCAGATTGAATTCTTAGCTTCACATTGGTAGCGAAACACAAACATTCACAGAAATCATGGCATATATGGACCTATATCTTCATACTTTTGTATGTGGCCCGATCAAAAGGGTTAAACTTCTACATCATCATGTAGCGAGACTTTGAATGTGCATGTTGTGATGTAAATCCATCATTAAACAAGATGTTGAACGTTTCTGTCGTCACGTACCGACACTCATGCTGCATCTCTGTACTTTGAAAGGGAAATGAGTCAGAAAAGTATGGTCTTGAGCTTTTTTTGAACGTATTAACATAGCGTTTCACTGTGTGACATCAGGTTGATTTAGAAAATCCATGTTTCCACTCCTATATCTCAAACAGGACCTATACATGTGTAGCTGCAGATATTCACTCACAAACGGAGTGCCACAAGGCTCCTTCCTCGGCCCAGTGCTATTCACACAAAATGATTTATTCCAGCACTTTGGAAACAGCACACCTTAATCACAGGCTAGTTTTAAAAATAAGAGGAGGTACATGGTGTTCTCCACCTCCACCAGAACTTTTACTGTCCTGTCAGAGCATCTTTTATCTTTCAACACATTCTTTCAAACATTTCCAGAAAGTAAAAATCAAAGTCGGGCTTTTCCATCCATCCATTTTCTATCCCACTTAATCCAACTGTAGGGTCGCGGGGGGCTGGAGCCTATCCCAGCCGTCATTGGGTAGACGAATGACCACTCACACTCACTCCTAGGGACAATTTAGAGACACCAATTAACCTAACATGCATGGTTTTGCACGGTGGGAGGAAGCCGGAGCACCCGGAGAGAAGAACCCACGCATTCACGGGAAGAAGATGCAAACTAAGAAGAATCAGACAGTCTCACAGTACGAAAATGCAGTAACTACCGAACCATAGATGCTCGCTTTGTGAGCACACATCGAGTTCCTGCCGATGTTTCTTCCTTCGAAGTCTTTCTTGAAAAAGAAGATTCTAATCTCGATGAGATTGTCTGATGCAATAACGAATTAATTAGAATTTAATTAAAAAAATTAAAAAAGAAAAAAAAAAAGGCCTTTTAGATTCCGGAGTGGAACCAAAAGTTGATCCTCATCTGAACTCTTCTGGCAAATGTCAATGAAATCTTTCAGATATTTTGTTTACTGACCAACAAGGAGGGTTTTCATTTCCTCAGAGGAAGTTTGTTTTCTCTGTGCCCCCCCCCCCCCCCGTAGTAAAATACACCAACTGCATGAAGTTACTGTGTTTTAGACAGCTGCTGCTGATGATGATCATTACATTTTACTGCTGTGATCCTTTCATGCGCTTCCTCGTGGCTGCTTCATTCTAGCAAATCCCAGAAAAATGAAATCTTTTCTGGACACTTAGACTCACTGACCCCTCCAATCAGGCTGGAAAGACTCATCTCTGCTTTGATTGTGATGATTTCTAATTAAATCAATCTGTATTTTATAACATTCAGCTTAACTGCAAGGATCTCATGTCATTTTGGCCACCAGGACACACTGATATCTCTCTGTCACATCAAAAATATTCACATTACAACGAATTTGCACTGTTTTGACTTTGAGTCTCATCATTCCCAGTGGAAATAAAGCAGAAACTCGCTTACATTTAGCCTGTTTATCAGAAACCCAAACCCAGGCATTCGATCTGTAACTGAAACTGCTGTGAAAGAGATGCTCCCAGGCTTTCAGTTGGACACAGAAGGGTCTGAGTTGTTGTTTGTGAGATATTTTGTTCCCTTTTAAAGACCAGAATTAGAGATGCTAAAGAAACAGCTCATCGCGTTTCCCTGTAGATGATTCTTGCACCGCCTTGAGGATCAAGGTCTCTAGAGGGGGTAAGATTATCTGTTTTCTTCTTGTGTTTTTCTAAACCTTTATTCCTGTACAGCTATGTATCTAAATTACTCCGAAGCAGCATAAAATTTCAGATTTTCCCCCTCTTTAACTTTCAAAAACCACACAAATCTGCATAATAAACAACATTATAAACATTCATGGTACATTCCATCTATGAAACACCACAAAGAATGCATTTTTTTGTTGAGTCATAAGAACTGCACCAGGTGCTTTGGCAGACAGGAGAATCAAGGAAGCTTTGAGCCTAAGACGTTTTTTTTCTAAGCTTGTATTAACCCAAAAGATGCAGTAGGTGCACGCTAGACAATGCACTGCAAGGGAGCTTTGAAACAAAGAGATATGTCAGAGTTTTAGGGCTTATATACACCAAATCAACATAACAACAGTTAACTTGTTAATTATTTAACGCCGATAAATGTTTTATCGCGCATTAGCACAGGCTTTTTTTAAATTTATTAAAAAAAACTATTTATTTATTTATTTATGTTTTGGGGGGGGGGGGCTTTTGTAGCCTGACTACGTCATACTCACGATTCTAGTCAGAATGTGAGTCCCATACCGCTGGATAGAGTTTTGAGTATGGGGCGTGTTTCAACCGAACCAGGAGAAAAAATGCCTCTTCGCTCAATTGGATAGACCTACAACCAATCAGAGCAACGTAGTATGTGAAGTAGATTAAGCAACACACACTTGTTGTAGGAAGGACGGCAAAAACATCTTTTCTATCGATAAAAGCCTTTATCGCGTTCCTCTGTTCGTCTTTCAAAATGAAAGCAATGTGGAGATCCTGTAGAACAGACTCGATGGCAGAATCTACACGCCCTAGCTCTCCAGCGGCAGCCGTGTTCAGCTCTTTAGTGAAGTACTCGATAATGTCCCTGTTGATCATCTGTCCAGCATCGTATAAAGCCCGCTCTGGCAATCTGATTGGTCCGACCAATTCTTGGTCGGGCATAATGATTTCCCAACTGAGCAGATCCAGACCGAACTTCCCGACCAAATCTTTTATGGGCGGGGCTAAGTTTGGCTGGCACCCATGCTAGGGCTTTTGTGCCTTTAATGGAAAGTTCAGAGAGACAGGAAGCAGGGGGCAGAGAGAGGGGGAACGACACGCAGCACAGGGACTCAAACCGGGTTTTTATTTTGGCTTTTATTTTGTAAAAGTCTGTTGCTCACAGGCTTTTATTTTGTAAAAGTATGTTGCTGTCTGCTGTGGAACAGGAAAAGAAAGTAATCGGCGGGTCCACCAAACATGGAGAAGGGTACGGAACTTTTACTCGGCCATTTTCATTTTAAAGTTCTTCCAGACGGCGGAGTCGACAGAACCAAAGTCATCTGTAAACACTGCCAAGTTGAATTGTCTTCTCACCGTAGTAGTTCCAGTCTAAAATATCACTTAAAGGCAAAACACACAACTGAAAAAAAAACAGTTGCAACGTGAGGGAGGGAGCTCGGATAGATAGATAGATAGATAGATAGATAGATAGATAGATAGATAGATAGATAGATAGATAGATAGATAGATAGATAGATAGATAGATAGATAGATGTTTGTTCTGTGCATTTTTATTTCTTCATCACTGTCTGGATCACATTTGCTGAAACTGTCAGGAGGGAACAGCGTTGTAACATGTGACTTTTGAGACTTGGTCTGTCCAAATCATCCTTCGGTACAATGATGATATGACTTTTCTTTAGTATCTGGTATAAATCTCCTATCAGAATGATAGATTCCGACCGCCTCTCCATCACTGCGAGCACAGAAGAATATCCCAGTGTTTCAGGTACTGATTAAGATGGAAACGTTTGAAGGGGAATCAGAGGTTTAATTTTAAAAAAAAAAGCACTTCAAACAAAGCTGCAATAAGTCCCTGAGCTTTAGCGCTCAGATTTTTTTAATTGCGTTCTTCACTTTGTGACTCGAAAGGCTCTTTAATATAATTAACCAAGGCCGTGTGAGAGGCACAGCGCCTCTGTCTTTCTCACCTTTTAATTGGTCGGTGTCACTCTCTCCCAGCACTCAGTTTAGTTCCCAAGGAAACAACTAGGCCACTTTCACACTGCAGAAGGCTTTTTCTTTATTCAGCTCATGCCAGAGTGGCATTTGTGGTCTTCCTCACAGCCGACACACATGCAGAATGTGTTTCAGTCCATCCTTCAGACTTTTAGCCCTCTGCACCAAGCTGTGTTTCAGACATTTAGCCCTCTGTGTTTCAGACATTTAGCCCTCTGCACCGAGCTGTGTTTCAGACATTTAGCCCTCTGTGTTTCAGACATTTAGCCCTCTGCACCGAGCTGTGTTTCAGACATTTAGCCCTCTGCACCGAGCTGTGTTTCAGACATTTAGCCCTCTGCACCGAGCTGTGTTTCACACATTTAGCCCTCTGCACCGAGCTGTGTTTCAGACATTTAGCCCTCTGCACCGAGCTGTGTTTCACACATTTAGCCCTCTGCACCGAGCTGTGTTTCACACATTTAGCCCTCTGTACAGAGCTGTGTTTCACACATTTAGCCCTCTGTACAGAGCTGTGTTTCAGACATTTAGCCCTCTGCACCGAGCTGTGTTTCACACATTTAGCCCTCTGCACAGAGCTGTGTTTCACACATTTAGCCCTCTGTACAGAGCTGTGTTTCACACATTTAGCCCTCTGCACCGAGCTGTGTTTCACACATTTAGCCCTCTGCACCGAGCTGTGTTTCAGACATTTAGCCCTCTCCACCGAGCTGTGTTTCACACATTTAGCCCTCTGCACCGAGCTGTGTTTCAGACATTTAGCCCTCTGCACCGAGCTGTGTTTCACACATTTAGCCCTCTGCACCGAGCTGTGTTTCACACATTTAGCCCTCTGTACAGAGCTGTGTTTCACACATTTAGCCCTCTGTACAGAGCTGTGTTTCACACATTTAGCCCTCTGTACAGAGCTGTGTTTCACACATTTAGCCCTCTGCGCCGAGCTGTTTCAGACATTTAGCCCTCTGTACAGAGCTGTGTTTCACACATTTAGCCCTCTGCGCCGAGCTGTTTCAGACATTTAGCCCTCTGCGCCGAGCTGTGTTTCAGACATTTAGCCCTCTGCGCCGAGCTGTGTTTCACACATTTAGCCCTCTGCGCCGAGCTGTGTTTCAGACATTTAGCCCGCTGCGCCGAGCTGTGTTTCAGACATTTAGCCCTCTGCGCCGAGCTGTGTTTCAGACATTTAGCCCTCTGCGCCGAGCTGTGTTTCAGACATTTAGCCCTCTGCGCCGAGCTGTGTTTCAGACATTTAGCCCTCTGCGCCGAGCTGTGTTTCACACATTTAGCCCTCTGCGCCGAGCTGTGTTTCAGACATTTAGCCCGCTGCGCCGAGCTGTGTTTCAGACATTTAGCCCTCTGCGCCGAGCTGTGTTTCAGACATTTAGCCCTCTGCGCCGAGCTGTGTTTCAGACATTTAGCCCTCTGCGCCGAGCTGTGTTTCAGACATTTAGCCCTCTGCGCCGAGCTGTGTTTCACACATTTAGCCCTCTGCGCCGAGCTGTGTTTCAGACATTTAGCCCTCTGCACCGAGCTGTGTTTCACACATTTAGCCCTCTGTACAGAGCTGTGTTTCACACATTTAGCCCTCTGTACAGAGCTGTGTTTCAGACATTTAGCCCTCTGCACCGAGCTGTGTTTCACACATTTAGCCCTCTGCACAGAGCTGTGTTTCACACATTTAGCCCTCTGCACAGAGCTGTGTTTCACACATTTAGCCCTCTGCACAGAGCTGTGTTTCACACATTTAGCCCTCTGCACAGAGCTGTGTTTCACACATTTAGCCCTCTGTACAGAGCTGTGTTTCACACATTTAGCCCTCTGCACCGAGCTGTGTTTCACACATTTAGCCCTCTGCACCGAGCTGTGTTTCAGACATTTAGCCCTCTCCACCGAGCTGTGTTTCACACATTTAGCCCTCTGCACCGAGCTGTGTTTCAGACATTTAGCCCTCTGCACCGAGCTGTGTTTCACACATTTAGCCCTCTGCACCGAGCTGTGTTTCAGACATTTAGCCCTCTGTACAGAGCTGTGTTTCACACATTTAGCCCTCTGTACAGAGCTGTGTTTCACACATTTAGCCCTCTGCACCGAGCTGTTTCACACATTTAGCCCTCTGTACAGAGCTGTGTTTCACACATTTAGCCCTCTGCGCCGAGCTGTTTCAGACATTTAGCCCTCTGCGCCGAGCTGTGTTTCAGACATTTAGCCCTCTGCGCCGAGCTGTGTTTCACACATTTAGCCCTCTGCGCCGAGCTGTGTTTCAGACATTTAGTCCTCTGCGCCGAGCTGTGTTTCAGACATTTAGCCCTCTGCGCCGAGCTGTGTTTCAGACATTTAGCCCGCTGCGCCGAGCTGTGTTTCACACATTTAGCCCTCTGCGCCGAGCTGTGTTTCAGACATTTAGCCCTCTGCGCCGAGCTGTGTTTCAGACATTTAGCCCTCTGCGCCGAGCTGTGTTTCAGACATTTAGCCCTCTGCGCCGAGCTGTGTTTCAGACATTTAGCCCTCTGCGCCGAGCTGTGTTTCACACATTTAGCCCTCTGCGCCGAGCTGTGTTTCAGACATTTAGTCCTCTGCGCCGAGCTGTGTTTCAGACATTTAGCCCGCTGCGCCGAGCTGTGTTTCAGACATTTAGCCCTCTGCGCCGAGCTGTGTTTCAGACATTTAGCCCTCTGCGCCGAGCTGTGTTTCAGACATTTAGCCCTCTGCGCCGAGCTGTGTTTCAGACATTTAGCCCTCTGCGCCGAGCTGTGTTTCAGACATTTAGCCCGCTGCGCCGAGCTGTGTTTCAGACATTTAGCCCTCTGCGCCGAGCTGTGTTTCAGACATTTAGCCCTCTGCGCCGAGCTGTGTTTCAGACATTTAGCCCTCTGCACCGAGCTGTGTTTCACACATTTAGCCCTCTGCACCGAGCTGTGTTTCAGACATTTAGCCCTCTGCATCGAGCTGTGTGCACCACCATCTTCCCATAAGACTTCGCTGCAAAGATCCCATCTCCCACTGCTTCTGTTGTGTAACGCTCACCTGATGCAGCGGGTCTCCGGGACTATCAATTATCTGATGATGGAGGCTTTCATAACACCTGAAACTGTTGGAGTCGTGAGTGAAAGGCACCTGTTGCTGTGTGTGAACTCTCTCTGGGTGCACAGTCATTTCATAACGGTGTTGAATTTTACTGATCATGTCTACAAATCCTAGTTCTTTGTATTGAAGTGATCGTGTTTATAACTGAATATTTGATGTGTCACTTTGGCCTGAACTTCAATACCTATATAAAACTCATTTTTGATACCTCAAGGGAAAAAATGGCAAAAAAGACTCATGGATAAACATGGTCAAACAAAAATAGAAATATTTTTATATATTTATAAGGCAAAAACAGAGTTTGAAAGTGAATATCTGCTCTGAGCTCCTTTCTCCTCCAGCACAGCCTGAACCCTCTCAGACGAGCTTTCTGTCCTTTCTTTAAGGAGTCTTCAGGAATAGTTCTCCAGGCTTCTTGAAGGACATCCCAAAGCTCTTCTTTGGATGTGGGCTGCCTTTTGTTCCGTTCTCTGCCAACATGATCCCACACTGCTTCAGTAATGTTGAGCTCCGGGCTCTGGGGAGGATTCATCCCTCCATCAGACCTGCTGCCACTGATTTTCAGCCCACTTCTTGTGTCCTTTGGCACAGCTCAGCCTTTTCTCCCTGTTTCCCTTCCTTAAGAACGGCTTCCTGACAGCCACCCTTCCATGGAGCCCATTTCTGATGAGGCTTGGGCCAACAGCAGATGGATCAGCTGAAGGTCCAGATGCATCTCTCAGCTCCTGTGTCAGGTCTTTGCTGGATGTTTTCCTCTTTCTTAAGGACATCACTTTCAGATCCTGTTCATCTGCTGTAGATAGTTCTTTAGGCCGGACACTTCTTCTTCTGTCCTCCACTTGTCCAGTTTCCTCAAATGTTTTAAGGACACACTGCACACCATGCTGAGATATGCCAAGTTTTCAGCTAACAGCTCTTTGGGAATCACCTTGTTGCTGCAGAAATCCTGTTTTCTGTCTGTCACACTGTGTTATCTTTGCTGTTTTTCACACATGCAGCTAAAGAAATGGGAACTAACGATGTGTCTCTGTGACAGGCTGCTGGGAACAAAGTGCCTAAAGATCCAGTTTAAAATGGCTTCTTTGCTAAGTTGTCTGTTCTGTGTGGACACAACACTGGTTCATCCCATCAGTTAGGAGCCTTTTTAAGGCTGGAATGAGTCATAGGTCAGAGTTAAGTGGCTTAACAAAGAAAAAACACATTTTTCTGGACTGAAAATGAGTGAAAAAGCAGAAAATATCCAAAGAAAAACTCTAAAAGTCCTTCAGAAAGCTGGAGAACTATTGATGAAGACCACTTAAAAAGATTTCAGGAAAGTGTTTGGAAGGAAAATCTAAAGAAATCAGGTGTCCCTACACCTTTGCTATGTACTATATAAGTAATGCTGAATGCCACCACCCCCGGCCAATATCAGTCAAATAATTATCACAACCTTTTAGACGACAAAAACTGAAAACGTAGAAGCAAATTGTCAAAATACAGCTTGTGGTTTTAAACGTTTTGTGCAGACGTGAATCCAAGCGAGAGCATGAATCACTCTTAATTAAACCAAGTCAAGCTGATACGGATGAAAGCGTTAAATTTCTTACCAAACCAGGTACATCCACAGGTTGAAACATGTGGACTGAAACACTCTGCTGCTTCATAAGCCTTCCTCGATCATTACGACACAGAGTGAAACGCGCTGATCGCAGCATCTCTTGGGAGTACTCTCATCAGTGTGAGCGGTCACAGGGGGCTCTCAGGTACACCGGGTCACATGTCGGCTGGTGGCTGGTTGTGTAAGTCACCTTCAGTTATTCTGCATGTGGACGTGTCATCCATGTGGACGTGTCATCCAGGTGTTTCATGCCAGAAAAAAGGTCAAGGTTTAAAAAAACGAACTTCCACCTTTAAATGATCTGGATTAACTAACCCTCATCACTTAGCAGTGTGACGACGTCAGTAATCAACTCAGTAAGCAACTCTGAATATGCGCACGTTCCTGTAAAATGAGTGGAGTTGGCATCAGATGACCAATCATCGTTATCAAAAATCCTTTTTTTCAGAAGAGAGGATGCGTTGTTAGGCCAGAACGTGATTTCAGTTCACGACAGTAAAACATACGGCAGCTCTTCAAGTATTTAGCAGCAAATCATCTTCGTTTGGAGATGCTGAGAACAAATTTAAACTCAGTAAAAAAATTAATAAACAAATGGGATAATCAACATGTGATCTGCCCTTGTTAGAAGAGACACCTTTAATTCATCAACAGTATCAACAACATGGAGATCACCTGTTAAATGCAGCCTGGGCAGCAGCTGGAAAGCTCTGATGAGTCTGTATTATGTCAAAAGACTCCGTTAAGGGGTGGCAGAGAAGCACAAGTCAAGTGATGAAAACAGGAACATTTCCAAGTCACTGAACATCCTGTGGAGTCTGGTTGAATAAGAAAGAAAGAAAAAAAAAGGGTGGCGCAGCTGGAAATCAGCCTGCAGCTGCACTCGAAAACACAGAGCGTGAAAAAAAGCAGACGAGTAAAGGTGGCCGAAATTCACTCCGGCCAAGTGAGTCCAAAAAAAAAGAGGCCAAACTAATCCTGTTTTTACTCAAATACACATAAAGCTGTATGGCAGCCCACTATGAGCAGAAACTACATAAACCTTTGAGTTTAAAATGCGATTAAAGACGATAGAGCAGAGATCTGAGTGTGAACAGCGTACAAACAGTAAGAAATGCTGCTGCGGTGCTACTTAAAGTTAACAGATTTTATTGACTTATTGTGGATATTTAACCTGAAATGACTGAAGCAGGGAGCTGTAAATAAAAAATCTGAGAATACTCTAAAAGGTTGAGGATAGTCTTAAAGGTTCGACCTCCCTAACAGGAAGTAGAATGAGGAAAGAACCCCCTGAAAAAGGTTCCTGCTGTGGGAAGCAGCATGAATCTAACCTGCATCTCTGCTTGTGACGGCTGTCAGAGGTCCAGCCGTTCCACTCATCCCTAATACCGAGTGACAACTGAGACCATTAAACAAATTGCATCTTTTCAAAGGGTTTGTTTGAGCCGTAAATGCTTGAATAAACTGTAAATTAATTTTTTCTTTGTGCTTGTAACATACTACCAGCAGCTGTGCTTTTCTCAGCATTCCCAGCGTGCATCACAGCGCTGTTCAGTCACGTGTTGTGTTGTGTTGTCTCTGTTTTTGTCTCTACTGACAAACTCCACTCAACTTGATAAACCAAAGGACCTCTGCAGCCAGGTACTCATTATGTGTCTCATCCATTAGTCACCATGACATCTATCTTACTCACACAGAATGAGCTTAAGGTCAAACCCTAGCCCGCCTGTTGACAGCTGCTGTTGACAAACTGTTTGGGAGTATTCATCATGGCCCCCAGCCCAGAGCGGATCCACCTATTTTTATCAGCCACTCTGAGCCTAAATGCATATGGAGATGAATGTCTAAATATACTGCTGGCGGATGCAGAGTGCTGACGTCTTGACCTACATTTCCCTGTCAGATGTCCACCTCTGCCTCCCGCTGCGTCTGTACGCCGGGGTGCATGACTGCTTGAGTCTGCCTCACTGTCAGCCTCCTCAGGCTGCTCCGAGAGGCTGTCAGCGACGATCATGTGAAGCACTGGAAAAAATCTAAGTCTTACCAAGTATATTCGTCTCATTTCTAGTCCAAATATCTCATTACACTTAATATAAGATACAACTGCCTAACAAGTACTATTTCAGCCAGATATAGGGACTTGTTGGAGGACAATACATCTGGAATATCACATTAACCCTTTGTGCGGTCTTAACATCCTGTTTACTCCCCTTGTCCTATGGGTCAAAAATGACCCGCCCTACCAAAGCCCCAAAATAAAGCAACTTAATTGAATTTTAAATCCAAAATCTATTTTGTATGATGAAACCACCTGTTATTTATCTATTCAACTCACTTAAATACATTTTTTATATCATGTATTTTTTGTTAAACAATACAAAAAGACAATCAGCAGTTTTCAGGATTACACTTTTTTTTTTTTTACCACAAACCAACTGTCAGCTGGACCAACAGTTTTCTTATTTTCTCAGTTTTCTTTTACATAATAAAGGTTTATTATTGCTATTATATAAATGTGAAGTAATTACTTCTGAATTAATTATGTTGAAAGGGAAAAAAACAGTGAACTTTTTTCTGGTGTTTAAATGTTTTTTTATAATTCACGGGTCACAAATGACCCATAAGATAATCTTTGTACTCTAGTGGTGTACAGCCCACATGGGAACATAAACAAAAATAAAGTGTGACTTTTTCTAAAGTGCCTTTAGGAAAAGTTATAACATTTCAAGTTGAAAAAATTTTGACCCGCAAGACGGGGGGGGGGGGGGGGGGGGGGGGGGGGGGTTAAGTCAAAAAGTCTTGAAAACAAATTGTTTTGAGTCACATATTATATGAAACAAGCTTTTTTTCATTTGAAGAGTTTTTAAGCTAATTTCAAGATCACTTTTAACTCAAAAGTCCTAAATATCACATCTTATTTCAAGAAATCTTGACAAGCCGATTTTCACTAGTTCCATTGGCAGATTTTTTTCTTATTTCAAGCAGAAACGTCTTTTATTTGTTGTTTTTCTTACTTATTTTTGGAGGGGCATTTTTTCCGGTGCAGAGATGCCAGCGTGACCAATGGTGCATGAAAGTTGACTTGTGAGAGTATTTTTTACTCGATAATCATGACTTTATGCAGCCTCTACAAGGGTTTCTGTCTTTACTGACACGGGTTCCATTTACTGCTTCACAAGTCACATATCTGCCATTTCTGCATATCTTTTACAAGATATCAAAAGTGAAAACACGTGGCGGAGGCTGATGACCTCACAGAGAATTATTACCTGCGTGTACCTGCTGTGTGTTGCTGCACGTTTCTGCAGAAGAAGTTAAAAGTTTAACAGCACTGAACTTCAGACCTCATTTCAACCTGTAACTGCAGGGGAGGCCGTGTTCACCGACCCCAACAGCACACACAGATTTATGGACATTAAGTGCTTAATAACAAAAGCTGGCGTCCAGATAAATGAAAGCTCAGTGATAACACTAACGGAGCTTTACACTGGAAAAAATGCCCCTCCAAAAATAAGTAAGAAAAACAGCAAATACAAGATGTTTTTGCTTGAAATAAGCAAAATAAATCTGCCAATGGAACTAGTGAAAATCGGCTTGTAAAGATTTCTTGAAATAAGATGTGATATTTAGGACTTTTGAGATAAAAGTGATCTTGAAATTAACTTAAAAACCTCTTCAAATGTAAAAAAAAAAAAGCTTGTTTCATATGAAATGTGACTCAAAACAATTTGTTTTCAAGACTTTTTTATTTAACAAGATATTCCAGATGTATTGTCTTCAAACAAGTCCCTATATCTGGCTGAAATAGTACTTGTTAGGCAGTTGTGTCTTATATTAAGTGTAATGAGATATTTTGACTAGAAATGAGACAAATATACTTGGTAAGACTTTGATTTTTTTCCAGTGTAGATGGTGGCAGAATAATAAACATAATAAATTGTCTGAATAAACTTCCTTAGCAACAAGTGCAGCAGTAAATTGAACTTGAGATAAACTTGATACAAACAAAAGGTAGAAAATAGCAAGAATGCAGGAGGGTGGGCAGGGGGTCCGACAGTGTACATTGCCTTGATTAATGGTGTGACACATGCGAGAGGCCCCGTTACTGTGAGCTGCATTCCTTGTGCAGGGAGGCCTCCAGGATAGGGGCTTGCTGCAGTATTCTTGTGCCTGCTTGTTTTAATCACATTTGCAGGAGGCTGTAAGCCGCGGACGGGCTCCTCCAGCCTCTCTGGACCGGACTCCGGAGCTCACGTGGCAGACCATGCTCGCTGCGCACAACGTGACCGCACAGTCGCGCCTCATTCCTCTCGCATCATTGGACGATGCTCGCCTTAAATCTGTCCGTCAGCCCCTCGGCCCTGCCTCCGGATCGGCCTCCGCTCCTCCCACAGTCCACCTCCGTGCTGGTCTCCACTCCAGGTCTTCTTTTTAGCTTGTTCCCTACTTTGAAAGTAGGTCAGTGTTTGCTTTGTATTATTCAGCAACTGGAATGATTGTGCTGTGAGGGTTCTTGACTGTGATCTGGGTGACATGCAAGCAGCCAGTGGTGTGCAGGGCAAAGTGGAGCCCACCAGGCAGCAACAGCACACCCTGACCAATCGATTTAATGTCTGGCACCAGAAAGTAAAATGAAACGTTCGTCTCGGTTTTGTTTTCTCATTCTTTAAAACTACGACCCCAGTGGCCTCTCTGTTGTAAATCTGCTGCCACCAAGGGAACGGATGGGTCCCTAATGAGCAGCCATGAGGAGATGGATGAACAAGGAGCGGCCGAAGCCGCCGACACGGCACGGGGTCGTGAAATGTTTTCTATCCCCAAAGCATGAAAAGAAATGATGTGAGGCAAGGCGGAAGAGATGAACTCAGCGTTGGGTTCATCTCGCCCTCACAGCCACCGCTGCACAGCTAACAGGGCATTGATAAAATCTGTGTGTGCGCAGGTTTTCTGATCTACATGAAACTGCATTAAGTCCACGGGGGCTTTAGCCCAGGCTGGGATACTACCTGGAATGCAGGACTGTTATATAACCCTGCACTTTGTACCGTGTGTTCAGGAACTGAAAAAGGAAGATAAATTTTATTATTGCTTTGTTATTGCTTGAACTGTTAAGCTACATGTTCTGGCTGCAGTTTGAGTAATTTAGCTCTCAAAATGTGTGTCCTGGCCCCTTCTGAGCTGCACCAATCGACCCCCTGTGCCCGGTTTCTTCAGCCATTTTGGCTCAAACTAAGCGGCTCGGTCATGCATCTTCAGAGGAGAGGATTGCCTTGCCTTGTTAAATTATCTTGTCATCTAATTTGTGAGTCACAGCTTTTCACGGAGACTAAATCAGCTTTGTTCCTGCTGCTGTGGCTCAACTTGTTCTTGAACTTGTTGACTTATTTAATTTAGGTCTTATTCTGACTTCATTTAAGAGGTTACATTTTTGAAAATGTCATTTGCTGATCTTTTCCCCGTATAATATGTCCTGATTTTTTTTTTTTGGATTGGGAGCAAAGTAATCGTTTTATCGTAATTATCTGAGGATTTTTAACACGTTTTAGTTGACAGGTTTGTCATAGTGGATGTTGTCATCCGTCTGGCTGCAACGGATCTACGTATAAGTACAAATAAAGTGACCTGAACCTGGAAAAAAAGGAATAATATGCTTCACTGACACAGTAAACCAACTGTTCATCATCAAACTGTAAGGCAAGTTTATTTGTACAACAACAAGGTGATTCAAAGTGCTTTACAGATACATTAAAACAGTAAAAATAAAAAGAACAATTTAAATTTTAAACAAAAAAGAAAGAAAGAAGAAAATCTGATAAAATCAGGAGTTAAAATGTGATTAAGTTTTGAAACTCAAGCTTCAGATTTGGAGCTTCATTCAGCTGAAAACAGGTGTGTCTTAAACACACTGAGTGTTTCAGCTGATCTGAGGCTTTCTGGGAGTTTGTTCCAGACATGTGGAGCATAGAAGCTGAATGCAGCTCCTCCATGTCTGGTTCTGACTCTGGGAACTGATAGAAGACCGGATCCAGATGACCTGAGGGGTCTGGAAGGTTCATCCTGGGTCAGGAGGTCCCTGATGTGTTCTGGTCCTGGACCATTCAGAGCTTTGTAGAGCAGCATCAGAACTTTAAAGTCTGTCCTCTGATGGACAGGCAGCCGGTGTAAAGACCTCAGAGCTGGCTGACTGACTCTTTAGGTAGACCTGTAAAGATGCTGTTACAGTAATCAAGCCGACTAAAGATGAATGCATGGACTAGTTTTTCCAGGTCCTGCTGACACATCAGATCCTGTAACTCTGATATATTCTTAAGGTGATAGTAGGCTGACTTTGTTATTGTCTGAGTCCATCACTACACCCAGATTTCTGGCCTGGTTTCAAAAATTTAAAATCACATTAGGATCAGATTTATTGTCATGTAGATGCAGGAAATTGAACCCATCCAGGTTGGCACCTGTTGAACATGCACAGGGTCACACACTCATGGAGACAGATGACAGAACTGAATGCATTGTGTTTGGGGACACTGTGACGGTTGGCTTTGGCACCTCGTCTTCAAAGCTTAGTTCAACCGTCAGAAATCTGGGGGTGACCTTTGACCTTTGACCTGAGGTTGGAAAAACAAATTAACAATGTCATCAGGACTAGTTTTTTCCAGCTGCGTCTCCTGGCCAAAGTTAAAATGTTTTTAAGTCGTCACGACCTTGAGAAAGCCATCCATGCCCTAATAAGTTCAAGGTCAGACTATTGCAATGCTCTTTATGTGGGCGTCTCCCAGTCTTCTCTCAGCCGCCTTCAGCTGGTGCAGAACGCTGCTGCCCGTCTTTTAACCAACACCAACAGACGTGTGCACATCACTCCTGTTCTTAACTCCCTCCATTGGCTTCCTGTCCTTTAGAGAACTGATTTTAAACTTTTAATGTTTGTTTTTAAAGCTCTTAACGGCCTCGCCCCGTCGTGTTTATCTGAGCTTTTAACAGTCCTGGTAGAGCTCTGAGGTCAACAGATCAGTTTCTGCTGGAAGTGCCCAGGTCAGAATACAAACCCTGGGGTGAGCGAGCCTTTTCCCAAAGCTGCCCCCAGGCTCTGGAATAAGCCCCCCGTCCAGCTGCGTCTTATTTCTGACCTGGGCCTCTTCACATCCAGGCTAAAAACCTACTTATTTAGGATTGCTTTTAATATCCAGTAGCATGATGACACTTTTATCTTATTTGATTTTGTTGCTTTCACTGTTCTTTTATTGTTTTTATTTGTTTTTACTTCTTCTTCTCTTTATTTATTACCTGCTGTAAAGCACTTTGGTACACCGTAAGGATTGTCTGTAAAGGGCTGTAGAAATAAAGTACATTTACATTTACAGCGCCCGGCTGGACGGCCACTCCTCCAGCTGTCAGCTCACCAACCTTTTGAGCGGTCAGAGTGGGAATCGAACCCCCAACCTTCCGGTTATCAGACGACCCACTCTGACCACTCGCATCTATTCAGGAATTTTTTTTATGAAGCTCAAATTCACGAAGGAAAGTCACCAATCAAACAGTCCAGTTCCAGAAAATGATACAGAAAACTTTAGCAAAGCGCACCCTCATAACTTCTGATGATCTTCAGAAATCTCTCTCCTTCCTTCTCCTCATCTGCCTCCATCTGAATTAATATTGTATTTGCAGATAATGTGAGCCGTCGCAGCCTTAATGCCAGTCACAAAAAGGCCAAATTCTTCAGAACACGAAGCCTGCGTGTTTCAAACTGACACGCAGACCAGAATAAAGACAGGGATGAATGATCTGTTGCTTCACGCTGCGCCTCTGATAACCTTTTCCTTTCCTCATTAAAAGATGGAGATAACAAACGTTCCTTTATTTAAAATCTGTCATGGTTTCATCTCAACCCTTCAAACAGGCTGTTTGAATGACCTGCCTCACTGCTTGTGTCTCCCATGTTTATCCGTGCGGCTAACCTTTAATCATTTTGTTTAACGAATATGACGATAAAGTGAGTTTCGGCCCTCCTGGGGAAAGGACACATCATTGTCTAAGTTACCCAGCAGGCTTGAGAAAAGCAATCGAACGGCTTTTAGATCAAAAGTAACGAGCGTGTAAAAACAACCTGGGAATAAAAATGTATTTGTTTATTTATATCTGTACATTTATTTCTATAATGTTGGCTTTCCTCGGTCCCTTTTTGAAATGTGCAAAGTTACGAGTTTTAGTTCTATGCAGGGAAAATTAGATTAAAATCTGCCCAGTGGATGGGCAAAAATCCAAATATGAAAAAAAATTAAGAGCATATTCTAGTAGAACATCTGTCAAAATACAAGAGAGATCAGTTTTTAATATCATTATCTCAAGATCATGAAGCTCCCGTTGGGATATCTAGTTAATTATGTCATTATCGCAAAATAACAGGTGTTAGATTTCATCGTGTGGGGTTCAGAGTATCTGTGAAAGATTCAGAGTGGCATGAGGGTGTATAAAAGACAGGCTGGGTGTCTCAGAAATAAAGGTAGAGGTTGACCTGTCTGTGCGTGTAAATGCAGGTAAATAGTTCAACAATTTGACAGTGAAATTTCCAATAAAAGGAATCCTTATTGTCGGGATACTTAGGAGCAAATGTCTCCTAGTCTGGAGAAGAAAAAATCTCGAGGAGAGCAAAGATTCTGTGCTCAGTAGCTTTTAGCTTCAGCTCAGCAGTCAACAAACCTCTGAAAGCTCCTGCAGGTGAAGTTCTGACACGTCAAAATGATCAATAATTAAACATTTCATTTAAAGGGATAGAGCACATTAAATAATAGATATTTCAGTTAGGCTACATTCTAATCACTTTTCTTTCTACGTGCACGAACCTGTGCTGTAACAATGAAAGGGATTCACTTTCAGGCTTATATGTCTGACGCAGCTGAAGTCCGTAACATCGGACCCAGCCTGAAAAAGGACCGTTAGCAAACCACTGAACGCCAACAGGTAAGAGACCCGGATCGAATGGGCATCAAATCAAAAGTAAACCAGATCTAAAACACAACAAACCCAGAGAAAGATATTCAGAAGCCGGGTTATGTTACTCTAAAACCAGAATATATCACTAATGCGCCGCCGTTCCATCACAAATGCTTTTTCTCCTCTCCAGTCTGAAGGATTTACGAAAAGCACAAAGATTGGTGAATTTCCCAACGATTAAAGGGACAGTTCGCCTATTTTGACAATCGCTTGGCCCTATTTTCTCTCCCTTCGTATCACTGCCTGCTGTGCAGACCGAGCAGCAAACACCGTAACAGGCGCGGCTGTCAGCAGGCGGCCGGATCTGACTTTTTCCTGGAGAATGATTTTGTGATGCAAATGTATTACTCTTTTGAACGCGTATCGTTTTGAGAAGCAAAACGCTTTATTTTTAAGCCCCAGCCAAGTAGCCGGACTACCTTCGTCAACACCAAAACGAGGCTGGAACTCTGCTCACAGGACGCAGCAGGGGGTAAGAAGATGTTCAGAAATGATGTTGCTGATACGGGATGTCATACAGCTTCATGTCAAAAGAGGCGAACTGTCCCTTTAATCATTGGGAAATTCACCAATCTTTGTGCTTTTATGTGGCTTATATGTCTGCGTCAGACATATAAGCCTGAAAGTGAATCCCTTTGTTACAGCACAGGTTCGTGCACGTAGAAAGAAAAGTGATTAGAATGTAGCCTAACTGAAATATCTATTATTTAATGTGCTCTTGTAGTAGCTACCTTGCCGGTCAATCACTCTTGCTTTTCTTACACCATATCCATTTGTGGGAAAAGAACATTTGGTTTAATATTTGATTAGCAGCCCAGATTCATTTCTTTTGGGGGCAGAGCTGCAAAATCAACCCTTCTTTCGCAGACCTCATTTCTCCCCTGAATGTAAACCATGCTGCCTGCATCAGTGTGTGTTTTGTCACCTTATGAACACCAGACAGTGGGTTTTTGATCTTTAAAGGGCTTCTATCACAAGGAAAAGGTTAAATTATTCATCATTTCTTTATCTGAATTCAGCTGTTTTCCTGCCACTTCTTAGCATTTTGTCACAGACAACAGATGTAACGGTTTATATTTTCTGTGATTACATGTTCAGACAGTAAAATGTCTGTTATCAGCAGCAGGAGTTTGGCGTGTTGATGGGGTTTCAGGCAGAACATGCAGCCCACACAGCTGCCTGGTTGTTCCACTGCGTCTCAGGTGCTCGGCTCAGTGGTGGGTTTGTATCCGCGACTGTTCTCTGCCTTTTTTTCTCCACAGGGAGCGAGATGAAGTCATCCAACATGTCCCGCAGAGCCGGAGATGGAGGGCGATTCCTGCTCAAATAATCTCCTTACACAGGCCATACATACTCAAGAAGTTTTCCTTACTTATCACACAAATCTGTGGCCATTTAAGATGATATTCGTGTATTTTCTTAGGCTGATATCCACAAAATGGTTGAAATCCCCATGTTAAAAACCCATTTCATAGCCCTTAAAACTGTTTAAATAATTCCCTGTGGTATTAATTTAACTGCCACGATCGCAGTATTCAATCTTCTTAGATTTCCATGCACTGATTGGTAAATAAATGCTCAATAAAAGCTATTTTTAAGCCTTTACATCAGACATAAAGGGGCAAAAGTGGCTGCTGGACCACAGATACATCATCCAATGGAGGTGGATGGGTTAACCTCCTTACTTTGGCTGCAGAACCTCCCTTATTCTCCCCCATTCTCCCTCATTCTCCCTCATTTTCTCCCTTATTCTCCCTCATTCTCCCTCACTTTCTCACTTATTCTCCCTCATTCTCCCTCATTTTCTCCCCCATTCTCCCTCATTCTCCCTCACTTTCTCCCTTATTCTCCCTCATTCTCCCTCACTTTCTCACTTATTCTCCCTCATTCTCCCTCATTTTCTCCCCCATTCTCCCTCATTCTCCCTCACTTTCTCACTTATTCTCCCCATTCTCCCTCATTCTCCCTCATTTTCTCCCCCATTCTCCCCCATTTTCTCCCTTATTCTCCCTCATTCTCCCTCATTTTCTCCCTTATTCTCCCTCATTCTCCCTCATTTTCTCCCTTATTCTCCCTCATTCTCCCTCATTCTCCCTCATTTTCTCCCTTATTCTCCCTCATTCTCCCTCATTCTCCCTCACTTTCTCACTTATTCTCCCTCATTCTCCCTCATTCTCCCTCACTTTCTCACTTATTCTCCCTCATTCTCCCTCATTTTCTCCCCCATTCTCCCCCATTTTCTCCCCCATTCTCCCTCATTCTCCCTCATTTTCTCCCTTATTCTCCCTCATTCTCCCCCATTTTCTCCCTTATTCTCCCTCATTCTCCCCCATTTTCTCCCTTATTCTCCCTTATTCTCCCTCATTCTCCCCCATTTTCTCCCTTATTCTCCCTCATTCTCCCCCATTTTCTCCCTCATTCTCCCTTATTCTCCCCCATTTTCTCCCTTATTCTCCCTCATTCTCCCTAATTTTCTCACTTATTCTCCCCCATTTTCTCCCCCATTCTCCCTCATTCTCCCTCATTTTCTCCCTTATTCTCCCTCATTCTCCCCCATTTTCTCCCTTATTCTCCCTCATTCTCCCCCATTTTCTCCCTTATTCTCCCTTATTCTCCCTCATTCTCCCCCATTTTCTCCCTTATTCTCCCTCATTCTCCCCCATTTTCTCCCTTATTCTCCCTCATTCTCCCCCATTTTCTCCCTCATTCTCCCTTATTCTCCCCCATTTTCTCCCTTATTCTCCCTCATTCTCCCCCATTTTCTCCCTCATTCTCCCTTATTCTCCCCCATTTTCTCCCTTATTCTCCCTCATTCTGTCACATCCATGGGGTTTTCCCATGTTTTTAGTTTAATGCTTTATCATGTTTTAGGTTGTGTCATGTCTTGGTTTTTGAGTTCATGTTTTGTTTTAGTTTTGACATTGTTTTTCCCCTCAGTTCCCAGGTTCAGTTCATTAGTTTCACTCACGTCACCTGCACTCATTGTCCCCAGCTGCACTCATTTGCCAATTACTCCTAGTTTAGTATTTAGTTCCCAGTTTCCCCTTTCATTTGGTGAAATCCTTTTGCATTCATGTCAAGTCTTTTGTTTTGTTTTTGGTCACAGTCTTATTCATGTTTTTGATTCCACAGTCGCTCAGCCGTGCCTTTTCTTAACGTTTTGTTTGTGAATAAACCCAGTTTTTGCCTTACACCTCTGGAGTCCGCATCCGTGTCCTGCCTCACCCAAACCTGACACATTCTCCCTCATTCTCCCTTATTCTCCCCAGGGCTTCAGTTCTGGGTTTCCTGGGGCTCACATCTGTCTGCACCTTTCCTAACTCCACTTCTCCACCATCGCGGGCCTTTGCCTGCACCCGGGTGGGACGCTGCAGTTGCTTTTGCGAGACAGGCACAGATAACATATACAGCAAATGTGCTTAATGAACAAGCAACAAAGACCTCATGGCTTGGCCCTTTGTGTTCTCTGTAAGGATTACTTCCTGTTCTCGATTCACACCTGGATTCAGTTAGCAAATCACCACCTGCCTTTTGTTAGCCATTAGCTCCCTCAGTAGAAGTATTCCTTAATTTCCTTCATCTATTTCCAGATCCTTATCTTTTATCTCCTCCATGTGTAGTTGGCATCATTTCTAAGTTCCCATGATCTCCAGCTGTGTGTTTGTTTCAAAATGAAGCCTCTGTTTGCTCCAGTCTTACTGGACCAGAGAGCACGTTTTCCTGGTCAGGTCAAGGTGCTAAAAGCACTTAAGTTTAGGAACATTTCACAGTCTGTATAACTGTTGCCCAGCACATCATGCAAGTCTCAAGCTGAAGCTAAAACCTGCCTTCTGCATTGATTTCTGAACAAAATAGCCAAATATGATGCTGGAGATGATATGTGATGCAGCTTGAGAACAGGCTAAAAAAAGAGCATCTTACTGCATTGAATTATGCTGCAGTCATGCTGTGGTCCTGCTTTGCAGGGTGAATTATATGTATCAAAAGAATGATGAAATCACAAGATTACCAATTTTGGGGATTATATTTGCTGTAAAGCTAGATTTGAGGGGAAGATCTTCAATCTTTCAGAGGGACAGTTATCCAAAGCACACAGCAGTGCAAAAGAAATGTAAAGTGCTTTTAAGCTGGCCATCAGAGAGCTTTTCTGCACTGAAAACCTTTAGATAGCGCAAATACAGGGGTAGAAACTCTCTATTAGTTAATATTTGTGGGTTTGTGAACTCTTTCAAAGCTTCTATCGGGAAAAAAAAACCCACAGAAAGGCAATGTGTTCCTTATGTCTGGTCATTTTGTAAATAATTTAGCTGGCAGTGGTCAGTGCTACATAATAAAAAAGCTCACGGAAATGTCCTCGGGTCAAACTGTGAGTCCAAGGGAACCTGCAGCCGCCATCTGCTGCATGTACCGAGCTCCACCCTGAAAGAGACACGCACAGCACAGAGCCTAACCCCGTCCAACCCCTGAGTGCTCGCTGACGTGCAGCCCCTCATTCGCCTTCGGAGTCAGTCGGATAAAAGGAAGAGACGAGTCACCGTTTCACAGAATTACACCAGACTCTGAATAATAAAGACAAAGTGAACAAATGGCCGCCATTTATTCACTCAGTGAGCACAAAATCAACCACTTCTGTTTTTAGCTGATTTGATGACTCGAGAATCTAAACACTCAAATGAAAAACTTTATTTAAAATGTTTTTTTGCTCACATGGTGAATTTTGAGGAACATGAGGAACTTTAAAGGTGATATTCATGCTAAATGTTTATGTCAGTGGAAAGTAAGTCTGCTCAGGACTGTGTTTTTAATCCCGATTCTGGTGGATTTCTCACAAATCCGACTATTAACACATTAATTACATTCATTTTGTCAGAAATTGTCCGGATTTGAGACTACAGAAGCCTCACATTTGCACCGGGAAGTCTTGTTTTAATCTTTCTCTCAACTGTGTTGACTCCATCCCTGGAATAAGTTAGCCAAGTATAGGAGCCGGTGTAACACCCAGGCAGACACCCTCTCTACCTTTAAGACCAGGCTTAAAACTTTCCTTTTTGATAAAGCTTATAGTTAGAGATGGCTCAGGTAACCTTGAAACATCCCATAGTTAAGCTGCTATAGGCCCAGACTGCTGGGGGGCCTCTTATGTCACACCTTTCCTCATTTTGCTCTCTTTTTTTTACCTCTTTTTTACCTCTTTTTTATCCTTTGAATGGTGTTATGCTGTTTGTTGTCCCCCTCTTTTCTGTCCTCTCACCACCCCAACAAACTCGCCTGAGTTTGTTGTTGTTGTTGTTGGTGAAGAGGTCAACAGGAAGTGGCTCTATTAGCAACAGCTGGAATGGGTACAGCGCCACCTATCACACCGGGGTATGACACGCTTTGTGCCTCTGATCCCATTCATTCACCGCCATATATCCAAGGAGAATTACTCTTGCTCAACTCATTCTTATTGTAATTTAGCCAATAATCCGATCCTTTCACTGCCATGTAACCCCACTGAGTGTTTTTGAATTGGCTTTCCTGTATGAATTGGACTGTAATATTTAAGTGCCTTGAAATGCAATTTGTTGTGATTTGGCGCTATTTAAATAAAACTGAATTGATTCGAACCTTGCAACATTAGAACTATATTTTGTGTCAGATCCTGTTGGATCCTGCTAAAACAAGCCCATTAAATCATCTCTTCCTGTCAGCGGTGTGTTTATCCTCAGATAACCCCGACTTTCTGATATGTTTTGACTGTAAGCATCAGAGGTGTTACTGTCAGTAAACATCTTGATCTGTGCTCAGAGCCCTCACTGAAAGGATGCTGCAGGCTGTTGTGTTCACATCAGTTCCCATCAAAGCGCATTAATACCTGCTGCAGAGTCGTTTGATGCTGGGCTGAAACAGATTAAATACTTTCCCCGTTGCACTCAAAGGCCAGATGTTACCAGGTGTTAGTGGATTATTTGACCCAAGTAAAATGGGCTCTACATGCACCAAACCCCACATTCTCTCTGGTGATGAGGCACTTTTAGATAAAAGCACAAGTTATTAAGCCTTTTCCCAACAATTAAAGTGGATTTTTTTGCATTTGGATCATTTATAAATGTATTCCTTCGCTGTTGTCTCTCTGTAATAAAGTCGTTTACTGAGTATCCCTTTATTACTGGATTACATCGGCCCTTTATGTTTTTCTGGAATCCACTTTTACTTTCTGTGGTTCTGTAGCCTGGAATCACAAGCAAAACAATCTGCAGCTCAGCAGCCTTTTCATTTTTAGGGCACTTCAGATTTTACTCTACCGTTAAATCCCCTTCAGCTGTGGCCTACTTGTTTTAGTTGATTCTGTTGGGTGAAACTCAACTGGGGTGTGTTTTGTTATTGATTTTATTTTATTCTAATTTATCTAAACTATTTGCATCACTAAATCTATAAATCTCCCTTAGCTATAGTATAAATTAGCCCTCTATCTCAAATATTACGTGCTTTGCTTATTTTTTTATTTAATTTTAATTTAATTAACCCAGCCCGTCTTAATTATTTCATTTTTAATTTTTAATTTTTTTTTTAATCTTAATTTAATTTTTTTTTATTTAAATCTTTTTTTAGTAAATTTAGTAAAAGGTTTTTATGTATGTTTAAATCCAGGCTGAAAACATAAAATATGACACCTGAAAGTATTTTATCTGCACTCTTCACTTTTTAATTACTTAATGATTATTTAAATGGGTTTCAAATTTCTTTCTTTTTTAATTTGTTTCTTTTATTTTTTTATTCCTTTTTAATGGTTTTATTGCCTTCTAGTGATTCTATGTAGCTGTAAAGCACTTTGAATTGCCCTGTGTATGAATTGTGCTCTATAAATAAAATTGCCTTGCCTTGCCTTGCCTAAAGCTCCCCTTGATACCCATCAAGTCCTTATTTATTTATTTATTTTTGTTACAATACTTAACATGTGATAGTGCCGAACCTGATAGTGCTTTGCTTTTTTAGATATCTGTTAAATCTCTTATGTTTCATTTTCATTTCAAAGTAATGCTTTTAAATGTGGAAGACACCCTTAAAAGATACTCTCAGATGTGCTTATCTGCCACTTTCCTCTTTCCATTTTAAGAACATCTTCCCCTGAAAATCGAGGCAGTTAATCCCGAAGAAGAGCTTTCAAACACCTAATTTTTATAAAATGATTTCCTTTTCTCTGAAATCTGAGTTAAATTTGATCACACTCCACATCATCTCTTTTTCACAGGCTGTTAAATCCTGTGAAACGGCTTTTATCTCATCATGTGACGTGAAAACGCTCAACAGCTCCTGATGGGTAATGTTTTATATGTTTTATTTCAGACCTGCACGTCTCTATTTTTCTGTTGAAGAACTATCCTCCCACACTGTGCTGTGAGCATCGCACTGGTCAGACACCTGAAAGGACAAAAATAGCTCCATCTTGAAAGTGGAGGTGGATGAGCGCTGAGCGTTTGGACTGAGCAGAGCCGCAGGTTAAAAGTGTTGCCACTGCTAAATCAGGCTGCAAGCATTATCTTAGCAAGTCAATCTGAGCAGGTAAGTAAGCCAGCATCTGATTAGGTGACTCAGAGGTATAAGTGAAACTAGGTCGCATTAAGCAGAATATGTAGGAGCGACAGCATAAAACCCCTCCACTGATCCTTTGAACTTAACAGAGATGAGACGGCGTTGCCTAGAAACCGAGAAACAGCATGTTCCTCGTTTCTCTGGATGAGCATGATGGTGCAACCCTGTTCAATCCGACCACAATGAGGCTCAGACCTGCACATAACTCTTTGGACTCTGATTTAAAGCAGTTAATCCTTCTGTCAGCAGGAATCCGTCCCTGGACACACACTGGAAAAAATGCCCCTCCAAAAATAAGTAAAAAAACAACAAATAAAAGACGTTTTTGCTTGAAATAAGCAAAAAAAATCGGCCAATGGAACTAGTAAAAATCGGCTTGACATGATTTCTTGAAATAAGATGTGATATTTAGGACATCTTGAAATAAGCTTAAAAACCTCTTCAAATGAAAAAAAAAAGCTTGTTTCATGTGAAATATGACTCAAAACCATTTGTTTTCAAGACTTTTTCACTTAACAAGATATTCCAGATGTATTGTATTAAAACAAGTCCCTATATCTGGCTGAAATAGCACTTGTTAGGCAGTTGTGTCTTATATTAAGTGTAATGAGATACTCAATGAGACAAATATACTTGGTAAGATTTAGATTTTTTCCAGTGAAAGCTGCGTTTTACCATGTTAAAAAGGCACAAATGTTATTGTTGGAAGGCTGGAGTGGTTGGGTGGTGTAGAAATAAGCTTGCCTTCCATTCCAGAGTGAATATAGTGGACAGTACTCCCTAATACCTCCTCAGGAAATGTGAGCTTAAGGCCACTTCCCCTCAGAAAAATTCCTCCATTTGGAGCACCCTGCAACATCTCCCATCTCCATCTCTTGTGGAGTCGAGTCGGTTAATGTGGACTCTGCAGTCTGCTGTTAAACGTTTGTTAAATTATGGGGAGAACTCTGTGTTCTTCTGAGTGTGTTTGGCTCTGCGGTTGCACACCTGTTTTCCTCCCACAGTGGCTGCTGAAAGCTGCCGTTAGAGATAAGCTGAGTGAGTTCTGCGGTTGCTGCACAAACAGTGATGCTGGACTCTGTATTCCAGGCTGATCAGTGACAGGATAAGACCTCGATCAGTCTGACGGATCGATGCTGTTGTGATGCGACGTCTATTCGTGCCAGCGAAGGTCTTTCCCTCCCGTTAAAGAGATTCGCTCCTCCCTCGCTGTTCATCATCACTTCTCGCTGACTCGTGCACCAGCAATAGAAAGAGAAGTTCCGTCTGAGGTTATGCAAATAAGCTTTGAAAATACACGGACAATATGATGTGCTTCAGCGGGACTTTATGTTTTCCTTTAAAGGAAATAGTGAGAAATATTAATAAGATAATAACAGTTACTGTCAGCGTCAATCAGCAACATCTGGATCTGATTTCAGCTCAAAATGTGTAAGAAAACGTTTAATTTTGGTGCAGAATACTTTAATTAAAACTGCAAAATGAATGTTAAATAAATTTAGATTAAATAAAGGTTTAAGTCTGCACTTAAATCTGTTTAAGTTTTGTATTTAACAGGCTTGTTAAAGCACACAGAACTTGTGAAGAGTAAAAAATTGCGCTCCTTTCAAGGTGAAACTTTTACTGTATAAGCAGTAGAAACTGAGCTTGTGCATGTGTAAGCACACCGTTTTTGATCAAAAGTTACCACATATTATTCATTTGATTCTTATGCACAGCGTGTAAAACACAAGACAGACAATTAAAGCTGAACACACATATCTTTTATCAGAGTTATCACCAATATTTGCTGATTTTGAAATCTGTATTTTGAATTTAAAGACTGAATTTGACCAAATTTACTGACACCTCACCATAGACTGATTATGTTTTAACTCTTCCATCCTATAGTTCTTTTTTTCATCTAAATAATTTAGTATTTCAGAAGAAACGCGGTCAGGGAGACAGAAAAGACTCAAAAAAATGGGCCTTCTGTCATTCAGTAAATGACTGTTTCTGTCTGTATCACGTGTGTTTGCCATGATTTTCTTCCCTGTGAAGTGACATAAGTGTGGGTTACGAGGACAAGCGTTAATCCCACATTATTGATGCGGTGTTGGTGAAACGAGCTGTGAACGGGAATATTAGGTGAATGAAAGCCCGGCAGCCGCTGTGCAGAGAGCAAATCCAGCTGTAACTGAACACCAAATTGTGTGCGATGCCATATTTGACTCTCTGTTACCTCTGGTTCTGTGTAGCTGCGCTGACCTGCAGTGGCCTCTGACATATTTAGGTAGCTTGTTAAGTTTTCCAGGACATGCAGGGATTTACTTAGTAATCCTCCAATCAGCTGGTCAAGCCAGCGGTCAACGATCCTGCCCCCACGGATGCTACACCGTGACCCGTGGCAGTAAGCTGAGGCAGAAACACAGAAATACGGACAGCATTGTCATTTCATTTGTCCATCAAAGCACAGATTTTGAAGAAAATATGTGCCGGCTTTAAATATGAAGGTCATTTCAGTGTCAGATTATGAGCCAAACTGCTCTGAAACAGCTTAGAGCCTCAATTAAGGTAAAAAACGTGTTTTTTTTAAGTGAAAGTTGGTCGTTTTGAGAAGAAAAAACACAGCAAATTTCCGCTAGCTCCTCTACCGGGTTAATTTGGCTTGTATGTCATTTAACAGAGTAACTTAAGTTTGAGTTAACCGAAATTTAACGTTTTAACGTAAAATGAGCTTTTTAGGCAAGATTAATGTGCACACGTTCTTAAATATGTCAGATTTAACCCGTTAATGGGTCTATAGACTAAAGATATAAATATATATATATATATATATATATGTGTGTGTGTGTGTGTGCGTACATGTACGTGTATTTACAATCAATTAATTAATTTTGACAGCGGATGTGGGCCACTTGAGGCAACGATCCGGCACTGTAGGCATTCTTCTGGCCCAGACAAAACAGATGTGAGCCTAAAGTGGCCCACATATAAGCAAACACACTTGGCCCACCTTTGTTGAAACATATTCGGGCCAGTTTTGGCCGATATATGGCAAGTTAGCAACGACTAATCCGGATGTGAGTTTTTTTTCACTGCCACGCCCCCTCGGTGTGGTTTAATATGTTAGAAATTTGCGGGGGCGTTTGGAACCCGGTTGAATCGGTCAACGCCACTCTGATTGGCTGAGGCAGCACTTTATCGTAACCCAACTACCTTTGGACCTGCATTATACTGCTTGCAGAAGAAACTGGCCGCATTCAGCCTACTCGGATCCACAGAAAAGTCAAAGGTAAGTTTGGTTCAGCTTATTTAATTTTATGTGTGAGATGTTTTAGCTTTGTTACTCTTAAACTAACCTGCTGTGTACCTCTTCAGATAAAGTTGGCTAAAATTGGCTAGAGTTGAAATGTATTTACTTTTCAAAACAACCATAGTGCTGTAAGATAAAATTCTCTGAATGCCCCCCCCCCCCGTAGCAACCCACCCACACCCACCTCTACTTTCCCAGTCTCTCACTTTGCCTGGATATGGACTGAGTGGAGTTATGGCTTTCAAAATCTTACCACAATAAAACTCACACTATTTTATTCATTTGGAGCTCATAAACTGCACATTTCATCAACCATTTTTCACCTGACCAAGGGAATCATGTTAAGGGTACTTTTATTTATCGGCAGACCCGCGTGTATGTCCGCTTAACTTCTGAGAATGTTCGGGGAACAAGGCGGAGCCCATTCATCTGGCGAGTGTCAAGTTAAATCGGTCTAAACGAAAGTTACAGGCTACCCCAAAACGTCGCGTTTATAACCCAGTCGAAACATTCAACTCTATCTAAATGGCAATTTCACACTTTTTTTTGGGGGGGGGCCCCCCCCCATTCCTGGGCCCAGGACAAAATACCCGTTTGTCCCCCCCTATCGGCGGGCCTATATGTTTATCCCTTTATGAGCACAGTGCACCATCTTCTGATGCTACTTCCAGCAGCATAATGCACCAGGTCACAAAGCTCATATCATCTCAAACTGGTTTCCTGAACATGAACAGTGAGTTCCCTGAACTCCAACGGCCTCCACAGTCACCAGATCTCCAACAGAGCAGCTTTGGGATGTGGTGGAACGGGAGATACTCATCATAGATCTGCAGCCGACACATCTGCAGCAGCTGCCTGATGCTGTCATGTCAATATGGAGCAAAATCTCTGAGGAATGTTTCCAACACCTTGTTGAAAGTATGGTGAATTAAGGCGTCCGACCTTTTAATAGCAAGCTGTACCTGATAAAGTGGCCGGTGAGTGTATTTCAGCTGTTTAAGATCCTGTTTATGTACCTTCCCAGATACTGTATTACTTCTAGAGCATCAACTTAGTCCAACTTGTCATGCATGGATTGTGTAACTTTACACATTTTATGTATATTTCAGTAAATTCATCTTGATCTGAGGGATCTCTGGAAGATTTGTGCAGGTTTGGCTTCACCCAACTGAGCTGTGGTGCTTTGAAAAGCAATCGTACGTTTCATTTCAGAGCAGCCCGTCGAGCGAATCATAAATGTTATAATCGAGGACATGTGAGATCACTCTGGGATATCAAGTTAACCCAGAAATTGTTACTTAATGTCTGATGCTTGCCTTCAGAAGGAAAGACTTGTATGTTTTTTTTTTTAATCTGACAAACATCATTATGCACAAAAGCTTGCACAGTGAGTCTGACGCATCACTTCATCCACTGAACATACCTAAGATGTGAGAACATTTTTATTTATTTATTTTTCATCCTATCAGTCTACTGGCTCCATTCGATCTGGCATCAGTTTCATCTGCTAATAAAAGAGCCGAAGAATTATCCTGATTGTTTCCAGCTACATTTCAGGATGCCAGGCTGCTGGTAACATTGAGACATGCACATAAACAGAAGAGCCTCAGTCTCCAACATCCATTTAACTCTGTTTTGTGTACATTTTTTGTAAAGGTGCTTGGTGTGTACGGTGGCTTTGAGATGTCAAACATGAATAAAAGCTTTGGAATCCGGGTGTAAATAAGATTGACGCAATGTGACCTGCAGCAATATCAGATTACAGGGATGGGCCTGGTGTCCAAAAGCCCCTTAGAATCATTGCTAAATTAACATTGCCAAAGAATAGGTGCAGATTTTGCATGTATTTTTAGCTTAAAGTTTTTTTTTCTGTCCATCCACACATCTCACACACAAATCAAGGCCAGTTTATTTGTAGAGCACAATTCAAAGTGCTTTACAGCTACATAAAATCACAAGAAGGCAAATAAAATCATTCCATAAAATATAAAAATAATCATTAATTAATTAAATTAAAAGCGAAGAGTGCAGGTAAAACACTTTCAGGTGTCATATTCACAGCTAAATAGAACTGTTTTCAGCCTGGATTTAAACATTGTCAGAGTTGAGGCCTGTCTCACATCTTCTGGAAGACTGTTCCAGATGTTAGGGGCATAAAACTGAAACGCAGCCTCAGCTTGTTTAGTCCTGACTCTGGGCACCAGCAGGAGACCCCTCCCTGAGGTTCTCAGAGCCCGAGTTGGTTCATATGCCTTTAACATGTCAGAGATGTACTTTGGCGCTAGACCATGAAGAGACTTGTACACAAGCAGAGCTGTTTTAAAGTCTATTCTCTGAGCGACAGGAAGCCAGTGCAGAGACCTGAGCACTGGACTAATATGGTCGTATTTCCTGGTTCTAGTCAGGACTCGAGCAGCAGCGTTCTGGATGTACTGCAGCTGTCTTACAGCCCGTTTAGAGAGCCCAGTGAGCAGGCCGTTACAGCAGTCTAACCTGCTGGAGACAAACGCATGGATCAGTCTCTCTAAGTCTAGTTTAGACACTATTCCTTTGATTCTGGCAATGTTTTTTAGATGGTAAAAAGCTGCTGATGTTACTGATTTAATGTGGCTGTTAAAGTTCAGGTCTGAGTCCAATATTACCCCGAGATTTCTAACTTGATTATTAGGTTTCTCTAATATTCTGTTGTTCACTGTCTCCTGGAACTTCTTTTTATATGAAACAAATTCAGGAAATTCTCCAAAGGCTTTTGTTTAGCTTTCATTTCATTTAATTCCAAAGGCCACATGTTGTTGGGTTATGACTGAAGAAAAAGCTGAGAAGATGAGTTGCAGGTGACTTTAGTAGGGCAACGATCCACACTAATCTACCTGAAATGCAGAATTTCTTCTTATGATGACGAAGTGATGCAAGTGTAAGGATGATAAAAATAAGGCAATCCTGAATACATTTAAAGGATTTATTTAAATTCATGGATACTTAAAAATGTCAAAAAACAAAAGGAAAAGGGAAAAGTTAAAACTGCTAAGTTAAAATGCATTATGATCAGTAGATTAGTAATCCATTCCTTTTTGGGTAAAATAGACTAAAAAGATTAAGAGGATTAAAAGACAATCTATGTTTAAAATGCTGTCCTATTTAACTTCTTTAATGTTTTTGGGAAATGCAACTTAAGTTAAAATATGCCGTGTTTGCTTGTTTACGTAAGTTTCACTTTCTTTGCCGTAAGTTTTGAGTACCGGAGGATCTGTTCATGATTGCTAACGCCTCGTTCAATCTGCGTGCGGAACGTGTGTTTTACGTTTGTCCCTTACAACATTGGACTTGACTGAAGCTACATCGTGTCCGTGTCGTACTTCTATTTCCCCTTTTTCAGGGGCGTAACACAACTGCGTGCAGCTTTGGGTTGATTGCATGAAAGTCATTCGCAGAAAACACGGTCAACTTCTGAAAAACTTAAACAGAACACAAAGGAATGGACTAAAAGTGAAAAGACAAAGTTGATTGAGCCAATCTGTGGCGCAAATACAAATGTTTTGCACAATATTGAATGTGATGCACATCAGAAGGGACTTAGAAGTGGGAATACTCCATGGAAAAAGTGGGTATAGGCTACTGCAGTCCATACACCCGTCAGTACGCCAGGCTTGTAGTTGAGTTTAAAGTAAGTTAAAGCACAAGAATGGAGACAAATGGTTTAAAACAATATTGAGGTTTAACCAGGCTTCCTTATGTTGTGTAGGGACAGAAAACAATGAAAAGAAGGGGAAATATTACAGATCAGTTCAGTTACTGCTTCCCTGTGTTTAAACTAATTAGCTGAAATGACAAACCACAAATATCAATTCAAAGAAATGGAATATATCAGCACATGAGTCAAAATCTATCAGTGACTCCAGGAGACCATGTTAAGAAAAACTTTCACTTTCTCCAGCTATTAGCAGCCGGTCAAGCTCCATGGCAACTACGCCTGTTGGACGAATCACTCAGGCTGAAGGCTGGTTGGCCGTCCTCCAAGGAGCTTCCGTGATAACGCAAGACAGCCGGAGTACAACTCCCCGAAAAACATCAACACACACTCATTCAATCCCAGCCTATCCTGCCTGCTCGGCCCTGAAAGTCTGTGCTGGCTCTGCAGACGCTGGCCTGGCATGCTGTGGGCGCCTGCAGGCAGGGGGGGGTGGAGCAGCTGCCGTTGCCGTACCAACCGTAGTACACCGGACATAACAGACGGGCTTGAAGGATGCAGAGTCATTCACCGAAAGAAGTCTGTTCAATTCATCTGATTAAGCTGGATGCGAGTGAAGATAACCAATTAGGAGAAACCCTGTGAAGACACTTGACTCGCTTCCATACGACTCCCTGTCGCGTTGAAACTTCATTCACCTTTAATTCAGCCTAAGATGGACTTAAACTGGAGTTCTGCCAGCGGTTGGGTAACTGAGTGCAGGGAAACACAGTTAACCTCCACTGTTCATTCACAACATTTCACAGCATCGTTTAAATGTGGGTTCTCTTAACCCTCCTGTTGTCTTGCGGGTCAAAAGTGACCCACTACCATGTTTAGCTGTAGAAAAAACACCTTAAACTATCTTTTTCCAACTTGAAATGTTATGACTTTTCCTAAAGGGACCCCATCATTAGAAAAAGTCATACTTTATTTTTGTTTATGTTTCCATGTGTGCTGTACACCACTAGGGTACAAAGATTGTCTTATGGGTCATTTTTGACCCGTGAATTATAAAAACATTTAAACACCAGAAAAAAGTTCACTGTTTTTTTAACTTTTTTTAAACTGTTTTTAACTGTTTTTTTAGCTGTTTTTTTTTAGCTGTTTTTTAACTGTTTTTTTTAACTGTTTTTTGACTGTTTTTTTAACTGTTTTTTAACTGTTTTTTGAACAGTTTTTAACTGTTTTTTAACTGTTTTTTTTAACTTTTTTTTCCCCTTTCAATATAATTAATTCAGAAGTAATTACTTCACATTTATATAATAGCAATAATAAACCTTTATTATGTAAAAGAAAACTGAGAAAACAAGAAAACTGTTGGTCCAGCTGACAGTTGGTTTGTGGTAAAAAAAGAAAAAAAAGTGTAATCCTGAAAACTGGTGATTGTCTTTTTGTATTGTGTAACAAAACATACATGATAAAAAATGTATTGAATTGAGTTGAATAGATAAATAACAGGTGGTTTCATCATACAAAATAGATTTTGGATTTAAAATTCAATTAAGTTGCTTTATTTTGGGGCTTTGGTAGGGCGGGGCATTTTTGACCCGTAGGACAAGGGGAGCAAACAGGATGTTAAGACCGCACAAAGGGTTAATGTGAGTGGTCCGCAGGCCTGTTTAAATCCTAACAATATTTAAATGCAATGCTACAGTCAGCTGGGAGATGGAGTGCGTCACCTGGACAAATCAGCACAATCAAAACCTCAAGAGGCAAATGAAGCAGTATTATCATCATATGCAAAAATGTCCCTGGGAACATTGAGTGAAGGTACAGGAAGTTGTGTGCTGATAAAACCGAGGCTGTGATGATTAAGGTGGAAGAACATTTTGTGGTTTAACACTTTTAACGTGTGAATATGACTTCAGTGCTGCATCACGACAATTCAAAGTGCTTCACATAAAATAAAAGCATTGCAGCAGGGAGTGTAAGAAGCATTAAAAATACATAAAATAATATAAAGAGAAACAAATAAAATCATTTAAATGAATTTAAAAACAAGCAACAGTCCAGATAAGTTCAAAGATATCGTGCAGATTTCATGCATAGACACATGAGAACAGAAATGTCTTTAACCTGGATTTAAAAATGTCTCCATTTGGTGAAAGTTTAATCTCCATAGATGCGACTATCTGACACTAGAGTAGTGTAAAAAACATTGAGTGAGCCTTCTTTTCTTTATATTTCCCTTCAAAGCTGCCAGACGTTCTTATCATCTTTTAAAGTGGTCTCGAGCAATAGTTCTTTCTGAAGGTCTTTCAGAGATTTTCTTTGGACTCTGGCTGATTTTTCACCTTTTTTTTTTTTCCTACATATCAGCGTTAAGTGCTGTGTAACAGTCCTGAGCCACCGCTCATTTCCTTTCTCTCAATCTTTTTTTAAGTTGTCTTTAGCAACAGTTCTGAAGGTCTTTCACTCGTCTTTGTACCCGAACATTTTCAGAGGAGTTTGTTTTAGCGTAAGCCACTTAACTCTGACCTATGAGTCATTCAGGCAGGAAAAAGGCTCCTAACTCAGGGGATGAACCAGTGTTGTGTCCACACAGAACAGACAACTTAGCAAAGAAGCCGTTTTAAACTGGATCTTTAGGCGCTTTGTTCCCAGCAGCCTGTCACAGAGACACATCATTTGTTCCCATTTCTTTAGTTGCATCTCTGAAAAACAGCTTCATAGTTTCAACTTTTTTGTACATTTACGTTAAAACTGCTTTCAGTTACCAAAAGAGTCAAATTAATATAAGAAATTCAGTTTTTAAAAAATCTTAATCCCGAAAAAATTAATGTTATCACGTCTAAAAGTAGAAAAGTAGGAAAAAAACAGACAATAATAAGAATTACATTTTATTCAACATCAAGAAAAAGTAAATGAGATTAATTTTAAAGCTTAAAAAAGGAATATAAGATATAATCTAATGACTAATTATGGAACAATTCATATAAATGAAATGATTAAACTGCTTTATGCCACCAGAAATGAATAATCTAGAAGCTCTTTGTGGTTTTAGACTGGAATTAAGATTTGTTCCCATTTCTTTAGCTGCATGTGTGAAAAACAGCAAAGATAACACAGTGTGACAGACAGAAAACAGGATTTCTGCAGCAACAAGGTGATTCCCAAAGAGCTGTTAGCTGAAAACTTGGCATATCTCAGCATGGTGTGCAGTGTGTCCTTAAAACATTTGAGGAAACTGGACAAGTGGAGGACAGAAGAAGAAGTGTCAGGCCTAAAGAACTATCTACAGCAGATGAACAGGATCTGAAAGTGATGTCCTTAAGAAAGAGGAAAAACTCCAGCAAAGACCTGACACAGGAGCTGAGAGATGCATCTGGACCTTCAGCTGATCCATCTGCTGTTGGCCCAAGCCTCATCAGAAATGGGCTCCATGGAAGGGTGGCTGTCAGGAAGCCGTTCTTAAGGAAGGGAAACAGGGAGAAAAGGCTGAGCTGGGCCAAAGGACACAAGAAGTGGGCTGAAAATCAGTGGCAGCAGGTCTGATGGAGGGATGAATCCTCCCCAGAGCCCGGAGCTCAACATTACTGAAGCAGTGTGGGATCATGTTGGCAGAGAACGGAACAAAAGGCAGCCCACATCCAAAGAAGAGCTTTGGGATGTCCTTCAAGAAGCCTGGAGAACTATTCCTGAAGACTCCTTAAAGAAAGGACAGAAAGCTCGTCTGAGAGGGTTCAGGCTGTGCTGGAGGAGAAAGCAGCTCAGAGCAGATATTCACTTTAAAGCTGCTCAGAAATGAACTAACTGCCTCATCTACGCTGATTTTGTATGTTTCAATAAATCCAAACTTTTGCACAGTGCTGTGTTTGATGATGTAACCTTAACCATGCAAGACCTGATGTTAAATGGTGGCTTGAACTTCCTGGAACTATTATTTCCTGAAAACGGTGCATTCCCTTGTGGGTATAATTTGGGTCAGGAACATTACAGAGTAAAATGAACTGGCTGATGCTGCTGTCTTCCATTCATTTTTCTTTTTTTTTCCCCACAAAAGGTGTAAATCCCTGGCGAGTGGCACAGTGGGAGAGAAACTGAGCAGCAGAATGCAGCTCAAATAAATGAACTGGCTTCTGTGGGAAGCAAAACGGGGGCTTATGTAATGTCTTTCACATCTGAGATCATGTAAAAGGAAATTTAACTGGTATGTTTCTATTCAATCCTGCAAAGAATGTTTCTATTTTAAGCAAAAACGCAGTTACAGGGAAGCTCAGTCATCAAAATTAAAAGAGAAAGTGATTAAAGTGCAGGTGGGTTTGTGTGAAGACGTTTTTACTGATAGTGTTGCAGGAAAAACAGATTTAAAAGCCCCTTTTAGACGTGATACACATGACTTTATTGGCTACAACCTTCATGTTTGTGAAAGTGACAGAAAGGCTCGATGCATCAGTGGCATCAACACAGCACCATAAGCATTTTTACCATTTACACCTGCAGAAATAGAGCTGTGAGTAGCAGCACAGGAGGTGTATCAGTGACACACAGGCATGAATACACATTTTCAGCCAATATGTTTAGCTTTGAGCGGTATTTGAAACACTCGGAGTCATTTTTTACCTTTTTTATCCCTTCAGAGATGGACCGACTCACACAGTCTGTCCACCAGCTCTTCCATTTATTTTCAAATATGTCCCTGATGCAGAGAAAAACAGCTGACAGAAGCTGCCCAAATCAACAACTGAGCACCCAGTGCGGCAGGTATTGTGACATAATTCTCTGGTGTGCGCAGCTGTTTGCAAGGTCGATAACACCAAAGCAGCGTCTGCAGGATATTTTCCATTTCCAAGACGTTCGACCGTGCACCAGGTGAAGTTTATCACTAAAGTTCTCATAGAATCACAGATTCCTGTGAAGATAAATCAAATCTGATTTATTTGTATAGCACAATTCAACTACAAGGCGATTCAAAGTGCTTTACAGAGACATTAAAACAGGAGAAATAAACAGCATGATTTAAATTTTAAACAAAAAAGAAAGAAATAAGAACAATAGATAAAATCAGTAGTTAAAATGTAATTAAGTTTTGAAACTCAAGCTTCAGATTTGGAGCTTTACTCAAACATAAAATATAAAAAAAATAAAAGCATAAAATTTACATAAAATAAAAGCATTGCAGCAGGGAGTGGAAGAAGCATTAAAATACATAAAAGAATATAAAGAGAAACAAATAAAATCATTTAAATGAATTTAAAAACAAGTAACAGTCCAGATAAGTTCAAAGATAGCGTGCAGATTTCATGCAGACACATGAGAACAGAAATGTTTTTAACCTGGATTTAAAAATGTCTCCATTTGGTGAAAGTTTAATCTCCACTGGCAGTTTGTTCTAATAATATCCGAATGCACAAGTGTGCAGAGCTTGTGTTGCGGGAAACAAAGCGGTGGTGTGATCGGAGCAGCAGAAAATATCCCTTTTCTGCTCGTTTAAGCTAATTGATATTTAAAGGGTTTAAACGGACAGCAGCAACAGCTGGTTGTTAACAACCCAAGAGATTAATTCCATAAAACTTCATACCAAAGTAACAAGAAAGACGCTGTGTGCTAAACTAAATGGGAGTAGTTGGAAATAGTGACATGAAAAGCAGACAGAGTAGAGGCTTCGTTTGAAGCTTAAATGTTTTTTTACGCAGTTTAATATCATTCATTTGGTTTGGATGATTTAAAACAAATAGACAGCACTGTTGTTCACTTATCTAATGATGGAACGTACCTTTCAGAAACACGTTTTTATCTTTTGGATTGGTTTACGTTCAAGCACCAGTTTGGTTCCAGTCATGAGACGTCGCTTTCATTCCAGTCCATCTGAAAAGCGTTGGACGGCTTTAGCCTGAAAACTCTTTTCCAATATTCTAAATGCAGTTAACCTCAGCAGTTTAAGTGCCATTTGTGGCATTTATGGATCATTTTCAGCTGACTGCAGCTACACTGACAGAAGGCTCAGATAGTGGTGAGTCTTTGGCATCCGATCCGCTCATCGAAGAAGAAGAATCTAACAGAATGTGTCAGTAAGTGAATACCAACTCTGTCCAAACCTTCCTCACCTATGGTTCCTTGGTTTGCAGCATCTCCTCTCTGTCTGACACACAAAGCAGGCCACTCAAAGGGAAAGAGTTTTACAGCTTAATCATAAAAGCATCGTGGAGCATCCTATATCAGCCCACCTGTCCAACAAGCCTGAGAATGTAGAAACAGGATATATTCCTCAGTTCTCGTCCTCCACCAGAATGTGAAACAAGATCTGAGCAAACTCCTGCATTATATATCCTGCACCACCTAATCTTGTACCATTAACAGTGCTGCATGCACACTGTCACACCGTCTGAGAGACAATAAAAATGCGTCTTTAAAGCGTCTGAATCCATGAAAGTTACACACATGTCTGAAAGAGATTTAAAGGGATAGTTCGCCTCTTTTGACATGAAGCTGTATGACATCCCATATCAGCAACATCATTTCTGAACATCTTCTTACCCCCTGCTGCGTCCTGGGAGCAGAGTTCCAGCCTCGTTTTGGTGTTGATGAAGGTAGTCCGGCTAGTTGGCTGGGGTTTAAAAATAAAGCGTTTTGCTTCTCAAAACAATATGCGTTCAAAAGAGTAATACATTTGCGTCACAAAATCGTTCTCCAGGAAAAAGTCAGACCTCACAATTGCTTGGCCCTATTTTCTCTCCCTTCGTATCGCTTCTCTCCCTTCGTATTAACATAGAGCTGCATGTATGTCGTTAAATGTCTAAACCAGCTTTCGACTTTAGGAGGAAATTACGCTGTAGCCTTGATAACAAGACGTACATCCGCTGGGATGCTGGGTAAAAATGTCGATAATCAAACTGCAGTGATGTATATATAATCTAAATCCTACATTTATATATTCACATTTTGAGTTTGCTGTCAGCAACACAGTTAAAGACTAAAACTCATCTTCTACGGCGCACAATTTCATCAAAAGGTTTAGAGAGAATCCAGAGAAATCTTTGTGGACAAGTAGTGATCTGTAATCTTCAGGGCACCGGGCAGTGCATTCAGCCGAATGCATTCAATGCCCTCAGAAGCTCTCCTGAAAGCTGCATCACTGTTCATCACTGCATCCAAAAATCAAGTTCAAACTCTGAGCCCGAGCTTGTTTGAGCTGAGGTGAAGCAGGAAAACAACACCCCGCAGTCTGATGAACCAAAACGTGGAATTATTTCTGGAAGTCATGCTGCTTGTTATCGGCACACGGATCAAACGCCTCCATCCTCGGTGTTATAAGGGGGCACGAGTGCACATTGCTGTGCACGTCTTTGAGGACTGATTTTGGAGTGACATATACTGCCAACCAGACAGTGTCTTTTTTTAAGAACATCCCTGCTCATACCAGCTGGAAAAATTGCATTTTGCTCATATAACGACAGTCTGGCATGAGAATATCTGAACAACATGACAAAGAAGTCCTAAACTTAACATTTTCAAACCTAAACAAGTTATTATGCACCCTTTATGATGTCTAAATGTGGCAGATTTGGGTCTTAACTCAATTTCTAAGGCTGCATTTATCAACAGTTGCATTAAGGGCCGAAAAACATCATCAATTTCTTTGATTAAAAACTTAAAACTGGCCACAAAGATGTTAATTTCTCAGCATCTTAAGAAACTACTTTAATGTGATCAGTTTTGCTTTATGTTTATCATAATTCTGATCACTATTGAGCACTGATGATGTGCACTTTCCAGTTCTGAAAAGCAAGTGATTATGCACCCTTTATGATGTCTAAATGTGGCAGATTTGGGTTGATTAAAGACTTAAAACTGGCCAAAAAGATGTTATTTATCAGCATCTTAAGAACATAAGGCTGCATTTAAAACTAGAGGCCCAAAAACATCATCAATATCTTTGATTAAAAACTTAAAACTGGCCACAAAGATGTTAATTTCTCAGCATCTTAAGAACCTACTTTAATGTGATCAGTTTTGCTTTATGTTTATCATAGTTCTGATCACTATTGATCACTGATGATGTGCACTTTCCAGTTCTGAAAAGCAAGTGAACACTGCTGCTACAAATCAAATGTTGATACACCTGCAGACCAGAATGAACCAGTCACTGTCATGTGAGGTTAACTGCAGTGAGTAACAACTTATTCTCTGATTGCAGGGAAGCCGCGGCGCCTTCGAAGCAATAACTTCAATCAGCCGAGCGGTGGAACGGGAGCAGACAGCGGTGGCTTAATGAGGCTCTCTGCTGGGTCCAGATTGTTTACGCTCTGTGTCACGGAAAAATGAGAGGCCCAAATCAAAATGGTCTGTTTGTGCCGTGTGGACGCCCGCTGCCCGCTGTCTGGCTTTCAGGAGGCATGAACATGGAAATGCGCAGGGCCAGTAACATCAACACAACAGCAGAAGGAGATAAATGCATTTAAAAAGGAGAGAACAGGCCATGCAAAATAGGTGGGGGAGTGGATGGATGGCGAGGCAGAGGGCATGTGCATGGAAACGTGTCCGTGCATGCTGACAGCATGTGACTCCATACAAATACAGCAGGGGAGTGTGTGTGTGTGATTTTCATATTCGGATGTGTGTTTGTCTCTCAGTCTTCTTCCCTCTGCATGTGTGAGCAGGCTGCAAACGCCAAATCTTCTCCACCTTGAATACTACCTCGGTTTTGTGGTATTATTGTGAGAATGCTTCAAGGCATTCTCACAATTAAGTTCCTGTTTCTCTTTATTATTATTATTCCGCCAGTTTTCGGCACCTAACAACTCCCGCATACTTTCAGCTATTTCTACCATTTTGGTATCAAAACGTTCAGCTCTTTCAGCAGATTCCTGCCATAATTTTTGGTGCTTTTAACTTTTACACTTTTTAAGATATTCAACTTTTATTCAAATTTCCCCGTCATTCAAATGAATGGAAACTGCTTTCAGCTCTTCCAAATCATCTGCCTCTTTCCAACTATTTCTGCATGCTTTCAGCTAGAGACACCATTCAAACTTTAAATGGGTCACAAGACATTCAGCTATTACCAATTGTTTCAGCTTTTTCAAATCTTCAGCCAATTTTGAAATATTTAAAAAAAAATGAACATTTTGCTCCTTCTTGATTTTTATGAATGAGCACACAGTTGAGTGCGTGCTGATAAGTTTCAAATTTTTCAGTTTTTTCAAACATATTCCTCTAACTTTCATACAGTTTAACTTAGAGAAACAAATTATACCTTAAAATGTAGGAAAATTTGTCCTCTTTCAGCCAACGTAACTACTAAAGAGCTCACATTTACAGAATTTCAGCTATGAGCCTTGAACCGAGATCAACCTCTCAAATTCTCTGACTAACTCCAATGTAAAGTTTGGTAGTACACAACAAAAAAAAACAAAACACAAAATTCCTTCAACCAATACCTCAGCAACAGTTTTTACTGCTAAAATTGAACTATTTTCAGCTTTTTTAGCATGGTCAGCTATCCCCACTCAGCTCATAAGCATTCTCACTGCTGTTTCGCAGGAACAAGCTCTTTCTAGTTGTTAATAAAGTTTGGATGTCATCTCACGTTAGACTCAAGAAAACACCCGGTGTGTATTCAGAGCAGCTGCCTCATCAATCTGTCGTGTCAGAGGAGAAGATCAGAGCAATCCATCTGCTCCATCGTGATGTTTTGGCAGGTTGTGACCCAGAAGGAGAAACGCTGTTACCTCACAGGAGCAGCTCCCCAACCCTCCTGCAGCGGAGCAAATACGGTGTGCCACGTGGAAGGGGGCAAGGTAGTCGAGACAGGAGGCCTCAACAAAAGGAAATGATGCCGCCTGAATGATGACTCAACAAAAAAAAGGCAGAAAATACATGTTTTAGTGTCTCAGATTGTGCTCTTACACTTGCATCTACATTCACAGTTACATGCTGAACCTTTGTGGGTATTTGGAGTCCTCGCTTCTTACTGTTGTGTGAAGTTGCTGCTTTGTTTCCCTCCCTTCACCCTTTTGTGTCGGAGGTACTAAGGCTCCACTGAAACACAAGACCAGACAGAGGCTGTGGTTTGGCAGTGCAGAGTCTTAAGAGAATGATGTAGAAACATTATTGGAAAAGATAAAGTATCCAGAATAAAGTTCTGAAATGTTGAAAGTTGAAAAAAAGCAACAACAATTAAGTCAACCTTGAGACACTCGACTTGATTACATAGTTTATTCCAGTTTAAAATTGTTTCTGGAGAAGCCACTAAAACCAGGAGAAAGTGGCCACATGCCTGGGGACTGGAATAGTTGTTATGGACAGATTTAAGGGTACAATAAAGAAGATAAGACAGCCGATTGAGCCGGTGAATATCTGGACTTAATTGTCATTAATTATTGTTTATTTATTTCTCAGTGACCTCAATATTCCTTTGCATCTTTCTTACAACTTTTAGAAAGCAGTTTCACTCTGTTGGTCTTTGGTTGTTCCATCCTCAGGGAACCATGACTGTTGAATCCTCTGAGACATTTCCATCTGGATCAAAGTGGTGGACCAACAAGAGATGCTAAAGAAGCACACCAGACTATCAGCTGTTAAAGTAGAAGCATTTAGGTTCCTCACTTTTATCCAGGACATTCCTGAATGTCAGTCATTTGTAAAATTTCACGAGTTCATTACTGTGAATCCTGCAAAGTGCATTCCACATCGAGCTCGGTCATGAATACTTGCATGGAAATAATCTGCCACCATGAATAGTTAAGTTAGTACAAAGCAAACTGATGTCTAAAGTGCGTAAAGTCAGAGATGAATCATGGCGTATTTCAGAACATCGGTTTTATTTTTGTTTTGCATGAGTTTTAGACTGAAAAATGAGGAAAAAAAGCTCCCTGCAAATGCGTAAGTGTCTTTAGAAATTAGGGCTCAGATGATTTATGTCAACAAAACACAACTAGAGCAACACAAGCTCTCCTGTGACAGCTAACCGTTTATAAACGGGCGAGAAGTCGTGCGTGCACACTTTCCTTTTTTCATTCAGAAACATTTGTGTCGACAATCCAGAGTCATTCACTGGCATCACTTCCACTAAACCTCTAAATAGTTCAGTGCATATGCAAGTTTCCTGACAGCTCTGACAGGGATCCCATATATGCAGGAGACACAGCTCAACCCACCTGCATTAAACACAACATTCTCAAAATAGTCCCACAACCAGAAAACCAATCGTTGGGGGCTTGTTCTGTGTTGGATTATGTAGCCGTCAGTCACTCCTGCAGTACAGTCTGAAGCCTCTGTTCTTCAGTATATTCGGCTGTATATTTATGCATAAGTCCTGTTCACAATATCTGTTATTACCATGTGAACAAACAACAAGCCATAAGTCTGTATATATATATACCAAGTATATGACAGCACTGTGGTTTCAATTTATCAAAAGCTGCACAGAGTACAGAGTTTGTGCTATAGGGCATGTGGCTCTTAGTTATCATTACGAAAGGCTAAGAAACGCTTATTTCAAAGCTTTAGAAATCCAAAAGCTTTCTCTCTAATAGTCAGCAGACAGATCCAAGCAGAAGCCTAGACCTTCATGAAGTTTCAGTTAACTTTTACTCTTCTTCTGCACAAAAAGGACTCCATGGGAGAGTGATCAGAAGAAAAGCTTTCCCTGTGTCTTAGGCACAAAATTCAGCTTCAGAAGATAAATAAAATAGTAAATAAAAGGTCATCTTGCATAAACTGAATATTAACTACAGTAAGTTATTATGTCATCGGACTCCAGAGATAGAAAGAAAACTTGGTTTATTCAAAAACAAAACGAGGTTAACAAAAGGCGCGGCTGAGCCGGATACCAAAAACTACACTGTGAGAAAAAACAAAAGACTTGACTTGACATAACAACAAAAAGTCTGACTGGTCTGAGTGGCGTGGCGTGGCGTGGCGTGGCGTGGCGTGGCGTGGCGTGGCGTGGCGTGGCGTGGCGTGGCGTGGCGTGGTCAAGATAGAGTGCAAGGATCTGAGAAAGTGGACGGGGAAACCTGGAAACCGATTGGTGGGTGAGTGCAGCTGAGGAGAAAACTACAGGTGAAGTGAATGAAGGTGGACTAGCAAACGAAAACTGTGGGGAAGACAGTGGCAAAACTAAAACTAAAATTGAACTCAAAAACCAAGACATAAACAACCTAAAACATGATAAAAACATAAAACTAAAAACATGGGGAAAACCCCGTGGACATGACAAGTTTATCACAAAGGCGACTATCTGAAAAACTGTAACAGCTGACATTCGAGTTGTCGTCTCAGGATTAATCATCATAAACATTGAAGTGAGCGGTCTTTACTTTTTTTTTTGCACTCATTTTTTATTGATTTTCAGCAAATATCAATACAACAGACAAGAGCACAGCTATTGAACTTACCCCCCCCCCCCCCCCCCCCCCAACCCTCTACATGGGAGTCAAATAACACCGAAAACAGTTCACAAACAGTTACACAGACAATTTTGTTAGATTTTCTTCAATAACAAGTCTTTAACTCTGGTAATTCCATTGGACCAAGTTTGCATCGTCCTTGTTTTGGCACCATTTGTCCTTACAGAAGAAAGTTCAAGATAAAGAATGTCCAGAAACATATGCAGCCAGTGTTCCTACAATCATTTTCTTGACCGGCAAGCCAGAGTTTTCTAGACCTTTCACTCATACAAATTTGAGAGTCATCATCCAGAAGGTGTAAAGCAGTGGGCAGTTTAAAGTCACTTATATCTGACAGAGTCCGTACAACAATTTTCCAAAAATTTATAAATCTTAGGGCAGTCCCACATTATATGCATAAAAGTCCCTACTGTATTTTAGCGGTCTTTACTTTAATGAACTGAAATGTTTATCACATCATGTTTTTTGGCATTTAAAGCATTTGGAACAAAAACAAAGCAACACGCAAATGTTTAGGGTCTATTTTTGACGAATTTATCGACATCAAAACAGTACAGAAATCCAGCATCGCACCTATCTACGCCTCACATTTCTTTCCTGCGGCTCTAAAAGGACTCGCGGCACATTACAGGCTCCAGAAATACACCGCAACTGTCAGCCACTTGCCTCACCCACAGCCCTCTGCGTGTATGTGTGGGCATCTGAGGGGATGTGAGTGTTTAATGCAATGTGTGGGATGTGGAGATGAGCCACCCTAAACCTCGACATCTCTCACCTGCTGGCAAATGGAGATGATGAGCAGGTAGGTGGAGAGTCAGCAGGAAATGCTGCATTTGGCTGCATAAAGCCTGAAGCTGCCAAAAACAGCAGAGGCTGGTTTGGTCTCATTTTTCTAACTTCCTTCCCCAAACTGTAGTCTTGATTTCGAGCCCTGTGGCTCCTTAACAGTAACAAGCAGTTACCGGGAAAAGGCGCAGCCTTTGTCATGTTCCACCTATTTTGTTATACTAGCTGTTGTTGAGAATTTTCGAGGGAAATTAGATCTTGTTCCTCGTAGCCTAGTTCTGTTTCCAGGAAAAAAAGCTCGTTTCTGAATGCATTCGACAAACAAAGCAAGTGCTAAGTGCTGAATGCTGAATGCCTCTTCCAAGGAAAAGCAACAACTGCAGAGTTGTCAGTATGGTGGTAATTTTGAGCATGAAGGCTACATAAGGTGGATAAAATAGAGCTGGCCTGTAGTTAGCTTTAAACGTTTTATTGTTTTGTTTTGCAGTTCACTAAACTAGCATCCTAAACTCACAACTGTGGGTCTGTCTGGTAGTCCTTTTCACAAGCTTGAGCAATGTGTAATCTGAGCTGCGGTGCTGAGCAGCTTTACTTATTTAGATGTCGTCTTTAGCTTTTCTTAAACCCGAAAATACATCTGAAAAAGTACAAGGGATGGATTAAATAGTGCTGTGTTTTTGTTTGCGGCAAACATAAGCTTATTACCAGCAGTAGCGCAGGCTTACAAGGCCAAGGGGCATTTCAGGCTGTCTGGGGCTGCAGAATACTTGTGAAGGAAAGAAAAATAAAGTCTGATCTCTTTATCTTAAACATAAACGAGGAAACATGTGTATAAAATACAAACCAGGACCTGTAATAGTGGGAATAATGCTCTCATAGTGTTTCTCTCCATGCACAGACTTGACTTTCAGGGATATTGATGGAATCCCAAACCTTCCACCAGCATGTGATTGTTGAACGTGTTATTCCCAAAATCAAGGATCCGGGAAGTCAAACACCAACATGAGTTGATCAGAGGTCAATACTATGAAACAAAGACTTCTGGTTATTTACCTTCACATGCCTTTCCTTCAGTATCACACTTGGTCTGTCACTGGGATTTATGGGACTTTATAAATTGTATAAATCTAATATGTTTTCAGCAATATTTTTTATATGATCAGCTTACATGTTATCATGTGTATTATCAGCACAATATCAATATTTTAATTCTTTCAGTGTCACTGGTACCATATTTTCCAGAGTATAAGTCGCACTTTTTTTCATAGTTTGGCTGGTCCTGCGACTTATAGTCCGGTGCGACTTATATCTCAAAATATATATATAATTTAACATATTTGTTATTGTAAAATTCATACTAACTGACATGAACCAAGGAGTAAACATTGTTATCTACAGCCGCGAGAGGATCCTCTACGCTACAGCTATATGCTAACAAAGAAGGCTAACCGCAGCTGAAAGCAAAATGGCCTGAGCTGGAGAGACAGTCCACAGGTGGCTGCTTGAACAACTACTGCCGGGAGAGGTTTGTCAACGGTGCGGTTACGTCTCCACGCCCTGTTAACCTACCAAGGAGATGAATATAAATGACTATGCAGGCGGTCCTTCTTGGTTTTACCTTCATGCAGAGACAGACAAGGGTGTGTCAGAAACTGCTGGCAGACTGCCGACAGTTTCCATGAGTTCATTGAAAAGCAGGTAAATGAACCCAACGTGTCACCGGATCATATTATCAACATGGACGAGTTCTCTTCTTGGTCTTAGATTTTGTGAAGTAAATATCCAAATAAGTGGCGACTTATAGTTTGGTACAACTTGTTTTTGACTGATGCGCTTTATACTCCGGAGCGACTTATAGTCCGGAAAATATGGTATATATCACAACACCCCTGCTGTAAACTAACATTTAGTCGGAATATGTCCTCACTTATCGATGCATGACGAGCTTTAACATGAGATTTCGATGTGCCAGGAACAAGCAGAAAGGACACCCTGAGCATATCTCAAAGATAGCAGCGGCTTTGGCTAAAAGCTAATATGTTAAACTACAAGAATGAAAACTGGTTGGATATTCACACCAACTGTGAGCATGTTCAAGTTAAACAGAATGACACAACTCACGTTTCTCACACCTACATCTTTTTTTTGTCACACAGTGAAAAATTCCCAGTGATATGATGACGATTAGTGTTACATTTAACTACTTTTTCAGGACAGTCTCACACCCGAATGTCAAATAGCAACACTGATTCACAGCCTTAAATGTAGCAGTCTGTCAGCAAAAGCTCAAATATTCTTAAATTACGGCACTTTTTTTATCCAACCAGCAACAAATCTATCAACTTTAAAGACAAACATGCGTGTTTCTGCCCTGCTGTGTCGTTCTTGTAGTGAGCTCGGAGGCTGTGGATTGTGTGAGAAATTATTCAAGGCCCTGGGTCACTTCTATTAGTCTCTCTGTATGATTACTGTGTTTAAGTTATTAGGATAGTAATTTTGACATATTATTCTTCTGTTGTAAAACCAGGATTTCATCAGCAATTATCTTGTAATGCATTGATGGGAGCCAAGACCTGAAACATAATAAATATAATCATTTTAGGCTTGTTTTGTCATCTGAAAACGGAAAAATAAGTCAATGAGAGCAGCTTTTTCAGGAATTTAATTTTTGTGAATACATCGCATTAAGCGGACACAAAGAGTAGGAGAGAAGTAAGCTTCCCTGGTCACAATCATTTTCGTTGAAAGCTTAATTAAATGAATGTGCTGCAAGCATTTTAGTCTAATTCTTCAATCCAGGCTGTTATGCAAGTTTTTTTCTTTTTAATTTCCATGTTTTACAGTTTCAAAACAACAATACAATGAAATGGTTGACGCAAAACCTCAGGCACCCTGCCTGCTTGGTTCTTGGAATCTCTCCTTAATTAAGTTTTTTTGTAGCAACTATGAGCCTTTCAGTTTTTTTGGTGGGAATTCTCATCCTAAAAGAACATCAAAAGGTGCTCCAGTTCTGCTAGATTCTGACTTATTTTGTGGTGAGGATGCAGGAAAGGTTCTGTGATCTTCTCCAGAGATGAGTTCATCCCCAAAAACTCTCAATGAGGAGATGTGAGAACAAACCTGTGAGACTGACAGATCCTTGTATACTATTATAGCTTTGGCATAGTTTATGTTTCATGTCTTTTCTGCCTTCCACAAAGAATTCGCTTCGAGCAGATGCGGTTAAAAATAAACTAATCTCTCTCCCTTTGGATTAACTTCCAAATTAGGCCTGAAACTTACACAATGCATACAGCGTGTGCAGTTTTAGCAACATCCCAGACATTTCAGGTGATTCTGTGGGGATTCCTTTAAGCCAGATACTGTGTTTTGGAAACAACCTAAGATAGAAGCATTCGACTGCCTTAAGTGCACATCCCCTCCTGTCCTTACTGAACAGCGAGAGCTGGGAGGGTTGTGTGCACATTCAAACTCAGCACACTGTTGTTACGAGCTAGGGATAACTGCCTCAGTCCATGTAATTGTGTTATGTAACATTTTGTTGCAGATTTAGAATCATTTTAGCTGCAGCTACCGCAGGATTAAAGCCTCCACGCTGCTGGATTATTTCAGTATATATCGTCCTGCTCATTCACTTCCCCTCCTCCTTTCCAAAGAAAAGAAGAACCATCCAACACTGCTGATCTGTTTAAAGCATCGGGTCGAAATCAGTTTCCTAACACACGGTTATTATTGCCATTGTTTCGCAACGAAACGATACTAATTTATGGCACAAGGGTTCAAAGTTCAATTCCCAGCTGGGGCCTTTCTGTGTGGAGTTTGCATGGTGTAGTGACTATTTGTCTATGAAAATAATAGAAAAACTTTTGACTTAAAGGTGACAAAACTAAAATTAAACATAACTCAAATAGTCACTTGACGCACTGTGGGTTTCTGCTTTACGCAGTACAAAAATGTCCAAAACGTCAAAAATATAGTTCATCATGGATTTATTCCAAGTTTGCAGGCAAAACAAAAACCAAACATGGCGAGCTTCACGGGATCCCTTTCTGCCCCTCCTGCTCTGATTCCCGCACTTGCTCTTTCTGCCTGATTGCCTCACCTGTTCACCCACCGATTGACTGACGACTGAGAACTGGTAAAAAAAAACATGTGACCACCCAAAAACCTAAAACCTATGTGTTTATGTGTGAAACGCCCATTACCAAAACAAAAAATTAATTAAATTAATTATAAACCAATTTATCCTAAACAACTAAAATTAAACAAAAATACTAATTATCAACCAAAAACTATGAAAATGATATCAAATAAATCTAAATTCTAAGACTTAATTAAAAATAGAGAAGCTCCTACACATGGGTTCTCTCTGAGTTCCCCAAAAAACATGCATGTTTGGAGCCCCAGGGGAGGAAAACCTAAGAGAAACAAACCAGGGTAGGGGACGCTCTTAGCTGGCAAGTCTCGGACAAGAAAACCAACCGAGAAGACGGATGTACTGGGCCCCTGACGCCCAGTACGGCAGTACAACGCAACTATGTCACGGAGATGAACGAGACAACAACCAGTTGGGTTTATATGCAGAATGTAAATGAGAAAAAAACATTTTATTACAGCAAAGCAATGTGAGAGACAACCTGACCAGTAACACATGTCTGTTTCTGTGTTGTGTGGCTGTCAAGCTACTGCGAAGCTACTGGGAAGCTACTGCGAAGCTACTGGGAAGCTACTGGGAAGCTACTGGGAAGCTACTGCGAAGCTACTGGGAAGCTACTGGGAAGCTACTGGGAAGCTACTGCGAAGCTACCGCAAAGCTACTGAGTAGCTACCATGAAGCTACCAGGAAGCTACTGCGAAGCTACTGGGAAGCTACTGGGAAGCTACTGCGAAGCTACTGGGAAGCTACTGGGAAGCTACTGCGAAGCTACTGGGAAGCTACTGCGAAGCTACTGCGAAGCTACTGGGAAGCTACTGGGAAGCTACTGGGAAGCTACTGCGAAGCTACTGGGAAGCTACTGCGAAGCTACCGCAAAGCTACTGAGTAGCTACCATGAAGCTACCAGGAAGCTACTGCGAAGCTACCGGGAAGCTACCGGGAAGCTACCGGGAAGCTACCGCGAAGCTACTGGGAAGCTACTGGGAAGCTACCGCGAAGCTACTGGGAAGCTACTGCGAAGCTACTGCGAAGCTACTGGGAAGTTACTGCGAAGCTACTGGGAAGCTACTGGGAAGCTACTGGGAAGCTACTGGGAAGCTACTGCGAAGCTACCGCAAAGCTACTGAGTAGCTACCATGAAGCTACCAGGAAGCTACTGCGAAGCTACTGGGAAGCTACTGGGAAGCTACTGCGAAGCTACTGGGAAGCTACTGCGAAGCTACTGCGAAGCTACTGGGAAGCTACTGCGAAGCTACTGGGAAGCTACTGCGAAGCTACCGCAAAGCTACTGAGTAGCTACCATGAAGCTACCAGGAAGCTACTGCGAAGCTACCGGGAAGCTACCGGGAAGCTACCGGGAAGCTACCGCGAAGCTACTGGGAAGCTACTGGGAAGCTACTGGGAAGCTACTGCGAAGCTACTGCGAAGCTACTGGGAAGTTACTGCGAAGCTACTGGGAAGCTACTGGGAAGCTACCGGGAAGCTACTGCGAAGTTATTGCGAAGCTACCGGGAAGCTACCGCGAAGCTACTGCGAAGCTACTGGGAAGTTACTGCGAAGCTACTGGGAAGCTACTGGGAAGCTACCGGGAAGCTACTGCGAAGTTACTGCGAAGCTACTGGGAAGCCATGCCATAAGCTACGACACAGCGGCTACAATATAGGCTCTGCAAGAATCTGATATCCAAGCATTTCTAAAGCTTAATGTAGAAGTCTTTAACCCTGTTTTTAACCTAATTCAATTCAAATGTTGGAACTCTGATCCATTTAAAAGGGTGAAGGGTTTTTTTTTCACAATGCACATCAAAGATGAGCATACCCTTTGGGATAATGTAGTTAAAATGACTCCTAAATATCTGTATCGTGTGTTTGGTCAGATTTGACAGAGTTTTGATGACTAGGTAAAACTTTAACTTTGCAAATAGCAGCAACAGGCACTACGGGTTTTAAAGTGCTTCCATTAGTTGTGCATGACAGCCCAAATCAATACTCCAGCATCAGCCTGTCTCTTTCTGCTCATTTCTTTTTCTCAGCTCTGTCTCTCTGCACACATCGCACCTCTGGCCAAGAATTAAGTTCATATTCAAGACACCAACAGAGGAACATAAATCGTCTTGTCTTGCACCATTTAGCTAACAACTAATCATTATCGCTTCAGACAGTATGCAATTTATCTGTTGTGTGGATCTGTTATCAACATTTTTTGTTTATTGGGGAGAAAACAAATCTGATGATTCTCCCAAAGAAGGATGAATGAGTTGAGGTAAACAGACAAAAGGCCACATGTATTGATGGGTAGGGAAATATGTGCGTTTTAGAGCATTTCTCTGTCCTTCAGAGCAGCAGAGTGCTCGGTACAGTATGTGCTGTTAAACAGTGAGAAAAGTCTGTAGAAGGGAAAATTTGTGACGTATAAGCCGAACAAAACAAGTATTGTATGAAAGCCGTCAGCTGAACAGGGCAGCATGCCCCTGAATCACTGCAACACAGTTAGTCAGGACACATAAGAAGAAAAACTGAAAGAAAATGTGATTACAAATTCTGACTGTCGACTAGAAAGACTTGTGTGTGGAAGCAGAGGAGATTACTAAGTTTAACAAAGGGTAAGCAGGGTTAGTTGTTCTGATTTCAAGATATTTATTAGCTTTTAGAGAAAGGCTGAAACCTGAGAAAAATAGCTTAAGAGAAAGTAGCTTTGGGTAGAACTTTTCCTGTATGTCTGGAAGAAGTTTTCTTTTAAATGCATAAACACTCACAAACTGAGCTGTGAACGGTCAAAATGATACATATTTTATTTTCCTAATAGCACAGGAGAGCATTGCGGGAGCAATCATTACGATGCTGGATGCCTTGTGTTTGCGGTGGAAAAAAACTGACCCAATTCTCAGCCTTACTTTATCCTAAATGCATGGAAATCCCACGGGAAGGACATATACGATGCAATCTAATAATGAAAAGTGGGACAGACACAGGAGGCCACCGCAGAGATACTGCAATACCTCTGAATATACATGTCTGGGCATACAAGGAAGTCAGCCCCGGGGTCTGAAATGTAACCTTATGGGAGCAACAATCAACAGTTCAGATGAAATATCCGTTGACAGTAAACTTTGCATCATGTAGAGGAAGTTGAGTAGTCCCTTTGTAGAGCTTTAAACAATATGTTGCATGCTAACTATGACAAGATGATGAATTGAATTGACCACAGCATGAAAACTCCTGTAGCCCGATGCTAGAGGAGAGCGTGTTCACCCCACAAGACCTCTGAAAGTGTCCTGAGGAATCAGGCACCAAAAGGTCAGCAGCAGATCCCTTAAGTCCAATAATCTGTGAGGTGGGGCCTTTGTGGATCAGACTTGTTTTTTTCCAGCACATCAAGCAGATGCTTGGTCAGATTAAGAATCAGGGAGGTCAAAGGCCAAGTCAACACCTTGCACTTTTTGTCTTGGCCTTCAAACCATTGTAGTCTATCCTGTTGCCAACTCTTGTCCAGTTACACAACACACTCACCTGGCTATTTACGTGATATAAAGGAGATTGACGGAATAAGAACAGATTAATCCACGGTGACGTTCTCACGCTCGTGCGTTCATATTTTCAGCACACTGGGTATCCAGTGCTGTCCCTATCTGCCTTTGTTAGGGACACACCTGCTCCACAATTAAAATTCAAGCATCTTATAGAGCAGGAATATCTACGAGTAACATGGACCAGACGGGAGAAGGGGTGCAGACATCCAACTCCCAAGCGCTGAACTCAGTCAGCTGCTGTTTTGGTCTTTTTGTTGACTTCCTCCATTTCGCACCGCGCTGCTTTGTTAGGCATTAAAAGCAGTTGCTTTAGGTGAGGAAAACATCATGGTAAGGCGTTGAAATAGAGGAGCTAGACACACAGCTCATAAAAATCAAGGTGCAAGAAATGACCTGACGAAGATCCAAGCTGATCAAATTCGTCAGATCAAGATGGATCAAAACGTTGTCAATAAATCACACCTGCAGCATGGAGTAAGTGCGATTAAAATCCCAATGAAATACATTTTATTACCAGAAACGTTGCTGTCATTTTCCACTTTGCCATGGTGATGCTTCCCACCAGCCTGCATGTCCAAAAGTCTGCATTCAAAACAGAAGGCTTCTGACTCGGAGTCTGAAGGCAAGAAGAGGTCATAGGACCATTGCACTTTGCTTATAACATTTCAGACCCTGTTATAAGCAAAGCCCAACTGTGAAGCGATGCATTTTTTATTTTGATCTGGAACTGCGACAATCTTATTGAGTCTTTGTGGAAGCATGTAGTCCCAAATTGCTCTTGTTCTCCTTGAAATATATCAACTTAAAGAACTTATCCATCCGCCCTTGTTGCTGTCAAATCATTCTATGAGCTAAATCAGGGCACTTGGGACAATCGTTACCTACTATATCTGCTGGTTGATATTGTCACCCGTTCTTATTGACTGAGCTAATGTCATGAATCGATTGCTTTCAGGGACGGTTTCACACCACAGCTGTTTGGTCCACTTTAAATGGACCAAACAGAGTTTGTTTCCTCGGATCGGCCGCTTAGTATTTTGCAGGTGTGAAAGCTCTTCTGAACTCTGAAAATGTGGGTCGTGGTTCACTTACAGTGGGAAATGCAAACAGACTATCCAGTGAACCAAAGAGAGGAAGCGATGTACCTCAATCAGCATCTGAAAACCCCACAGCTCCACTGTTTGTTTCTGTTGGGTTCAAACTAGCTGAACCGGATGGATTTCCATTTTCCAATTGATGAGCCGGGGTTTCTTCTTCCTCATGCTTCCTTACACGCCCTATCGAACCGAGTCCCCCAGACTATCCTGGTCCAAGAAACCCCCAACCAGGAAGTCCTTATGAGGGGGAGCAGAGGATGATGCTCGTAGCACGACTACAGAACAGCAGCGAGCCTCTTTCACATGTCAGTTGCACACTTGCTAACACGATAATTCACAGCATCACTGTGTCCTCACACCAGAGATGGGGATTCGAGTCACTGTGACTTGGACTCGAGTCGACTCGAGTCGCTGTTTTGATGACTTGTGACTTGACTTGACAAAAAAATAAAAGACTCGAGACTCGACTCGGACGACAACTTCCAACTTTGTTCGTCATTTGAAGATCCATTCTGACCAGTAAGTGCTCGTCAAATTAGCTAATATCATCCTGTTAGCCTAGTCGGTAGTTAGCTAACGTTAGCTTGATATGATACGGGGTGGACAGGTTGGACACATTGGCCAATGATGTTTACTGACAGTTACTTATATCTTTGTGTCTTCACTTTATTAAGATCAGATTCTGCAGGTAAAATTGCAAAAATAAGGTGACTTGACTTATTACAGGACTTGACTTGCCCAAGAAAAAATTACTTGAGACTTGCACATGTGTGACTTGGTCCCATCTCTACCTCACACACACCCAATCAGCACCATTGGTTAGAGTCTGATGTGTGTATGTTACTTCAGCACAAGTTTCTTGTGTTTACCTTAAATCCTCCCTTGCCGGCTGACATTAGCCTCAGCGTCTGTTCAGCCTCCGAACTTTCACACATGAAACGGCCGGCTTTAAAAGGCACGTGAAAGAGGCTACTGCTTTTTCTCTTCCTTGTTTGCATTCATCCACTGTTTACACATACATAAACACGTAGAAACATCTTAGTTGCTGCTTAGTTTGGGTCAGGCAACAGATTCTTGGACAGGGTTAGGAATAAAAGCTGCGTGGTTAAGGTTTGTTACATTACAGCACACCATTATGTTGCTATCAAGCCTATTTGTTTTCCATAAGCACTTTAAAACCCTCATTTCTGAAGCTAACTCTGGTGTCCTAGCTTTTTCAAAATGGTTTCAATTAAATAAATTGTCGCGAAACATAAAGAAATCTAATTATATCATTTTTGCTGGCAAGAAGAAATTTGATTTCCACTCGCTTCTTGGGAGTAATAGTCGATAAAAAATGCTCGTGGAAAGAACACATTGATTATGGGTCAAAACAAAATTCTAAATCTGTGGGAATTATCAGAAAAGTTCATAAATACCTTAATAGGTCTGTTTACGTTATATTATAGTCTTGTATATCCATATCAATCTTATTGCAATATTGCCTGGGCATGTACTTTTCCTACATACTTACTTAAACTCCACTTAATTCAGAAACGTTTTTTCCAACGTTTTCCAAATCAAAGATATTGTCCATTTACAACATTAACACTATGGAAACATGTATATTTGTCTTCAAAGTCCGGTATCAGGGACACACACTTCCATCTCATTTCCAAAAATATTTCAACATAACTCAAACTTTCACTCCAGAACAACTCGACAATCTAAGCTGCTTCATATCCCGCTCTGTTGTACCACCGGAGCACAGTTTTCCATCAAATATAAAGGTGTAACTTTATGGAACAAGTATATTTACCTGACAAACAGCTCTCCCTCCCTACCCATTTATAAAAGGAAATTAAAAGATCACCTGTACTTTATGGGACTGTCTTAATACTTTTTCTTCCCTTTTTTGTTTATAGTTGCCATTGCAATTTAGTCTTTTGATTTATTGTAATTTATTTCTTCATTCATTGCTTGATTGTTGATTTTTGTGATGTTATTTTTATTCTTTATTGTTTTTTTTTCTCTCTCATTAATTCATTTGTTGTTTTATCCTGATAAGATACATTTAATTTTGTTTATTTATCTTAAAAGGTGAGGTTCTCGATAAGCCCTCCCAGGGTTTCTAACCTCTCCAGCACTGATTCATTGCAGCTTATCATTTATTATCTATTGTATATATATATATTTATTTATTTTATTCTATTTCTTTCTTTTATGTGATATACTCTTGTTTGTCATGTTTTATTAAAGTGCAAACAAGACTCCTCACTGGTAACACCAACACGGTCCCATGAATCGGCATATTTCAGTTTTTGTTACAAACAAAAGTGCCCATAAGCAGGTGAGTTTTCACATTACATTGTTTACAGGTGACACAAATGCTATTTTGACAGACTTTCTTATCCCAAACTCTTATTTTTCTTAACAGTTTTTGTTAGCTTAAAGGCTAAAATGTAAAGACAGTAAGTCAAAACCCCTGAATGTTTCCTACTGTTGGATGATTTCATCACAGCCTAAAAAGGGTCAAACACTTGACTTGGGAATGAAATAAGGATTTACTTTAATACTGAGTAGAGAGGAGTAAATGTCTTTGGCTAATAAGACACCAACCATTTCACATATCTACGCAGAGCCCCTGAGGAGTCTCACAAAATGTCAAATTAAAACAGCAACAGCTTAATTTCAAGGGACAAGATGGCAAATCCAATCAGTGAAGCTTTGAATCTGAACTTCTTGCGGTATAAAGTTATGTTGGACATAACCTGACATTTTCCCAGGTTCTAGTAGCCTTTTGTCATATATCTTTCATTAAAATCAGTCCCTCCTCAGCTTGTCATACCTATTTCTCAGGAGGATTTTTCTCTGTTGACACTGTTCAGTCATCAAAAGCAAGCAAACAGGCAGAGGACTGAGGACTTTAAACCATGACTCAGCCACTACTACACTATAAAGCATGAGTTTCCATGTGCCACTGACAGAACTGGAGGCAGACAACACCCATAGGCTGAAAATAGGTCAAGCTGAGATTTACGTCATTCTGAGTTGTTGGGAACGCAGCAGGTCGGGTCGGGGAAGCTCATTTTGTCATGCTTGAAATGAAGACTGTGCACTCTGTCGTTCCAGAATATGAAATACACAGAAAACATGGGCGTGAGCCATCTGAGAGGAGAAACTGTGCCAGCTGGGGCTCTGATCTGTGTCACTGTCACAAAACCAAGCTGCTTTATTCACAGTGAGGAGGACACTGGTCTGACTCAGGGAGCATGTCCACATCAGTTTTACATCCAACTCTATTTGTAAATAGGAAATAATCTCTTGAATTTGAGTTTACCACTGAGCTGCATCAGCTCTTCTTCTATCAGCACCGTCAGCGTTTTCTCAACTGAGCAAAGACGTGTTTCCCACTTTTGATCGATGCAGGATTTTAGCTGCAGACCAGTTTAGCACCTGCAGACGCAGCTGCAAATACGTGCTGAAGCTGGTTTGTTTTGCTGAATTAAGCAAGATCTTCCCTCAAAAAAAGATGTCATCTGGCTGGTAGCCTGTGCTGCTCCAGAAGCTGTATGAATGGCTCAGGGTTCATGGTCCTTCTCAGCTGGAGCCCATGATGGCAAGCCAGATGATCCCTCTCCTCACTCCTCTTGAGGAAGCAGCTTTCATGATTCTCCAAAAGAAATTTCAGTGTCGGTTCGATGTCTGTCGGTTTTGTTGTGTTTTGATTTAGCCTAGTTTAGCTAGGATTTTTAGCTAGCATAGCCTAATTTATTTGTGTTACTCCTTTTGTTTCTTGCTGCCTGCGCTTGACTCACACTTGGGCTGTGTTCGAAACCGCATACTACTCCTACTACTCATACTAACTTTAACTTTTTTTAAGTTCCCGGATGCATACTAGATTCTCTGAAATGTTGGGTATGCATCATGAGGTTACTACTCATACTCAAACTACCCAAGATGCAACGTAACGTGACGTCGCCGATCGTCATTTCCTGTCAAAACTGAGGTTTCAAGCTAGCTACAACGAGGGTAGGTTCACTTCCTGTTTTCAAAACAAAAGCACCAATTGTATCGTAATGGCTTTCCCTGTGATAAAAGGCAAAGGGTATTTTATTTTGTGAAAATAACCGGAAGTGCGTTGCTCACTGCGGCTAGCTTTAGTAGCGCCGAATTCGTGGAAACAAAATTGTAAACAGCCGGTATTTTGTCAGGTTTTCAACACGTTGGGGATCTAAACGACTACTTTCTAACCTGAAAATGTTTCAAATGTTGCTAAAGTTTACAGAGTTTAGAGCTTAAGTGAAATCAGCTTCAGGCCGGCTGATTTCGGCTCGGGCAGGAGCAAAATGCATTGTGGGTAAACGCTCTGCATACTGTCTGATCGATGAGTATGCAGAATGGAAGTATGTAGTATGAGGTTTCAAACACAGCCCTGGTTTCCGTGTCTGATTGCCACACCTGTTCTGTATTAAGCTGTGACTCTCTCAGTATATTTCCTCCTCGGTTTTCTGTGTTCATTGGAAGACGTTTGTCATTATTTGTCACCATAGTTTTGTTATTGTCCCTGTATGAGTCATGCTTTGTGGATCACTTTTGGTTTAAAGTAGGTGAATTTTCTTTCTTATTTACATTTAGCATTTGAGTCCCCCTTTTACCAACCATGGACCATGGGCTTGTTTTCCACCTAACCTTCGTTTTAGATGAGTTTTAGCCACATGTTTATGCTCAACCAGATCTCACAACAGAAGATTATTACCTACATTAGTCCACTTTCACATTAAATTATACAGTGATTGTTTTCCTCTCTCATTTTCCTTTCCTAAAACATGGAGATACAGCTTCTGTGTCGTTAAGTGATCATGTATAAGTACAAACATGTAGTACAACAGCAGATATTTAAAATGTGCTGGCTTATAAAGAGGAGGATTGCAGCGTTACTCCACTAACTCTCCCCCCATTTGCTGTCACGTGCAAATAGTTAGGATTAGGAGTTTAAAAACACATCCGAAGATTAAAATCATTGCACATGGTTGGAGTTAAGAAAACATACTGTACACAGATGGAGTTCATAGATGGCAACAGCCTACAGATATGTTCCTATCTCACAAATTGAAACCCTGACTGTCACACTGCTGCGATTCGAAGATGTGGACGAACGTTTTCCCGTGAGACTCGGCTGGCCTTGGAGAGTTTTAACTCTGTTTAACTGCTTAACATGCTTTCTATCCATGCCTGTTTTAGATAAAGTCCCACCTGAGGGCAAGAAGATCACCCACGTTTGATGCTGTTTTTTTCATCTTTTAAGTCAAATAAATAAAAGCCACAGGTTATTTAAAATTGTCCTCTTGAAAAATGTTATTCAAAGATTGTTGTGGTGCACTACCTGATGTTTCTGTTAGTGTTGCATAACTTTTCCAGCTGCCACTATTATGTGTCTTATTTCTGACCTGGGCCTCTTTAAATCTAGGCTAAAAACCTACTTATTTAGATTGCTTTTAATACCCAGTAGTATGATGACACTTTTATCGTATTCGATTTTGTTGTATTTTCTTTGCTTTCACTGTTCTTTTATTGTTTTTATTTGTTTTTACTTATTCTTATTCTTTATTTATTAAGCACTTTGGTACACCATAAGGATTGTCTTTAAAGGGCTGTATAAATAAACTACATTTTCATTTACTATATTTAACTGTTTGCATACAATGCAACTGTTCTGAAAGCAGGTTTTTACTCCCGTGTCAAAAAGCCTTGTGCATGAATGCCTGAATTCACTCACAAATTGGTCTGTTTTCATGCTAAGACCAGTTTTGATCTAAATGTTTTTTAAAAAGCTTGCACTTTTTGAGTCTAAAACAAACAAAAAGCTGAAGAAAATTGCTGTTTGTGCCAATTTTATTGCCTGCCCCAAAAAACAAAAGATTCAAATGTGTTTTCAATGCAGAACTTAGCCAGAGTCGTAACTTTGGAAATGCTTTTGGTTGGGTTGAAAACAACAACAATCTTTTAGAGTTGATGTGTGTTTACAGTATTACTGAGGAGCTGCAGTCTTGTGTGTACCTTGTGGGTGTTGCAAATGTGAGACAACTACTATGAGGCCAGTGAACCATGAAAGGAAAAACATTAAAACCGACAGGGTTGATGAATGTGTCTCAGTCAATAAACACGAATTACGCAGCCAATCTATTGTATGAAACGCGTCATAAAAGCACAAAAACGGACTGTAGCCTGGAGGTCGATGTTTGCTTTGTTCGTGTGACCTACTTTTGTGCAACACCAAAGAAAACATTAAGAGATGTTTGTGGGAATGGATGCATTTCGTGTGGGTAAAAATCCTCTTTTATTGTTTTTATTTGTTTTCACTTATTCTTCTCTTTATTTATTACCGGCTGTAAAGCACTTTGGTTACACCGTAAGGATTGTCTGTAAAGGGCTGTATGAATAAAATACATTTGTGGTAAAGAATACTCTTCTGTGTGTAAATCCAGAACAAAGAGGGGAAATACTTGCCCTTTGTGCTTTTCATTTGTTAAATTTCAATCCCATTCAAGTTTAAAATGAAGGCTTTATGTATTTGTAGAGGAGAATTTTGTCCACGCCCCCGTACTTTTACATTTGGATAAGACTTTGAATCTCTTTCATTACTTTTAATTGCGTATCTTCAGTCATTCGGGTACGGAAGCCCGGAGCGGACGTGGTACGTATAAACTTTTTTTTGATGGTTTTCTCGAGATAACGAGTTAGTTTACCGATGGTTTTCGAGGCCACTTTTTCTCCCCAGTCCGCCCCTGTTTATATGTGTTTATATGTGTTTTATGTGTTTTATGTGTTCGCAATTTATTTGTTTTGTAGAGATAACTTTTATATCAGCCCGCGTCCTTAAAGGAGACGGCCGGCTCGACTGCAGCTCAGCAGGCGTTTACACCTCAGTGATCCTGCTGAGGGGACCAGGCCGTCTCCATGGTTACCGAACGATGCAGAAGAGGTGCCGTTATCGTTTTCTGGAGATAAATAACTCGTTATCTCGAGAAAACGAAATGCTTGTCACACCAGCGGGATTTCCTTTGTGCATTTTTTTTGCGCTCCACATTCCATGTTTGATTCATAGGCTTCTTTATTCAGTTTCCAATGAAAGGGGGGTAAAAACCTTTGCCAGAAACACATATAAACACATATAAACAGGGGTTGGACTGGGGAGAAAAAGTGGCCTCGAAAACCATCGGTAAATTAAAGGGATAGTTCGCCTCTTTTGACATGAAGCTGTATGACATCCCGTTCTAGCAACATCATTTCTGAACATCTTCTTACCCCCTGCTGCGTCCTGTGAGCAGAGTTCCAGCCTCGTTTTGGTGTTGATGAAGGTAGTCCGGCTAGTTGGCTGGGGTTTAAAAAATAAAGCGTCTTGCTTCTCAAAACAATATGCGTTCAAAAGAGTAATACATTTGCATCACAAAATCGTTCTCCAGGAAAATGTCAGACCTCACAATCGCTTGGCGCTATTTTCTCTCCCTTTGTATCACTGCCTGCTGCCGCGCCTCTTACGGTGTTTACTGCTCGGTCTGCACAGCAGGCAGTGATACGAAGGGAGAGAAAATAGGGCCAAGCGATTGTCAGGTCTGACTTTTTCCTGGAGAACCATTTTGTGATGCAAATGTATTACTCTTTTGAACGCATATTGTTTTGAGAAGCAAAACGCTTTATTTTCTGGACCCTAGCCAACTAGCCGGACTACCTTCGTCAACGCCAAAACTCGGCTGGAACTCTGCTCACAGGACGCAGCAGGGGGTAAGAAGATGTTCAGAAATGATGTTGCTGATATGGGATGTCATACAGCTTCATGTCAAAAGAGGCGAACTATCCCTTTAACTCGTTATAAGAGAAAACGATCCTTGTTTTCTCGAGATAACGAAATAATTATCTCGTTATCTCGAGAAAACCATCAAAAAAAAAGTTTACACATCCTACGTCCGCTCTGGGCTTCCGTACTTTTGGGTGCCTTCGAGATTTATAAAGCCTACTTTTCCGCGCCACGGTCCCCGCCCTCCCGGTGCTTTGACGCACATGGATGGAGGAGTGCAGCCCTGCTCCCTCCGCCCTCCTCCTCCAGCTAGTTGCCAGTCAGCCTCGACAGACAGACAGCCAGCCGCTCGCCGTCCTGCTGCCGCGCGGAGCCTCTTCTTCTGCATCTGAGCCCCGGCCTCGGGTTTCTTTTTTTGCGGATCGCTCCACGGACCGGGAAGCGAGTTCGGTCTCGTCTCATTTTTTTTCTTCGGGGGAGGACTAATATTTAGACTTTTGCGAGCTTTGCCCTTCAAAACATAATGGAGAAAATGGCCAGACCTCTTCCTGTAAACCCAACTTTCCTGCCGCCGACTCACGGGGTCCTGAAATCCCTGCTGGAGAACCCGCTGAAGCTGCCTTTTCACCACGATGAAGGTACGTTTTAAAATGTCTGATAAATCACCCACTTACGCAGACTCTTCTTTCGACTTGTGGTTGTTGTCAGTCTGCAGACACTTCATGGATTTTGACGGATAAAAGCGCAGTAAAAGGACTAATGTGAACCGAATCCAACACGAGTGGCTCCTTGTTATATTTGACGATCTTTGTCGTGGAAATAAACCGTTTTTCTCGTTGGTCAGAGATATGGAAATATAAAGGTGTTTCTCGGCTTCATTTTAGTTGACTGACAGGTTGACGTAAACTTCAGCTCGAGGAAGCCAACTGGCTTTTTTAAGCATACATTCATTATCTATATGACCATGTCTTATTTACAGGTTAGAGGTGCTGTTTATAACCATCTTGTAAATCTTGTAAATCATCTTAAACCCACTTGTCTTCAGCTGGATATTTGAGCGATATCGCGAGTGGTCGATAGAGGGCGTTTTTTTCTGCTTTGAAGCGACTGTGGGTCTGTTTGTATCCCTGAAATGTACGAAAAGTCACGTTATCTGAACGTGAATGAACGCCTAGTTTTTTTTTTTTACTTTGAATATAATAATTTCCCTTATCTGTCCAAAGTTAACTGGACATTTTTATTATGGAAAATTTCTTTCCAACATACACTAAAGACTTGTTTTCTTGTATTGAACACAATCTAAAACGTTTCTCTTAAAAAGTGCAATAGTTTTAAAAAATTCCCCTGGTGTTAAATTAGTTTAACTCACCCTTTAGGATAAAACCCCAGACATATTTCTATTTATACTCGTGCAACGACCCGTGATCCTTCTCGTCTGTGATACAATGAATTGACTGTGTGCAAAACATTTTCAGGATTTGGGAAAGATAAGGAGAAAGAGAAGAAGCTGGACGATGAGAGCAGCGCGGCCAGCCACCCGCAGTCGGCCTTCCTGGGCCCGACCCTGTGGGACAAGACCCTGCCCTACGATGGAGACAACTTCCAGCTGGAATACATGGACCTGGAGGAGTTCCTGTCGGAAAACGGCATCCCAGCCAACACAGCTCAGGCCAACCAGGCCCCGCAGACGGCCCAGCCGGCGCAGACCGCTCTGCAGCAGGCGCCGCCGCCGCCGCCGCCCACTCCCTCCGTGGTGGACCTCAGCAGCCGCGCCACCACATCGGTTCACACCGCCATGGCGCCTCAGACCTGCCTGCACAGCCCCAGCACAGCAGGTAGGAGGCACATGCAGCCGGGCCTGATGTGCACACAGCAGCACACCTGCACGTGCACGCTTTTTAACACCTTCTCAGTGTCGGGGCTCCCTCCCCTCTGTGCTGCTAAGCTTCACACGCACACTCCACCTTTAGCACGGGATGCTGAGAGGGAAAAACGCGCTCCTGTGGAAGAGATTTGCATCTCATTTAGCAAATATTTTCCTGGGGAGAACTTTCCACCCCAGGTCAGAGCCACTAGATGCGCTCTTAGTGCTGTTTTACAGCCCTGAGCTGGCCTTTGGAGTCCCAGAGAACAGGCTTATCCAGGTTATCGTTTCAAGTTGCTGAGCTGCGATTTTATTCCATGAAAATCAGATTTTAATTCCCAAATATTAGAAACTGCTACATTCAGCCCACCTTTGTTCTGCATTTCTGCTGCCCTGTGGACTAACTTCATGGCTTTTTTTTTTTTTTTTTAAACATTACACATTACAAGTCTTGAAAGTCTTAATAAGTATGAAATTTTGAAGCACTGTTGTCCAGACCTTGAAAAGTGTTGAATTTTGTGTGAAAGTCTTAATAAGTATGGAAAATAAATGTATGGTAGAATGTTACAGTATGCTCAAAGGCATTGTGAAATGAGAAATAGGAAGGTAGGCTATAAAACTATCATTTTACTAACTGGTCACGTACTGTATTAGCCTAATGGGATGAGATGTGAGTGCAGAGACTACATCCATCCATTCATTTTTTTTATAGATAGTTTTTGTGACACTTGTTTGATGTGATTTTCATGTTTAGAAACGTTTTCATCAGTAAAAGCATCATTTACTATGAATAATGCATTTGTTCATTGAATACTAGCCTATAAAAATGAACATTTCTAATAAACACAGTTGGTACAATCTCACCCAATGAAGTAGGCACACAAGTTACAAGAACATAAAGTTAAGGTCTTGGGAAAAAAAGTATCAGTTTTAAAAAAAGTCTGGAATTTTAATTTGGAAAAAGAGCGAGCAGCCTGTTACGTTACATTACGGTCATTCTGCAGACGCTTTTATCCAAAGCGACCTACAATAAGTGTGTTCCACATCGGTAGGCAAAAGAACTTCAGCTCACAAGCAATCAGAAGTGCGTTTCCTTCCAAAACCAAACAGCTCAGAGCAGAACTAGTGCCGGAGTAAGTGCGGTTTAAAGACGTCATCAAACAGACGAGATCGATTTTTAAAAAAAAACGATTTCACGAAAAGCCTCGCTCAGAACCGCGAAGTCGCGCTGATCAAATAAAGCTTCTCATGATCGAAAATCTCATTATTGTAACGACCCGACTTGGAGTCTGACGGCGGCTGCGTTCTATTTGAGGCTTCGAATCGCATCACATGACACCAGAACCAGTTAGGTCACTTCTGAGCAGGCGGAAACCGACCGCCGCTCCGGGGTAAGAGCTGTTTGTGTCTCGCATCCAAACTTCGGATGAACAGATGGAGCCTCTGTGGGGCGCCTGATGCTGTTTGTGGGTTTTTACCTGTGAATGCTGACGAGTTCGGGTCGGAGAAATGCAGATTATCTGCTGTGCTGTGCCGTATTTGTTTGATAACAGAAGATGACCCATCCTGTCCACTCTTAAAGGACTGGTTCAGAGTCTGATTATCAGCTCGGTTGCATTAAATGTGTCCCGTCCTGAGTGAAACCGTCCAGAACCTCCCGCCCGACGGAGCCACAAACAGTCTTATTATAGCTGCTGAATTGGGGCTGTTTGTGCCTGACGTTGGTTTGAGGTCTGCAGATCCCTTCAGCATCTCCGCCACCACCTTGCAAACATTTCCTCTCAGTGTGTTGTGTTTCAAGAGTTTGAAGATCAGGAAGGAAGAAACCTTGATTAGGCTCCGTGAGCGCGGTTTTACCTCATCTGCAATGTGGTGAACGCGTCACATTTTTCCTTTTAAAAGGAAAATAAATCAACCAGAGGGTGCAAAAACCAAAAACCTCATCAATAGATCAGAAGGTGGTCGTTTTTATGGGGAAAAAATGGAATATTGAGGAGAAAATGCACAAAATAAAGCTGAAAATATAGAGTAAAGTGGCTCAGCTGCAAAGTTTAGGCCCCGTTTTCAATTCCCTGATTCCAATAAGCAAAGCAAGCGTGGATTGAATAAGCATGAGTTTATATTTCCTGGAAGTTAATCATTAAATAAAATTTGTTCCTCTAAAAAAAAACGCCTCATATCCTCATTAGAAGTTCCCACAAGCTGAAGACCTAGCACAGTTTTACCTCATCTGTAATGTGGTAAACCCGTCACATTTTTCTTTTTAAAAGGAAAAAGTGACCAAAATAAATCAACCAGAGGGTGGATTAAGTGGGCCAAACCAAAAACCTGATCAATAGATCAGAAGGTGGTCGTTTTTATGGGGAAAAAATGGAATATTGAGGAGAAAATGCACAAAATAAAGCTGAAAATATAGAGTAAAGTGGCTCAGCTGCAAAGTTTAGGCCCCATTTTCAATTCCCTGATTCCAGTAAGCAAAGCAAGCGTGGATTGAATAAGCATGAGTTTATATTTCCTGGAAGTTAATCATTAAATAAAATCTGTTCCTCTATTTGGTTTCTCTACTGTCCCGAGAATTTAATTAGAATTTATCCAAGAACAGAAGAAAACCTTCAGGTTTGGGAAGCTCTCAGGTGGTAATTGGTGAATGAAAATAAATATCTTTTACGTGACAAACCTGTCGATTCTGGTCTAAAAGTGTCAGAAAATGGTGCACAGATCAAACCGAGTCTCCCTGAGAGAGCTTCCTGCGTTTCACAGGAAGTCATCTGAATCCAACAGTTGGTGAAATTCGGCCTCGCAGACGTTAAGGATGACCTCAGCTTCTGCTTTAAGGGGGAAAAAAAAGGCTTCCAGCTTCCAGAATTCAATTCAATCTCTTCAAATCTTCACATTTGTCATGCGGAGAACTGTAACGGTTTCATCTTTCGATTTAAAAAACCTTTAAACCTGGCAGAAAGGGTGCTGTGCAGTTAGGGTTTCTAAGGCCGGCAGAGACGGGCAGATGCGTCTCTGCAGCGCAGTTTATTCCAGCCTCAGTGCACGTGTGTGTGCTCGTGCAGAGGCCAAAGTTTGGTGTGTGCGCTCCGTTCACATTTGCTCCTCACGTGAGCGCGGCTGGAGGTTTCCTGCAGCGTGCGGGGCCATGTGACGGACACATGCGGGCGCCGTGTGCAGCAAACGGGAGCTTGAATCTGCCCCCCCCCACTTCCCGTCCAGCCTTCCTCTCTCGCCGGCCTCGGCTTCCACGCAGCCCGCACTGAGAGCCAAGTCACAGGCTGTTCCCTGCAGAGGTCACATGGTCTCTGGTGTGCTCGGGTCACGTGCGCTCGTATTGTTCCAGCTCAGCGAGCCTGGTCTAACCGGCTCCTCCAGCCCCAGCACGGTGCCCGTGCGCCTGCAGCTCCGCAGGCGGCTGCTCACGGTTGTTAACACGAGAATCACACAGATTAAACAATGGTCGTGTTTCTCAGGCCGAGCAGCGTGCAGACGGCTGTGGGTTTGTGTCGGGAGATGGACCCCCGGCGCTGCTGGCCGGGGCCAAAGGGGAAGTGGGATGTAGGAGCAGCAGGGCGTGTTGTCGTGCATTCCTGCGTGTTATTCAACCAAAGGTGAACACACAGCAGCCCGACGCTGCAGCTAAATGTGGAGCTCAGATAAGCATCGGCCCAAATGGAGCCGCGGCGGCCGGTTTTCTGCCGCCATGTGGCCCGATAGAAACGTGTTCTGAGAACAGAAGGAATATGAATTATTTTCGTGTTACTTGATCTCATGAAAGGACCAAAACACAGCATGTCACGTGGGCTAAAATCTCTTTTAAATGTATTTTATTTCTACAGCCCTTTAGAGAAGAATCCTCACGATGTACCAAAGTGCTGAGAAATAAAGAGAAGAATAAGCAAAAACAAATAAGAACAATAAAAGAACAAGTGAAAGCAATAAAATACAACAAAATCAAATAAGATAAAAGTGCCATAATACTACTGGGTATTAAAAGCAGTCCTAGATAAGCAGGTTTTTAGCAGCAGCGAATGTATAAAGGCTGGGTGCAGCTGTAAAAACTGTAGATTTTAATGAATATTTTACAAATATTATGCATTTATTGGGACTATTTTCAGCTGTGGAATGATACACAAGCTTGAAGTGTGTATTTCTGTGTGATTTATGCTAACGAAAGAATCTTTAAATCGCTTTAAAACACTGGAGCTCTGTGCGGTCGAGGCCTTTTTATTCATTTATACTGATCAGAAACATTTGTTGTTTTATTTTTATCTCTTCGTATCTCTTTGCACAAAACAAGCGCACCCTTTAACCCCTGAAAAGCAGGGTGGGTCGTTGGCTCAGAGTTCAGCCACAGCTCAGCTTCTCTGCAGCGTTATCGCCCGCACGGCAACGTGATAACGCTCGCAGTAAAGTCTGATATGATCACCGAGCGGGGCAGCAACCTGTAACTAAACCTGGAACCCCAGTGTGACTAAACTAAACACACCAGGTCCCGTTTCTTCGGCTTTCCAGAACCTGGACCACCTTTCCTGGGTGGTTCATTTTAGATTTCCTGACCTGGGGTGGGGCTATAGTTTCTGCGTCCACACTGGGGTCAATGAACTGGCTTTTTTTGATGGTTAGGGGATCAAAATGACGGGTAAAGGTGATTAGGGCGAGGCGGACTATTTTCAGCGTGGAGTTTGCTCCTGACGCGCCAGTTTTAGACGCTAAGCTGGTTCGCTGGCAGCGTTGGGCTTGGTGGGAGGTCAGGTTGGCCTATTTGTGTCTTAGCTTATGGATGGATTACCTCCTCTGGGGTAAATGTGGTGGAGAGGAATCATCAACACTTCTTTAATATTAATTAAACGATTGTTTTGGTGAACCAACTGTGAAATGTAGGTCTTATACGACCTATATTATAAGAATAAAACTGTGAGAAAATAACACAGAAATGAATAAATGAATGTGGGAATATAAAAGCAATTAAATAACAGAATGGATTCTGTTTAAAAGAACGGGATTGGCTGAAAGCTCTGGCAGTGTTTCCTGGTGCAAACATCCGGCCTGGGACTCCAGCAGCTGAGCGCAACGAGGCGCTTTGAGCGTGCACGCTCTGGCCGAAGGTCAGCGGCATCGACTGGCATGAATCTGGGTCATCATGTACAAGCGGCTCGGCGCTGCCTTTACTCGTATCTGGAGCTGGTTTTGTTTTGTTTTTTTTGTCCATTCTGTTTGCATCACAAAAGAAATGAGCTCAAGCGTAATGAATCGGGCGGTAACTGTTCAATTTAGGCCGCCTAAGGAGCTGAATGGAGCCCCACCAGAAAATGGAGATCAGCTGACCGGGGGGGCGGGGGGGGGGGCTGCTAATAGTTGGAAGACAGAGCGGTTTATGAAATGATTTGGCTGCATGAGTTCCCTCTTTAAAGCTGCTCTGATGGCGCCACCTGCTGGTCGGTCGGTGGCACTGCGCTCTGAAAACAAATCAAATTTATTTGTAGCACATTTCATGTACGAAACAATTCAAAGTGCTTCACATAAAATAAAAGCATTAAAAATGCATAAAAGAATATAAAGAGAAAGAAATAAAATAATTTAAAGGAATTTAAAAACAAGCAACAGTCCAGAAAGACAGTGAAATGATATCTGCAGCTCACTTTCAGGCTCCAGAGAACCAAAGCCTGGCCTCACTAACATGTCATGTCAGTTTACTGAGTGTCCACACATCATTTCACACCCTTTGGTGCACCTTGCTGGCAGCTAACACGTGTTTGAATCTTTTTTTCTCCTCCTCAGCGATGCCCGCAGCCAGGGACAGCCCCAGCCCCATCGACCCGGAGACCATTCAGGTGCCCATGGCCTACGAGCCCGACCCCGCAGACCTGGCCCTGTCCAGCGTGCCCGGCCAGGAGATGTTCGACCCCAGGAAGCGCAAGTTCTCCGCAGAGGAGCTGAAGCCGCAGCCCATGATCAAAAAAGCCCGCAAGGTCTTCATTCCTGAAGACCTGAAGGTGAGCCGCTGCTCAGCGTCTGTCTGTCTGTCTCAGCTGGGATGGGAGGTCAGGGCCGCATACTGCATACTCATCGATCAGACAGTATGCAGAGCGTTTACCCACAATGCATTGCGCTCCTGCCCGAGCCGAAATCAGCCGGCCTGAAGCTGATTTCCCTTAAGCTCTAAACTCTGTAAACTTTAGCAACATTTGAAACATTTTCAGGTGAGAAAGTAGTCCCTTAGATCCCCAACGTGTTGAAAACCTGACAAAATACCGGCTGTTTACAATTTTGTTCCCACGAATTCGGCGCTACTAAAGCTAGCCGCAGTGAGCGACGCACTTCCGGTTATTTTCACAAAATAAAATACCCGTTGCCTTTTATCACAGGGAAAGCCATTAGGATACAATTGGTGCTTTTGTTTTGAAAACAGGAAGTGAACCTACCCTCGTTGTACCTAGCTTGAAACTGCCGTTTTGACAGGAAATGACGATCGGCGACGTCACGTTACGTTGCATCTTGGGTAGTTTGAGTATGAGTAGTAACCTCATGATGCATACCCAACATTTCAGAGAATCTAGTATGCATCCGGGAACTTCTCGCTTACTAAGTCAAAAAGTTAGTAGGAGTAGTAGGAGAAGTATGCGGTTTCGAACACAGCCCAGGTCTCCTGTTCGACGTAGGGTCGGTTGTTAGGGGAACAGATGATGGAGGAACCCAGGATGCACTTCCGTCTGCAACAATCTGAACAAAGAACACGAAGAACTGAGAACTTTCCAGTTATTTGACCTATGAAACCGTCGGCCTTCATGCTGTCATGCGTTTGTGTGACAGCAACAACTTAAAGACTTAAAAATTTTAGCTGACTCTCTGTCCCGCTAATAAGCTAGCTTAATTACTTAAGAATCCTCTGCTTTAACCAGGGTAAAGTGTAGCATTAGCAACGGGAAAGGCTTGTATTGATAAAGGTTTAAACACGATATTTCTGTTGTGAAATCGATCTAAAGACGGCTGAAAGATGCAGTTTCACACCCAGCCCTCATCGGTTGTTTATTTACGGCTCCAAAAGGTTTCATTTGTAAGCTTTTCCTCGGCTGAGAAGCTACAAGTTGCTCATTTAGCACCGAATTCTGCTGAAAAAGGGGTAAATTATTGGATTAAATATTTAAGACTGTTAAAAGCTGTTAATCTTGCTTAGTTTCGCCCCTCGAGTTTAAGAACTGACGTCTGCTCCTCTCCCGCAGGACGACAGATACTGGGCCCGGCGCAGAAAGAACAACGTGGCGGCCAAGCGCTCACGGGACGCCCGGCGGCTGAAGGAGAACCAGATCGCCATCCGGGCCGGCTTCCTGGAGAAGGAGAACGCCGCCCTCCGCATGGAGGTGGCGGACTTGAGGAAGGAGCTGGGCCGCTGCAAGAACGTTCTGGCTAAATACGAGACCCGACACGGGCCCCTGTGAGCCCCCCACCGACGACCACCAAACACCCACTCTGCTCCAACCACCCCTCGAGTTTGAAGGACAATGCGTCTCCTTTGGTGGCCCCGCCCCCCGCCCCCCCCCCCAACCTCCTCCTCCAACACACACCTGTATGATTCTGTCATTTTGACTTGTATCATGAGCTTCAATTCATCTGTTCCTCCTTTTATTTTCTGTACACATAGATAAATATATATACATATACATGGATACATATTTATATATATTTACACTTCCCACTTTAACGTACTGTGAGGAGTGATGAGCCAACCCAGCAGCCGCTCCCCCGCCGCTCCCTTCCACTTTTGAGAAATGATGCCATGCTGTTTATTCACTTTCATACCAATTTTATACATGAGATCAGGACTGAAATCTGTTGTTTGCCCTCTTTTCTCTGTCTGTGACGTGACCACAAACCTGCTTCTGTGGAGTTTAGTGTTTTTTTTTAAGCTCTGTGAAGGTTTCATGTTTCCTCCCGGCGCTCCAACGCCGAGTTTTGAGTTTTTTTCCACATAGCACTTCGTTTGTTTTCGCCTTTTTCTTTCGACACTCGGACACTGAGCAATAATTCTTGTCCACAGCTTAAAAACCGACTTCGTGTTCGTTGCTCCGCTTCCCGCCACATGACATCTTAACCCACCTTCGTTAACTATTAATTAGTTAACGTCTGCACTAATTAACGCGTGTCTCACAATCTGATCCGGTGCAATGTTGCCATTCACGTAAAGAAAATTCCTCCACCTCATATTTATCTCCCTTTTATTTCTCAGATGGAAGATTGTTGTTTTTTTTTTTTATATATAAGAATATATATATATATAAACATCTATATATATATATATATATATATATATATATATATATATATATATATATTTATATTCTGTTGATATAATTGTTAGTATTAATACTACTCTCGACATGGTTGTTGTTTAGCCGACTTGTTTCCAGATTTAAGCATGATTTCTTTCACAGAACGAAAAGCTATTTGCAAATCTTTTCTGTTTTTTTTTTTTTTTTTTTTTTTTGCAAAGTTGTCGATATTTCTTTCAAGCTTCAGTTTAAACTTAGCATGATTAACATGAGTGTTTTGTTTTTTTTCCTTTAGGAATCGATCCAGATGTCTGTAGTCTCTGTGTGTAGCTCCATGTCGGCCCTCGTTTTAAAGATGGCTGTATGAATGTAAAAGATGTAAAAGACAAAAAAACGTTGGCTGGTGTTGTCCGATGCTGTGGTTGACCCCAATCGATTTGTTTACTGCAGACCAAACAACAGAGATGATATATTGGTTACAAGAGAGATGTTTATATAAACCTATTCTATAATTTGTTCCTTTTTTGTACAGTATTTTTCCTAAACATTACTGAACTATGTATTTTAAAGGCACAACAGGTCCAGAAAATGATTAAAGAATACAAATATGTAACTAAAAACAACAAATGCATATAAAGTGGTATTTTGATATATTTAAGGAGGGGGTGGGGGGGTTTTACAGAGATTTGTGGATGTTCACCAGCACCCAAAACCTTGTGGGCATTATTATAATCCTGATTATTATCGTTATTTCAACACTCCTGCTTCTGTGGGCGCCGCCTTTAGGCTCATAACGCAGAAAAAGCAGATGATCCAGAGGGAGACTGTAGATATGGCCTTTACTTTAATAAAAACAGAAGAAGAAGAAAACACGTGCTCACGTTCACCATGTTTAGTTTAAGTTTAAGTTTAAGAGTCACTGGTGAGGATTCCAGCTGTTTGTGCCCGTGCAGCTTCTGTCTTTTCTGATTGGACGGGATGACGTTACTATGACGGCAGGGAAGTCTTTAGCTGTGTGATTGGTTCCTTCAGCCAATGCGGTTGCAGAGTGTCCCTGAACCCGAGTGATGGACACTGGGAAGCCTTTTCATTTTAAAGACTTGCAGTGGAGTTCCCCCCCCCCGAGCATCAGCTGTGCTTTACAGCTGAGCTGCATAATGCAAAGAATGCTACCAGCTAAACGGTCTGAGACGATTTGTGTTTCCCAAGAGCGACACTGACGTTTCTGATCGATGTATGGAAGTCCGGAGGTGCCGAGCTGCACTCTTTGTAGGAATATTTGCACTTTTTCTCAATCCAGTGTAAGTTTAATTGCTCATTTTTGAGCACATTTGTCATAAAAGAAGAGGAAAAGTGGGTAAAAGTCAAATAAATTGTGCTCGTTTGATTGATTTATTCTGCCATTTAACACAAAAATTTCATTTTTGTGCATTTTAATGCACATAATTATTCATTTGAGTTGCTTTTTTTAATTTTTATTTTAGCGTTTCGGGTTTTTTTGGATGGCACCTCTGGACTTCCATATTTCTTGTAACCGTCTAAAAAAATTCGGACCATATTTTTTAATTTTGTTCATTTTAAGTCTTCTAAAACGGGATATAAAGCGATAAGAAGAGCCCGAAACCGTCCAGTAAAACGAGCTCATCGCAGTTTGAACTGGAATGATGCGTTTGTTTGGGGGGGGGGGGGGGTTTAAACTATACATACAAATATAGGAAAAAGCCAAAAAATGAATCCACGTGTATCCCAAATGCACCTCACTGCGAAGTGAGTTCACTACCTCACCCGGAAACGTTAACCATGATTCTGAGTCCGCTCCAGTGCCTTGAATACAGACTGTTTCCCGGTCTCTCAGCAATGTAAAGGTTTCATCCCAGCGCCACTCGAACAGGCTCAGATCTGCACCGAAGGGCCTCTTAGTGCATGAAATTCTCTATATTCTACACACTGACAACCACTTTCACTTCTTCTTTTGGACATTGCAGCAGACTTGTAACCATTGTATTCATGGCAACACCAACGGACAGTTTCAGAGTGGAAACGCAGCTTAAAGGAGTTTTTTCGGGGCTTGTTTTGTCATGGAATTGATGCATTTTAACATTTATTCGTGCTGTTCAGCCCTCGGCCTCTTCGTCTCTGTAATTTGTAGTGTCTAAATAAAACCCCGATTCTTTTCTGATGTGTTTTATTTTCTGTATTTAAGCTTGTAAGTTAGTGCAGTTGCAGGCACGTTAAAAGAAAGCGCGTCCTCTTCAGAATAAGGAATAATAACGATTAATTCCTTCACAAATCAGTGGAATTGGTGAATATGCATCAAAGTTGGGACAGTTAAGGCTTTTCCTGCTTCGTAATGTACCAAGCGGTGCAACAGTTCGGGTCATTTTAAGGATTCTCTGTCGCTTTATTTCCCAGTAAAATAATCCCAATCACCCGTAGACCTGCACACATTGTTCCGGCTCATTTCTGGCCTTAAACTCGTCTTTGTTCTTACTTTGTTGCAGGCCTGACGTGCTAAAACACGTCGGTATTAAGAAATGAATTCAAATACGAAGAGTCAAAACACAATTTCAAAAAGCAAGCTGACGTGAGGGGCATGGTCGTCTTTATTGTCACATTACAAAGGTAATATTCAGTATGATGCAGGAGCATTCGTGTTTACGCAGCACCATTAACAGCCAGTGGTACAGACAAGAAGCAGATATTTCCCTGCAAAGGCCAGAATTACGTCATCAGCAGAACAAAGAACACAATATCCCAAATATACAAAACAGAGTGGTTAAGGAATCATCAAGAAGAGCCCGTGATTTATTAAAAAATACGCACCGATTCAGCTCCAGAAACTGCAAAGACGATAAAGCATCGGAGAACCGGGGGGGGGGGCCGTGAAGCAAATTTACAAAAACACACACACACACACACACACACACACGCATTACAACGCACTGCTCACATGACCGATAAAGTGGATCAACCCTGCGTCGTCATACTGCCCTGAACTGATAAATCTCCTGGTTTGGCTCCCGGATCGCGTTAGTTACAGCAGCTCACCACCGGGTGGCGCCACATGATTACAGAAGAGTTCTCCGACTCCGACTGGTCAAACAAACGAAGACAGAAAAGTGCACAACTGGATCAAAATGGGTTGAAAATAGAATCTTAAACGAATAAAAGTCCCAGAAAATAAAGCACGGACTCCTGAAATATTCCAAGTTGGCGTCGGATGTGGAAGTTAAATCGACGCCTTGTTCGTTTTGTGATCCGTCAGTTCCTGCTTTATTACAAACTTAACGCCGTGCAGTTTCCCCGTGTTCGGACGCTCTTTCAGACCGTTTCAGACCAAAGCTTCTGAGAGAGCGGATCTTTAGCACCTCGTACAAAATTCCCACATTTTAAATCACCAGCTGAAACGAGCTCCTGATTTTGACCCTAAATCTGGAATGTGACTCGGTTGAAGTGATACAAAAGACTGCTATCAAATACTCAGCGATGTGCCACGTTGTTACCGAGTGAAAAAGGTCAAAATCCCCTCCCTCCCTGCCTGACAAAGCTTCTTTTTTTTTTACAAAACACCTTTTGTTCATGATAAATCTGTTCTCCTCGCAGTTAGAAAACAGTAAACAATTCTTGGTCATTGTTTTCGTAAACTTTACTGTTGGCGTTGCAGCTTCACTGGGCAGTTAAGGGAGTTTGGGGGGGGGCGCTCCTGCTCCGAGGTCACGAGCCGAGGAGGGACTCGGCGCTGGAAGTCTTGTAGAGGTATTTCCAGATGGCGTAGTAGTGCACGGCCGCGGCCAGCGCCACGAAAACGTGCCAGATGGCGTGGGCGAAGGGGATGATGCCGTCGCTCTTGAAGAAAAACACGCCGAGGCAGTAGATGAGTCCTCCGTAGGCCAGCTCCTGAAGACCCTCAGTGTTGCTCTGCCAAACGCACAAAGTAGAACAGAAAAATACTTTATTCAATTCAAATTAGTCAAGTAGCTCAAAAACGTATTAATATTTACAGTGATTGTATATTAACAACAACAATAATAATATCCTTTCTAATATAAATACCACTACTAACAACTCCCAGAAAGCCTCAGATCAGCTGAAACACTCAGCGGATTTAAGTCCAGGCTGAAGGCACACCTATTTTCAGCTGCGTTTGAATAAAGCTCAAAACTTAATTACATTTTAACTACTGATTTTATCTATTGTTCTTATTTCTTTCTTTTTTGTTTAAAATTTAAATCATACTTTTTATTTCTACTGTTTTAATGTCTCTGTAAAGCACTTTGAATCGCCCTGTAGTTGAATTGTGCTGCACAGATAAACCTGCCTTGCCTTACTAACTAATAATAATAATAATCATAATAAATGACTAAATAAATAAAATAAAAAATAAATTAAAAAAATGTAAAAAAAAAAAAATTGTACAAAAAAGTAGATAGTTAAAAACAAGAAGGAAAACAGCTCTGAGTCACCAAAGCACAAAGCATGTGCAAAAATAAGTGGAAATAAGAATATTTAAGGCAGGAACACAAGAATCTGAGCAGCTTTAAAGTGAATATCTGCTCTGAGCTGCTTTCTCCTCCAGCACAGCCTGAACCCTCTCAGACGAGCTTTCTGTCCTTTCTTTAAGGAGTCTTCAGGAATAGTTCTCCAGGCTTCTTGAAGGACATCCCAAAGCTCTTCTTTGGATGTGGGCTGCCTTTTGTTCCGTTCTCTGCCAACATGATCCCACACTGCTTCAGTAATGTTGAGCTCCGGGCTCTGGGGAGGATTCATCCCTCCATCAGACCTGCTGCCACTGATTTTCAGCCCACTTCTTGTGTCCTTTGGCACAGCTCAGCCTTTTCTCCCTGTTTCCCTTCCTTAAGAACGGCTTCCTGACAGCCACCCTTCCATGGAGCCCATTTCTGATGAGGCTTGGGCCAACAGCAGATGGATCAGCTGAAGGTCCAGATGCATCTCTCAGCTCCTGTGTCAGGTCTTTGCTGGATGTTTTCCTCTTTCTTAAGGACATCACTTTCAGGTCCTGTTCATCTGCTGGAGATAGTTCTTTAGGCCTGACACTTCTTCTTCTGTCCTCCACTTGTCCAGTTTCCTCAAATGTTTTAAGGACACACTGCACACCATGCTGAGATATGCCAAGTTTTCAGCTGACAGCTCTTTGGGAATCACCTTGTTGCTGCAGAAATCCTGTTTTCTGTCTGTCACACTGTGTTATCTTTGCTGTTTTTCACACATGCAGCTAAAGAAATGGGAACAAATCTTAATTCCAGTCTTAAACCCACAAAGAGCTTCTAGATTATTAATTTCTGCTGGCATAAAACAGTTTAATCATGTAATTTATATGAATTGTTCCATAATTAGTCATTAGATTATATCTTATATTCCTTTTTTGAGCTTTAAAATGAATCTTATTCACTTTTTCTTGATGTTGTATAACATATAATTGTTATTATTGTCTGTTTCTTCCTACTTTTCTACTTTTAGACGTGATAACGTTCATTTTTTTGGGATTAGGATTTTTTTGAACTGAATTTCTTATATTAATTTGACTCTTTTGGTAACTGAAAGCAGTTTTAACGTAAATGTACAAAAAAGTTGAAACTATGAAGCTGTTTTTCAGATGCAACTAAAGAAATGGGAACAAGGTGCCTAAAGATGCAGTTTAAAATGGCTTCTTTGCTAAGTTGTCTGTTCTGTGTGGACACAACACTGGTTCATCCCTTGAGTTAGGAGCCTTTTTCATTCTTAAATGATTCCCACATTCCTCTGAAACTGTTCAGGTACAAGAACTGGACTGAAAATGAGTGTAAAAAGCAGCCAAAGAAAAACATTGAAAGACCTTCAGAAAGCCTGGAGAATTATCGCTCATGAGCGCTTTAAAAGATTAGAAGAAATTCTGGCTGCTTGGAAGGAACATATAAAGAAACGAGGGCTAGATCAGGGAGTTTTTGCACAGAAAAACTTAACTCCACAGATTTTGGAACATAGACACGATGTGAACGGATTGAAACATTCGCTTTACCATTGACGTCACAACGGGAAATGCAGGGAAAAACCCCATGGTCAGATAGAAGGCCAGCTCAACGAGTTTGTATCTGTGGAAGCAAGAAAAGGTGTGAGCTGCAGATTCAGGAAATGTTCACTGTAAATGTTTAAAATGGGCGACGCAGAGCCTGTCCAAACAGTTGTTGATCCAGCTGTGACATGGGCTGTGTTCGAAACTGCATACTTCCATACTACATACTCATCGATCAGACGGTATGCAGAGCGTTTACCCACAATGCATTTCCCTCCTACCCGAGCTGAAATCAGCCGGCCTGAAGCTGATTTCTCTTAAGCTCTAAACTCTGTAAACTTTAGCAACATTTGAAACATTTTCAGGCGAGAAAGTAGTCGTTTAGATCCCCAACGTGTTGAAAACCTGACAAAATACCGGCTGTTTACAATTTTGTTCCCACGAATTCGGCGCTACTAAAGCTAGCCGCAGTGAGCAACGCACCTCTGGTTATTTTCACAAAATAAAATACCCGTTGCCTTTTATCATAGGGAAAGCCATTACGATACAATTGGTGCTTTTGTTTTGAAAACAGGAAGTGAACCTACCCTCGTTGTAGCTAGCTTGAAACTGTCGTTTTGACAGGAAATGACGATCGGCGACGTCACGTTACGTTGCATCTTGGGTAGTTTGAGTACGAGTAGTAACCTCATGATGCATACCCAACATTTCAGAGAATCTAGTATGCATCCGGGAACTTCTCGCTTACTCAAACTGGCATACTAACTCAAAAAGTTAGTAGGAGTAGTAGGAGTAGTATGCGGTTTCGAACATAGACAGGGACTCACTTTTCATGGTAGTTGAACACATATATGGTTCCAGCAGCAGCCATGAGCCACACGAACCAGCGCATGTGCGCTGCCAGAGGACCCAGTTCACGCAGGTTCAACCTGAGACGAGACGAGAAAAGAAAAACGCACCAATCACGGCTTCGTGTGCAACACAAGCCCACGAGTCTGTGTGCCGTCGCCGGGCTGACACTCACCAAGGTGTGTAAGAGGCAGCGATGAAGAAGTAGATAACCACTCTGTCACACATGTGGAAGCATTGCTCCACCGACCTGCAACACAATCAGGGAAAGGTCAACGGGTCACCGACATGCAAAGCAGACACGCACGTGTGAGAATAACAGGAGGCGGAGCCGTGATGCGTCTGAGAGGCACGACAACCACAAACTCCTCAAATACCTCATTAAACCAAATAATGTGGCAAAAAATAGGAGAAGAATCTCATCTCAGACTTAAAGAGGCGGCTTTGTTGGATGCTGAAATCGATATGTTGCTGGTAGTTCAGTTCTTTTCACTGTGAGCTGCTTAATCTGTAACACGAGTTCTATGAGTATAACTAACTAGCTGCCTTGGATATCAGATTAAATCAGCTTTAATCTTTTAAACCTGGTTGAAATTCATCTTTAAAGTCAGAACGGAAGCTTGTAAAACTCGAAGCTTAAGACCCGCCTTTTTAGACTGGCGTTCGAACTCTGATTAGGGTCACTATGCATCCATTCTATCCGCTCTTTTTTAATTATCTTAATTTTATACAAATTTTATTCAATTCATTTTATTGCTCTTGTAGAAGGTGTTTAATGCCCTGCAGCACTTTTAGCACTTTTACCATTTCTGAATCGTGTTTTATGTTGTTTTATGTTTTGTTGTTTTTATCCTGTTGTAAAGCACTTTGAGTACCAGTTGGCTATTGTAAAGGGCTATATAAATAAAGTTTAAATTGATTGATTGATTGTAAAAGCCTTGTTTCGTTGAAACGTCTCAGGCTGGACTCTCTCCTCACCTCATGTGGCTCTTCTTCCAGGTGATGATGTGAAACACGGTGGACACCAGGAAGAGGGCACACAGGCCCAGGCCGTACACCCAGGCCGTGATCTTCTCCCAGCTGTTGTCGGACAGACGATGCAGCAGCGTCATGCCCACAAAGGCCGGCACGATGAGGAGCTGCACAGACAACAGGACGTCAGCACGCGGCGCAAAGAGGTGCTGAATTACACCAGGTTACTGTGTTTGTTCCTTCATCAAAGCAGATCTGTGGACTTTGTAACTTTCGTTGTAATTTCATATCCTCCAAATTGATTGATTGATTGATTGATTTTTATTTTTTGTATAAAATATGTATAAAAACGAAAATGTATTTGTACATAAAAAAGAAAGAAGAAGAGAAATAAAATTAAAAATTAAAAATTCAATCACATAAAGTGCTAATACATAACATAATACATAACAAAACACTGCACATTGTTCGAAAAAGGAATAGGAAGAAGTACAAAACTTTTTTAGTTTAGTTTCACTAACTACTCTTCAGTTTGTAAATATCCTAACTACAATACACCTAATACACCTAAATAAATATATACTACACACTTATCCTTGTAAATATAAATGTAAATATGAATATATATACAAAACTATCCCCATAAATAAATATATACCATATACTAATTAAATTACAATAAAACAATTAACCCTATTCTATTCATATATTTAATCGTCCTCCGTTAACATACTTCCTCTTCCATGTACTTGTTTAAAAAAAAAAAATATATATATATATATTTTTTTTTTTATTTTGTAAAAACCTGCGATTATGAACCACGCACAGCATGAGTGTAGCAGTTTGCAGCATGTTCATAGCAGGTGGGCTGGTAGCGGCAGTTAGCTGAGGCCCGTCTGTTCATAAACCTGAAACACACACAGATGACAAACACATGAGCAACAAAAGGCGTCCAACATTCAGCAGCACAAAGCTTCAGGACTGGGGAAAGTATTCAGAACGAAGCCTGCAGGGGTGCGTGTTCAGCTGCCTTCTGTTCAGCCTCGTGACTGAACACATGAAGGGAACTCCTCTGTGGAGTTCACCATCATCAGCCACATTACACACCATGCTGAGAAGTCGTGTCAGCAGGACAACATGCTGCTAAACCAGAGCAAGGAGGCAGAGAAAACAAAACTCGGTTCAACACAGGCCGTCTCCGTGCAATTTACACCTAAATGTCCACTCAACAATCAGCGGGTACGATGACAATCATTAAGATCTTTGGTAACCAATCCAGGCTTTCCTCTTCACATTTTACACAACAAACACTTCATCCATAAGGACGTCTGGAAGCAGGTTGCCTGAGTGGAGAAGTGTGAAAAACACAGGAAACTCCTCGTTGTGTGAGATCTGACACGTCCAATCATCGTGGAAATCACATATGAATGATTTTTAGTTGAGATTTTAATCCACGATGTGTCAAACACTTCAGGGTAAGACTCACTCAGTGGGGTCACATGGCGCTGAAAGGATCGGATTATTGGCTAAATGACAATCAGACTGAGTTATAAGGGTAATTCTCCTTGGATATATGGCGGTGAATGAATGGGATCAGAGGCACAAAGCGTGTCATACCCCGGTATGATAGGTGGCGCTGTACCCATTCCAGCTGTTGCTAATAGAGCCACTTCCTGTTGACCTCTTCACCACCAACAACAACAACAAACTCAGGCATTGGAGAAAGATGGAGAACGCAGAGCCAGATGAAGCTACGTCCCTCTACATTTGGTCTGTGATGAGCTGCTTGTTGCACAAACTCGATGCCCAACGGAGCATTCTCCATCGCGTTGTTTCTTTCTTTCTGACGGCGACAACAACAGGAATATCGTCTCCTTTGACTTCCGGGTCACGACCCCGGGAAAACATCTGGAGCATGTGCAGAACGCAAAGTCTGATTCACCACGAGCTTCAGCGTCTACAAGCAGGTTTAGAGTGACTTTCAACCCGGTTATCTCGGGGTCTTAATCCGATCCGATCCAGTTCTTAGTCAGATTAAGGTGTCTACATGCACTTAATAACTCAGTCTGATTGTAATTTAGCCAATAATCCGATCCTTTCAGGGCCATGTGACCCCACTGAGTGAAAGTGTAGCTCTTTAAGGATGATTTACGCTGAAGCTCTGAACGTTAAGACTATGTTTCCATTGTGATCTAACCAGGTTAATAGAGGGTCACCTTTGTGACACTGAAAACTGACTTTCATCTCAACATCGCTTGCTAAGCCACTAGGGGTGCAACGGATCAAAAAACTCACGGTTCGGATCGTTTTTCGGATCAGCAAAAAAAAAAAATAAATAAATAAATAGACAAGACAAATAAACATGTTTTGTCTTTTTGTTTATTAACACTTTTAAATTATTAAAGCTGTGTGAGGACTGAACATGTGCACATTTTTTTTTTTGTTTTTCATAAATCAATCCGCGGATCATGTGTGTGCCGAACCGAAATAATTGATCCGAACGGATCACGGACCAATGATGATCCGTTGCACCACTATAAGCCACTAATCTTGCTTCGTAGCATTCGAAATTCCTAAGGAATCTAATGAAAGATTAAGTCTTGTGCCAACTTCTAGAAGAGGAAGAAGGAACTGGAAACGTGACAAACTGACGCGGAGCAGGACGGGAAGGTTCTGCGACAGGTGAGTCGAACCGGATAGAAAAATCGTCAGGAACCATCTGCAGAGAATCGATGAGATCGACGAGGTGTTTGCGGGGAGCCAAAATTATTCTACAAGACAAAACATGTCACAGCCACACCCTCAAGGGCAGTTTTCGTCCTCCGGCTGCGAGAAAACCTTTCACCCGCCACGCAGCTTTTTAAGCGTGTTGCATAACAAAGCTGCAGCTGCCACACAATCTTACACATTACATGAATTTAGCAGAAAGTGTCACCCGAAGCACTTCTCTTTACTTTACTGCCCCACAACACTTCAACTGTACCACTACAGAGTGGAGCGGTCAGGTTATTATCATTAAATAAAACATTCTTGCCCTAGTTTGGGATATTAAAACTGAATTTTCATTTTTCTTCTATAGGCTTTAAGCGTTCAGATGTGCCAAATGGGACTATTTCAAATAAAATTGCAATGTTAAAGCTATTTCTATTAAATAACACTACTTTTGTAGGTGAGAAAATGATGGTTTAAGGATAATAATCCCTAATATTAGGCTGCACTCTTCAATAAAAAATCATTTAACGTGCTACAGTTAACCTTAAATTAAGATTTAGAGCTAAAATAACATCTGGTGTGCTCGTTTACTGGGTTATCCGTTGATTTAGACAATAAAAACTTCTGTTGGCTCAAAGTTGTGCTTAAAAGTTCCTTGTTACAGCAACCAAACCCAAAAACATTGCATTGAAAACGAGAAAAAAAAAAACAGATTTGTCATATCTGAGACTGAGAAACTAGCTAATTTGTCATTTTGTACTTAATTACTTCTCGTAGTTATAGCTGATAAAAGCTATAGATAGTAATTTCTTGTCATGGACCTGTAAATGAACTGTATAATTGTATATTAGATGCCTCACTTTCTGATGCTTCTGTCACAATCACACCTGAGAGAACTTCACCTACCTCTGGAAGCTGTTCACTCTCTTCATGTTGGTGCCTTTATTCACACCAGAGAGCCAAGAAAACAATCGTCGCTATGGAAGCAAACAAAAGAGCAGCAAAAGCCTGATTTACAAAGGGAGGAACAAAACAATAAACTGTCCTGACGAGCCAAAGGAAACGGGAGGCCTAGCATTAGCAGGTCAGCTAACTTTCACTACCGTTACAAGGCACCGGCAACATTAATCCTCCCACTACAAAGGCACCATTTTAGTCTTTTTCTAAAAACCATTATGTAGCAAATACTCAATCACTGCCTCGTCTTTAAGCTGCAGATATCCATAAGCACCAGCGGCTGTCAGGACGAACAGAAAGCAAGCAGCCCCCGCTAGTTATTGACAAGCAGCTCCCCGCTGGACCGCTCCACAAGAAATATGATTTCTGTCTTAGCCCCGCAACCCAACCGGTGGTGAGATGTTGACTGGCAACGGCGGTAGCCAATGAGCAGGCTCGAGGTCTGAACATAGGCCAATCAGATGCAAGGTGGGCGGGTAACTGTAGAGGCGCTGTCAACGGTTGATGGTGGAAAGGTAAAATATTTATACTTATATAAAGATTTGAAGTACTTGTACTTAAAGTATATCTGTTGTGTGTCTTTCTACTTCTATATACATTTTGTAGGCGAATATTTTATTTTGTAGCTAACTTTATTTCTAAACTTATTTAGCATCTTTGTACAGCTGAAATCAAATATAAATCTGTAATAAACCTTTTGATGATCTTGTTTTATTATAGTTTGACCTACCCATCAATATATATGTAAATAAGTTATTAAGCTGCCAATTCAAGTTATCTAAAAAAATAAATAACTTTTTTATTACTGCATGATTCAAAGTTACAACAGATATTACACTGAAATAGTTAAATTACTGATTTTATTCTAGCTACTACATGATATTTTAATACCAATACCTTTAGAATTTAGTCAGATTTTGAAAAATATACTATTTCTTATTAGACAGACGTGTAAATCTGAAGCAACAAAATCAACTCTTGAACTCTTCTGGTTACATTTAATGGGACACAAGCATGTCATTGAACATATACCATCATTTTCATCAACTATTTCCCCTTTGTGTGCGTTGTAAGAGAGGATTTTTGTGTTGTTGTAACTGCTACACCCAGACTGGGATTAGATTTGTGTATATTTGTGTATATTGAGTAAAAGGCATTACTTTGCAGTATGTGTGATAACATAAGAAGCCCAAAGTAATGTTTGTTATGCTAATAAATCATTTACTAATGCTAATAAATCATTTACTAATGCTAATAAATCATTTACTAATGCTAATAAATCAGCTATAACTCAGTAAGTGAAGTTCTGGGTCACCGTGCTTCAGATTCTCTCTGGCTGGTGTCTTTGCTAATAGATTTGCACAGCTTCTGGGCATGTATTAATATCTTAATAAAGTATTAGAATATCAACACAGTCACATGACAAAAGTCACAGTTTAACATAAAAGGCTCACTATATCTTCCGTACTCTGTTTCCTGCTCTGCAGCAGGTTCATTTTTCACATGTATTCATGTGTTTCTACGTCTATTTTCCACATCTTGATAGAGTTCATTTCACTTCCCCCATCATAGGATAATTACTTCTTAAGGGGGAAGGAGGAGATGGTCGAAAATATTATTATTTTGTGCAGGTAATTGCTATTTTGACACAGTTATTGCACTTTTCTCGTGACAGCTTCGGTACCAGTTAGAGCAGAGATGGGACTGATCCAGCTAAAGAAAGAGAGCTCTTTGTCTGCGTCGGGCTTTAAAAGGACGGCAGCAGACGGCAGGAGAACATCAGAGGCACACAGGGACAGTGCTTCCCCTGTTTCTGGCCTCAGTGTGTTTCTGTCCCCCCCCCCCATGCTGCTTTGCTAACGCTTCTGATTTGATGATGCGCACCTAAGAGCTGCAGCTTGGCATCGTGTGGCAGCGGAACATGATAAACCATCTGAGTCCGTGTCTGCCTGCCACTAATCACCTTCTCAGGTGGGCGGTGGATGGTGACACCCTCACCTGTCACCGCACTGAAAAAAACTATCATAAGATTTACTTATTTGCACTCAAATGATTTAAGTAATATTTAATGCTGCAATATCAAGTAAATAATTAAAATAAAATAAAAAAATTTAGTCATTTATTATTATTTAGTTAGTAGTAGTATTATTATTGTTGTTGTTTCATTGTTGTTAATTCAATCATTGTTAATATTTAAAAAAAATGTTGAGCTACTTGACGAATTTGAATTTCCCCCATTGGGGAACAGATAAAGTATTTTTCTATTCTATTCTAAATTTTACTTACCATAAAACATAACAGTTTTGAAGATATTAAGTAACATTTACTTAATTACGTCTAATTTTTAAGTTATATTTATTTAAACAAATGAAGTAAACTCTACTTGTTTTTCATAGGCAGGAACATCATTTTACTGAAAATCTTAAGTAAATTTTATATATCTGTAGTATTTGCTGTTATGAAGTAACTTAGTAGATTTTAACGATACACTTTCAGAGTAAAGTTTCTGTAGTATTTCTAGGTGTATGTACATACAACTATTAAACATTTAAATTGTAGGAGGAAACCTAAGTAAAACTTACTCTCCCCCCATAATTCATGTATTACATTAATAAAATGTTTAATTTTACCTAAGAAGCTCTAGTTCTTACTGAATCTTAAAAATACAAGGTAGAAATTATGACAGTTACTCTAATAGAGTTTACTTCACCAAAAAGTCACTTTTTTCAGTGCATATGCAACATAACTCCACTCATTGTAACAAAAATGCACCAACAGTTGCTTTAACTGATATAAAGTTGTCAGTTGGGGTCTTATTCGAACCTCTACTCATACATTAGATGTTAGAAAGAACATTTCTGGCATTTCTCATTCCATTTCAATCAAACTTTTGGCTCTGTAATACATTATATCTCCACATTTGTCAATCTGCAGTCTGAAGCTGAGTAATTAGCTGCTTTTTAAAATATAAATGCGGCGTATGTGGGTGACTGAAACAGTTAATCACCATATTATGAATGTACATCCTTGATTCTTCATGCACAGACTAAACCGAAGGGAGCTTTTGCTGCATGTTCCTCTCTGCCGGTGACCTCGGCTCACATTATCTTGCGTTAGAACCTTAGTTGAACCTGGTCGGGCCTGATTAAAGAGAACCAATAAGGAGAGGGCAGACGGTCTTGGCACACACTTCTATCTCCAGACCCTCTGTCACAGCACTTTGTTGTTAATTCTGTTGGATTTCTTTAGTTTTTGTAGTGATAGGACCAGTTATCTTGTTTTTAAAGGTTTTTTTTTAGGTTTATTTTACGTTGGTTCAGGCCTAAAGGGGAGGACACCAGATCTGAAGACTCTTTGTAGGATTGTCTTTGTCTGATTTGGACCGGTCGGTCAGTTTTCCGTTCTTTTAGGATGATAAACTGATGTTATCTGGGTTATCATTAGGTTTGGTGTTTAATAAGCTGAACAAACCTTTAATCTAATGTCGGACCTCATACATTCAGACTTATTCACTGTCTGTCGGACTAAAGCTGGACAAAAGGTCCAAAACCTGCTATTTCACACCAAAATCTATTGCCTACATTACCCACAATGCAACGTGATGCAACATCAGTTCAAGTTCTTTATATTTCAAACTTTTTTTTTTACTGTACATCTGTAGTATCCTCAGTTATCTGCACTTTAAATGTGTATTTGATAACTTTTTACTTTTACTTGCATCATTTAATCACAAATGTCCGTTTCTAATCCTTCCATTTTCGCCACTTCATTTCCAGAGAATGCTGCCAGAAGCCAGATTTCTAATCTACGTCGTGTGTTCTGGTCCTCTATACAGCTTTATTTTGAAACCATGTCTCATTCTGCTTTTTAGTTTTCGTTAAGATCTTCTGGTTTTGTTAGTTTGCTCCTGATTTTCTTGTTTTTACTTAGTTTTTGTGAAGTTTTATTGTGTGTATTTGTCCTATTGCTTTATTCTAAGCTCTGAGCCTAACTTCCTGTTTTATTTTGTAAGTATTTGCTCCCTTATGATTCTGTTCACTTTTACTTCCTGTCCCCGTTGCTCACCTGATCTTAGTTTAAAATTACAGCACACCTGTCTTGTATTTGTTTCCTTTTTGGCATAAGGTCACGTGTTTTCTTTCTGACTTTTCTAAACCTTTTCTTCTTGATTGAGGCAGCATTTAGGATTTCCTACCAACCACGACCAGCTTTAATCATTTTACATCACTCCCATGAAAGGTAGCAGGTCACATACACGCATAAATGGAACATGCTTTGTTCACGATCTAAGAAAACATTTCATGTGGTACTATTGGAACATTATCAAAACAAAAAAAAGCTACTTTGAAGGACTAATTCATGCATTACATGTAAAGATCTGTCAGCTTTGCACTGAAAAAGCTGGTTGAATTGTCCATTAAAAGTTGATTTTTATCCTTTAACTACATTTCAGTATGGAAGCCCGTTTCCGCCACTTAATAAAAATAAATTTAGAAATACTATCTCATAATTATGAGTTACTAAGTCAAAATTATGAGATACTAAGTCAAAATTATGAGATACTAATTCATAATTACGAGATACTGAGTCGAAATTATGAGATAGTATTTCTAAATTTATTTTTATCAAGTGGCGGAAACGGGCTTCCATATTTCAGAGTATGTTCCTTTTCCACTTTTATTAAAGTAAATTAGCAGAGTCAGGATTTATACTTTAAATAAATATATATATATATATATATATAGATGTACTTCTTCCTGAGTACAAACTTTTTTTTCTTAGACTTCACGCAGCTCACTTTGAAGATACCAACGTCTTTATTGACATTTTTTCTCTGTAAATGATTACATTTGAGTCAAAAAGCTCACTCATCACCCTACAGGGAAATCTGTCATTTAACATCACTTACGTTTAATTTCTTCAACAGTATAATGGAAATGTATTAAATTGACTTAATAACTGAAAATCCGGCGTTTGAAAGAACCTCAATCCTAATGTTTGTTAATAGAGATTTAGAACAAGACTATTTGCAATACTTAATACTTTAGTATTTTATTCGTGAGTTTTGTAAAAAATGCCCCATTATGTTAAGATCTGACATTAAGCTCTTTCACATGTAATGCGACTTATGACACCTCCGTCCTTTATAGCTTTATCAGCTGGTCCAGTCCAGAGTCCAGACTAAACATGGAGAAGCAGCATTTAGCTGTTATGCTGCAAACAAGTGGAACAAACTGCCAGTGGAGATTAAACTTTCACCAAATGGAGACATTTTTAAATCCAGGTTAAAAACATTTCTTTTCTCATGTGTCTATGCATGAAATCTGCACGCTATCTTTGAACTTATCCAGACTGTTGCTTGTTTTTAAATTCATTCAAATTATTTTAATTGTTTCTCTTTATATTCTTTTATGTATTTTTAATGCTTCTTCCACTCCCTGCTGCAATGCTTTTATTTTATGTGAAGCACTTTGAATTGTTTTGTACATGAAATGTGCTATACAAATAAATTTGATTTGATCAACATTTAGCATTTCTGTTGTTTTACCAGTAAAAAGGGAATGAAACATGAGGCCGTACATGTGCGTGGTTCAAGGGAAATGTCAGCTTTTAGCTGTTTGTATCAAAGCCCTGATACGTTTGACCTCTAAACAACTTTCTCTGTCATACTTTATCGACTTTGTACCGTTTTTATCTGTGTTGGCCAATGACGTGTGTTCTTTCAAGTCATAAACATGGGAATCTTTGCTTTTCTACACAAGCTTTAGCGACTTGCTAGCTTTTGAAAACTTGTTCTTCATGCTTTTCTCCTCCAGTCCTGCCCTCTGACTTCCCATCACATGTTCTCTCACCACCCAGAGCACACAAACACCAGCCCCTGTCCTTCAGTTTGTTTCTTTTTGCTAACTTGTCATAGCAGAGTAGCAATAGCTGATAAAGCAGTGCTGTTTGAATTTTATTACATCACAAACCTCCTTTGCTTGTTTTTAACCACCGCTGCACTAGAAAAAGTCTTACCAAGTATATTTGTCTCATTTCTAGTCCAAATATCTCATTACACTTAATATCAGACACAACTGCCTAACAAGTACTATTTCAGCCAGATATAGGGACTTGTTGGAAGACAATACATCTGGAAAAGTCTTGAAAACAAATTGTTTTGAGTCACATATCATATGAAACAAGCTTTTTTTTATATTTGAAGAGGTTTTTAAGCTAATTTCAAGATCACTTTTATCTCAAAAGTCCTAAATATCACATCTTATTTCAAGAAATCTTGACAAGCCGATTTTCACTAGTTCCATTGGCAGATTTATTTTGCTTATTTCAAGCAAAAACGTCTTGTATTTGTTGTTTTTCTTACTTATTTTTTCCAGTGTGAGTAAACTGCCTTTTTATTCAACATTCGCTGCTCCTGCTGGAATATTAAAACAACTCAAAGACATTATCTAAGCTTCCCGGTAACTCGGGGAGTAAAATGTCTGCCATGGCGGACCTGCTGGTCTGGCTTTAGAATACCAGGCGTCCGCTTCTCAGTATTTCTACAGCCATTCTAACAAGAATCCATAGGATTAGTGGGAACCTGAAGCAAATGTTTGGCTTTTAATAGGGCTATTTCCACATGTCTTGTGTGGCAGATATGTAGGTGAGAAAGCCCTAAGACGAGGCTTTATGTGCACACGTGACCGGGAGTTAAACAGCTTTCTAATTGGTTTACTGTTTCTTGCTATAATGCAGGTTTCATCGGTCAGGACATTGTTATGGAAGAACTATACGTCGGTGGCGTCAGTTCTACAGCGATGCTGCACAATGTGTGTGGGGGAAGGTGTTTTCCTGTGAAAACGACTGTCATCACATGTGCTACACAGGCTCAGAATGCATGTTTTATGGTTTGTTTTCATATTTAAAATCTGTAGTTTGTGGAATATTTTGAATTGACAGACTTATGATGAATTGAATCATTTCAAATGTAGATTTATACCAGATTAAGTATCTTGATTCACTATTCAATTGTGAAGTCAGAAGCTTCCTCCAACTTAATTAATCTTGCACCTAACAAGCTGAGCCCCGAGCTCCGTCATGTAAGGCACACTATTGCTTCCATCTAAGGACTTCCAGTGAGCACGGCAGCATGCCTGCCTTCCTGAGGGGTGAGGGGAGCTATTTCTGGGTTACTTTTGTTTTAACAATGCAATGACACTGAAATATTCAGTTTTAACGACGGTATCTTTTGGTTTTGAGACAAAATCGTCTTTTAAAAATGTAAAAACGGCATCACTACAGTGCTGACGTTTACAATTCTCATGACAATGAGAATGAGAACGTGCTTCCGAGTGATGATTCTTCACATATGTTTGACTATGAAAAGGGAAGATAATTGAGTTTGTACCTGATTTATTTATGGTGAAGTGACATTTATTCTCTGGCTGTGTATCTAATGAAACAAATACTTCTTAAAAAGCTAATTTCAGCCATTTTAAATGGGATGTAAACAGGGGGAAAAAACAGTATATCATGGACATCTGGAAGGGTTACTGAGGATCTAGCTCATGAATGAACTGCAGTGATTGTACATTTCTTAGAAGTGGCAGGATTACACTGAGCACTGTCTAAGTTTACTGCTGTGGTACCTTGATCTATTTCTGTTGAGAGCTGGCAGCTCAAGGCGGACTTTGTAATCACAGCGAGTTAAGCAACGACCCGGTCTCACAGCTAAACGATGGACAAGAACTGAGCATCTTTCTAGTCATTCATTTCAGTGGGTTGTTCCTTTCACATCTGAGCCGCATTTATCGTCTTTTTGCAGATGTTCAGGCCATTAAAACATGTCAGTCGTGATGTTTCTCCGTTCCTAACTCGGTCATGTTTAAGTCCAGTGATAGGAAGCTAAAGCGAAGTTAAAACTAATTTATTCATGTTGAGCATTGGGTGTCGGTGTCTATTTTTACCTTTTGTCGTGGCTTCATAAAATATCAAACCGTTTTCTAAATGCAGCTATTTTTGTACCAATGAGCATGACGGAGAGGATCAAAGGGGAAGTCAAGTTCCAGGAAGCCAAACGGTCAACCCAGTTTCACAGGAAACCTGATCCTGAGTCATTTTGTACAACAGAAGCACCAAAATAAAACCAGAGACACACAGTCACTGCATTCTGTAGTCACAAAACAAATGTTGCATCCTATTCAAGGAGCTAAAAGTCCATGTTTGTGTTGTTTTTACAAATAAAATCCAATTTTAATACAGATCTATTGCAGGTTTACCCCTGCAATAGCTTGATTAGTAGTTCAGATGAATAACCAGCCTTATAAATAATAAAGAAATAATAGGCATTAGACTAAATCTGTAGTGCTGATGGACACATATTGAGCATTTCTTTTGAAATGTGACATCAAGCATAACTTTAAAAGTTGGTGGAAGGTATACATTGTAAGTGGGTCTACTATAAAGACCAAGATGGTTTCCTAACCCTAACCGAGCGATTTTAAAAGCCTAAATTAACTAGAGACTGTTGACTGAGAAGTCTCCTCACGTCGGGAACCTGTGAAGCACTCGAGCATAAAGCAAAAGCCACATCCACGTACAAGTTGAACTGGTTTTTAAACGATTACACTGCAAGAAGGAGGCGGAATAGGCTCTGCTAGTGGTAGTTACTCAGTAGAAGTTGTTTAAACATCAAGGAGGAAAAAAAAAACTACTATGGTGGACAACCGAAAGAGGAAAAGGAAGAAAGATGGAATATCTGGGTGATTATAGATGAGAATATGCTGGTCAGTCTCGTGGATTTATTGTTTGATGGCTCAGACTGGAAACGGCTGGTCTGAATCCCACGGACACACGAGACACTAATTCAACATGCTGAGTCCACTGAAAAAGCATCGACAACATCCAGGAGTGCAGACGGTGGGTTAGAAACCACAAAGACAAGAAACGGGTGTAAAAAAAACCAATTGTGTTGATGTATGAGGACCTTTTAGACCGAACAGCAAATTAATGTAGACGACAACCAACGTTAAAAGCTAAACTGAGTGTAAAACTTTGGGTATCTATCTCACTCTCTCCTCCCAAAACTGGACTTTGAGCCTTTAAATGGGAAAAGCACTCCTTTTTAAAATGGCTATATTAGTGAAAGGGTCGGCTCACTGACCAAGTTAGCTATTTAACAAAATACCAGCGGACATTTCACTGCAATTTATGCTTAAAATATGCTTATATATGCAGCTTTCACTGTTTTTCTTTTTATGCACCAGGCGGCCATGGGGGGGGGGGGGGGGGGGGGGGGTTATTATCTCAGGTAGTACAGGTCCATGTTTTGCTTTTAACAACAAGCATTAGTTGCTCTAAAATATCTTTCAGCATTGATGGTTCATTTTCAGATGAAGTTGGATAGAACGTCTTTGATTTGGAACAGACTTTCACCACAGAACAGTTTCCCACTTTGCCTCGGTCCATTTTAAATGAGCTCTGGTCCGGAGAAGACGGCAGCTTTTCTGGATCATGTTCACATGTGGCTTCTTCTCTGCATGACGGAGCTCTAACCTGCATCTGTGGATGTTACGCTGAGGACAGATTCCAGGATTCCAGGACAGAATCAGGTCTGTTTTTAACGCAGAGCTGGCTGAGGGCATCAAATACTGATTTAGCTTTAGCTCTGAGAGACTCTGCTTCTCTAAAGTGCTTTCTATGTATCCAACCTCTTCCCAGTTAACACAATTAGTTGCAAAATGTTCCTCCAGCTGTTTGTTGTTCGTGTCTTCTATTCAGTTTTATTTATAAAGCGCCAAATACAACAAATGTCATCTCAAGACACTTAAAAAATAAAGTCCAATTCAAGCCAATTGGAATTCAATTCATTGTAATCATAATTATTGAATTGTTATATTATAAATAAGTAATCGTACAAATGGAAAACAGGAATTTCATAAAACAGAAACTAATCTTCATAAAATACTAAGTAACTTCTCAAAACAAAACATAAAAAAGACTCAACACTTATAAGATTGTTCTGGACAGCCGCCATTTTAATAATTATTGATGTTTTCTGTGTTGTATTGTGAGTAAAATATCGTTTTTTTATTTATATTTTACACTGCTTCTCAACTTTTTTTGCACTTTGGTTGAAATTTCCAGCCTGGGAACCCTGGAAGACATTATTTTCATATCCTCGGAGAAGGAAAAAGAGAAATGTGTGCAAAGACACGCCTCCAGCAGAGACTCTGGCTTGTTTATCTACCAAATAAACTCCCCTTGAGGCCAGTTGATGACTTATCTCCATGACTTTGAGTAAATGATGGAAATAATTAGCTTAAACAGGCCTCCGCTTTTAATTTATCCAAGTTATTGTTGTAACTGTAAATCCGCCGCATTGAAAAATCCCCTGCTTTGATTACAGATCCTGTCAATGATCTAACAAGCCAGCTCGCATCAGACCGATTCTCCGAAGATTACAGCATAATCCTGCAAGCAGGATAGACGGTGAATGACGAGATGCAGTTTTAGAGGGAGCACGAACGTAACCGAAGCTGATAAGTCATGTCAGAGGCTGTTGGGTGCGAGTCCAAGAGAAATTCATGATCATGGTCTGTTATTTTAATCTGGAAATGGAAAAAAAGAGCCGAGTTCTCTTACAATTACGACAGCTTTATGTCAAGTTTGCTCTGATCATTTATCAAGCACTTAGACAAAAGTGTACCCTGAAAAAAGTGACTTTTACTTACCATAAAGCATAACAGTTTTGAAGATATTAAGTAACATTTACTTAATTACATCTAAGTTTTAATTTATATTTATTCAAATAAATGAACTCTACTTGTTTTTCATAGGCAGGAACATCATTTTACTCTAAATTTTAAGTAAATTTTATATATCTGTAGTATTTGCTGTTATGAAGTAACTTAGTAGATTTTAACGATACACTTTCAGAGTAAAGTTTATGTAGTATTTATAGGTTTATGTACATACAACTATTAAACATTTAAATTGTATGAGGAAACCTAAGTAAAACTTACTCTCCCCCCATAATTCATGTATTACGTTAATAAAATGTTTAATTTTACCTAAGAAGCTCTAGTTCTTACTGAATCTTAAAAATACAAGGTAGAAATGATAGATAGATAGATAGATAGATAGATAGATAGATAGATAGATAGATAGATAGATAGATAGATAGATAGATAGATAGATAGATAGATAGATAGATAGATAGATAGATAGATACTTTATTAATCCCAATTTGGGAAATTGTTTTGTTGCAGCAGCATACATGACAGTTACTCTAATAGAGTTTACTTCACCAAAAAGTCACTTTTTTCAGTTTTCCAAACGTATCCTAAACCTTAAACATCTCCTTCTCCCTGTCTGGAAATGCCCTCTTTCTTCCTCGTGCTGTCTTAGTTGTGACCTTTCCTTTCTCGAAGGCAGCCAGCAGGCTTTGGCTTTGAGATCCTTGAGATAAAGAGGGATTTCACCGGCGTAGCGCACGCCTCTCGCCCTTACCTTCCCATCTTCCTGTGTAGTCCAAATCCAAGCGTTGTCCAAAAAAAAAAACACAAAAGTCACGTAAAAAGACACGTATGTACAAAAGAGTAAGGTATATACAGAGTTCAGTCAGGTGGGCGTCGCTCAGACCATCGTGCTCTTCTTCTCCCTGAAGTCCGAGTGCGATGGCTCGTGGAAGGTGGTGATCATGTTTGCCGTCTCCCACCGTCCCGTCGGGGCCGAGGAGCCCTGCATCACCACCAGCCTGATGGGCGTCTGCGTGGGCTGCAGGTCCGGGGCGTACTCCTTGGTGGGATCTTTGCCCCGGCAGTCGTACATGATGCAGGATATCAGGAAGACCAGGAGCAACATAACGTAGCTGGCGATGAGGATGCAAAGGTTCAAAGTGACGGGGTCGATCTCCTGAAAGTTTTCCAGAAAGCCCATGGTGCCCGCTTCATGCTGCGTGGCCAGAAGGCCGTGAAAGAACAACCAGCGCCTCGATATAAGGAAGAGGCCGAACGTCCTGAAGCCTGCTTCGGTCTGAGAAAACACCAACCAAGCCCGGCGACGACTGGGCTTTCTCCCTCTATCCTTTCAATCTGTCCTCTCACCCTCCCTCCCTCCCTCCCTCCTAACTGCCTCATCTCTCCCACCTCTCCGTTTCAGATGAGCGCCTCGGATATGTGGCTTTGTGGTAAAAATACTTTAATCCGCCCCACTCATCTAACCTTGAAGCCCAGCAATCAATGATTTTCTTGTAAAAACTTAAGCTTGTAGCTCAACAACTGCGACAGATTCCATGTTATATCATCGTTATTGTCCGCCTGCAAGTAAGCGTTTAGTTGCTGGTGCATTTTGAGTGCGTGTCCGTGCGTGTGAGGTCTAATCTTAATCTTGATTGTGAGTGGGGATTGACGGAGGAAGCCATCTGGCTTAAATAGAGGCTGGAGAGCGCCACTAAAAAAGCTACTCAGAAAACACCTTCGAGGCAACAGAATCTGGCTGAAAATGCGTCTTCTCCCACGATGTTGTTGTCCCCGCAGATGATTTTGTTAGAGACGTAATCCAGAGAAACTCATCACCCCGTGGTTTTTGTGTGTGTCAGAGGTCTTGCTGTGGATTACAGAGGATTCAGGGGGGATTATCACAATAGAGTACAAATTCTTTGGGTGCATAACATACCAGGTATGCAGGTGCGTGCCATGCGTGTGTGGATGTACTTAACACGAGTCGCCTGTGTTTCAGGAAGTTATTTGCACCTGTTGTGGTGCCGTTCGCTCAGAGGACCTTGAGGCTGATGGGCAGCAGAGGGCAGCAATCAGCAGCACCTGAAGAAGCTAAATCTGGAGGCTGAGCTCAACAAAGAGAGAGTTTGGTGTGCACACGATGTGAAAAATTATGCACAGCTTGATTATAACAGCGTTTTTTCATGCGTGGCCGCGCTTTTTTGTACCTTTTACATTGCAATGTTACTAAATCAGCAGATTTTGAGACAAATTACCAGAGATGGGACCAAGTCACACATGTGCAAGTAAGGTTGCCAACCGTCCCATGAAAAAGGGAATCATCCCGTATTTAGAAACAAATGTACGCGTCCCGTATTGAGCTGAAAAGGGACGCACTTTGTCCCGCATTATCGTGAGAATAAAAAAATAAATCAAATGTCAGTGAAATAAATGAATAACATGGCGCTTTATGTGAAAATGTAAGGTAAACTCGCTCCCTGGCCCTCTCCTGCTCTGTGACCAATGAGCTGACAGCACATTCATAAAGGAGTACGACAATACGGAATCCCGCTCATCAAGTAGTGTTGAGTTGCGCATGCAAAATTGCATTGAGTTGAGTTGTGCATTAAGTTCATAAGTTCTATTTTTAAATATGTTTACAAGTTTACAAGTCTGTTTGCACTTTCGTTATTGTCTATCTATTGTTTTATATTTATTTATACAGTTTTAAGTTTAAGACAGATTTCTGTTTAAGAAAGATATTTATTTTATTCAGTTTATTTTGTTATTTTGTAATAAAATACATTTCTGGTTAAACATTCGTTTTCCATGTGTTTATATCACTCAAAAATATGCATTTAATTCAATTCAGGTTCGAGTCAAATAGTTAAAAAATCATTTCACTTACAAAAAAAGAGCCAAAAAAAAAAAAAAAATCACAAGTAAGCCCCAGGTAATATTTTCTTGGACAGTTCAAGTCAAGTCAAAGTCAAGTCCCCTTATTATTGCAATTTTACCTGCAGAATCTGATCTTAATAAAGTGAAAACACAAGATATAAGTAACTGTTCCCCTCCCCTACCCCGTATCATATCAAGCTAACGTTAGCTAACTACTGACTAGGCTAACAGGATAATATTAGCTCTGGACTTCCGGTAAAGACGGCTAGCCTAACAGCCGAAGGTTCTTATTTTTTTTTAACGATATTAGACTCTCAACCATAGATATGTATAAAATGGCTAGATGTGTTACGTCTGAGTTTAGAACGTCCGCACAAGTCGGCCATCTTACCACAGGTCAGCTGCCTGGCGGGAGACAGTCAAACCTGAGGTAAACTAAGTGATCTGCTCTGACGCTATTACTCTTATCTCGCAGACATCTCGACGATTTTACACTTTGTTTTCTAACAAACGTAATTGCCGTGGTAATAATTCTGGATGATTGAATATATTGAAATGGCGGCTTTTTCTCCTCGAAAAAATTAACTAAATTGTTTAGTTTAGTGTACCAAAGTTAGCTAGCTACACTATCTACAGCTACCAAGTCATTTTGGGAGCAGGGCAGAATTAGCTTTCTTGTCAATATAATACACACACGATTTAACTATGTTACATACGACATTTACACATGATTTTCTTTCTGGTCGGTTTGTTAAAAACATCTTTATCATGATTTCTATAGGAAATTGTTGAGAAATATTCTTGAGAAAATTAACCGAGAATTTAACAGGAGTTAATTTTTGTTTTTTGGTTCCAGTTGTAAATTTAATTAGCTAACTATGAGTAACTTTATTTAATAAGAATAATTTCAGTGCTTTATTTAGATTAAATTTTTCTTGCTAATATTCTTTGTTAGTTATTTGTTTAGAATATTTTGCTATTTGGGTCACACTGGGCACCTGGAGTACCAGCATGCACCTGGGTGGGCCAATGGTTTTTACCAGGGAAAGGGAGAGAGCAGCAGGTTTTCTTTGTTCTTTTGTTTGTTTTATTGTTTGGAAATAAATAATCAGAAAAACGCAAGAATTCATTTTAGGACATTCATCTTCTTTTGCCTGCGTTAAACCACATCTCCCATGGTGCATCAGTGGTCTTTTGATTTTGTTTGGTTTAAGTTTAATTTGTTTTAATATGGACAAATGGCCACTCCAATCTCAGTTCAGATGTTTCAGGTGTTTTCTAAAGAAATGTTCTTCAGTCATCACCCACCTGACAGCTGATAACCACACCTGTTTCTGACATCCAGGGACGGAGGATGGAAGAGGAGAGGGTGGAGGAGAGAAGAAAGGAGGAGAGGGTGGAGGAGGAGAGGGTGGAGGAGAGAAGAAAGGAGGAGAGGATGGAGGAGAGAAGGAAGGAGGAGAGGGTGGAGGAGAGAAGAAAGGAGGAGAGGATGGAGGAGAGAAGGAAGGAGGAGAGGGTGGAGGAGAGAAGAAAGGAGGAGAGGATGGAGGAGAGAAGGAAGGAGGAGAGGGTGGAGGAGAGAAGGAAGGAGGAGAGGGTGGAGGAGGAGAGAGTGGAGGAGAGAAGGAAGGAGGAGAGGGTGGAGGAGGAGAGGGTGGAGGAGAGAGTGGAGGAGAGAAGGAAGGAGGAGAGGGTGGAGGAGAGAAGAAAGGAGGAGAGGGTGGAGGAGAGAAGGAAGGAGGAGAGGGTGGAGGGGAGAAGGAAGGAGGAGAGGGTGGAGGAGAGAAGGAAGGAGGAGAGGGTGGAGGAGAGAGTGGAGGAGAGAAGGAAGGAGGAGAGGGTGGAGGAGAGAAGAAAGGAGGAGAGGATGGAGGAGAGAAGGAAGGAGGAGAGGGTGGAGGAGAGAAGGAAGGAGGAGAGGGTGGAGGAGAGAAGAAAGGAGGAGAGGATGGAGGAGAGAAGGAAGGAGGAGAGGGTGGAGGAGAGAAGAAAGGAGGAGAGGATGGAGGAGAGAAGGAAGGAGGAGAGGGTGGAGGAGAGAAGAAAGGAGGAGAGAGTCGAGGAGAGAAGGAAGGAGGAGAGGATGGAGGAGGAGAGGGTGGAGGAGAGAGTGGAGGAGAGAAGGAAGGAGGAGAGGGTGGAGGAGAGAAGGAAGGAGGAGAGAGTGGAGGAGAGAAGGAAGGAGGAGAGGGTGGAGGAGAGAAGAAAGGAGGAGAGAGTCGAGGAGAGAAGGAAGGAGGAGAGGATGGAGGAGGAGAGGGTGGAGGAGAGAGTGGAGGAGAGAAGGAAGGAGGAGAGAAGGAAGGAAATAGTTGAGGACATCATGGACTGGTTGCAGGTCTGTCTGTTGGGATCATCATTACAGCTGCTGCTGCTGCTCTCTGGATCTCTAAGAGACACAAGAAGAAGAAATCAGACTCTCCTCCCGATGAAGCAGCTGTCCAACAGATTAATAATAACGTGTCTGATCTCCTCACCACCTCCACTGGTTCCCCACAAGGCTGTGTGCTATCTCCGCTGCTCTTCATTCTGTACACCGATGAGTGCAGATCAACACACTCCAACTGTCACTTGGTTAAGTTTGCTGACGATACAGTTCTCCTGTCCCTCCTGTCCGGCACTTCACTGAAGTTAGTTTTAAGTTGGATATTCGACAGACATTCGCAAAACACTCCAACATTTCAAGTGCACTCGACTTTACAGTAAACACACGGAGAGGACGACTGCAGCGTGTACCAACTTCCTGTTTTCAAAACAAAATAAAATTTAAAAAATGTGATATTTAAAGCAGAGATGAGCTACTGTGTATAAAGTTATGTACTGTGTAGAACATTATGAACATATATAAAATGTAAAAATAAAAGGTGTATCTCATGCAGCCAGTGTAGTTACATGATCCCACACTGATTTGGAGTCAATTGATCACGTTACCTGGAAGCTATTTAGCAAAAATGCTATTTGTTACATATAAATATTAATAAAAAATATTAACAGATCAAAAATATAAAAATAAAAGAAGTATCTCATAAAGCCAGTGTAGTTACATGATCTCACACTAATTTGGAGTCAATTGATCACATGACCTGGAAGTTATTGAGCAAAAAGGCTAATATTTACATATAAATATTAATAAAAATCTTTGAAATTATGAATATTTATATATTTGGGATGATGTAACTCTTCCTGCCTGGAGCTGAATGTCAGCAAAACTAAGGAGGTGGTGGTGACCTTCTCTAGCAGCCAAAGGGAACTGGCGGCGGCTGTCACCACTATGATCCACGGTTCTCTGGTCGAGACAGTTGAGGAATATAAGGGGCACTTTACACGGAAACGAAAACGGGTTAAAAACGCAAAACCTTTGCGGATGCACTACATCGTTTAGATGGAAACGGCGTTTTGGGGTTATGAAAACGCAAAAAAGTGAAACCGCCCTCCAGAGTGGAATTCTTGAAAACGCTCCACTGTCGCGCCACCGTGTAAAGGATGCGTTTCTCGTCACATAGAAATGACGTGAAGAGCATAATAAAGCGCCAGAAAACTGTGGGAAACACATCAGTAGGCTATCAACATGTTCGTCCCTGCGGACTTTCAACTCGCGGTAATTGACGTTCAAGAGTCATTTCATCAGATAACAGCAATGATGAGCGAGAGTAGTAAAGAAAAGACCAAAAATATGAACTACGTTCTCGAAATTCTTGAAGTTCATAGAGAGAGCAGGCGACCTGGACAGCTGTGGGTGAGACCTGGGAGGACTTCTCAGTGGTGGCAGCCATCTGGCGTGTTTACTGCATCGATAAATATGAAACGTCACACACTTTAGCGTTTCCGTATGCACGCAGATTTTCACCCTAAAACGCTCGTCTAAATGCAGATTTAAAAGTGAAAACGAAACGCCACTTTTGCGTTTTGGTTTCAGATCGTTTCCGTGTAAAGGTAGCCTAAAGATAAGGAGTCTTCACCAGCCCCGGCAGCCCAACAGGCTGAGTCTCCCCCAGCCTTCGCCCCCCCGGACCCCACCCAGCCCCCAGCTCTCTCCACTCAGTCTGGACTCCTCACTTCTGGATTTCCCGGACAGGATGAAGAGCTTTCTCAATATTGGAATACAATTGACACCATGCCAAAATCCCATATTCTTCCCCCCTAACATCCCACCTCATCCAGCCCCTCCCATTCCACCACGTCCATCACGTTGGAAACAACCCTCAAACAGAAGTGACCAACCCCCGCCCCACCTCCTCTGAATCATCATATCTGTGAGTCTGACTGATATGTGCCGGGTCCAGGCTGTAATACTGATATCAAGAATGCTCTTCCCCAGATAAAGTCAGGGCCCTATGGAGTTCAGACAGCCTTTTCAATCCCTGTGATGACAGGTAACAGAAAAGTGTTCAAACTGGTGAGAAATAAAAAAGGTTCAGTTAAATCTACCAATCTATTGACTATAGTGTGTCAACCCCGAAACACACCAGTATCACCTGTTGTCTCCACGAGATTAGCCCTACTCAATATCAGATCACTAGCCAACAAGTCCCTCTTAGTAAAAGACATGATCATGACCTATAATCTAGACTTTTTATTTCTTAGTGAAACATGGCTGACTGAATGTAGCTGTGATACCATTCTCAATGAGGCCGCACCAACAAATTTCAGTTCTATCAATAAGTGTCGAAGTGGTAAGAAGGGCGGGGGAGTTGCCGCCATTTTTAAATCAGTCTTTCAGTGCAAAGAAATTTTACTTAGTGATTTTAGCTCTTTTGAATATCTCTGTTTTTTAGTAAAGGGGGATCCAAAAGTTATCTTCCTAATCATTTATAGACCACCAAGATACCCAGGAACTTTCTTTGATGAGTTTGCTGAACTGCTGTCAGTTATCTGCACTGACTATAACTTTTTTATCATAACTGGGGATTTTAACATTCACATGGACAATACCATGGACACTAATGCCAAAGAACTCTGCTCTCTACTTGACACTTTTGGCCTCCTTCAACATGTGAATGGACCCACACATACTCGAGGCCACACACTGGATCTGGTTATCTCTAAAGGTGTTGACATTTCTTCTGTTGATATCAAGGACTTGGCGCTCTCTGATCATTTCTGTGTGTTCTCTGACTTACAGTTAACTCCAAACATTCAGTTAACCCGTGTGTCTGTTAGAAAAAGGTACATAAATGAGAATACCAGTGCTAAGTTTATGGAAGTTATAGCTATGTCATCAACTGCGAGTGCAGAGACAGTTGATGAACTCTTAGATAACTTTAACTTGAAAATCTCAAATGTCATGGATACTGTTGCACCTGTTAAAAATAAGATGATCTTGAGCAGAAAGCGAACACCATGGAGGAACACTATGATGGTAAAGGTCTTGAAAACAGAATGCAGGAAAGCAGAGCGTAAATGGAGAAAAACTAAACTTCAAATTCACCATGACCTCTACAAACAAAGTCTTTGTAATTTTAACCACGGGTTACTCCGCGCTAGACATCAACACTTATCTGAAATGATTAATAAGAACATCAACAACACTCGTGCTCTGTTTGCTATGGTTAATAAGCCGACAACCCCCCCAAAACAGATAGTTTCAGAACTCTGTTCCACAGAAAAATGCAATGAATTTGCTTGTTTTTTCAATGAAAAAATCAAATCTATAAGGCTAAATATCAACATAAATGAGCAAAATAATAAAATGACGCAATCCTTAAAACCACCTAGGAATCAATCAACTATGATGTCAGAATTCAATACAGTTGACCAAAAAACCATAGAAGAAACAGTCCAGCATCTTAAACCATCGACATCCTGTCTTGACACAATGCCATCTGACTTCTTTAAAACTATTGTAAGCTCTGTCCAAACAGATTTGCAGCAAATAATAAACTGCTCACTTCAATCAGGCACGTTTCCTAAACCCTTAAAAGTAGCTGCCATCAAGCCACTCCTAAAAAAGACAACATTGGATGCTTCCATTTTAACCAACTACGAACCCATCTCAAATCTTCCTTTTATAGACAAGATTGTTGAGAAAGTGGTTTTTAATCAACTCAGTAACTTCTTGAACTCCAGTGGACTCCTTGACAAATTTCAGTCAGGCTTCCGACCTCACCACAGTACAGAAACGGCTCTTATTAGAGTGTTAAATGACATAAGGTTGAACACTGACTCAGGCAAGGTGTCAGTTCTGGTATTGTTGGATCTCAGTGCTGCATTTGACACTGTGGATCACAGTATACTGCTGAACAAGTTGGAAACCTGGGCAGGACTCAGCGGGACAGTCCTAGAATGGTTCAGGTCCTACTTGGAGGAACAGAGTTTTTTTGTGACTGTTGGAAGTAATCAATCTGATCGAGTGGCTATGACATGTGGAGTTCCTCAGGGGTCAGTTATTGGACCCCTTCTGTTCACTCTATACATGCTGCCTCTGGGTCAAATTCTGAAGAACTCTAAAGTCAACTACCACAGCTATGCAGACGACACACAGATATATCTGGCACTGTCTCCAGATGACTGCAGTCCTATAGGGCCATTGTGCGACTGCTTAAAGCAAGTCAAAAAGTGGATGAACCAAAATTTCCTTCAGTTAAATCAAGAAAAAACTGAGGTCATTGTGTTTGGCAACAAAGAGAAGAGGTTTGCTGTCAGTAAACATCTTGAGTCACTGTCTCTAGAAACTAAAGACCAAGTCCGGAACCTCGGCGTGCTGATAGACTCAGACCTGACCTTCAACAATCATATCAAATCAGTCACCAAATCAGCCTTTTATCAACTTAAGAACATATCCAGAATTAAGGGTTTCATGTCCCAAACAGATCAGGAGAAGCTGATTCATGCTACATGCTAATGCTAACGGTCTTCTGACTAGACTCCCCCAAAAGAGTCTCAAACAGCTGCAGCTCATTCAGAACGCTGCAGCCTGAGTTCTAACCAGAACAAAGAGATCACATCACATCACCCCAGTTCTCAGGTCTTTACATCGGCTCCCGGTCAGATACACAATAGTTTTTAAAGTTCTGCTACTCGTCTACAAACCACGGAATGGTTTAGGTCCAGAACACATGAATGACATGCTGGTAGAGTATAAACCAAGTAGAGCTCTGAGATCTGCTGACTCAGGTCAGATAGTGGAGCCCAGAGTTCAAACTGGACCCGGTGAAGCAGCTTTTAGCTGTTATGCTGCACACAACTGGAACAAACTACCAGCAGAACTGAAATCAGCCACAACTGTAAGCACTTTAAAGGGATAGTTCGCCTCTTTTGACATAAAGCTGTATGACATCCCATATTAGCAATATCATTTATGAACATTGACTTACCCCCTGCTGCGTCCTGTGAGCCGAGTTCCAGCCTCGTTTTGGCGTCCACGAAGCTAGTCCGGCTAGTTTGCTGGGGCTTGAAAAATAAAGCGTCTTGCTTCTCCAAAAAATATGCGTTCAAAAGAGTAATACATTTGCATCACAAAATCGTTCTCGATGAAAAAGTCAGACCTCACTTCGCTTGTCGCTATTTTTGCCTCCTTTGATATCAGTGCGTCCAATGTAAACTGTGCTTTGTAGAACTCGACGGTGAGCCCGTCGAGTCCAGGGGCCTTTTGGCCTTGCATGCTTTGGAGGGCTGTGTGGAGCTCTTGCAGCCCCAGAGGGTGCTCCAGCTGTGCTCTCGCACTCTCAGGGAGTTTGGGAAGCTCATCGTGGAACTCCCTTGCCAACTCTTCTTTCTTCTTATATTCACTCTGGAACAACGAGGAATAGAACTCTACAGCCCTCCTCCTGATCTACCCCGGTTCGCTCAACTGTTGCCCCGTGTCCGACACCACAGAGTGGATTATCTTCCTCTGATTACACTTCCTCTCCAAGTTGAAGAAAAAGCTGGACGGTGCATCCATGTCCTTGATGTTAAGGAAACGGGACCTGACCAATGCGCCTTGCACTTTGGTTTCCAGCAGGTTTGCTAATACAAGCTTTTTAGATCTGAGAGCCTCTAAGTGCTCTCGTTCTCCTATGGTTTCGCTCAGATGTTCTAGCTCCACAATACTCATCTCCAGATCTTTCATAGACCCGGCAATGTCACGAGTAGCATTAAGAGTGTGCTGCTGACAGCAGTTTTATCTGAACCTTGCCGTAGTCCCACCACTGCTGCAGACAAGTAAACTCGCCTTTCTGTTGTCTAAAACCAGTCCAAAAATAACTCAGATTTTCCTTAAAACTACTGTCATAAGTTAAAACTGAGTTAAAATGCCAGTATGCGCTTTTAGGTAAAATGTTTTTAATAAAAACACTACCTAAAACTAATGAGTGATCTGTAAAACCCACAGGTAAAATCTGGCACGATTTAAACACGTTAAAATTGTGTTTAAAACAATAAAACCGGTCAAGACGAGCTAACGAAATGCGACCTTCCTTCACGTGGGACCACGTGTACTGCCTGGAGCCTGCGTGCATCCTCCTCCATACATCCACCAGGCCATGAGACGAGACCAGCCGCCGCAGAGCACACTGAGCTGCTGGATGCGGGTCTCTGTGATTGCGGTCTAAAACCTCATTTTCTGTGCAGTTAAAATCCCCTCCTATAAAAACATAGTCCTCATCCCCACACTCTCCCACCTTCTCCCCAATCTGTTCTAGAAAACGCTCTTTCTCTGCATTGGCAATAGGTGCATAAATATTAATAAAAACCAGGCTAAAATGATCAAACTTTGCTCTGACCAGAAGACACCTCCCCTGAATGATGTGCACGGTTTCTAAAGAGTTTGGGGTGAATGCTCTTGAAAAGAGGAACCCAACCCCTGCACTCTGGGAGGTGCCGTGGCTTAGCACAATTTCTCCATTCCATTCTTTCCTCCACTCTACTTCAGTCATCTGGTCACAGTGGGGTTCTTGCACATAAAGCACATCTATTCTTTTCCCATTCATCATCTCATAAATTAGTGCACGTTTTACAGCTTCTCTAGCCCCATTAATATTTAAAGATGCTATGTTAAAAGAATCCATAATGGGTAAAAAGCTAAAAACAACACACCAATAAACTATATAAAAGAATAAAGTGCTTGTGCATGTCATGTGACTCAGAATTGTTTTCTGACTTTGCTCATAATTTTTTTCAGTCTGAAAACCTGTTGATCTGAGAAACCCACTTCTTCTCTGTGCCTTATGTGGTGACTGGCCGAAAAATAAAACACCCTCAGATTGGGGAAGAAGCTCTCGACCGTTACCCCTCTCAGGCCCTTTGTCTGCTGCAGGAAGGAAAGAACAGCCTCTGCAGGGTATCTTGGTTCCACACTGGTCTCTTGGGAAACCGACATGTCGCTAAAGTCTGAGAAGCAGCTCTCGCTGTCGCTGCTCTCAGGGCCCTCTCTGCGACCTTTTCCCACGTGTTTGCTAACCTGAGCAGCAGCCACAGCATTTTTCCTTTTACTCCTCCTGGCTGAGGGACCTGAAGCCTCCTGCTCCATCTTTTCCTCAGTGTCAGCCCCCTTTTGTTCACAATCACCTCTAACCCCCCCTGTCCTACTTACCTCCCCTGTTTCACTCACCTTACCTGTTTCACTCACCTTACCTGTTTCACTCACCTTACCTGTTTCACTCTTACCTATTTCACTCACCTTACCTGTTTCACTCACCTTACCTGTTTCACTCTTACCTATTTCACTCACCTTACCTGTTTCACTCACCTTACCCGTTTCACTCACCTTACCTGTTTCACTCACCTTACCTGTTTCACTCTTACCTGTTTCACTCACCTTACCTGTTTCACTCTTACCTGTTTCACTCACTCTTACCTGTTTCACTCACCTTACCCGTTTCACTCACCTTACCTGTTTCACTCTTACCTGTTTCACTCACCTTACCCGTTTCACTCACCTTACCTGTTTCACTCACCTTACCTGTTTCACTCACCTTACCTGTTTCACTCACCTTACCCGTTTCACTCTTACCTGTTTCACTCACCTTACCCGTTTCACTCTTACCTGTTTCACTCTTACCTGTTTCACTCACTCTTACCTGTTTCACTCACCTTACCCGTTTCACTCTTACCTGTTTCACTCACCTTACCTGTTTCACTCACCTTACCTGTTTCACTCTTACCTGTTTCACTCACCTTACCTGTTTCACTCTTACCTGTTTCACTCACCTTACCCGTTTCACTCTTACCTGTTTCACTCACCTTACCTGTTTCACTCACCTTACCTGTTTCACTCTTACCTGTTTCACTCACCTTACCTGTTTCACTCTTACCTGTTTCACTCACCTTACCTGTTTCACTCACCTTACCCGTTTCACTCTTACCTGTTTCACTCACCTTACCCGTTTCACTCTTACCTGTTTCACTCTTACCTGTTTCACTCACTCTTACCTGTTTCACTCACCTTACCCGTTTCACTCTTACCTGTTTCACTCACCTTACCTGTTTCACTCACCTTACCTGTTTCACTCTTACCTGTTTCACTCACCTTACCTGTTTCACTCTTACCTGTTTCACTCACCTTACCCGTTTCACTCTTACCTGTTTCACTCACCTTACCTGTTTCACTCACCTTACCTGTTTCACTCTTACCTGTTTCACTCACCTTACCTGTTTCACTCTTACCTGTTTCACTCACCTTACCTGTTTCACTCACCTTACCTGTTTCACTCTTACCTGTTTCACTCACCTTACCTGTTTCACTCTTACCTGTTTCACTCACCTTACCTGTTTCACTCTTACCTGTTTCACTCACCTTACCTGTTTCACTCTTACCTGTTTCACTCACCTTACCCGTTTCACTCACCTTACCTGTTTCACTCTTACCTGTTTCACTCTTACCTGTTTCACTCACCTTACCTGTTTCACTCACCTTACCCGTTTCACTCACCTTACCTGTTTCACTCACCTTACCTGTTTCACTCACCTTACCCGTTTCACTCTTACCTGTTTCACTCACCTTACCTGGCTCACTTACCTTGCCTATCCCACACACCTTACCTGTCCCACCTATTTCACTTATCTCACCCGTTTTACTCACCTCGCTCATTTCTCCCTCTTTATCCACTTCGCACAGGCCTTCAGCGACCTCGGACTCCTTGCAGAGCCCACCCGCCGCCTTACCTGCCTCTTCCACCTCACCCGGTTCACCTCCCACCTCCTCTCTCTCACCGTTTACCTCACTGTTTTCCTCAGCCTGGCCCTGCACCTCATCAGCCTGCAACTCCGCAGCAGCCCCCATGTGTCTCTCCTTCTCCGCCGCACCGGCCCCGCCCGCAGCGACCGCCGCCCACGACACCGCGGGAGCAGCCGGCCCCGCGGCCGACCCAGCGCGGCCGGGAAAGGTTTTAATTAAATGCCCCTCCATGCCACAGCCAAAACACTTGGCAGTGGTTGAGGAAACAAACAAAATATATTCAAAATCGTCCACACGGACACGGAAGCAATAGTCCAGCTCCTCATTCTTGTTGTGAGGAATGAGGAACAGCTGTCTGCGGTGAAACACCACGTGTCGCAGCAGCGGGGACTTGCAGCCCGACAGCACTTTTCTTATGGGTGACACCACCTTACTGTGTTTAGACAGCTCCTTGATGAGGAACTCGTCGCTTATGAAAGGAGGCACGTTTGACAGTGTGACCTTAACTGCCGGCTGTGTTAGCGGCATCACCGGCTCAAACTGCCCATTTACGGTGATGCCCGCCTCCACCAGGCTGTGTACCTGCTCCACTTTCGCCAGGCAAAATACAACCGCGCTGTTCATGCGGGCGGCGGATTTAACCGACCCGTGCCCTATAACCTGCGCCACAGCCAGCGCTACCTCCTCCACGCTGCACCTGGAGCCGGCACCAACTCGGATGCCGTGCTTCCTGGTCAGCGCGGAGAAGCCGCCTGACGCCATTGCGGCTTCCCAGCAGTGCTGAGAAGCACGCCCAAACAAACACGACAAAACACTAAATTAAACTGATAACACACTAGACAAAGTACGCAAAAACAACACAACTAATGAAACATATAACTGAGAAAACAAGGATAGTGAAAGAAAAACCACTTTCACATTTTGCCTTTCGCTCAGCTCTTCCTCTCACACTCCTCTCACTCGAAGAAGAAGAAGAAGAGTTGTGGACTAAAACAACGTGAGCAGCGCGACTGAGAGCATCTGATATTACAGCATAATGTCTGTTTGGTAAATCTGCTCAGTACCTGATTGTGTGAGGAACTGAGCAGTTGTAGAAGCAACAAATATATCAGTTCAGTTTTCTCGTGTTAAACGGTTCAATTCAAAGTACCGTTAGCCTGCTTAGCTGCCTTTTCCCTCAGTGCAGACATGACGTTTGGACTAAAATGCGTTCACACATCTGATTCCAACACAACAGACATTTGAAAGAGTTTCACAGCTTGAAGTTGAGCCTCGTGCCCTTTTAGTGTTGGAACAGCCTTAACTCTCAGCTTCAGTCATGAGCATCATACAGCTGTCTGGGAAGTACAGGGAACAACTCCAAACCTTTTTCAGACTGCGTTAAAGATTTCTGGGTCTTTGGGGAAGATGATAAGGGTCAACTTTCCCTCGTAACCAAACACACATTTTCTTCAAAATATATCTGTGTAGCAAGAACAGGAAAAGCATGAGAAAAGTTAACATCTGACCTTTAATGAACAATGAAATACAAACAAGTGTAAAGCTCGACTTCACATCGGGAGATCCGTCCCCAGTTAAAACAATCCCAACAAATTATAAAACACTTTCAATCGTTCCTCAAACATGTGCTCCCCACAGAACATTCAGAACTAAAGTCCTAACAAGAGAAGGTGGTAATCCACAAAGAAGATTTTTAATCTGAACAAATGCAAGGCTTCTGATTGGTAGTTCCTCTTGCTGCTCTCAGGTGAATGTTTGCTCATCTGCCGTAAAAATTGTTGTTGATTTAAGCCAATCATTTCTCTGCAGTGTGACTACGTTGGTGTCTCTTTAGATTAGATAATTTAGTGAAAGCTGCCCCACACTGACCACAGCTGTATGGCTTCTCTCCTGTATGAATACGTTGGTGCGTCTTCAGATTAGATAATTTAGTGAAAGCTGCCCCACACTGACCACAGCTGAAAGGTTTCTCTCCTGTATGAATACGTTGGTGTGTCTTTAGATTAGATAATTTAGTGAAAGCTGCCCCACACTGACCACAGCTGTATGGCTTCTCTCCTGTGTGAATACGTTGGTGTGTCTTTAGATGACCTAATTGAGTGAAAGCTGCCCCACACTGACCACAGCTGAAAGGTTTCTCTCCTGTATGAATACGTTGGTGTGTCTTTAAATTAGATAATGTAGTGAAAGCTGCCCCACACTGACCACAGCTGTAAGGCTTCTCTCCTGTATGAATACGTTGGTGTGTCTTTAGATGAACGAATTGAGTGAAAGCTGCCCCACACTGACCACAGCTGAAAGGCTTCTCTCCTGTGTGAATATGTTGGTGCGTCTTCAGATTAGCGGATGTAGTGAAAGCTGCCCCACACTGACCACAGCTGTAAGGCTTCTCTCCTGTATGAATACGTTGGTGTGTCTTTAGATTACCTAATGTAGTGAAAGCTGCCCCACACTGACCACAGCTGAAAGGCTTCTCTCCTGTATGAATACGTTGGTGTCTCTTTAGACTAGATAATTTAGTGAAAGCTGCCCCACACTGGTCACAGCTGTATGGCTTCTCTCCAGTATGAATTCTCTGATGATACCTCAGATTTGATCGTTTGATAACTTTCCCACAGTCCTTACAGCAGTGCCATCTGGATCCCTCTTGGGCTCCATGTTTCTGCAATGACAGAGAGGAAGAAGACTTAGATCCTTTTGAAGTCCACACAAAAGATTTCTCTAAGCTAACCTACGCTAACCAACATATTCTACCTGGACCTGGACAGACCGAGCCACACAGGTCTCAATATCTCAGCTCAAACGTGAACGCTGAGGGTGCGTTTATAAGTGCCCTCAGCTATCAGCACTGTGCTCCGATGTGTTCTGCACACGTTCAGCTTTTTAAGCGATAAACTCTTGCTTTTTGCTCTTTCACTGATTCTTTTTGTCATGATGAAACTCTGAAAAGGAACTTGAGCTACAATATTTCTAAATGATGGAAGGAACCAGAGTCTTGTCCAAGTTGTTCACTTCAACACCATGTAGAGGTTGGGCTGAAAAAAATTGATGACCGCTGGTTTAAACGAATAAAAGTAACAGTGGTGGTAATACATGACATTCTTTACACTAACCTTCTGTTCGAGCTTACAACTCAGAGGTCTGCAACCATTCAGCTCAACAGCCATCAGGGAAACACAGTCCGTTTTAACTCAACCTCTGTTTCTCTTTGTTAAAACAACTCTACAAACCTGTCATCTAACCATTAAAGACCCAGAATATTACCACCACCAGGTTCAATTCATGTAACCCAGAGACTTTAAACCCAAATAATGAAGATTAGCTCCTGAACCTCTCAAATCTGCAGACTGAGAGCCAGAAAACGTCCCACCACAACAATCTGCCCGCTGATTTTCTCCAGCAGATCATTCAGCCTGCAGCACATGTTGAGTCTGAGCACATCTGGATCTGCAGCTCAGAGAGAGGAGATGAAACCAGGAAACACTTTGCTGTTTTTAACCAGGAAAAACACAAACTGAGCAAATGGAACATTTATTAAGTGACTCTAATATTGATATACTTGGAATGTCTGAAAGTTGGTTGACACATTCATCATCATCTACAGCAGCTACCAGCATTCCAGCATATAATGTATTTAGAAAGGCTAGAGAAGCAGGGCGAGGTGGGGGAGTATTAATCTATGTCAGAGAGAAGCTTCAACGTGAACTAATAAGGTGGCCTAAAGACGTTAACGCTGAGTGTATTGGTCTAAATGCATCACTCTGCTCTGCAATGTCTTTTACTGCGATTTGTGTGGATCCACCTCAGCAAAGGATGTGTTTTATGATCATCTTCAGACAATCTTAAATCACTGCAACTCCAAAAAGGAAATCATCCTACTCGCTGATTTTAATATCAACTGGGACATCAAGTCAGGAAAAAAATTAAACAGCTGATGGATGAGTACAATTTGACACAAATCATAAAAGGACCGACAAGAATAACTAATACGTCAAATACAACAATTGATCTAATATTTACTAATAATCCTGAAAAAATCTCTAAGTTTTTAATCTATTATCTGGCCTGTCAGATCACAATTTTATCTTGTGCTCATGGAAAATTAAGAGGAAGCATTTAATGTCATCCACCAGAGGTCACCAGTTCTACTTCATCCCAAAAGCCAGCAACAATTCCTGAATGAGGAAATCCAAAATCTAGATTGGTCTAATATTCTGGAAAATAACGACATTGAGGCTAGCTCAGGTAACTTATTATAAAAGTCAATGATATTATAACGCACTTCACAAAAAAAAAAAAAAAAAAAGGTAAATCCAAGCAACATAGAAATAATCTGTTCTGGTTGAACAATGAAATTATAAAATGAAAGAAAAATAGAGATAAAGTCTTAAGGATGACCCGTAAGGTGAAAGCAGATTCTATATTGAGGCCATAAATGGGGAAAATGGTAATTAAAAGCTAATATGGAACAATCTAAATGAGTTATCTCCCCATCTTAGTGATCTACAGCTCCAGGTAAATGATGAGCTAACTGACAATCTGGAGATTACTGCGAGTTATCAATAGATTTTTCATTGGCTCAGTTGAGGACCTTGCGAAGCCCTTTAAATGCTGACATATTTCATCTCTAAAAAGGCCAGAGATTCATTTGGTCTTTCTAGTGACCTTTTAAAGACCAATAAACAGGCTCTTGCTGACCCAGTTGCACATCTTGTAAATCTATCCATAAAACAGGAACGGTACCATCGACATGGAAGATTGCTCGGGTCACCCCCGTCTTTAAGGCCAACAAAATCTATCCCCCCATAAGTATTTCACCTAGAATTTCCAAAGTAGCGGAGAAATGGGTTACCACAGAACTGACTGAACTCTGAAATAATGGCCATGCCACTCTTCATCCAATGCAGTTTGGATTTAGGAAATTTCATTCAGCAGAGACAGCTAGCTGTTATTTCCTAGAAAACTTAAAGAGCTTGTTGGATCAGGGTGGCTTTGTAGCTGCTGTATTTCTTGATTTAAAGCGTGCTTTTGACACCATTAATCATGATGTGCTTAGGGTAGACGTGGGAGGGACCGCTGGCAAGCTGCTGCCGCGCCTCCCCGCTGTATTCGCTATTTTTATTTTTAAGTCTAGTTTTAACGTCAGATTTTAAACCCATCTGCTAGAATGGGCTTGCTTGAGAAGGTCCAGAGTGCGGGACCCAGCACTCTGCGACACCGAATCAGTAGCCAACAGTCTCTACCTGTTTGCTGCCACTGCCTCGCCACTCGTTAGCCAGCAGCTAGCTACACCGGTACAGGGCTCACCTGTACGGGACTCCTGGGGCTCCTCTCCGCACTCTGTGGCTGGATAAGTCTGTATTGGTGCGCCCTTCAAAGACCTGGAAACAACCACATGACTTCTCCCATCTCAATGCCGCTGTCCCGCCTGGTTTTTCTTTTATTAGTGAAGCCCGTGCTACTGAAAGGGGGGGTGGTCTCGCTCTCCTTCATCGCGATAGCATCAAAGTCACTGCTGTCACAGTCCCCCATAACTCCTCTTTTGAATGTTTAGCTATAAAACTCACAGGCCCCAAACCCGCTATCATTGTGACAATTCACCACCAACTGGCCTCGTCCTGCACCTCCCCAAACGATCCACCCTGGATAATCACCACTGGACCACCTCTCATCAGCTCCCTCTCTGACTTCACCCCAGCATCAGAACACACCATCTCGGAACACATCAATAAAGCCAAAACCACCACCTGTCAGCCTGATCCTTTTCCCACCTCGCTTGTCAAAGCCTGTCTGCCGTCCATTTCCCCCATGATCACCAACATAATTAACTCCTCCCTCACCGCTGGTATTGTACCCCCCACTCTCAAACTGGCTGCCATCACACCCATCCTGAAAGCTGACAGCTGACCCAGCTGTCCTTACCCACCAAAAAGCGCTCCATTTTCCCTCTTTCTGTTTTAATGTTGTCCTCCAGCCTTTGATGTGTCACAGTCTCATAATTCCCACCTGCGCAACAGCGAAATATGGGGTTCTCTGAGGATTTGTTTTTAAATAATTGTTTTTAGGTATAGAGTTTGCCTCTGTGTTATGAAATGAGTGCATACAAACTACTGATATAGTAAATAAAAAAATATTATTTTTGTGTAGTTGTATATTGCAATAATAACGTATGGTTGTCACAAAATCCCACGGCACACAGTTTGGGAACCACTGGACTTTTGCAATGCCCTGCTCACCGGACTCCCCACCAAACTCATCAACAGACTGCAAATCATTCAGAATTCAGCCGCCCGGATCATCACCGGTACCGAATCTTCGGACCACATCACCCCTGTTCTCATTCAACTTCAAATCTTCTCCTCACCTACAAAGCTCTCCACAACCCATGCCCCCACCTACCTCAGCGACCTCCTTCACCAACACACTCCCTCCCGCACCCTCCGCTCAACCTCTGCTGGACTACTAACCATCCCCACGTCACGCCTCAGCACCATGGGGGACCGAGCCTCCAGCTGCTCAGCACCCAGGCTCTGGAACTCCCTCCCCCCACTCATAAGACAGTCAGACTCCATCACATCATTCAAATCTCAACTTAAAACTCACCTATTCAAACTGGCATACTCCATATAACTGGACGCTGTGCACTTCTGTTTTATGTTGTCTCATGTTTTTATGCTATTATTATTTTCTATGCTCTTATTTTTTAATGTAAGGTGACCTTGGGTGACCTGAAAGGTGCCTCCAAATAAAATGTATTATTATAATTATTATAGCTAAATCTACTCATTTCAACTTTTCAAATAGTGCCCTCTGCTGGATGAAATCATACCTCTCGCACAGGAAACAGGCAGTTCAAATTGGTGATTTGCCATCTTCATACCTCACTTCTTCGGCTGGAGTACCACAGGGCTCAATATTGGGTCCTGTTTTATTCAGCCTAAATGTCCATAACTTACCAAATTTCTGTAGAAATATAAAGATGCAACCATATGCTGACGACACTGCATTATACTTGTCATCCCAATTCAATTCAAGAAGCTGCTGCAATTCTCTCAGGAGCCACGGTGCCAGTGTCCCATTGGCTGCAAAACTGTTGTTTACATTTGAATAAAAAAATAAACAGTCTGTATGTTTTACTCCCGGCAGCCAACAGAGGGACAGCAACCATCAGTCATGGTGAATGCAGAGACACTTGATGTGGTTCAACACTTTAAGTACCTCGGGGTAATCTTTGATTCTAATCTCAATTTTAAGCAACACGTTAAAAAAGTTACAAATACAATTAAATTTAACTTATCAAACTTCAAACATGTGAGACCCTTCCTGACTATGGAGTCAGCAAAGACTTCCACACATGCAGTGATACTTCCTCGTATTTCCTGCTGTTACACAACATGGTCACATACGTCAGAGTGCAAAATCTTGGACTTTGATAGCTATCAGCTGTTTTTGGATGTCTGTCTCATCTTTAAGGTTTCCAAAGGATTAGCCCCTCCACTATTACAGGATTTCATAAAGACAGAATCCTCTAGAGTAAACACCAGAGCACTAGAGGAGACTGATGTGCAATGATGCAGGACTAAGTTTGGCCAAATGGTGGAGTCCATCAGAGGAACAGTGCTGGAACACACTGCCAACTCGTGTTAGAAACTGGGACAATTCCACCAGCTTTAAAAAGACCCTTAAACAGTGGTTGGAAACAGCCAGAGCTGCTCTCATGGGTCACCTCTCCGTCTTTTCCCTTTAGTGTACGGACTCTTAACTGTGATGTGAATCTTTCTAAATATTTTCTGTTTGTTTGTTCTTTAGTTTTTTGCCATGGTGTATTGTCTGTATGTTTTTATGATACCTGCCTGAGGACAAGGGATGAAATTTAGCAACTGTGCTAACTCCGGCATATTTACATTGATGCTTTGCTGATATGTTGATTAATGTGCAGAGTCCTAACCAAAGAAATAAGAAATAAAATAAAAACCTCCTCCACACTGACCTGTGGCCCGGTGGACCCAGAGGATGAGCGGGCTCGTTTCCTGGTGGAGGGGTCCTGCCCCTGGTTCAGCTCCTGGTTCTGCTCCTGGTACTGCTCCTGGTTCTGCTCCTGGTTCTGCTCCTGGTTCAGCTCCTGGTTCTGCTCCTGGTTCTGCTCCTGGTTCTGCTCCTGGTTCAGTTCCTGGTTCTGCTCCTGGTACTGCTCCTGATTCTGCTCCTGGTACTGCTCCTGGTTCTGCTCCTGCTTCAGGTACTGGTTCAGTTCCTGCTTCAGCTCCTGGTTTTGCTCCTGGTTCTGTTCTTGCTTCAATCCTGGTTCTGCTCCTGGTACTGCTCCTGGTTCTGCCCCTGGGACTGCTCCTGGTTCAGCTCCTGGTACTGCTCCTGCTTCAGCTTTTGGTTCTGCTCCTGGTTCTGCCCCTGGGACTGCTCCTGGTTCAGCTCCTGGTACTGCTCCTGGTTCAGCTCCTGGTTCAGCTCCTGGTACTGCTCCTGCTTCAGCTCATGGTTCTGCTCCTGGTTCAGCTCTTGGTTCTGCCCCTGGTACTGCTCCTGCTCCTGCTTCAGCTCCAGCTTCAGCTCCTGGTTCTGCCCCTGGTTCAGCTCTTGGTTCTGCTCCTGGTACTGCTCCTGCTTCAGCTCCTGCTTCAGCTCCAGCTTCAGCTCCAGCTTCAGCTCCTGGTTCTGCTCCTGGTTCTGTCCCTGGTTTCGCTCCTGGTACTGCTCCTGGTACTGCTCCTGCTTCAGCTCCAGCTTCAGCTCCTGGTTCTGCCCCTGGTTCTGCCCCTGGTTCAGCTCCTGGTTCTGCTCCTGGTACTGCTCCTGGTACTGCTCCTGCTTCAACTCCTGCTTCAGCTCCAGCTTCAGCTCCTGGTTCTGCCCCTGGTTCAGCTCTTGGTTCTGCTCCTGGTACTGCTCCTGCTTCAGCTCCTGCTTCAGCTCCAGCTTCAGCCCCTGGTTCTGCTCCTGGTTCTGCTCCTGGTACTGCTCCTGCTTCAGCTCCAGCTTCAGCTCCTGGTTCAGCTCCAGCTTCAGCTCCTGGTTCAGCTCCAGCTTCAGCTCCTGGTTCAGCTCCTGGTTCTGCCCCTGGTTCTGCTCCTGGTTCTGCTCCTGGTTCTGCTCCTGGTTCTGCTTCTCCATTCTGGTTCTCCGACTGATGGACTCTGCAACAGTCAGCACATACGATAAGATCCAGCTGTGGCGTGCAGCATGTTAAACCACATCCGCTTTTCTTCTTCTCTTGATAACCTTTCTGCACAGTTTTTAACCATCCAGTCACATTCCATTAAACTCAATATTTTGGTTTTTATTTAAATCCCTGTGAACTTTAAAATGCTTCTTTAAAGACCCATTAAGGTCACAGTTCAAAATATTTGTAGCTTTTTGATCAAATTCAGAAAAAAATGTAATAATATACTCTGTAGACCGACACCCACTGTGTGCACTATCCCATAAATCTCATCTGAGTCAGTGTAAGGCTTTGCTGTAAGACATGTTGCATCACTTCCTGTTACCTTGCTTGTGTACTGTGGAATTTTTTTACTCCTCTTGGACTACTGATAATCACTTTATTTCTACCAATAACTTACACAATTTTGCATAGTTAACTCTATAGCTTACCGTTCTGCTCTAACACACTCCTACAGATCTTTAATCTTTATTCTCACTTTTTAGCGGTGTGTCTGGTTCTCTAGCTTAGCATGGCTACCAGTTCTCTCCCTCCATCTCCTGCTTTCACCTGCTCCGTGTGTCAGATGTTTAGTTACTCCTCGGCCTCCTTTAGCAATAATGCTACATGTAACAAATGTAGTCTTTTTGTAGTTTTGGAGGCGAGGTTATCTGAATTGGAAGCTCGGCTCTGCACTGTTGAACATCAATCGATAGCGAGCCAGGTCCCTTTAGTCAATGCGGAGCCACCTAGCGTAGCTAGCTTCATTAGCCGGCCACAGGCAGAACCCGAGCAGCCGGGATCACAGGGTGGCTGGGTGACTGTCAGGAAGAGGCATAGCTCTAAAGTCAAGCCGTGGTTCACCATCGACCTGTCCACGCTTCAAACAGATTTTCCCCCCTCAGCGACACACCCGCTGAGGACAAAGCCCTGGTAACTGGCAGCTCTATGGTCAGAAACGTGGCATTAGAGGCACCAGCGGCCATAGTCAAATGCATTCCAGGGGCCAGAGCGGGCGACGTAGAATCCTATTTAAAACTGCTGGCTAAGGAAAAACGTAAATACGGTAAAATAGTTATTCACGTCGGCGTTAATGACACCCGGTTACGCCAATCGGAGGTCACTAAAATGAATGTTGCATCGGTGTGTAATTTTGCCAAAACAATGTGGGACTCCGTAGTTTTCTCTGGACCCCTGCCAAATCTGACCAGTGATGACATGTTTAGCCGCATGTCCTCCTTCGATCGCTGGTTGTCCAGATGGTGTCCAGCAAACAACGTGGGCTACAGAGATAATTGGCAATCTTTCTGGAGAAAACCTGGTCTGATGAGGAGAGACGGCATCCATCCCACTTTGGAAGGAGCGGCTCTCATTTCTAGAAATATGGACAAATTTATTTGTCACCCTAAAACATGAAACCCAGGGCTCAGAGCAGGATGCAGAGTTGTAGTCTGACACACTTCTCTGCAGCTTCCCACCTGCTGCTACCCACCCAATCGATTAACACAAAAGGAGCAAATCCTCTTGTGCAAAAAAATAAAAAATAACTAAAAAACAAAAAAAACTTTAACTGAACAAAAACATAAAACTCCAAAAATCCTAATATTCTCCTGCCAGTTTGGGAGGCAGAGCCTTCAGTTATCAGGCCCCTCTCTGTGGAGCCAGCTGCCAGTTTGGAAGGCAGAGCCTTCAGTTATCAGGCCCCTCTCTGTGGAACCAGCTGCCAGTTTGGGAGGCAGAGCCTTCAGTTATCAGGCTCCTCTCTGTGGAACCAGCTGCCAGTTTGGCAGGCAGAGCCTTCAGTTATCAGGCCCCTCTCTGTGGAACCAGCTGCCAGTTTGGGAGGCAGAGCCTTCAGTTATCAGGCTCCTCTCTGTGGAACCAGCTGCATGTTTGGGAGGCAGAGCCTTCAGTTATCAGGCCCCTCTCTGGGGAACCAGCTGCCAGTTTGGGAGGCAGAGCCTTCAGTTATCAGGCTCCTCTCTGTGGAACCAGCTGCCAGTTTGGGAGGCAGAGCCTTCAGTTATCAGGCCCCTCTCTGTGGAACCAGCTGCCAGTTTGGGAGGCAGAGCCTTCAGTTATCAGGCCCCTCTCTGTGGAACCAGCTGCCAGTTTGAGACCTCATTTCACAATGCCTTTGAGCATACTGTAAAATTCTACCATATATTTATTTTCCTTACTTTATTAAGACTTTCACACAAATTTCAAGACTTTTCAAGGTCTGGAAAACAGTGCTTCAAAATTCCATACTTATTAAGACTTTCAAGACTTGCGCAAGCACCCTGTTTTTATCATGTGCTCAGTCCTTGTTGATTTGTGGATAAAAGAAAATATTGGATATGTAAAGGAAACTGAATAATGAAGCTTTCATGAGACACTTCTGAAGAGGACAGCCAGACTGTCTTTTAATGGGCTTCTGAGTGTAAATCTGAGAAATCAGACACTGATACTGAGGAGAACTGTATTTCTACTGCTCCTGTGATACTTTCCTGGATCACCGACAAGTCTTTATAATAATGCTATGACTCCTCTTCACACAACTTAAACTCTTAATGTAATTAAAGTATTTATATTGACCATAATTAAGTCATTTTAAGATCTAATCATGAAATATGGCATATTGTGTACGTTAAACACATCAAATCACATGTTTTGGCTGCACACTTCTATCAAAAAGCCAAATGATACTCAGATAAGTCTGGAAAGAACCATTCTAAATTTGACATTGATCACCAAACTTTTTAAATCACAAAAGATTTCAGCAAAACTACAGAAAGAAGTTAAGAAAACTGCAGCTTTAGTGGAAAACGTGACAGGATGGTCAAAAACTGCCCCAAAAGGTTAGAAAAGAGGAAGAAAATGGAACCAAAAGTATGTTTCACACACAGCTAAAAGGATAAAACTCCATCTTATTTGGCGGTTAACGGTCGTTAGCGTTAGCATTAGCGGGGCGTGCTAACTGTGAATAGCAGCCAGGTTATTTGAACATTTTACTCTCTGCTGCATGTTCTGACTGCCCGTGTCCAGGAGCAGGAATCAAACCAATGACACAGAGCACTTTGAAAACATTTCTGCTAACGTCTGACCGCTAAATTCATTATTTTTCTGGACTCACCTGCTTGTAACTTTCTGTTGCTATGTTCTTAGAAATGTAGAATGGCGAGATGTCTCGTCCGCGTTGCTGGGCAACGGAGTCGAACGTCCGCAGATGGCCGCCATCTTACCATAGGCAGCTCTCTCGCTGACTACATTGTAGCCCCCCACCGTGGCAAGCTCAGCCATAGACATAATATAGGCAAACAAAACCTTCATCATTAAGGATTTATTAGATTTCTTATTTATAACAGAATCACGGACAAGTGGTTTGGGTGAGTCCAGCATTTTTAATGAACTTTTACCGCAGAACTGCTGCTACTTTAATTCTCCAAGGATGTGGGTCGAGGAGGAATAGTGACTGTTTTTAAAAGTTGTTTTACTTGAAAGTTGTTTTACTTGTAAACAGTTGCCTCCAGCCCCCACACTTCCACCCCTCCAGATTCTTGATTCTAAAGTAGTCCGCTGTTATTCCAATTAGGTTTGCTTGACATATGGATTGTATATTTAATTACTTTGAAGATATCATAAATAAATATATACCTGATACCCCATAGTGATGCTGACATGATTCTGTTTGACCTAAATGATGCACTAACTGAAGGTTAATCTGACTGATGAAAGTATCTTGGGAACAAAGACGGAACAGGATGAGACCAAGAGGCTTCAGCTGAAGATGGTGTCATAAGTCTCCCACTAAGAATCTCTGGGGAAAACAGTGAGAACAATAAATATGTAGTTCCTCCATCCTGTCCTCACACCACACTGCTAAGATTCAAATAAATGTCAGTCTGCTGTAGTTCCCCTACAATCCAGCAGAGGGTGCTGTGACTAAGAGGAGCTGAATAAGTGGAATCTGTGAGATGCAGTTTGATCTAAGAAGCAGATGATGTTCTGGTAGAAGAGACATTTCCATCTTACTAACATGGCTGCGGGTGATAAAGTCAGAGGGTGGGACATGGTGGAAGATGGTTGTTCTGGGTTACTAAATGATCACCATGACGATCTAACCCAACTCCAGCACAGTCTGGGTCCTCTATGACATGAGAGCTAACAGCATCACAGTGTGAACAAAAAGCAATCAGCCAATCAGCTCAGAGAAGAATCTACTCGATATTTAAACATGTGGGTTGAAAAACACTGTGGGGAACAACTCTGAGACAACTTCTGATTCACATGAGAAGACATTTTAGTTGTTATTTTATTTCATTCCACAGAAACAAAACAATTCAAACATCTCCAGCTTCAGAGTTTTTCTCTGGAGTTTTTTCTGTTCATTTACAGCCACTGAATAAAACTCGCTTTCACTTTAATCTTCTTTGTTATTGTTTTTGAATGGGCTCCGGATGGATGAATTGGACTACTATTGAATGAATTGGATTATGATAACAATGAATTGGACTGTATTATTGAAGTGTCTTGAGATGACATTTGTTGTGATGTGGCGCTTTATAGATAAAATGAAGTGAACTGAATTATTGTGAGGAGCAGTTTATGTCGGTGAGCCACAGCTAAAGCGGAACAAGTCGATATTCTCTCTGCCTTCTGCTTCTGCACAAGAGAAACAACAAAGAAAGCAGAGCGCCGCTGAGATAACAGCAGCTGAGTCCAGAACTCATTAATACAACATGAATAACAGGAAAGTCTCTGAGGACATTAAACAGCTTTGGCTTGTTGTCAGATTCTGATCAATTCATGAAACTAAACTGGTGGTTTGGTGCAGCAAACTGGTCCCAGCAGCTGGACACCAGTGGTTGGACTGGTGGACTACTTCAGTGAAGAGTAGAGGACATCTGGCTCTGCTGGAGACTCTGAAAACAAACACACACAGTTCCAGCTGCAGGAAACACAACTCCAGGAGAAAGGGTTGAAGCTGATTATGATTTAAGTTGTGTAGCCGTCAGGGCAGAAGAAGAAGAAGAAGAAGAAGAAGAAGAAGAAGAAGAAGAGTTGTGGACTAAAACAACGTGAGCAGCGCGACAGAGAGCATCTGAGATTACAGCAGAATGTCTGTTTGGAAAATCTGCTCAGTACCTGATTGTGTGAGTAACTGAGCAGTTGTAGAAGCAACAAACAGATCAGTTCAGTTTTCTCGTGTTAAACGGTTCAATTCAAAGTACCTTAGCCTGCTTAGCGAACTTTTCCCTCAGTGCAGACATGACGTTTGGACTAAAATGCGTTCACACATCTGATTCCAACACAACAGACATTTGAAAGAGTTTCACAGCTTGAAGTTGAGCCTCGTGCCCTTTTAGTGTTGGAACAGCCTTAACTTTCAGCTTCAGTCATGAGCATCATACAGCTGTCTGGGAAGTACAGGGAACAACTCCAAACCTTTTTCAGACTGCGTTAAAGATTTCTGGGTCTTTGGGGAAGATGATAAGGGTCAACTTTCCCTCGTAACCAAACACACATTTTCTTCAAAAAATATCTGTGAAGCAAGGACAGGAAAAGCATGAGAAAAGTTAACATCTGACCTTTAATGAACAATGAAATACAGACGAGTGTAAAGCTCGACTTCACATCGGGAGATCCGTCCCCAGTTAAAACAATCCCAACAAATTATAAAACACTGCCAGACTCTACACACAAAGTCAAGCATATTTATTTTAAAATCTCAAAACTATATTTGCAAATGTATGTATATTTATATACATATATACATTTATTTGTGTGTCACATTTTTATATTTATATTAATTATATATACATTTATAAATTCGTTCATATTTATATTTATTTGTATTCACATATATCTCGATCACATTTTTATATTTATATTAATAATATATACATTTATAAATTCGTTCATATTTATATAAATTTGTTTTACCTAAAATTTCCCCTATAAGAAACGACACAGGTAAGCTGCAATGCCCAACAGTAAGGGCGGGGTTTTGTCTCTAATATAATTCATCAATAACACATTTTCAGAAATAAATATGGACTTCGTCTGTTGTGTGATAATTAGCTTACTACTTTGATGTTTATAATAACCAGGGCTCTAAATTAACTTTTTTCATCACCAGCCAAAATGGCTAGTTGATGTTAATCTCACTAGCCAAAAACACACTCACTAATGGATCAAAGTGGCTAGTAAGTTGGTCTTTTCTACCAGCCAAACTTAAATTTCACCAGCATTTGGCCGGTTGGCTGGTGTTAATTTAAAGCCCTGATAATAACCTAAACGTTTGAGAATTAAGCAAGTTATGTCTTGAATGTTTGAATGTTTCACCATCAACACAATGTAGTCAGCGAGAGAGCTGCCTATGGTAAGATGGCGGCCATCTGCGGACGTTCGACTCCGTTGCCCAGCAACGCGGACGAGACATCTCGCCATTCTACATTTTTACGAACATAGCAACAGAAAGCTACAAGCAGGTGAGTCCAGAAAAATAATGAATTTAGCGGTCAGACGTTAGGAGAAATGTTTTCAAAGTGCTCTGTGTCATTGGTTTGATTCCTGCTCCTGGACACGGGCAGTCAGAACATGCAGCAGAGAGTAAAACGTTCAAATAACTTGGCTGCTATTCACAGTTAGCACGCCCCGCTAATGCTAACGCTAACGACCGTTAACCGTTAACCGCCAAATAAGATGGAGTTTTATCCTTTTAGCTGTGTGTGAAACATACTTTTGGGCCCTTTTCTTCCTCTTTTCTAACCTTTTGGGGCAGTTTTTGACCATCCTGTCACGTTTACCACTAAAGCTGCAGTTTTCTTAACTTCTTTCTGTAGTTTTGCTGAAATCTTTTGTGATTTAAAAAGTTTGGTGATCAATGTCAAATTTAGAATGGTTCTTTCCAGACTTATCTGAGTATCATTTGGCTTTTTGATAGAAGTGTGCAGCCAAAACATGTGATTTGATGTGTTTAACGTACACAATATGCCATATTTCATGATTAGATCTTAAAATGACTTAATTATGGTCAATATAAATACTTTAATTACATTAAGTGTTTAAGTTGTGTGAAGAGGAGTCATAGCATTATTATAAAGACTTGTCGGTGATCCAGGAAAGTATCACAGGAGCAGTAGAAATACAGTTCTCCTCAGTATCAGTGTCTGATTTCTCAGATTTACACTCAAAACCCAATTAACTCATTGGCTGCCAGCCATTTTCAGTTCAGAGCCACCCATACTGCCAAGTGTTTTTCAGTATTTTGACTGATTTTCCAAGACCCACAGAAAAGTGTGTCTTATGACTATGTAGACACCGAAAGTACCAAAAGAAAGAGTAGACTCTCTTCTTTGATCAGGAAAAAAAAGTTTGGTTCTACCATTTTCAGTCTTTTAGTAATAGAGAGTAGAACATAGGTTGGTTTCACCAAAAACAGCTGTTTGACCCAAAAAATTGAGAAAAGGAGCTCTTTTTTTTTTTGTGCATAGTGGCACTGCTGCCACCTAGCGGGTAATTTTGCCAGTATATTCTCTGTTTAGTGTTTACAAGCCTAAGATTTAGTGACAAACTCCGCTAGATTGTCCCCCAGCCCGCTCCGTTAAAAACGCAATTGACGTCTATAGACGTCTTTGGCAGTGAACGTTTTTTTTTTAATTGACGTCTATAGACGTCTTTGGCACCGAAAGAGTTAAAAGACAGTCTGGCTGTCCTCTTCAGAAGTGTCTCATGAAAGCTTCATTATTCAGTTTCCTTTACATATCTAATATTTTCTTTTATCCACAAATCAACAAGGACTGAGCAGATGATAAAAACAGGGTGCTTGCGCAAGTCTTGAAAGTCTTAATAAGTATTGAATTTTGAAGCACTGTTTTCCAGACCTTGAAAAGTCTTGAATTTTGTGTGAAAGTCTTAATAAAGTAAGGAAAATAAATGTATGGTAGAATTTTACAGTATGCTCAAAGGCATTGTGAAATGAGCTCCCAAACTGGCATCTGGTTCCACAGAGAGGGGCCTGATAACTGAAGGCTCTGCTTCCCAAACATGCAGCTGGTTCCACAGAGAGGGGCCTGATAACTGAAGGCTCTGCGTCCCAAACATGCAGCTGGTTCCACAGAGAAGGGCCTGATAACTGAAGGCTCTGCGTCCCAAACATGCAGCTGGTTCCACAGAGAGGGGCCTGATAACTGAAGGCTCTGCCTGCCAAACTGGCAGCTGGTTCCACAGAGAGGGGCCTGATAACTGAAGGCTCTGCCTCCCAAACTGGCAGCTGGTTCCACAGAGAGGGGCCTGATAACTGAAGGCTCTGCCTGCCAAACTGGAAGCTGGTTCCACAGAGAGGGGCCTGATAACTGAAGGCTCTGCCTCACAAACTGGCAGCTGGTTCCTCAGAGAGGGGCCTGATAACTGAAGGCTCTGCCTCCCAAACTGGCAGCTGGTTCCACAGAGAGGGGCCTGATAACTGAAGGCTCTGCCTCCCAAACTGGAAGCTGGTTCCACAGAGAGGGGCCTGATAACTGAAGGCTCTGCCTCCCAAACTGGCAGCTGGTTCCACAGAGAGGGGCCTGATAACTGAAGGCTCTGCCTCCCAAACTGGCAGCTGGTTCCACAGAGAGGGGCCTGATAACTGAAGGCTCTGCCTCCCAAACTGGCAGCTGGTTCCACAGAGAGGGGCCTGATAACTGAAGGCTCTGCCTCCCAAACTGGCAGCTGGTTCCACAGAGAGGGGCCTGATAACTGAAGGCTCTGCCTCCCAAACTGGCAGCTGGTTCCACAGAGAGGGGCCTGATAACTGAAGGCTCTGCCTCCCAAACTGGCAGCTGGTTCCACAGAGAGGGGCCTGATAACTGAAGGCTCTGCCTCCCAAACTGGAAGCTGGTTCCACAGAGAGGGGCCTGATAACTGAAGGCTCTGCCTCCCAAACTGGCAGCTGGTTCCACAGAGAGGGGCCTGATAACTGAAGGCTCTGCCTCCCAAACTGGCAGCTGGTTCCACAGAGAGGGGCCCGATAACTGAAGGCTCTGCCTCCCAAACTGGCAGCTGGTTCCACAGAGAGGGGCCCGATAACTGAAGGCTCTGCCTCCCAAACTGGCAGCTGGTTCCACAGAGAGGGGCCCGATAACTGAAGGCTCTGCCTCCCAAACTGGCAGCTGGTTCCACAGAGAGGGGCCCGATAACTGAAGGCTCTGCCTCCCAAACTGGCAGCTGGTTCCACAGAGAGGGGCCCGATAACTGAAGGCTCTGCCTCCCAAACTGGCAGCTGGTTCCACAGAGAGGGGCCCGATAACTGAAGGCTCTGCCTCCCAAACTGGCAGCTGGTTCCTCAGAGAGGGGCCTGATAACTGAAGGCTCTGCCTCCCAAACTGGCAGCTGGTTCCACAGAGAGGGGCCTGATAACTGAAGGCTCTGCCTCCCAAACTGGCAGCTGGTTCCACAGAGAGGGGCCTGATAACTGAAGGCTCTGCCTCCCAAACTGGCAGCTGGTTCCACAGAGAGGGGCCTGATAACTGAAGGCTCTGCGTCCCAAACTGGCAGCTGGTTCCACAGAGAGGGGCCTGATAACTGAAGGCTCTGCCTCCCTAACTGGCCGGAGAATATTAGGATTTTTGGAGTTTTATGTTTTTGTTCAGTTTTTTTTGTTTTTTAATTATTTTTTTTTTTTTGCACAAGAGGATTTGCTCCTTTTGTGTTAATTGATTGGAGGGGTAGCAGCAGGTGGGAAGCTGCAGAGAAGTGTGTCAGACTACAACTCTGCATCCTGCTCTGAGCCCTGGGTTTCATGTTTTAGGGTGACAAATAAATTTGTCCATATTTCTAGAAATGAGAGCCGCTCCTTCCAAAGTGGGATGGATGCCGTCTCTCCTCATCAGACCAGGTTTTCTCCAGAAAGATTGCCAATTATCTCTGTAGCCCACGTTGTTTGCTGGACACCATCTGGACAACCAGCGATCGAAGGAGGACATGCGGCTAAACATGTCATCACTGGTCAGATTTGGCAGGGGTCCAGAGAAAACTACGGAGTCCCACATTGTTTTGGCAAAATTACACACCGATGCAACATTCATTTTAGTGACCTCCGATTGGCGTAACCGGGTGTCATTAACGCAGACGTGAATAACTATTTTACCATATTTACGTTTATCCTTAGCCAGCAGTTTTAAATAGGATTCTACGTCGCCCGCTCTGGCCCCTGGAATGCATTTGACTATGGCCGCTGGTGCCGCTAATGCCACGTTTCTGACCATAGAGCTGCCAGTTACCAGGGCTTTGTCCTCAGCCGGTGTGTCGCTGAGGGGGGAAAATCTGTTTGAAGCGTGGACAGGTCGATGGTGAACCACGGGCTTGACTTTAGAGCTATGCCTCTTCCTGACAGTCACCCAGCCACCCTGTGATCCCGGCTGCTCGGGTTCTGCCTGGGGGCGGCTAATGAAGCTAGCTACGCTAGGTGGCTCCGCATTGACTAAAGGGACCTGGCTCGCTATCGGTTGATTTTCAACAGTGCAGAGCCGAGCTTCCAATTCAGATAACCTCGCCTCCAAAACTACAAAAAGACTACATTTGTTACATGTAGCATTATCGCTAAAGGAGGCCGAGGAGTAACTAAACATCTGACACACGGAGCAGGTGAAAGCAGGAGATGGAGGGAGAGAACTGGTAGCCATGCTAAGCTAGAGAACCAGACACACCGCTAAAAAGTGAGAATAAAGATTAAAGATCTGTAGGAGTGTGTTAGAGCAGAACGGTAAGCTATAGAGTTAACTATGCAAAATTGTGTAAGTTCCACAGTACACAAGCAAGGTAACAGGAAGTGATGCAACACGTCTTTCCGCAAAGCCTTACACTGACTCAGATGAGATTTATGGGATAGTGCACACAGTGGGTGTCGGTCTACAGAGTATATTATTACATTTTTTTTCTGAATTTGATCAAAAAGCTACAAATATTTTGAACTGTGACCTTAGTGGGTCTTTAAAGAAGCATTTTAAAGTTAACAGGGATTTAAATAAAAAACAAAATAATGAGTTTAATGGAATGTGACTGGATGGTTAAAAACTGTGCAGAAAGGTTATCAAGAGAAGAAGAAAAGTGGGTGTGGTTTAACACGCTGCACGCCACAGCTGGATCTTATCGTATGTGCTGACTGTTGCAGAGTCCATCAGTCGGAGAGCCAGAATGGAGCAGCAGAACCAGGAGCAGAACCAGGAGCTGAAGCTGGAGCAGAACCGGGAGCAGAACCAGGAGCTGAACCAGGAGCTGAACCAGGAGCTGAAGCTGGAGCAGAACCAGGGGCAGAACCAGGAGCTGAAGCTGGAGCAGAACCAGGAGCAGAACCAGGAGCTGAAGCTGGAGCAGAACCGGGAGCAGAACCAGGAGCTGAACCAGGAGCTGAACCAGGAGCTGAAGCTGGAGCAGAACCAGGGGCAGAACCAGGAGCTGAAGCTGGAGCTGAAGCTGGAGCAGAACCAGGAGCAGAACCAGGAGCTGAAGCTGGAGCTGAAGCAGGAGCAGTACCAGGAGCAGAACCAGGAGCTGAAGCTGGAGCTGAAGCTGGAGCAGAACCAGGAGCAGAACCAGGAGCAGAGCCAGGAGCTGAAGCTGGAGCTGAAGCAGGAGCTGAAGAAAGAGCAGTACCAGGAGCTGAAGTTGGAGCAGAACCAGGAGCAGAGCCAGGAGCTGAAGCTGGAGCTGAAGCTGGAGCTGAAGCAGGAGCAGTACCAGGAGATGAACCAGGAGCAGAACCAAGAGCTGAAGCTGGAGCTGAAGCAGGAGCAGTACCAGGAGCAGAACCAAGAGCTGAAGCAGGAGCTGAACCAGGAACAGTACCAGGAGCAGAACCAGGAGCTGAAGCAAGAACAGAACCAGGAGCAAAACCAGGAGCTGAACCAGGAACTGAACCAGTACCTGAAGCAGGAGCAGAACCAGGAGCAGTACCAGGAGCAGAACCAGGAGCAGAAACAGGAGCAGAACCAGGAGCAGAACCAGGAGCAGAACCAGGAGCTGAACCAGGAGCAGAACCAGGAGCAGAACCAGGAACTGAACCAGGAGCAAAACCAGGAGCAGAACCAGGAGCAGAACCAGGAGCTGAACCAGGAGCAGAACCAGGAGCAGAACCCCTCCACCAGGAAACGAGCCCGCTCATCCTCTGGGTCCACCGGGCCACAGGTCAGTGTGGAGGACGTTTTTATTTTATTTCTTATTTCTTTGGTTAGGACTCTGCACATTAATCAACATATCAGCAAAGCATCAATGTAAATATGCCGGAGTTAGCACAGTTGCTAAATTTCATCCGTTGTCCTCAGGCAGGTATCATAAAAACATACAGACAATACACCATGACAAAAAACTAAAGAACAAACAACCAGAAAATATTTAGAAAGATTCACATCAAAGTTAAGAGTCCGTACACAAAAGGGAAAAGACGGAGAGGTGACCCATGAGAGCAGCTCTGGCTGTTTTCAACCACTGTTTAAGGGTCTTTTTAAAGGTGGTGGAATTGTCCCAGTTTCTAACACGAGTTGGCAGTGTGTTCCAGCACTGTTCCTCTGATGGACTCCACCATTTGGCCAAACTTAGTCCTGCATCATTGCACATCAGTCTCCTCTAGTGCTCTGGTGTTTACTCTAGAGGATTCTGTCTTTATGAAATCCTGTAATAGTGGAGGGGCTAATCCTTTGGAAACCTTAAAGATGAGACAGACATCCAAAAACAGCTGATAGCTATCAAAGTCCAAGATTTTGCACTCTGATGTATGTGACCATGTTGTATAACAGCAGGAAATACGAGGAAGCATCACTGCATGGGTAGAAGTCTTCGCTGACTCCATAGTCAGGAAGGGTCTCACATGTTTGAAATTTGATAAGTTAAATTTAATTGTATTTGTGACTTTTTTAACGTGTTGCTTAAAATTGAGATTAGAATCAAAGATTACCCCGAGGTACTTAAAGTGTTGAACCACATTAAGTGTCTCTGCATTCACCATGACTGATGGTTGCTGTCCCTCTGCTGGCTGCCGGGAGTAAAACATACAGACTGTTTATTTTTTTATTCAAATGTAAACAACAGTTTTGGAGCCAATGGGACACTGGCACCGTGGCTCCTGAGAGAATTGCAGCAGCTTCTTGAATTGAATTGGCATGACAGTATAATGCAGTGTCGTCAGCATATGGTTGCATCTTTATATTTCTACAGACATTTGGTAAGTTATGGACATTTAGGCTGAATAAAACAGGACCCAATATTGAGCCCTGTGGTACTCCAGCCGAAGAAGTGAGGTATGAAGATGGCAAATCACCAATTTGAACTGCCTGTTTCCTGTGCGAGAGGTATGATTTCATCCAGCAGAGGGCACTATTTGAAAAGTTGAAATGACTAGATTTAGCAATAATAATAATAATAATACATTTTATTTGGAGGCACCTTTCAGGTCACCCAAGGTCACCTTACATTAAAAAATAAGAGCATAGAAAATAATAAAAGCATAAAAACATGAGACAACATAAAACAGAAGTGCACAGCGTCCAGTTATAGGGAGTATGCCAGTTTGAATAGGTGAGTTTTAAGTTGAGATTTGAATGATGTGATGGAGTCTGACTGTCTTATGAGTGGGGGGAGGGAGTTCCAGAGCCTGGGTGCTGAGCAGCTGGAGGCTCGGTCCCCCATGGTGCTGAGGCGTGACGTGGGGATGGTTAGTAGTCCAGCAGAGGTTGAGCGGAGGGTGCGGGAGGGAGTGTGTTGGTGAAGGAGGTCGCTGAGGTAGGTGGGGGCTGGGTTGTGGAGAGCTTTGTAGGTGAGGAGAAGATTTGAAGTTGAATGAGAACAGGGGTGATGTCGTCCGAAGATTTGGTACCGGTGATGATCCGGGCGGCTGAATTCTGAATGATTTGCAGTCTGTTGATGAGTTTGGTGGGGAGTCCGGTGCATTCCAATCGTCCAGTGGTTCCCAAACTGTGTGCCGTGGGATTTTGTGACAACCAAACGTTAATATTGCAATATACAACTACACAAAAATAATATTTTTTTATTTACTATATCAGTAGTTTGTATGCACTCATTTCATAACACAGAGGCAAACTCTATACCTAAAAAGAATTATTTAAAAACAAATCCTCAGAGAACCCCATATTTCGCTGTTGCGCAGGTGGGAATTATGAGACTGTGACACATCAAAGGCTGAAGGACAACATTAAAACAGAAAGAGGGAAAATGGAGCGCTTTCTGGTGGTTAAGGACAGCTGGGTCAGCTCTCAGCTTTCAGGATGGGTGTGATGGCAGCCAGTTTGAGAGTGGGGGGTACAATACCAGTGGTGAGGGAGGAGTTAATTATGTTGGTGATCATGGGGGAAATGGACGGCAGACAGGCTTTGACAAGCGAGGTGGGAAAAGGATCAGGCTGACAGGTGGTGGTTTTGGCTTTATTGATGTGTTCCGAGATGGTGTGTTCTGATGCTGGGGTGAAGTCAGAGAGGGAGCTGATGAGAGGTTGTCCAGTGGTGATTATCCAGGGTACTATGCAATAGTCCAGTGGTTCCCAAACTGTGTGCCGTGAGCAGTGGCGGTTGGTCAATAGAGGGCGCTAGAGCGCCGCCCCTCCCGTGAATCAACCATAACAAATATGAAATTAATTATACATTTGTACATTGCGTTTTTACTCGTGCAGTGGTGTGATAGACTCTGCTGTAGGCTACATGCCACTGCCAGCAACCATTAAATGCTTTCGACTTTAATCTAGGCTTGCTATTTGCTATTGCAGTGTTTCCCACAGATGTGAAGGCAATGTGTGGTGGTGGGCCGGGGGGGGGGGGGGTGGGGGGTGGTTGGGTGTAAAAAATTAAAATTCTTCAAAATAATTCCTTTGTTAATAATTGGTCACACAAAACTTTATTGTATTAACCCATAAGAACCCAGACCCATTTCTACTTAAATGAAAACTAAGGGGGTTATAACACAGACTAAATAGACCACATAGAACCCATTTCAGAATTTTTTTCCAGAATACCACCCCCCACTGTCAGAGATCTGTAATGTGACATAGGCTATATGTCACATTGGGAGTTAAGAACCTGGATAATTTCTCCATCAAGGAAAATGATGGGGGACGTAAGGATGTGTGACACCTGTGTCACGGTGGGTAACACAGGTGCGGCTTATCTGCAGATTTTCACATCTTCATTGTAAACAAATGAATAACATAGCTAATTACACTGGTCGGACTGTTCAGCTGTTTCAGACTGATACCTCCGGTTCAGGCTGGTCCTCATCATCAACACGCACGTCTCTTTTTCAATCGCGGAAAATATTTTTCAATACTCATCTGGATTGAAGCAGCAAACATTCAGTGTAAGAGTTTAAAAAAACTAATTTATTTGATTCACAGCTGCTAGTGTTTAGACCTCGACAACCCAACTACATTTTTTTTTTTTACGGCAAACTTGCAACTAGTTAACTTTATAAAGAAGGCGTAATCGCTTGCTATGGGTCGGGACGGGACAACATTGTATTCAAAATATAAAATATTTTTATAGGACTTTTTAATGTGTGATTTGTGTGAAGGTGCACGTGATACCAACCTTTCGTGAATTCTTTCGGTTGAGCTAATCTAACGCGACACTGAAGCTAGCAAGCTTCCACGCTTCCAGGGAAGCACGGAGGGGAGGGGCTGTGTGTGTGAGTAGGCTATGCGAGAGAGACGCGAGGGACAGAGAGACGGAGGGAGAGCAGGGAAAGGAAATGCAGCTTAACGAATACGAGTATTTTTTTAAATAGCGTTAAAAAAAAATAATAATAACGAAACGCAATATGTGGCGGCCGGTGTTTAATCTGTGGCGCACCGCCACGAATTAGTCTATGTGTGGGAAACACTGCTATTGGATATAAAGCCCTCCTCCAGGTGGTCGCCGGTAACACTGGAGTCTATGAGAGCTAGCAAACTTTTTTACCGCCAACAAGCAGAGGCAGCTTTTCATTGGCGCATGAAAAATTGATTCTAGTTCGCATCTCTGTGCGCCCAGACCAATGGCAGAGTTTTCCATATTTTTAATCTTAACGTGATTGGACAATTCATCGAATCAATCACGTCCATCAAGCAAGCATCCGAGGAAGCGCCGGGCTCTCGGGGAAGAAGACCACAGACAGTAGGATTGCTGCAGAGGTGAGTCTCTATTGTAGAAATGAGTTGTTGTCCATTTTTCAGTGCAGTCAAGTCAAGTCAGCTTTATTTATATAGCACATTTAAAAACATCAGAATTGATCCAGTCTTCTATATTAGTCCTCAAAACATTAGACACACCTACCTTTTAATGTGGTCTTTGTTTTTCCTGAATATTTGTACATTTTGCAATAGAATAGGAAATTCAGAACCATCATCCCTCCCTACTATTATGTTGTGGTTATAGTATAACATGTGATCTATTCTAATTACAGTAGCCTATATTTCTTTATCTATTCGGTCCCAAAACTCTTTATTTAAGGTCAACAATATCCAAAGTATCTCTCTAATTGTATTAATACTTGAACAATGGTCTAGTTTAGGTGGTTTTTAGAATTTGTGTGTTGTGTTCTGATTGTGAGGTGCTATTTGACCCGTCACGCGCAACTGCGCCCCCCCAACAAATTGAATCACCAGCCTCCACTGGCCGTGAGGCAAGTCCAGGTGTGCCGTGGGATTTTGTGACAACCATACGTCCAGTGCTGGGTCCCGCACTCTGGACCTTCTCAAGCAAGCCGATTCTATCGGATGGGTTTAAAATCCAACGTTAAAACTAGATTTAAAAATAAAAATAGCGAATACAGCGGGGAGGCGCGGCAGCAGCTTGCCAGCGGTCCCTCCCACGTCTACCAATAAGCACATCATGATTAATGGTGTCAAAAGCACGCTTTAAATCAAGAAATACAGCAGCTACAAAGCCACCCTGATCCAACAAGCTCTTTAAGTTTTCTAGGAAATAACAGGCAGCTGTCTCTGCTGAATGAAATTTCCTAAATCCAAACTGCATTGGATGAAGAGTGGCATGGCCATTATTTAGAGTTCAGTCAGTTCTGTGGTAACCCATTTCTCCGCTACTTTGGAAATTCTAGGTGAAATACTTATGGGTCGATAGATTTTGTCGGCCTTAAAGACGGGGGTGACCCGAGCAATCTTCCATGTCGATGGTACCGTTCCTTGTTTTATGGATAGATTTACAAGATGTGCAACTGGGTCAGCAAGAGCCTGTTTATTGGTCTTTAAAAGGTCACTAGTAAGACCAAATGAATCTCTGGCCTTTCTAGAGATGAAATATGTGAGCATTTAAAGGGCTTCGCAAGTTCCTCAACTGAGCCAATGAAAAATCTATTGATAACTCGCAGTAATCTCCAGATTGTCAGTTAGCTCATCATTTACCTGGAGCTGTAGATCACTAAGATGGGGAGATAACTCATTTAGATTGTTCCATATTAGCTTTTAATTACCATTTGCCCCATTTATGGCCTCAATATAGAATCTGCTTTCACCTTACGGGTCATCCTTAAGACTTTATCTCTATTTTTCTTTCATTTTATAATTTCATTGTTCAACCAGGACAGATTATTTCTATTTTCCTTGGATTTACCTTTTTTTTTTGTGAAGTGCGTTATAATATCATTGACTTTTTTAATAAGTTACCTGAGCTAGCCTCAATGTCGTTATTTTCCAGAATATTAGACCAATCTAGATTTTGGATTTCCTCATTCAGGAATTGTTGCTGGCTTTTGGGTATGAAGTAGAACTGGTGACCTCTGGTGGATGACATTAAATGCTTCCTCTGAATTTTCCATGAGCACAAGATAAGATTGTGATCTGACAGGCCAGATAATAGATTAAACAGGGTTTCCGCGGAGTCATAAAAAGTCATAAAACGTCATAAATTTAATAATAAGAATTTTAGGCCATAGAAAGTCATAAAAACATCCAGATTTTCCATACAAGGTCATAAATTACATTTCGCCACGTCTTAAATTTATATGCTCGTTCATTCATTTGTTCTACCATCGCCTCTCCACCTCAAGCCCATATGCTGGTGGCGGAATTCATTCGTTTCGCCTGTTGCAGTAGCCTAGCAAGCTAGCAAGCTAGGCTACTGTTGCAGTTCTGCCTGAGGAATCTGGGTGGTATCGCAAGATCCATGCGCCAGTGTAGCACTTCCACAGAAACCCGCGCGAACTTCAGAGCTTCACTGCCGGTGTTCTGATCATGTAGCCTTGGTCTATGGTCGTAAGGTCTACTTAGCCTAGCTCGTATTGTGTCTTAGCTTTGACTGTCTTAGTGGATTAGTGAACCTATCGGCGTGTCACAATGGGAAAGTGCACATTTAAAGTGTTATGGCTAGAAGACGGTGCGTTTAAGAATTGGCTTAAGCCCGTCGCGAACAATAGATACCAAGCCTATTGCACTCTGTGCAAAAAGACACTGGAGCTCTCCAGTTTAGGCATTAAAGCCTTGAATTCACATGCCAAATCAGAGGCATAAAGTCTGTGTACAAGGTTTGCAGCGGGTGCAGGCCATCACTCAGTTTTGTTCTCCGTCACTACCCGGTCCGCCACACACGGTGCTTTCGGATCAACATCCACGTCGAAAGCGGAGGTCCTGTGGGTGTTGAACACCGTTACGAAACACCAGTCAGGAACGAAGACATTGCCAAACTTTTCCAAACAATGTTCCCGGACTCAGAAATAGCCAAGACCTTTTACGTGTGGGAAAGATAAGACCTCGTACATCACACGCTTTGGCTTGGCAGAGTACATTAAAAAAGACCTCGTCTCCAAAATCACGGGGCCTTACGTCCATGTTTGATGAGAGCTTGAATCAGACAAGCAAGAAAAAACAGCTGGACGTACACGTTTGGTTTTGGGATGAGGACAAGGTGCATTCTCACTACCTGGGTTCCCACTTCATTGGCCATGCCACAGCCCAGGATTTGCTACAGCACTTTAAAGTAAGTAAAATTGGCTGAGCTGAAAAACGTTGAGGAGGAGATCACCGCAAAAGGGGACGAACTGAGACGCATGTAGACAGTAGTTGTTAATTTACAGTGGTACAGTTTACAGTTGTAACAGTTATTACAGTTGTACATGGTACAGTTGTTCACAGTTGTTAAGTGAATAAAAAAAAAGATTTTTTAAAGGAATCGACTAAAGTTATTTCTCATAATTTGTGTAGGTCATAAATTTAAATTATCATGGTCATAAAAAGGTCTTAAATTGTCTTAAATTTGACTGACTAAACCCTGCAGAAACCCTGTTAAAAATCTTAGAGATTATTTCAGGATTATTAGTAAATATTAGATCAATTGTTGTATTTGACGTATTAGTTATTCTTGTCGGTCCTTTTATGATTTGTGTCAAATTGTACTCATCCATCAGCTGTTTAATTTTTTTCCTGACTTGATGTCCCAGTTGATATTAAAATCAGCGAGTAGGATGATTTCCTTTTTGGAGTTGCAGTGATTTAAGATTGTCTGAAGATGATCATAAAACACATCCTTTGCTGAGGTGGATCCCCACAAATCGCAGTAAAAGACATTGCAGAGCAGAGTGATGCACTTAGACCAATACACTCAGCGTTAACGTCTTTAGGCCACCTTATTAGTTCACGTTGAAGCTTCTCTCTGACATAGATTAATACTCCCCCACCTCGCCCTGCTTCTCTAGCCTTTCTAAATACATTATATCCTGGAATGCTGGTAGCTGCTGTAGATGATGATGAATGTGTCAACCAACTTTCAGACATTCCAAGTATATCAATATTAGAGTCACTTAATAAATGTTCCATTAGCTCAGTTTGTGTTTTTCCTGGTTAAAAACCGCAAAGTGTTTCCTGGTTTCATCTCCTCTCTCTGAGCTGCAGATCCAGATGTGCTCAGACTCAACATGTGCTGCAGGCTGAATGATCTGCTGGAGAAAATCAGCGGGCAGATTGTTGTGGTGGGACGTTTTCTGGCTCTCAGTCTGCAGATTTGAGAGGTTCAGGAGCTGATCTTCATTATTTGTGTTTAAAGTCTCTGGGTTACATGAATTGAACCTAGTGGTGGTAATATTCTGGGTCTTTAATGGTTAGATGACAGGTTTGTAGAGTTGTTTTAACAAAGAGAAACAGGTTGAGTTAAAATGGACTGTGTTTCCCTGATGGCTGTTGAGCTGAATGGCTGCAGACCTCTGAGTTGTAAGCTGGAACAGAAGGTTAGTGTAAAGAATGTCATGTATTACCACCACTGTTACTTTTATTCCTTTAAACCAGCGGTCATCAACCTTTTTCAGCCCAACCTCTACATGGTGTTGAAGTGAACAACTTGGACTCTGGTTCCTTCCATCATTTAGAAATATTGTAGCTCAAGTTCCTTTTCAGAGTTTCATCATGACAAAAAGAATTAGTGAAAGAGCAAAAAGCAAGAGTTGACTGCTTAAAAAGCTGAACGTGTGCAGAACACATCGGAGCACAGTGCTGATAGCTGAGGGCACTTATAAACGCACCCTCAGCGTTCACGTTTGAGCTGAGATATTGAGACCTGTGTGGCTCGGTCTGTCCAGGTCCAGTTAGAATATGTTGGTTAGCGTAGGTTAGCTTAGAGAAATCTTTTGTGTGAACTTCAAAAGGATCTAAGTCTTCTTCCTCTCTGTCATTGCAGAAACATGGAGCCCAAGAGGGATCCAGATGGCACTGCTGTAAGGACTGTGGGAAAGTTATCAAACGATCAAATCTGAGGTATCATCAGAGAATTCATACTGGAGAGAAGCCATACAGCTGTGGTCAGTGTGGGGCAGCTTTCACTAAATTATCTAGTCTAAAGAGACACCAACGTATTCATACAGGAGAGAAGCCTTTCAGCTGTGGTCAGTGTGGGGCAACTTTCACTCAATTAGCTCATTTAAAGACACACCGACGTATTCACACAGGAGAGAAACCTTTCAGCTGTGGTCAGTGTGGGGCAGCTTTCACTACATTAGGTAGTCTAAAGACACACCAACGTATTCACACAGAAGAGAAGCCTTTCAGCTGTGGTCAGTGTGGGGCAGCTTTCACTCAATTATCTAATCTAAAGTCACACCAACGTATTCACACAGGAGAGAAGCCATACAGCTGTGGTCAGTGTGGGGCAGCTTTCACTGAATTAGGTCATCTAAAGAGACACCAACGTATTCACACAGCAGAGAAGCCTTTCAGCTGTGGTCAGTGTGGGGCAGCTTTCACTCAATTAGCTCATCTAAAGACACACCAACGTATTCATACAGGAGAGAAACCTTTCAGCTGTGGTCAGTGTGGGGCAGCTTTCACTACATTAGGTAGTCTAAAGACACACCAACGTATTCACACAGGAGAGAAGCCATACAGCTGTGGTCAGTGTGGGGCAGCTTTCACTGAATTAGGTAGTCTAAAGAGACACCAACGTATTCACACAGGAGAGAAGCCTTTCAGCTGTGGTCAGTGTGGGGCAGCTTTCACTCGATTAGATCATCTAAAGACACACCAACGTATTCACACAGGAGAGAAGCCATACAGCTGTGGTCAGTGTGGGGCAGCTTTCACTACATTATTTAATCTAAAGAGACACCAACGTAGTCACACTGCAGAGAAATGATTGGCTTAAATCAACAACAATTTTTACGGCAGATGAGCAAACATTCACCTGAGAGCAGCAAGAGGAACTACCAATCAGAAGCCTTGCATTTGTTCAGATTAAAAATCTTCTTTGTGGATTACCACCTTTTCTTGTTAGGACTTTAGTTCTGAATGTTCTGTGGGGAGCGCATGTTTGAAGAACGATTGAAAGTGCTTTATAATTTGTTGGGATTGTTTTAACTGGGGACGGATCTCCCGATGTTCGATGTTTGATGTGAAGTCGAGCTTTACACTTGTTTGTATTTCATTGTTCATTAAAGGTCAGATGTTAACTTTTCTCATGCTTTTCCTGTTCTTGCTACACAGATATATTTTGAAGAAAATGTGTGTTTGGTTACGAGGGAAAGTTGACCCTTATCATCTTCCCCAAAGACCCAGAAATCTTTAACGCAGTCTGAAAAAGGTTTGGAGTTGTTCCCTGTACTTCCCAGACAGCTGTATGATGCTCATGACTGAAGCTGAAAGTTAAGGCTGTTCCAACACTAAAAGGGCACGAGGCTCAACTTCAAGCTGTGAAACTCTTTCAAATGTCTGTTGTGTTGGAATCAGATGTGTGAACGCATTTTAGTCCAAACGTCATGTCTGCACTCAGGGAAAAGGCAGCTAAGCAGGCTAACGGTACTTTGAATTGAACCGTTTAACAGGAGAAAACTGAAATGATCTGTTTGTTGCTTCTACAACTGCTCAGTTACTCACACAATCAGGTACTGAGCAGATTTACCAAACAGACATTCTGCTGTAATCTCAGATGCTCTCAGTCGCGCTGCTCATTTTGTTTTAGTCCACAACTCTTCTTCTTCTTCTTCTTCTTCTTCTTCTTCTTCTGGCCCGACGGCTACACAACTTACCCAGAACACCCGGTGGCAGAATGTGCACACGACACCCTTATACTTTTTTGGATTGTATCTACAAACTGAAACGCTGATCATTTAAACCTGCTTCAGGCGGTTTTCTTTCCCTTTAGTTTTAAGCTGACTGTGTTTGGCGTACCCTGAGCATTTCAGTGGAAAATGTTCAGCACAGACTTGGAGTTGTATTGTGTTCTTGTGCTAACTACGTCCCCACAGCTATTATGTCCTTAAAGGTCATGAAAATAAATGGAGTCTTTTATATATTTTTATAGGCTTTAGTGGTCCCCTAATACTCTATCTGAGTTTTTTTCCCCCAAAATTCTGCCTTGGTGCAGAATTACAGCCAGTCCCAAAAATGAGCTTTCCTTAGGAACCTCAGAATGAGCTGTTTAGTGGGGGTGTGGCCTTACTTACGCCCGTGGTATCTTGCGCAAATGTTTTGTGAATCGCTATGGCACGTAGATGGCACGGCAGCCCTTTGCCGTAAAACTAGCGAAACCTGTTGATATGAGCTTACTTTGACAATATGACGAACTAGTTACTGAACAACTCTCCTAACACAGTCAAACATCAAGCAAGTGCTACACAAGACACAGCAAAAAAGGCGTGCGTGAAGGGGAAAGCAGGAGTGAGGATTTTGACATTCTCAGCTGATTGCTCTGGTTTGCAAAGATGCACGTAGCGCGAGTCATTTCAATCAGGGGAAAGGCAGATATCGTGCGCGCCATAACACCAACAGCAGGACGGCTATCAAAACAACAAATAAGTACACAACACTCGCGTTACAGTAAATGAGGTGTCCACTTGCATACCTCATGCTATTTACCGTTACATTAGCGACAGTGACCGAGCTATTAGCTGCAGAGCTAACGACACAGACAGACTGACCGTTTTGACTCTGGAACCATGAATGAATCATTATCCTGATGAAATGCACTGAATTTGCGGATTCATTCTTCTTCAGGAAGCTTGAAGTAGGGGGTTTTGGTCTAAAATGAGCGAGCTAGAGCGTTAAATTACTTACTCTCGGGAATGAGATCCTTCCCCAAGTAAGGGGGCGAATGGAGCAGGAGATTGACAGGCGGATCAGTGCGGCGTCTGCAGTGATGCGGGCTCTGCACCAGCCCGTCGTGGTGAAAAAGGAGCCGAGCCAGAAGGCGAAGCTCTCGATTTACCGGCCAATCTGTGTTCCTACCCTCACCTATGGTCACAAGCTGTGGGTAGTGACCGAGAGAATGAGATCGCGAATACAAGCGACCGAAATGAGATTCCTCTGCAGGGTGTCTGGGCTCTCCCTTGGGCTCGGTATTAGCCCAAGTTCTGGAAACATTCGTCGGCGAAATGTTTGGCGCACACACAAATCTCTTCGGTTCTGTCGTCACTTTCCCAGAAAAAACAAAATCTGTCCACTGGCTCTTTAGAGGTTCTGATGCAGGAGCTCTAAACAGATTTTTTACATCCATATACAGCGCAATGAGCTGGCTAAAGAGCTGTGGGCGGGGAAAGGCAGTTTACTGGCTCTGGGTGGAAACAACCTCGACATCATAAGCGGCGCCCACGTCATAAGCGGCAGCTTTCCCGATCAGGCCATCTGCATGGTCACATTTCCAAAGGCGGAGAATAATTTCCAGTGCATGGTTTAGGTCTATCGTCATTTTTAGTCACTGGGGGACCGCAGGCAGGCTAGATGAACTCATATTAATGTTAAACAACCTTAAAAAGTGAAAATTTCATGCCATAGGACCGTTAAAGCATTTCTTCCCTCGATCATCAGGGGAAATGTGAGATCACTGGTGGATAAGACAAATCAAATCAAATCAAATCAAATTTATTTGTATAGCACATTTCATGTACAAACAGTTCAAAGTGCTTTACATAAAATAAAAGCATTGCAGCAGGGAGTGGAAGAAGCATTAAAATACATAAAATAATATAAAGAGAAACAAATAAAATCAATTAAATGAATTTAAAATCAGGCAACAGTCTAGATAAGTTAAAAGATATTTCATGCATAGACACATGAGAAAAGAAATGTTTTTAACCTGGATTTAAAAATGTCTACATTTGGTGAAAGTTTAATCTCCACTGGCAGTTTGTTCCACTTGTTTGCAGCATAACAGCTAAATGCTGCTTCTCCATGTTTAGTCTGGACTCTGGACTGGACCAGCTGACCTGAGTCCTTGGATCTAAGAGCTCTGCTGGCTTTATATTCTCTGAACAGATCACAGATTGTAAACCATCAGCAGGCTTTTAAAATCTATTCTGTGACTGACTGGAAGCCAGAGTAAAGACTTTAAAGCTGCTGGCATGTGTTCAGATCTCTTAGTCCGGGTTAAAACTCCAGCAGCAGCGTTCTGGATGAGCTGCAGATGTTTAATGCTCTTTGTGGGAAGTCCAGTTAAAAGAGAATTACAGTGATGGAGTCTGCTGGAGATGAATGCATGGATGAGTTTCTCCTGGTCTTTTTGGGAGAGGAAACCTTTAATTCTGTTGATATTTCTGAGATGGTAAAAAGCTGCCTTGGTGACAGCTTTGATGTGGCTGCTGAAAGTCAGATCTGAGTCTATCAACACTCCGAGGTTACCAACTTGGTCAGTGATTGTAAGGTCCCGAGTCTCAAGATATTTACCAATGCTGACCCTCTTCTCTTTGCTACCAAACAGAATGATCTCAGTTTTGTCTTCATTTAATTGTAGAAAATTCTCTCTCATCCAGGTGTTTACTTCCTCCAGACACTGACACAGTACATCTGCTGGGCTGTAGTCGTCCGGTGACAGAGACACATAAAGTTGTGTATCGTCTGCATAACTGTGATAATTGATGTTAAAATTCTGTGATCTACAGTATCAAACGCAGCGCTGAGGTCCAACAGAACCAGGACTGAAACATTACCAGAATCAGTATTCAACCTAATGTCGTTTAACACTTTGACCAGAGCTGTTTCAGTGCTGTGATGACGTCTGAAGCCTGATTGAAACTTATCAAGACTTCCACTTTCATTCAGAAAGTCGTTGAGCTGGTTAAATACAACTTTCTCAATAATCTTGGATATAAAAGAGAGGTTAGAGACAGGTCTGTAGTTGTTCATCATAGAGGCGTCTAGAGTTCTCTTCTTTAGAAGTGGCTTAATGGCAGCTGTCTTTAGTGACTTGGGAAAAATGCCTGATGCCAGTGAGCTGTTAACTATTCGTAGGAGATCACTTTCTACTGAAGTAAAAACAGTTTTTAAAAAGTCGGATGGTATTATGTCCAGAGAACAAGTTGTTGATTTCAGCTGCCGAACTGTTTCCTGTAGGATTTTTAAATTAACAACATTAAATTGTGACATAACGTCAGAGTTATTTCTAGGTTTTAGACACAGATTAGTTTTCTTGTTTGTCTGTGTTGCGTGAATGTTTTGTCTAATTGTTTTGATTTTTTGGCTAAAAAAGTGGGCAAATTCATTGCATTTCTCAGTGGAGAGGAGGTCTGGGTTTGACTGTTTAGGAGGATTTGTGAGTTTTTCAACCATAGCAAACAGAGTTATAGAGTTGTTGACATTCTTATTAATCATTTCAGATAAATGCAGCTGTCTGGCCTTGCACAGCTCATTGTTATAACTACGCAGGCTTTCTTTGTATAGCTCATAGTGAATCTGAAGCTTTGTTTTCCTCCATTTACGTTCAGCTTTCCTGCATTCTCTTTTCAGGTTTTTGACCGTAGTGGTGTTTCTCCATGGGGTTTTCTGTTTGATCAAGGTGCTCTTGATTCTTATCGGTGCAACAGCTTCCATTACATTAAAAATTTTCAAGTTAAAATGATCCAGCATTCCTTCAACCGGCTCTGCGCTCATTGTTGGTAACATAACTATGGCCTCCCTAAACTGAGCACTTGTTTTCTCATTGATGTACCTCTTCTTAACTGAGAAGCTGGTTGTTTGAACATTCTGAGTAATATGTAAATCAAATAAAATACAAAAATGGTCAGACAAGGCCAAATCAGTAACAACAACAGAAGAAATATCAACACCTTTAGAAATGACCAGGTCCAGAATGTGACCTCGAAGGTGGGTTGGTTCTGTTACATGTTGCCACAAACCAAACATGTCCAGCACAGAAGAAAATTCTTTGGCATTACCATCCGTCATATTATCCATGTGAATGTTAAAATCCCCGGTCAAGATAAAATGGTTAAAATCAGTCGAAATAACAGACAATAATTCAGAAAAATCATCAATAAAACTTGCACAGTATCCTGGAGATCTGTAAATGATTAAGAACAGGATTTTAGGAACACCCTTTAAAATAAAACTCAGATATTCAAAAGAAGTGAAATCACCAAATGATATCTCTTTACACTGGAATGTATCTGTTGGAGCTATTTGTTATTTTGTATATTTGTCTCACTTATTAGTTAGTTATCTTTTGGGGGTTTAGTTTGGGGAATAAACCTTTTTTGGTTGTTTATGATATTTAGTATTGTTTGAGTTAATTTGGGTATTTAATTATGCTTTTATTCTGAAAGCACTGGGTAGCTGGGGCGCACTGGAGAGTTTACTTAGATGAGCAGGCAATCACAGGTGAGCAGGCACCTGAGGGCAAATAGGTTTTTACCAGGGCAAGAGAGGCGGCAAAGGCCATTGTCATTTGTTTGTTTGCTTGTTTTTGGAGAAATAAACCGAAAGAAACGTGGTTTTTTGCCTGGACAATGGACTCAATTACCTGCGTAAATTCACTCCCATGGTGTCTCAGTGGCCGTTTGATTTCATTTAGTTTATTATGGTTTTGACATCTTTTTTGTTTTTTGATTATCGACACAAGAGGACAAATAGCCACTACATAAAGTAAAAACCTACCCTAAAGTGAAGATTAGGAGGATGGAATCTCTGGAAGCTTGGATATTGGATTGATGGTAAATTAAAGAGGATTGCTGGATTGGAAAACGCGTCAGTTTTGGAAAGTCACTGGCCGACGGACATCGCACGAAACCACTCAACAGCATCGGTGAGCAACGGATTACAAGCAGGCTGTATTGGAAAACGGCTTAACTATTGGAGTGTTTGAATCATCGTTTCTTCTCACTGGATGTTTATTGGGATCTTTGGAAGTTTGGATGACGCGCGTGTGCTGAGCAATACTACTACTGTCACGGTAAACCACGCCTACTCTCATTCATAAAGTTATTTGATGCGGAGCCGTGTGTCACAAACGATATCCCTGTGTGTTGTGAATAGTTCAACAAAGAGTGTGGAAATTAAAGAAGACTGAAAACTATTTGATGTGGAAAACATGTCTGAGGCTGCATCTAAAGCAAATGACGCTGTGTCCGTGCTCTCAAAACGGAGCGTCAAGTTTACCTCAAAGGGTCTGGAATTCTATGTAAAGACATGTCAAGAAAAAAGGTCTACGAAGTGCAAACAAGTAAAGAAGTGTATGGATAAAATACGCGATTTGTTGGAATCCAATGACAATGTGACCTCAGTGCAAGCTCAGCTGAGCAAATGTATTAAGTGCTTTGAAGAAGCCAATGATATGCATGAAGCCATTTTGAATCTTAATTTGCCAGAGGATGAAGTTGAACGGCAAAATACGTATTTTCATGCAAAACGGTCTGTGTTTTCTGATTTCATTAAAAATATCAAATGTTGGTTGTCTGATGCTGGCCATCCATATGCTCAACCAAATGATGATGAACAACCCCCTGATAACTTAAGTGTGGCTTCTGATGAGATTAATCCCGAAGACAGTGTTTCAAACGTTTCAAGTCAAGAGGAGAAACGTTCCAGAGCACATTCTAAGTTATCCAAAGCATCATCTACATCATCTGCAAGAATAAAGACAGAAGCTGATAAAGCAGCACTTATAGAGCGCATGGCTGCATTAGAAAGGAAACATGCATTGGAAGCAAAAGCGGAAAACCTCAGAAAGGAAAAAGAACTGTTCGCTCTGGAAACGGAACTTGCTGCCGCTAATGCAAAACTGAATGTGTTGGAAATCAATTCAAAATGTGGCTCTAAAGGATCGGACGCAATGAACTCATATTTCGACAGGAACTGGACTGATGCTCAGGGAACGCACCGGCTGAATCTACACGCAGATGACTTCGTTCCACAAAAGGATGCAGCAAATAACATTCAGAGTAAAGCTCACATTGAGGTTCAAGCTGTCACCATCAGACCATCAATGACAACTAATACCCATGTGAATGTCAGACCTGGACGAGCAGCAACAACACAAACTGACACTGGCCCAATAATAAGTCAAACTCAAACAACACAAATGGTTCCTAACGCTCTGAATCGAGCCAGCAACAGGAACTCACGCAACGATATTATGGACATTATGCAAAGGCAGAATGACATCACTGCATTGTTGGTTCAGCAAAATTTGGCATCTGCTTTGCCAGTGAGAAATATTCCTGTGTACGATGGTGACCCTCTTCAGTTCCAGTCTTTTATGAGATCCTTTGAAAACTGTGTAGAAGGAAAAACTAACAATTTCAGTGATTGCTTGTCATTTTTGGAACAGTACACCAGGGGGCAGCCAAGAGATCTTGTCAGGAGCTGTCAGCATCTACCCCCAAGCGTGGGTTATCAGAGAGCCAAATTCCTTCTTATGGAGCATTTTGGAAATGAGCATAAAATTTCTTCAGCCTACATTGAAAAAATTCTCAACTGGCCCCCCATTAAAGCAGAGGATGTACCAGCATTGCAATCGTTTTCCCTGTTTCTTCGAGGTTGCTCCAATTTGACACAGCGGATAATCTACATGAAGGATTTGGACATGCCCTCCAATCTCAAACTTATTATGATGAAGCTTCCTTACAAGCTACGTGAGAAGTGGAGGAGTGTTGCATGTGATCTGCAGGAGCAAAATGGATGCAGAGTAATGTTCACTGACCTGGTGACTTTTGTGGAAAAACAAGCCAAAATAGTCTCTGATCCGCTCTTTGGTAATATTCAAGATCTGCCTCTTGTCAGCCGGAGCAAAGCCTCAAATGTCAGTTACACAAAGCAAAGAAGAAGTGGAAGCACTTTTGCCACCAGTGTCGCTACAGTGAAGGAAGGTGACAAAATCTACATGGACAGTAACATCAAGTCCACCTCTGATCAAAGCCATCTCAAATGCTGTTTATTCTGCAAACTTAACAGTCACTCTCTGGATAAATGCTCACAGTTCAAGTTGAAGATGCATCGGGACAAGATAAATTTCATAAAGGAAAATGGAATTTGTTTTGGTTGCTTGAGAATTGGTCACACAAGCAAACATTGCAGAGGTCGTTTGGTTTGTATCGTGTGTGATCAGAAGCATCCATCAGTCCTTCACATTCAGGAAAAGGATAAAGCTACATCCTTTAAAGATGCACAAGCTACTGTGAGCCCCCCACAGAGTGTTTCTCCTGGGCTTTCGCAGACATGTGGAGCTATTGGGGCCGGTGATGAGGATGATGCTGTCTTCTCCATTGTTGCAGTACAGGTTAAATGCCACACAAGTGAGGAGATTGTGCAAACTTATGCTTTTCTGGATCCTGGGAGTTCAGGTACATTCTGCACCATCAGTCTGGCAAGGAGACTGGGCCTGAGAGGCAAACCAGCCAACATTTTATTGAGAACCATGGGTCAGAAGAAAATTGTGAGTACCACTGTATTGTCTGGTGTGGAAGTGTCTGGCATGGATGCAAATGATTTTATTGAGTTGCCAAGTGTTTTGACACAAGAGACCATGCCAGTGTCAAGATTGAACATTCCACAGCAAGAGGATATTGCAAAATGGTCTTATCTGAGGAGCATAAAACTTCACAACCTGGATGCAGAGGTTGATCTGCTCATTGGGACAGATGCACCTAAGGTGATGGAACCCTGGGAACTGATTAACAGTCAGGGGGAAGGACCATACGCAGTCCGAACCAGAGTCGGCTGGGTAATCAATGGACCACTTCGTTGTGGAAACAGCTATGTCGTCACGACTAATCATATCTCTGTGGAACATCTGGAGGAGATGCTTATTAGTCAATATAATCATGATTTCAGTGAAAAAACATCAGTGGAGCAATTGGAAATGTCAAGAGAGGACATTAAGTTCATGAAAACTATGGAAACTACAACAGAACTGGAAAAAAATGGCACAAACAGTCCTGCCTCGACAAGTGGAAATTATGATATTCCTGTTGGAGCTGGCAGCAAATACCAGCAGAAAAAAGCAAAGAAAAAGGCAAAGAAGCAAGCAAAGCATCAAAAAAGGCAGCAAAAGTTTGAGGGCAGAATGACTTTGGACAGTCTGACACCTCCAAGCAACAAAGATACTGAACATACAGATGCTACTGCAGATACAAAGGACATGGAGAACACCAACAAGGAAACGGGAGCTGAAAATTCTCTTCAACAGAAACTTCAGAGCTTCAAAGCCACACTTCGAGGGAGGATTTTGACGCCAAAACTTGGAGAGCAGAAGATGGCAGATTTACCGGAGAAGATATTGTCATCATCGCTGATGCTACAGCTCCCAGAGGATCCTGGATGATGGGCCAAGTTCTGAGTACCAAGTCTGATGCCAGCGGCCTGTAACAAAGATCTGCCTGCTCCTGGAGGCCACAGTATAGGATCATGGACATTGGACATTATTCTTTCTTTCTCCCTGACTACTCTATCCTCTGTCTGTGTTTTTTGTTCACAGCATACCAGAAGAAGACAGAAGAATCCTCTTTGTAGAGTTAGGGAGAGATAAAGGGAATAGCTCCTTGTAAAAATGAATATAATTGTGAGTTTAAACTTTTCACAATTAGGGGCCGGAATGTTGGAGCTATTTGTTATTTTGTATATTTGTCTCACTTATTAGTTAGTTATCTTTTGGGGGTTTAGTTTGGGGAATAAACCTTTTTTGGTTGTTTATGATATTTAGTATTGTTTGAGTTAATTTGGGTATTTAATTATGCTTTTATTCTGAAAGCACTGGGTAGCTGGGGCGCACTGGAGAGTTTACTTAGATGAGCAGGCAATCACAGGTGAGCAGGCACCTGAGGGCAAATAGGTTTTTACCAGGGCAAGAGAGGCGGCAAAGGCCATTGTCATTTGTTTGTTTGCTTGTTTTTGGAGAAATAAACCGAAAGAAACGTGGTTTTTTGCCTGGACAATGGACTCAATTACCTGCGTAAATTCACTCCCATGGTGTCTCAGTGGCCGTTTGATTTCATTTAGTTTATTATGGTTTTGACATCTTTTTTGTTTTTTGATTATCGACACAAGAGGACAAATAGCCACTACAGTATCTTTAAATAAGGCAGCCTCCCCCCCCACCTTTCCTCCTATTTCGGCATTTATCCATAAAACTAAAGTTTGGGGGGGCTGCTTCATTAAGAACAGTAGCACTTCAGCTCTCTGTTAACCATGTTTCTGTCAGAAAAAGAAAATCTAAATTGTGTGAAATGATGAAGTCATTAACTAACAGTGACTTATTGGACAGAGATCTAATATTAAGTAAGGCTAGCTTTGTGGAGTTTACACTGGTCTCTGTTGTATTCTGAGTTGTACGTGGTACCGATAACAGATTAGATAAATTCACCCAGCAGGTTGACTGTTTTCGATTCCTTCTTTTACTAACTAATACAGGAATCCTATTGGGCCCCAGCTTGTTCTCAGAACAGCTGTCAGAAGTCGGACTTCTATGGCAGGGACCCTGAACACATCATGGCATGGTATCTTTGGTTTGAACAGTGCTATCTTTGTTTTGAACTCTGGATGTTGTGCTGCTCCTTGAACACCCTGCACATCCCCCTGTGCCCTGCTCTGCCAGGACAGATGATGTAAGAGGAGGAGGGGGAGGTGCCCTGCGTTTCTCGGTTGATGGTGGTCGCTGGAGTCCTGGCTGGGATAGAGACATCCTTTTGAGACCTTGGGTGATGTGGAGTAAAGGGTCTGGTGAGGGGGGAGGGCTGGGGGTTGTTTGCCTCGCTGCTGTGTCCTTCAGTCTAATCTGTACAGTCATGTTTGGGTTTGCCGTCCCAACAGCATGACGTAAATGTGCACCAAGTAATCTGCATCCAGTTCGATTGGGATGCACGCCATCAGCTCTGAAACGCTACTTACAGTTCCAAAAGATATTAAAGTTATCAATGAACTTAATCCCATGGGCGATGCATGCATTTGACAACCATGTGTTCAGGCCAAGAAGTCTGCTGAAAAGTTCAATTCCTTTACCCACAGTAGGAATGGGGCCAGAAATGGAGACCCAGTGTGCTCCATAGTGACACAGTTTCTCAAACAGCAGAGAAAAATCCTTCTTCAAGATCTCAGAGCCAGTCTTCCTTCTCAGAATATCAAAAGACCCTGTGTGGACAATGATCCTCGTGCCATCTGGATGAGTAGACAGAATGGTCGGCAAAATATCTATCAGTTCCCTGACTGATGTATCAGAAAAAGTTATATTTTCCGTCATTGCCATTCTGACATGCTGTGTTATAGAGTCCCCGATCAGAATGGTGTCTATTGCTTTTTGTGTGGAGGTGTCGATCACTTCTGTAGTCCTCACCTTGGTTGTGGGATTTGGGCTTCTCCTGATGATCTGGTTAGCCCTAGGCTGAGGTTTGGGGCCATTTATTTTGTTTGTCTTCATGTTTGGGTTACATTCATCATCACACACTCTATTTTGAGTCAATGGATCGTATCTATTGTGCAATAGAACTTCAGTTGGCGGAGTGAGTGCTGGAGGTTTAGTTTTGGTGCTAAATTTACCTCTGCGACGGACAACATGAGACCAGATCCTGGCTGGGGTTGATGATTTGGGTTTGGCACCAACACTGTTCCAGTGTGAGATGTCAGTCGGACCGTCCGGTTTGGAAGCTTCACCAGATATTCCAGTGTCATTTGGACAGATCCAGGGAAGTGTGTCAGCCAGGTCTGCAGTGTGAGATTCCACATCAGCTGTGATCCCGTGTAGAAAGATCTGAGTTAGTCCTTTGGCACATGAAGGCTCCACAGCCTGCGCAGGAACTATAATAGAGTCAATAAATTCCTCGTCGTTACGAATGTCTTGCAGCGTTTCAATCCTCTTCTCGAGCTGTGCTACCTTCGCAAAGAGTAGCTCACACTGTGTGCAGCTCACTGATACTGCAGGGTTAGGAGACATTTTTTCTGTCCGATTCTCTTTGTAAACAGGAGGGCTAATACCGTTTACAAATATACAATTAAAAGAAAAAGAATAAAAGAATAAAATTATATCCAAGACTTGTGGAAAGAAGTAGAATGATTTAAAAGCGAATAAAGCAATAAGCAGCAGGAGGAAGCAGAGACACGTCTGCACTCTTCAGAAGCAGGAAGTAAGAATCTACATGGACCAACTACACAATGAAAGGTTGAATCCTAAACTTTCTCTTTTCATTTTCTTTTCATAGGGGCTGAGTTCAAGCCTTTTCCAGGTTCCACTCAATTTTTCTCAGTCTTCAAAGTTTGATTTATGAAGCCAAAATGAAAAGAGAAACTTTAGGATTCAACCCTTCAGTGTGGAGTTGAACAGCTCAGGCTGTCGGCTGAAAGCTTTGAGCCTCCGAGAACGTGGAAACTACAACCAGACGACTTTTAAAGTTCAACAACGACGCTCACAAGGAGCAGCTCAGGATGATGGGACGCTGCCTGGGGTTGGACTCATCATGGGTTCAATTCCCTCAGATGCTCTGAGTCACAGCTGTCTTTCAGCTCGCAGCCCAAGCCGTGCGTCCAGATGCTCAGTCATACATCAGTTAAAGGTAGATGATTTATCTGATCTGATTATTTACCACATGTTTATTCAGCTTTGGACATATTTCTGGAATTAATGGTTTATCGCTTGTATCTTTAAAAACTTTGCCCCCTGCTGTATGAAGAGAAGAAGAAACCACAGGGACCCACACAGGAAGAGGGCGGGCTTTATTTGGGGCTTCGACAACAAGCTCAAACTGGCCAAATGAGTGAGAGACACAACGATGGAAACAAGTGTTCAGTAGCTGCTCTGTAAGTAGAGAAGCTGTGTTTTTCTGCTTTAGCTGAAATCCTTTAACTGTTCCTGCTCTGTGGAGAACTTCTGATAGTGGGGGGGACATTAAAACAGGTCAGGCTGAGGTCGGATGGAAAACACATGATGATGAGCTGCTTCAGGAGGAACTTTACACAACTAAGAGCGTACAGAAACTAAGTGAAAAGAATGCAAAATAAATGCTCAGTTTGATCCAAACTCCTGCAGCTGAGCGTGTAAAGAATAAACGGTGTGAGTGGTATGTGGGGGGGGGGGGCAGCAGGGCTTTACCACTGCCCGCCCCACCTTGTTTCAGCTCAGGTGTTTCCTGCTAAAGTCGACAGCAGAAAATGTTTGAGGAAATCTAAGAGACAGTGGTGTCAGATAGAGATGGGCTTTAGGCCACGCCCACACAGAACCTTATCAGAAAGTAGAAATGGACTGTTCTTGTGCGGCACTTTTCTGATCTTAATGACCACTCAGAGCTTCAACACTACCTGCCACATTCAGCCACACTCACACAGCACGTCTTAGTCTATAAATCATGCTTTCTACTCGCCCTCATGACGTCACACTCAGCACCTCTCACAGGATCCCTCGGGGGTTATACACCTTCTCTAAGTCAACAAAAACATGTGGACTGTGTGTTCAAACTCCCACGACCCCTTCAGGAACTGCGTTGATGAATATCTGGTCCGTTGTTCCTCTTGAATCACAGGATCAACAGTGGGCTGGAGGCTCCTTCCCAAGATCCTGGAGTAAACCTTCCTGGGAGGTGAGCTCCTTCTCTAGGCCTGACCCCTCGGGTGTGTCCCAGTTTCCCTTTCCTGGGAGGTGAGCTCCTACTCTAGGCCTGACCCCTCGGGTGTGTCCCAGTTTCCCTTTCCTGGGAGGTGAGCTCCTTCTCTAGGCCTGACCCCTCTGGTGTGTCCCAGTTTCCCTTTCCTGGGAGGTGAGCTCCTTCTCTAGGCCTGACCCCTCGGGTGTGTCCCAGTTTCCCTTTCCTGGGAGCTGAGCTCCTTCTCTAGGCCTGACCCCTCGGGTGTGTCCCAGTTTCCCTTTCCTGGGAGCTGAGCACCCCTCAGCTCTGCTGTGGTTGCTGATAGTGTGACAGCAGATCTGTTTTCCACCCTGTGCTCAAAGCTGTTCTCTTGTATAAACAGAAGCTGCAGCTTCGTGGTCGTCCACTCTCCGCTTTCAGGCTGATTCTCACCATCTATATTTGGTTATTTACTGCTCTCAGCAGAGGTGTTAAGAAGAGGAGCAAACTGTGCAAAAGTGTTGCTGTTTGTCACGTCTTCTTCTTCGTCCTGCTGCATGAGGAAAGTCTAATGTTTTCCCCAGCAGCAGTGATGTTAAAGTTTTACCTGCAGGGATATAATCTGGATGTATTTCATGTTGCAGAAAGCCATCCAGCTGCAGTCTACTCTGCAGTCAGGACAGACCACCTCACTTCTGGACAAACAGTCATCAGATCCAACAGGACCAGAGGTACAGCTGCTCTTTATTCCCAACTCTGGACAGAAGCAGGTCAGCTGTTCACCCTGCTTCCAGCCTCTATGCTCAGATAACCCAACCTGACTCCAGCTCTGCTGCAGCTCCACTGCTGGACGTGTCCCACTGCTTTATCCACCATCAGTGCATCATTTTCACACTCACCAGGTTCCCAGGACTTGGGATGGGAATTGTTAGAAATGTACCAATTCCTGTTCCATTATCGATGTCGCTTATCGATTCTCATCCAGTTATATATAGTGCAAATATAGAACAAATGTCTTTGGTTGCAGAAACACTTTTATTTCAAGTATGCAGCAACATTTGATGTATTTTGGCCTCTGTCCTTTGGCTTTTCCTGCCTGGATGAAAGGGGGAGCTGCAGGTATGCGGGAGCCTCTGATCCTGAAGGTCCCAGAGATAATCAGCTTCAACCCTTTCTCCTGGAGTTGTGTTTCCTGCAGCTGGAACTGTGTGTGTTTGTTTTCAGAGTCTCCAGCAGAGCCAGATGTCCTCTACTCTTCACTGAGGTAGTCCACCAGTCCAACCACTGATGTCCAGCTGCTGGGACCAGTTTGCTGCACCAAACCACCAGTTTAGCTTCATGAATTGATCAGAATCTGACAACAAGCCAAAGCTGTTTAATGTCCTCAGAGACTTTCCTGTTATTCATGTTGTATTAATGAGTTCTGGACTCAGCTGCTGTTATCTCAGCGGCGCTCTGCTTTCTTTGTTGTTTCTCTTGTGCAGAAGCAGAAGGCTGAGAGAATATTTGACTTGTTCCGCTTTAGCTGTGGCTCACCGACATAAACTGCTCCTCACAATAATTCAGTTCACTTCATTTGATCTATAAAGCGCCAAATCACAACAAATGTCATCTCAAGACACTTCAATAATACAGTCCAATTCATTGTTATCATAATCCAATTCATTCAATAGTAGTCCAATTCATCCATCCGGAGCCCATTCAAAAACAATAACAAAGAAGATTAAAGTGAAAGCGAGTTTTATTCAGTGGCTGTAAATGAACAGAAAAAACTCCAGAAAAAAACTCTGAAGCTGGAGATGTTTGAATTGTTTTGTTTCTGTGGAATGAAATAAAATAACAACTAAAATGTCTTCTCATGTGAATCAGAAGGTGTCTCAGAGTTGTTCCCCACAGTGTTTTTCAGCCCACATGTTTAAATATCGAGTAGATTCTTCTCTGAGCTGATTGGCTGATTGCTTTTTGTTCACACTATGATGCTGTTAGCTCTCATGTCATAGAGGACCCAGACTCTGCTGGAGTTGGGTTAGATCGTCATGGTGATCATTTAGTAACCCAGAACAACCATCTTCCACCATGTCCCACCCTCTGACTTTATCACCCGCAGCCATGTTAGTAAGATGGAAATGTCTCTTCTACCAGAACATCATCTGCTTCTTAGATAAAACTGCATCTCACAGATTCCACTTATTCAGCTTCCTCTTAGTCACAGCACCCTCTGCTGGATTGTAGGGGAACTACAGCAGACTGACATTTATTTGAATCTTAGCAGTGTGGTGTGAGGACAGGATGGAGGAACTACATATTTATTGTTCTCACTGTTTTCCCCAGAGATTCTTAGTGAGAGACTTATGACACCATCTTCAACTGAAGCCTCTTGGTCTCATCCTGTTCCGTCTTTGTTCCCAAGATAATTTCATCAGTCAGATTAACCTTCAGTTAGTGCATCATTTAGGTCAAACAGAATCATGTCAGCATCACTATGGGGTATCATGTATATATTTATTTATGATATCTTCAAAGTAATTAAATATACAATCCATATGTCAAGCAAACCTGAGTGGAATAACAGAAGACTACTTTAGAATCAAGAATCTTTTATTGTCACTATGCAGGCATAATGAAATTTAGTTCAGGAGCTCTTGGCTTTGTATACACAAAACATATAAAAATATATCTAAATAGTATACAAGAGAATAAAAATAGTAAAAGTTAAAGTAAAAAGTTAGTGCAATCCGGTTATTGTATGACTGTATTGTACATATTGAGCATAAGTAAGTCAAATAAGTCAAATAAAAGTGCAATGTGAGTCTCTGTCTGCAGAGGTTTATAATAATCAGTCTATGGGTGGGGGTGGAGGGGTGGAAGTGTGGGGGCTGGAGGCAACTGTTTACAAGTAAAACAACTTTTAAAAACAGTCACGATTCCTCCTCCTCGACCCACATCCTCTGAGAATTAAAGTAGCAGCAGTTCTGCGGTAAAAGTTCATTAAAAATGCTGGACTCACCCAAACCACTTGTCCGTGATTCTGTTATAAATAAGAAATCTAATAAATCCTTAATGATGAAGGTTTTGTTTGCCTATATTATGGCTGCGCTTGCCACGGTGGGGGGCTCGCTTCCGTCGGAAAGGTAGAGACCAGAAACGACAGGTAAGCTGGAATGCCCAACAGCAGGGACTGGATTTTGTCTCCAATATAATTCATCGATAACACATTTTCAGAAATAAATATGGACTTCTGTCTGTAGTGTGATAATTAGCTTACTACTTTGATGTTTATAATAACCTAAACGTTTGAGAATTAAGTAAGTTATGTCTTGAATGTTTGAATGTTTCACCATCAACACAATGTAGTCGGCGAGAGAGCTGCCTATGGTAAGATGGCGGCCATCTGCGGACGTTCGACTCCGTTGCCCAGCAACGCGGACGAGACATCTCGCCATTCTACATTTCTACGAACATAGCAACAGAAAGTTACAAGCAGGTGAGTCCCGAAAAATAATGAATTTAGCGGTCAGACGTTAGCAGAAATGTTTTCAAAGTGCTCTGTGTCATTGGTTTGATTCCTGCTCCTGGACACGGGCAGTCAGAACATGCAGCAGAGAGTAAAACGTTCAAATAACCTGGCTGCTATTCACAGTTAGCACGCCCCGCTAATGCTAACGCTAACGACCGTTAACCGCCAAATAAGATGGAGTTTTATCCTTTTAGCTGTGTGTGAAACATACTTTTGGGCCCTTTTCTTCCTCTTTTCTAACCTTTTGGGGCAGTTTTTGACCATCCTGTCACGTTTTCCACTAAAGCTGCAGTTTTCTTAACTTCTTTCTGTAGTTTTGCTGAAATCTTTTGTGATTTAAAAAGTTTGGTGATCAATGTCAAATTTAGAATGGTTCTTTCCAGACTTATCTGAGTATCATTTGGCTTTTTGATAGAAGTGTGCAGCCAAAACATGTGATTTGATGTGTTTAACGTACACAATATGCCATATTTCATGATTAGATCTTAAAATGACTTAATTATGGTCAATATAAATACTTTAATTACATTAAGAGTTTAAGTTGTGTGAAGAGGAGTCATAGCATTATTATAAAGACTTGTCGGTGATCCAGGAAAGTATCACAGGAGCAGTAGAAATACAGTTCTCCTCAGTATCAGTGTCTGATTTCTCAGATTTACACTCAGAAGCCCATTAAAAGACAGTCTGGCTGTTCTCTTCAGAAGTGTCTCATGAAAGCTTCATTATTTAGTTTCCTTTCCATATCCAATATTTTCTTTTATCCACAAATCAACAAGGACTGAGCACATGATAAAAACAGGGTGCTTGCGCAAGTCTTGAAAGTCTTAATAAGTATGGAATTTTGAAGCACTGTTTTCCAGACCTTGAAAAGTCTTGAATTTTGTGTGAAAGTCTTAATAAAGTAAGTAAAATAAATGTATGGTAGAATTTTACAGTATGCTCAAAGGCATTGTGAAATGAGCTCCCAAACTGGCAGCTGGTTCCACAGAGAAGGGCCTGATAACTGAAGGCTCTGCCTCCCTAACTGGCAGCTGGTTCCACAGAGAGGGGCCTGATAACTGAAGGCTCTGCTTCCCAAACATGCAGCTGGTTCCACAGAGAGGGGCCTGATAACTGAAGGCTCTGCCTCCCAAACTGGCAGCTGGTTCCACAGAGAGGGGCCTGATAACTGAAGGCTCTGCCTCCCAAACTGGCAGCTGGTACCTCAGGGAGGGGCCTGATAACTGAAGGCTCTGCCTTTCAAACTGGCAGCTGGTTCCACAGAGAGGGGCCTGATAACTGAAGGCTCTGCCTCCCAAACTGGCAGCTGGTTCCACAGAGAGGGGCCTGATAACTGAAGGCTCTGCCTCCCAAACTGGCAGCTGGTTCCACAGAGAGGGGCCTGATAACTGAAGGCTCTGCCTCCCTAACTGGCAGCTGGTTCCACAGAGAGGGGCCTGATAACTGAAGGCTCTGCTTCCCAAACATGCAGCTGGTTCCACAGAGAGGGGCCTGATAACTGAAGGCTCTGCCTCCCAAACTGGCAGCTGGTTCCACAGAGAGGGGCCTGATAACTGAAGGCTCTGCCTCCCAAACTGGCAGCTGGTACCTCAGGGAGGGGCCTGATAACTGAAGGCTCTGCCTTTCAAACTGGCAGCTGGTTCCACAGAGAGGGGCCTGATAACTGAAGGCTCTGCCTCCCAAACTGGCAGCTGGTTCCACAGAGAGGGGCCTGATAACTGAAGGCTCTGACTCCCAAACTGGCAGCTGGTTCCACAGAGAGGGGCCTGATAACTGAAGGCTCTGCCTCCCAAACTGGCAGCTGGTTCCACAGAGAGGGGTCTGATAACTGAAGGCTCTGCCTCCCAAACTGGCAGCTGGTTCCACAGAGAGGGGCCTGATAACTGAAGGCTCTGCCTCCCAAACTGGCAGCTGGTTCCACAGAGAGGGGCCTGATAACTGAAGGCTCTGCCTCCCAAACTGGCAGCTGGTTCCACAGAGAGGGGCCTGATAACTGAAGGCTCTATCTCCCAAACTGGCAGCTGGTTCCACAGAGAGGGGCCTGATAACTGAAGGCTCTGCCTCCCAAACTGGCAGCTGGTTCCACAGAGAGGGGTCTGATAACTGAAGGCTCTGCCTCCCAAACTGGCAGCTGGTTCCACAGAGAGGGGCCTGATAACTGAAGGCTCTGCCTCCCAAACTGGCAGCTGGTTCCACAGAGAGGGGCCTGATAACTGAAGGCTCTGCCTCCCAAACTGGCAGCTGGTTCCACAGAGAGGGGTCTGATAACTGAAGGCTCTGCCTCCCAAACTGGCAGCTGGTTCCACAGAGAGGGGCCTGATAACTGAAGGCTCTGCCTCCCAAACTGGCAGCTGGTCCCACAGAGAGGGGCCTGATAACTGAAGGCTCTGCCTCCCAAACTGGCAGCTGGTTCCACAGAGAGGGGCCTGATAACTGAAGGCTCTGCCTCCCAAACTGGCAGGAGAATATTAGTATTTTTGGAGTTTGATGTTTTTGTTCAGTCAAAGTTTTTTTTGTTTTTGAATTATTATTTTTTTTTTTTGCACAAGAGGATTTGCTCCTTTTGTGTTAATTGATTGGAGGGGTAGCAGCAGGTGGGAAGCTGCAGAGAAGTGTGTCAGACTACAACTCTGCATCCTGCTCTGAGCCCTGGGTTTCATGTTTTAGGGTGGCAAATAAATTTGTCCATATTTCTAGAAATGAGAGCCGCTCCTTCCAAAGTGGGATGGATGCCGTCTCTCCTCATCAGACCAGGTTTTCTCCAGAAAGATTGCCAATTATCTCTGTAGCCCACGTTGTTTGCTGGACACCATCTGGACAACCAGCGATCGAAGGAGGACATGCGGCTAAACATGTCATCACTGGTCAGATTTGGCAGGGGTCCAGAGAAAACTACGGAGTCCCACATTGTTTTGGCAAAATTACGCACCGATGCAACATTCATTTTAGTGACCTCCGATTGGCGTAACCGGGTGTCATTAACGCAGACGTGAATAACTATTTTACCATATTTACGTTTATCCTTAGCCAGCAGTTTTAAATAGGATTCTACGTCGCCCGCTCTGGCCCCTGGAATGCATTTGACTATGGCCGCTGGTGCCGCTAATGCCACGTTTCTGACCATAGAGCTGCCAGTTACCAGGGCTTTGTCCTCAGCCGGTGTGTCGCTGAGGGGGGAAAATCTGTTTGAAGCGTGGACAGGTCGATGGTGAACCACGGGCTTGACTTTAGAGCTATGCCTCTTCCTGACAGTCACCCAGCCACCCTGTGATCCCGGCTGCTCGGGTTCTGCCTGGGGGCGGCTAATGAAGCTAGCTACGCTAGGTGGCTCCGCATTGACTAAAGGGACCTGGCTCGCTATCGGTTGATTTTCAACAGTGCAGAGCCGAGCTTCCAATTCAGATAACCTCGCCTCCAAAACTACAAAAAGACTACATTTGTTACATGTAGCATTATCGCTAAAGGAGGCCGAGGAGTAACTAAACATCTGACACACGGAGCAGGTGAAAGCAGGAGATGGAGGGAGAGAACTGGTAGCCATGCTAAGCTAGAGAACCAGACACACCGCTAAAAAGTGAGAATAAAGATTAAAGATCTGTAGGAGTGTGTTAGAGCAGAACGGTAAGCTATAGAGTTAACTATGCAAAATTGTGTAAGTTCCACAGTACACAAGCAAGGTAACAGGAAGTGATGCAACACGTCTTTCCGCAAAGCCTTACACTGACTCAGATGAGATTTATGGGATAGTGCACACAGTGGGTGTCGGTCTACAGAGTATATTATTACATTTTTTTTCTGAATTTGATCAAAAAGCTACAAATATTTTGAACTGTGACCTTAGTGGGTCTTTAAAGAAGCATTTTAAAGTTAACAGGGATTTAAATAAAAAACAAAATAATGAGTTTAATGGAATGTGACTGGATGGTTAAAAACTGTGCAGAAAGGTTATCAAGAGAAGAAGAAAAGTGGGTGTGGTTTAACACGCTGCACGCCACAGCTGGATCTTATCGTATGTGCTGACTGTTGCAGAGTCCATCAGTCGGAGAGCCAGAATGGAGCAGCAGAACCAGGAGCAGAACCAGGAGCTGAAGCTGGAGCAGAACCGGGAGCAGAACCAGGAGCTGAACCAGGAGCTGAACCAGGAGCTGAAGCTGGAGCAGAACCAGGGGCAGAACCAGGAGCTGAAGCTGGAGCAGAACCAGGAGCAGAACCAGGAGCTGAAGCTGGAGCAGAACCGGGAGCAGAACCAGGAGCTGAACCAGGAGCTGAACCAGGAGCTGAAGCTGGAGCAGAACCAGGGGCAGAACCAGGAGCTGAAGCTGGAGCTGAAGCTGGAGCAGAACCAGGAGCAGAACCAGGAGCTGAAGCTGGAGCTGAAGCAGGAGCAGTACCAGGAGCAGAACCAGGAGCTGAAGCTGGAGCTGAAGCTGGAGCAGAACCAGGAGCAGAACCAGGAGCAGAGCCAGGAGCTGAAGCTGGAGCTGAAGCAGGAGCTGAAGAAAGAGCAGTACCAGGAGCTGAAGTTGGAGCAGAACCAGGAGCAGAGCCAGGAGCTGAAGCTGGAGCTGAAGCTGGAGCTGAAGCAGGAGCAGTACCAGGAGATGAACCAGGAGCAGAACCAAGAGCTGAAGCTGGAGCTGAAGCAGGAGCAGTACCAGGAGCAGAACCAAGAGCTGAAGCAGGAGCTGAACCAGGAACAGTACCAGGAGCAGAACCAGGAGCTGAAGCTGGAGCAGAACCGGGAGCAGAACCAGGAGCTGAACCAGGAGCTGAACCAGGAGCTGAAGCTGGAGCAGAACCAGGGGCAGAACCAGGAGCTGAAGCTGGAGCAGAACCAGGAGCAGAACCAGGAGCTGAAGCTGGAGCAGAACCGGGAGCAGAACCAGGAGCTGAACCAGGAGCTGAACCAGGAGCTGAAGCTGGAGCAGAACCAGGGGCAGAACCAGGAGCTGAAGCTGGAGCTGAAGCTGGAGCAGAACCAGGAGCAGAACCAGGAGCTGAAGCTGGAGCTGAAGCAGGAGCAGTACCAGGAGCAGAACCAGGAGCTGAAGCTGGAGCTGAAGCTGGAGCAGAACCAGGAGCAGAACCAGGAGCAGAGCCAGGAGCTGAAGCTGGAGCTGAAGCAGGAGCTGAAGAAAGAGCAGTACCAGGAGCTGAAGTTGGAGCAGAACCAGGAGCAGAGCCAGGAGCTGAAGCTGGAGCTGAAGCTGGAGCTGAAGCAGGAGCAGTACCAGGAGATGAACCAGGAGCAGAACCAAGAGCTGAAGCTGGAGCTGAAGCAGGAGCAGTACCAGGAGCAGAACCAAGAGCTGAAGCAGGAGCTGAACCAGGAACAGTACCAGGAGCAGAACCAGGAGCTGAAGCAAGAACAGAACCAGGAGCAAAACCAGGAGCTGAACCAGGAACTGAACCAGTACCTGAAGCAGGAGCAGAACCAGGAGCAGTACCAGGAGCAGAACCAGGAGCAGAAACAGGAGCAGAACCAGGAGCAGAACCAGGAGCAGAACCAGGAGCTGAACCAGGAGCTGAACCAGGAGCAGAACCAGGAGCAGAACCAGGAACTGAACCAGGAGCAAAACCAGGAGCAGAACCAGGAGCAGAACCAGGAGCTGAACCAGGAGCAGAACCAGGAGCAGAACCCCTCCACCAGGAAACGAGCCCGCTCATCCTCTGGGTCCACCGGGCCACAGGTCAGTGTGGAGGACGTTTTTATTTTATTTCTTATTTCTTTGGTTAGGACTCTGCACATTAATCAACATATCAGCAAAGCATCAATGTAAATATGCCGGAGTTAGCACAGTTGCTAAATTTCATCCGTTGTCCTCAGGCAGGTATCATAAAAACATACAGACAATACACCATGACAAAAAACTAAAGAACAAACAACCAGAAAATATTTAGAAAGATTCACATCAAAGTTAAGAGTCCGTACACAAAAGGGAAAAGACGGAGAGGTGACCCATGAGAGCAGCTCTGGCTGTTTTCAACCACTGTTTAAGGGTCTTTTTAAAGGTGGTGGAATTGTCCCAGTTTCTAACACGAGTTGGCAGTGTGTTCCAGCACTGTTCCTCTGATGGACTCCACCATTTGGCCAAACTTAGTCCTGCATCATTGCACATCAGTCTCCTCTAGTGCTCTGGTGTTTACTCTAGAGGATTCTGTCTTTATGAAATCCTGTAATAGTGGAGGGGCTAATCCTTTGGAAACCTTAAAGATGAGACAGACATCCAAAAACAGCTGATAGCTATCAAAGTCCAAGATTTTGCACTCTGATGTATGTGACCATGTTGTATAACAGCAGGAAATACGAGGAAGCATCACTGCATGGGTAGAAGTCTTCGCTGACTCCATAGTCAGGAAGGGTCTCACATGTTTGAAATTTGATAAGTTAAATTTAATTGTATTTGTGACTTTTTTAACGTGTTGCTTAAAATTGAGATTAGAATCAAAGATTACCCCGAGGTACTTAAAGTGTTGAACCACATTAAGTGTCTCTGCATTCACCATGACTGATGGTTGCTGTCCCTCTGCTGGCTGCCGGGAGTAAAACATACAGACTGTTTATTTTTTTATTCAAATGTAAACAACAGTTTTGGAGCCAATGGGACACTGGCACCGTGGCTCCTGAGAGAATTGCAGCAGCTTCTTGAATTGAATTGGCATGACAGTATAATGCAGTGTCGTCAGCATATGGTTGCATCTTTATATTTCTACAGACATTTGGTAAGTTATGGACATTTAGGCTGAATAAAACAGGACCCAATATTGAGCCCTGTGGTACTCCAGCCGAAGAAGTGAGGTATGAAGATGGCAAATCACCAATTTGAACTGCCTGTTTCCTGTGCGAGAGGTATGATTTCATCCAGCAGAGGGCACTATTTGAAAAGTTGAAATGACTAGATTTAGCAATAATAATAATAATAATACATTTTATTTGGAGGCACCTTTCAGGTCACCCAAGGTCACCTTACATTAAAAAATAAGAGCATAGAAAATAATAAAAGCATAAAAACATGAGACAACATAAAACAGAAGTGCACAGCGTCCAGTTATAGGGAGTATGCCAGTTTGAATAGGTGAGTTTTAAGTTGAGATTTGAATGATGTGATGGAGTCTGACTGTCTTATGAGTGGGGGGAGGGAGTTCCAGAGCCTGGGTGCTGAGCAGCTGGAGGCTCGGTCCCCCATGGTGCTGAGGCGTGACGTGGGGATGGTTAGTAGTCCAGCAGAGGTTGAGCGGAGGGTGCGGGAGGGAGTGTGTTGGTGAAGGAGGTCGCTGAGGTAGGTGGGGGCTGGGTTGTGGAGAGCTTTGTAGGTGAGGAGAAGATTTGAAGTTGAATGAGAACAGGGGTGATGTCGTCCGAAGATTTGGTACCGGTGATGATCCGGGCGGCTGAATTCTGAATGATTTGCAGTCTGTTGATGAGTTTGGTGGGGAGTCCGGTGCATTCCAATCGTCCAGTGGTTCCCAAACTGTGTGCCGTGGGATTTTGTGACAACCAAACGTTAATATTGCAATATACAACTACACAAAAATAATATTTTTTTATTTACTATATCAGTAGTTTGTATGCACTCATTTCATAACACAGAGGCAAACTCTATACCTAAAAACAATTATTTAAAAACAAATCCTCAGAGAACCCCATATTTCGCTGTTGCGCAGGTGGGAATTATGAGACTGTGACACATCAAAGGCTGAAGGACAACATTAAAACAGAAAGAGGGAAAATGGAGCGCTTTCTGGTGGTTAAGGACAGCTGGGTCAGCTCTCAGCTTTCAGGATGGGTGTGATGGCAGCCAGTTTGAGAGTGGGGGGTACAATACCAGTGGTGAGGGAGGAGTTAATTATGTTGGTGATCATGGGGGAAATGGACGGCAGACAGGCTTTGACAAGCGAGGTGGGAAAAGGATCAGGCTGACAGGTGGTGGTTTTGGCTTTATTGATGTGTTCCGAGATGGTGTGTTCTGATGCTGGGGTGAAGTCAGAGAGGGAGCTGATGAGAGGTTGTCCAGTGGTGATTATCCAGGGTACTATGCAATAGTCCAGTGGTTCCCAAACTGTGTGCCGTGAGCAGTGGCGGTTGGTCAATAGAGGGCGCTAGAGCGCCGCCCCTCCCGTGAATCAACCATAACAAATATGAAATTAATTATACATTTGTACATTGCGTTTTTACTCGTGCAGTGGTGTGATAGACTCTGCTGTAGGCTACATGCCACTGCCAGCAACCATTAAATGCTTTCGACTTTAATCTAGGCTTGCTATTTGCTATTGCAGTGTTTCCCACAGATGTGAAGGCAATGTGTGGTGGTGGGCCGGGGGGGGGGGGGTGGGGGGTGGTTGGGTGTAAAAAATTTAAATTCTTCAAAATAATTCCTTTGTTAATAATTGGTCACACAAAACTTTATTGTATTAACCCATAAGAACCCAGACCCATTTCTACTTAAATGAAAACTAAGGGGGTTATAACACAGACTAAATAGACCACATAGAACCCATTTCAGAATTTTTTTCCAGAATACCACCCCCCACTGTCAGAGATCTGTAATGTGACATAGGCTATATGTCACATTGGGAGTTAAGAACCTGGATAATTTCTCCATCAAGGAAAATGATGGGGGACGTAAGGATGTGTGACACCTGTGTCACGGTGGGTAACACAGGTGCGGCTTATCTGCAGATTTTCACATCTTCATTGTAAACAAATTAATAACATAGCTAATTACACTGGTCGGACTGTTCAGCTGTTTCAGACTGATACCTCCGGTTCAGGCTGGTCCTCATCATCAACACGCACGTCTCTTTTTCAATCGCGGAAAATATTTTTCAATACTCATCTGGATTGAAGCAGCAAACATTCAGTGTAAGAGTTTAAAAAAACTAATTTATTTGATTCACAGCTGCTAGTGTTTAGACCTCGACAACCCAACTACATTTTTTTTTTTTACGGCAAACTTGCAACTAGTTAACTTTATAAAGAAGGCGTAATCGCTTGCTATGGGTCGGGACGGGACAACATTGTATTCAAAATATAAAATATTTTTATAGGACTTTTTAATGTGTGATTTGTGTGAAGGTGCACGTGATACCAACCTTTCGTGAATTCTTTCGGTTGAGCTAATCTAACGCGACGCTGAAGCTAGCAAGCTTCCACGCTTCCAGGGAAGCACGGAGGGGAGGGGCTGTGTGTGTGAGTAGGCTATGCGAGAGAGACGCGAGGGACAGAGAGACGGAGGGAGAGCAGGGAAAGGAAATGCAGCTTAACGAATACGAGTATTTTTTTAAATAGCGTTAAAAAAAAATAATAATAACGAAACGCAATATGTGGCGGCCGGTGTTTAATCTGTGGCGCACCGCCACGAATTAGTCTATGTGTGGGAAACACTGCTATTGGATATAAAGCCCTCCTCCAGGTGGTCGCCGGTAACACTGGAGTCTATGAGAGCTAGCAAACTTTTTTACCGCGAACAAGCAGAGGCAGCTTTTCATTGGCGCATGAAAAATTGATTCTAGTTCGCATCTCTGTGCACCCAGACCAATGGCAGAGTTTTCCATATTTTTAATCTTAACGTGATTGGACAATTCATCGAATCAATCACGTCCATCAAGCAAGCATCCGAGGAAGCGCCGGGCTCTCGGGGAAGAAGACCACAGACAGTAGGATTGCTGCAGAGGTGAGTCTCTGTTGTAGAAATTAGTTGTTGTCCATTTTTCAGTGCAGTCAAGTCAAGTCAGCTTTATTTATATAGCACATTTAAAAACATCAGAATTGATCCAGTCTTCTATATTAGTCCTCAAAACATTAGACACACCTACCTTTTAATGTGGTCTTTGTTTTTCCTGAATATTTGTACATTTTGCAATAGAATAGGAAATTCAGAACCATCATCCCTACTATTATGTTGTGGTTATAGTATAACATGTGGTCTATTCTAATTACAGTAGCCTATATTTCTTTATCTATTCTGTCCCAAAACTCTTTATTTAAGGTCAACAATATCCAAAGTATCTCTCTAATTGTATTAATACTTGAACAATGGTCTAGTTTAGGTGGTTTTTAGAATTTGTGTGTTATGTTCTGATTGTGAGGTGCTATTTGACCTGTCACGCGCAACTGCGCCCCCCCAACAAATTGAATCACCAGCCGCCACTGGCCGTGAGGCAAGTCCAGGTGTGCCGTGGGATTTTGTGACAACCATACGTCCAGTGCTGGGTCCCGCACTCTGGACCTTCTCAAGCAAGCCGATTCTAGCAGATGGGTTTAAAATCCAACGTTAAAACTAGACTTAAAAATAAAAATAGCGAATACAGCGGAGAGGCGCGGCAGCAGCTTGCCAGCGGTCCCTCCCACGTCTACCAATAAGCACATCATGATTAATGGTGTCAAAAGCACGCTTTAAATCAAGAAATACAGCAGCTACAAAGCCACCCTGATCCAACAAGCTCTTTAAGTTTTCTAGGAAATAACAGGGAGCTGTCTCTGCTGAATGAAATTTCCTAAATCCAAACTGCATTGGATGAAGAGTGGCATGGCCATTATTTCAGAGTTCAGTCAGTTCTGTGGTAACCCATTTCTCCGCTACTTTGGAAATTCTAGGTGAAATACTTATGGGTGGATAGATTTTGTCGGCCTTAAAGACGGGGGTGACCCGAGCAATCTTCCATGTCGATGGTACCGTTCCTGTTTTATGGATAGATTTACAAGATGTGCAACTGGGTCAGCAAGAGCCTGTTTATTGGTCTTTAAAAGGTCACTAGAAAGACCAAATGAATCTCTGGCCTTTTTAGAGATGAAATATGTGAGCATTTAAAGGGCTTCCCAAGTTCCTCAACTGAGCCAATGAAAAATCTATTGATAACTCGCAGTAATCTCCAGATTGTCAGTTAGCTCATCATTTACCTGGAGCTGTAGATCACTAAGATGGGGAGATAACTCATTTAGATTGTTCCATATTAGCTTTTAATTACCATTTTCCCCATTTATGGCCTCAATATAGAATCTGCTTTCACCTTACGGGTCATCCTTAAGACTTTATCTCTATTTTTCTTTCATTTTATAATTTCATTGTTCAACCAGGACAGATTATTTCTATTTTCCTTGGATTTACCTTTTTTTTTTGTGAAGTGCGTTATAATATCATTGACTTTTTTAATAAGTTACCTGAGCTAGCCTCAATGTCGTCATTTTCCAGAATATTAGACCAATCTAGATTTTGGATTTCCTCATTCAGGAATTGTTGCTGGCTTTTGGGTATGAAGTAGAACTGGTGACCTCTGGTGGATGACATTAAATGCTTCCTCTGAATTTTCCATGAGCACAAGATAAGATTGTGATCTGACAGGCCAGATAATAGATTAAACAGGGTTTCCGCGGAGTCATAAAAAGTCATAAAACGTCATAAATTTAATAATAAGAATTTTAGGCCATAGAAAGTCATAAAAACATCCAGATTTTCCATACAAGGTCATAAATTACATTTCGCCACGTCTTAAATTTATATGCTCGTTCATTCATTTGTTCTACCATCGCCTCTCCACCTCGAGCCCATATGCTGGTGGTGGAATTCATTCGTTTCACCTGTTGCAGTAGCCTAGCAAGCTAGCAAGCTAGGCTACTGTTGCAGTTCTGCCTGAGGAATCTGGGTGGTATCGCAAGATCCATGCGCCAGTGTAGCACTTCCACAGAAACCCGCGCGAACTTCAGAGCTTCACTGCCGGTGTTCTGATCATGTAGCCTTGGTCTATGGTCGTAAGGTCTACTTAGCCTAGCTCGTATTGTGTCTTAGCTTTGACTGTCTTAGTGGATTAGTGAACCTATCGGCGTGTCACAATGGGAAAGTGCACATTTAAAGTGTTATGGCTAGAAGACGGTGCGTTTAAGAATTGGCTTAAGCCCGTCGCGAACAATAGATACCAAGCCTATTGCACTCTGTGCAAAAAGACACTGGAGCTCTCCAGTTTAGGCATTAAAGCCTTGAATTCACATGCCAAATCAGAGGCATAAAGTCTGTGTACAAGGTTTGCAGCGGGTGCAGGCCATCACTCAGTTTTGTTCTCCGTCACTACCCGGTCCGCCACACACGGTGCTTTCGGATCAACATCCACGTCGAAAGCGGAGGTCCTGTGGGTGTTGAACACCGTTACGAAACACCAGTCAGGAACGAAGACATTGCCAAACTTTTCCAAACAATGTTCCCGGACTCAGAAATAGCCAAGACCTTTTACGTGTGGGAAAGATAAGACCTCGTACATCACACGCTTTGGCTTGGCAGAGTACATTAAAAAAGACCTCGTCTCCAAAATCACGGGGCCTTACGTCCATGTTTGATGAGAGCTTGAATCAGACAAGCAAGAAAAAACAGCTGGACGTACACGTTCGGTTTTGGGATGAGGACAAGGTGCATTCTCACTACCTGGGTTCCCACTTCATTGGCCATGCCACAGCCCAGGATTTGCTACAGCACTTTAAAGTAAGTAAAATTGGCTGAGCTGAAAAACGTTGAGGAGGAGATCACCGCTAAAGGGGACGAACTGAGACGCATGTAGACAGTAGTTGTTAATTTACAGTGGTACAGTTTACAGTTGTAACAGTTATTACAGTTGTACATAGTACAGTTGTTCACAGTTGTTAAGTGAATAAAAAAAAAGATTTTTTAAAGGAATCGACTAAAGTTATTTCTCATAATTTGTGTAGGTCATAAATTTAAATTATCATGGTCATAAAAAGGTCTTAAATTGTCTTAAATTTGACTGACTAAACCCTGCAGAAACCCTGTTAAAAATCTTAGAGATTATTTCAGGATTATTAGTAAATATTAGATCAATTGTTGTATTTGACGTATTAGTTATTCTTGTCGGTCCTTTTATGATTTGTGTCAAATTGTACTCATCCATCAGCTGTTTAATTTTTTTCCTGACTTGATGTCCCAGTTGATATTAAAATCAGCGAGTAGGATGATTTCCTTTTTGGAGTTGCAGTGATTTAAGATTGTCTGAAGATGATCATAAAACACATCCTTTGCTGAGGTGGATCCACACAAATCGCAGTAAAAGACATTGCAGAGCAGAGTGATGCATTTAGACCAATACACTCAGCGTTAACGTCTTTAGGCCACCTTATTAGTTCACGTTGAAGCTTCTCTCTGACATAGATTAATACTCCCCCACCTCGCCCTGCTTCTCTAGCCTTTCTAAATACATTATATCCTGGAATGCTGGTAGCTGCTGTAGATGATGATGAATGTGTCAACCAACTTTCAGACATTCCAAGTATATCAATATTAGAGTCACTTAATAAATGTTCCATTTGCTCAGTTTGTGTTTTTCCTGGTTAAAAACAGCAAAGTGTTTCCTGGTTTCATCTCCTCTCTCTGAGCTGCAGATCCAGATGTGCTCAGACTCAACATGTGCTGCAGGCTGAATGATCTGCTGGAGAAAATCAGCGGGCAGATTGTTGTGGTGGGACGTTTTCTGGCTCTCAGTCTGCAGATTTGAGAGGTTCAGGAGCTAATCTTCATTATTTGTGTTTAAAGTCTCTGGGTTACATGAATTGAACCTAGTGGTGGTAATATTCTGGGTCTTTAATGGTTAGATGACAGGTTTGTAGAGTTGTTTTAACAAAGAGAAACAGAGGTTGAGTTAAAACGGACTGTGTTTCCCTGATGGCTGTTGAGCTGAATGCCTGCAGACCTCTGAGTTGTAAGCTGGAACAGAAGGTTAGTGTAAAGAATGTCATGTATTACCACCACTGTTACTTTTATTCCTTTAAACCAGCGGTCATCAACCTTTTTCAGCCCAACCTCTACATGGTGTTGAAGTGAACAACTTGGACAAGACTCTGGTTCCTTCCATCATTTAGAAATATTGTAGCTCAAGTTCCTTTTCAGAGTTTCATCATGACAAAAAGAATTAGTGAAAGAGCAAAAAGCAAGAGTTTACTGCTTAAAAAGCTGAACGTGTGCAGAACACATCAGAGCACAGTGCTGATAGCTGAGGGCACTTATAAACGCACCCTCAGCGTTCACGTTTGAGCTGAGATATTGAGACCTGTGTGGCTCGGTCTGTCCAGGTCCAGTTAGAATATGTTGGTTAGCGTAGGTTAGCTTAGAGAAATCTTTTGTGTGGACTTCAAAAGGATCTAAGTCTTCTTCCTCTCTGTCATTGCAGAAACATGGAGCCCAAGAGGGATCCAGATGGCACTGCTGTAAGGACTGTGGGAAAGTTATCAAACGATCAAATCTGAGGTATCATCAGAGAATTCATACTGGAGAGAAGCCATACAGCTGTGGTCAGTGTGAGGCAGTTTTCACTCAATTAGCTCATCTAAAGAAACACCAACGTATTCACACAGGAGAGAAGCCATACAGCTGTGGTCAGTGTGGGGCAGGTTTCACTCAATTATCTAGTCTAAAGAGACACCAACGTATTCATACAGGAGAGAAGCCTTTCAGCTGTGGTCAGTGTGGGGCAGCTTTCACTACATTAGGTAATTTAAAGACACACCAACGTATTCATACAGGAGAGAAGCCTTTCAGCTGTGGTCAGTGTGGGGCAGCTTTCACTACATTAGCTAATCTGAAGACGCACCAACGTATTCATACAGGAGAGAAGCCTTTCAGCTGTGGTCAGTGTGGGGCAGCTTTCACTACATTAGCTAATCTGAAGACGCACCAACGTATTCATACAGGAGAGAAACCTTTCAGCTGTGGTCAGTGTGGGGCAGCTTTCACTCAAATAGGTCATCTAAAGACACACCAACGTATTCACACAGGAGAGAAGCCATACAGCTGTGGTCAGTGTGGGGCAGCTTTCACTAAATTATCTAATCTAAAGACACACCAACGTAGTCACACAGGAGAGAAGCCTTTCAGCTGTGGTCAGTGTGGGGCAGCTTTCACTACATTAGCTCATCTAAAGACACACCAACGTATTCATACAGGAGAGAAGCCTTTCAGCTGTGGTCAGTGTGGAGCAGCTTTCACTACATTAGCTCATCTAAAGACACACCAACGTATTCATACAGGAGAGAAGCCATACAGCTGTGGTCAGTGTGGAGCAGCTTTCACTCAATTAGGTAATCTAAAGAGACACCAACGTAGTCACACTGCAGAGAAATGATTGGCTTAAATCAAAAACAATTTTTACGGCAGATAAGCAAACATTCACCTGAGAGCAGCAAGAGGAACTACCAATCAGAAGCCTTGCATTTGTTCAGATTAAAAATCTTCTTTGTGGATTACCACCTTTTCTTGTTAAGACTTTAGTTCTGAATGTTCTGTGGGGAGCACATGTTTGAAGAACGATTGAAAGTGTTTTATAATTTGTTGGGATTGTTTTAACTGGGGACGGATCTCCCGATGTGAAGTCGAGCTTTACACTTGTTTGTATTTCATTGTTCATTAAAGGTCAGATGTTAACTTTTCTCATGCTTTTCATGTTCTTGCTACACAGATATTTTTTGAAGAAAATGTGTGTTTGGTTACGAGGGAAAGTTGACCCTTATCATCTTCCCCAAAGACCCAGAAATCTTTAACGCAGTCTGAAAAAGCTTTGGAGTTGTTCCCTGTACTTTCTCTTTTCATTTTCTTTTCATAGGGGCTGAGTTCAAGCCTTTTCCAGGTTCCACTCAATTTTTCTCAGTCTTCAAAGTTTGATTTATAAAGCCAAAATGAAAAGAGAAACTTTAGGATTCAACCCTTCAGTGTGGAGTTGAACAGCTCAGGCTGTCGGCTGAAAGCTTTGAGCCTCCGAGAACGTGGAAACTACGACCAGACGACTTTTAAAGTTCAACAACGCCGCTCACAAGGAGCAGCTCAGGATGATGGGACGCTGCCTGGGTTGGACTCATCATGGGTTAAATTCCCTCAGATGCTCTGAGTCACAGCTGTCTTTCAGCTCGCAGCCCAAGCCGTGCGTCCAGATGCTCAGTCATACATCAGTTAAAGGTAGATGATTTATCTGATCTGATTATTTACCACATGTTTATTCAGCTTTGGACATATTTCTGGAATTAATGGTTTATCGCTTGTATCTTTAAAAACTTTGCCCCCTGGTGTATGAAGAGAAGAAGAAAGCACAGGGACCCACACAGGAAGAGGGCGGGCTTTATTTGGGGCTTCGACAACAAGCTCAAACTGGCCAAATGAGTGAGAGACACAACGACGGAAACAAGTGTTCAGTAGCTGCTCTGTAAGTAGAGAAGCTGTGTTTTTCTGCTTTAGCTGAAATCCTGTAACTGTTCCTGCTCTGTGGAGAACTTCTGATAGTGGGGGGGACATTAAAACAGGTCAGGCTGAGGTCGGATGGAAAACACATGATGATGAGCTGCTTCAGGAGGAACTTTACACAACTAAGAGCGTACAGAAACTAAGTGAAAAGAATGCAAAATAAATGCTCAGTTTGATCCAAACTCCTGCAGCTGAGCGTGTAAAGAATAAACGGTGTGAGTGGTATGTGAGAGGGGGGGGGCAGCAGGGCTTTACCACTGCCCGCCCCACCTTGTTTCAGCTCAGGTGTTTCCTGCTAAAGTCGACAGCAGAAAATGTTTGAGGAAATCTAAGAGACAGTGGTGTCAGATAGAGATGGGCTTTAGGCCACGCCCACACAGAACCTTATCAGAAAGTAGAAATGGACTGTTCTTGTGCGGCACTTTTCTGATCTTAATGACCACTCACATCACATACACCTTCTCTAAGTCAACAAAAACATGTGGACTGTGTGTTCAAACTCCCACGACCCCTTCAGGAACTGCGTTGATGAATATCTGGTCCGTTGCACAAAAGTAGGATTTAGACATCCAGGATGAATTACTTAGCCAGGTTCAAGGAATCCAAAACATGGGCGCCCAGGCTTAGTTGGTTGCACAAAGGCCAATCCAGGATGAGCAGACACGGATTCATTAAGCCAGGTGAAACCGATCCCGGATAAGTGCTGCACACGGCTTGCTTCAATAGACCCCACGATCGATCATAGATTCACTGATTCACCATGGCAACAAGGGCGGCGTATTTCTCCCCAGCGGAGCAAGAATTATTAATGGAAACCTATGAAGAGGTGAAGGAGAAAATAAAACGAAAAGGAAATACTGCCACAGTCAAAAAACAAAGGGAGCAAGCGTGGCAAACCATTGCTGACCGCCTGAATGCGTAAGTCAGTGTTTCCCAACCGGGGGTACGCGTACCCCTGGTGGTACACGGAGGTACTGCAGGGGGTACGTGGCGAACGGGGATTTTTTTTTTTAATTGATTAAGGCATCACACTTTTATGGAGGAGGACTGTTTATGAAGGAGACTCCAGTTTTGTGATGATTGTTACATGAGTTAGGCCTGTTAATGTATTCTTAAAAAGAGAGAGAAATGAGTTGTGTTCATGTATTCTTAAAAAAAAGAGAAATGTTACTTGTTTAAGTGAGATAACAAAGGAAGATTATTTCGATTTAGTATTTATACTATTTTGGTTAATTATTTATATTTCAAGAAAATGTTTTTTATTCTTATGTTGAATTCAACTGAGGTTAAAAAAAGAGAGAAAGCCTGAGAATTTTATGTTCAAGTTAAGGATATTAAATAAAAAGATTTTCATGTAATAACCACTGTGTTGCTCTACTTTTGGAGAATCATCGCACGCGTTGTATGTGTGAGGGGTACTCAGGCCAAAAAAGGTTGGGAAACACTGGCGTAAGTAGTGCACAAATACACACTCACCACTCAACTGAAACTATCACAATTAGGCTACAATCCAAATAAAATGTTAATTAACATATCGTCACCTTCCTAAAATAATCGCCCAAGTCATTTTTTGGCATCAAAGGTGTGGTCCAAAAAATGTAATTCATTTAATCTTAGTTTTTATGAAAAACAATAAGTGTTCTTATGTCAAGCATCCTTTGATACATACTTACTGACTGAAATTATTATTTTATGCTATAATTTAACTTTTGGGGGGAGTTTTTTGTGTTTCCTGAAAAACCTGAAAAAATGACTTATGCGATTATTTTAGGAAGGTGACGATATTTGAAAAGATATTTGTAGCCTACTTTGATTATGAATAAGTTGAAATTGACTGCATGTGAGTGAAACTATCTAAATGTAACATTAATTGGTTTAACATCTTATCATTTCAGATGGTCTGCAATGCTGACTATTTGTTCAGTAATGTTGTGGCAAAGTGGCCCGGCTCGGTCCACGACTCCCGAGTGTTTTGGAACTCGGAGATCTATCAGCGCCTATCACAAGGTGAGCCACAGAACCTCTGTTGATAACCACTTTTAACATCATGGCTGTGTTAAGACTGTCACTACTTATGAGGTTGTGATGGTAACATTTTGTATTCACAGGTGAATTCCTGGGTGTATTGCTGGGTGACAGAGGGTACGCCTGCCAGCCTTTTCTGCTCACTCCATTTGCAGACCCTCTGGAGGCACAACTGGCATACAACCATGCCCATGCCAGAACAAGGGCTCGGATCGAAATGACATTTGGCCTACTGAAGGCACGCTTTCAGGGTCTGACCCACCTGAGAGTCAGCCCAGACAGGGCATGTGATATCATTGTGGCCTGTGTTGTCCTCCACAATGAGAAAGGAGAGGGCCCCCAGAGTGCCAGCTCTCATAGACTGGGACAGTCCTGCCATCTTCCCGGATGGTCAGAGACCAATATGTGTTAAATTATTTTAATTAATATGCATGTTGATTTAAGTTGGGCCTGCAATGGCATTTTTACAAACAGTTTGTCTCAAACTGCATGCTTTGATTCTGTGCTTTTTGTCTTGTAGAGCACTGTGTGACTTGAGTTTTGAAAGGAGTTGATGGTTTACTTGCTTTGATTCATCCTTGTTCAATAAAGGAACATCATGGTACTCTCTAATGTGTATTTATATTTATATGGTGATGTACTTCATGTGTAGTCTGTGGGAAACTAAATTATCTAGTGGTTCATCTAAAATCATCAGTTGTCTAAAATGATTGTAATTAATGATCACAAATGTTTCAATAATGATAGCGGGTATAGTTAAATGTTTTAACAATATGTTCTAGGCAGTGGAATAAATATTGGTTTCCATTTGTGGCGACCGCTGACTGAGATAAGGAATGAGATTAAATAGATCCTGGAACTTAGCCTGGTCTGGAGCAGGCTAGCTTCTCAGAATAAATCTCCATGGTAACTTACGTCTGAACATATCCCACTTCCCTTATCCCACTTTTGTGCAACTGGATCACAGATAAGTTGAGCCAGGATAGCCAACATATCCCGGCTTAATCCCTTATCCTACTTTTGTGCAACAGGCCCCTGGTCATCATTCACCTGTTGAGACTCAAACCCTCCCAGTATTTACAGCCTTCTGGTCACCTCAGTCAGTTGCCGGATTATTGATGTTGTATCGTCCATCTTTACGTGCATCTGTAAGTCGTCAGTTCATCCCTTCTTTGTTCTGTACCTTCTTGATAAAGCAGCATCTACTGCCTCCTTGCCCTGGTTGTCCTGCCTTTGGGTCCTAACCTCTAAGAATCCTGACAATAAACTGTAAAATCTCCTGACTCTGACAGAGCTGGTTTCACTAAACCAGTGTGAACACATTAGAAGCTGATATTTCTGGGTGTAAATGCTGTGTTTGATCATTCTTCCTGTGATGGCTGAGGTGTTAATGGTCTGAGGTTTTGGTGTTTTCCCTTTGATGATAGATTTATTATTTTGTGTTCAGTGTGTGTATCTTTGTTTATTGTTATGCATATTTGGCTGAAGGTAACTCTGGGAAAAGAGATTTTTAAAAAGTTAAATGAAAACTAACTGAAAAAACATTGTAACCGGTTTAAATTACACACAGACACCATTTTGTATTCTTAAGCAGTGATTTACAGTAATACAGGCATACTTATTGCCCCCCAGCTGTGTGCCTGTACATTGGGGTTTACCCCGGTGGACAAGAGGGTAGCTTCCCTCCGCCTTCGGGTGGGGGGACGTTTGACGTTTAGGCTGACTGTTGTTTGTGCTTATGCACCAAACAGCAGTTCAGAGTACCCACACTTTTTGCTGCTGCTGCCTCCTCTGGTGGGGGAGGAAGCCGGTCAGACCTGGCAGGCCCAAACGTATTGTGAAGGTCTGCTGGGAACGTCTGGCTGAGTCCAATGTCAGAAGGAGCTTTAACTCCCACCACCGGCAGAGCTTCAACCATGTCCTGTAAGAGGTGGGGGACATTGAGATCGAATGGGCCATGTTCCGTGCCTCCACTGTGGATGTTTCTGACCGGAGCTGTGGCCGTAAGGTGGTCGGTGCCTGTCGAGGAGGGAAGCCGTCAAGCTGAAGAAGGAGTCCTATCGGGCCTTTTAGGCCAGTGGGACTCTGGAAGCAGCTTAGGGCTACTAAAACATCTGAGATCCGATTTATTAAAATTATACATTTTTATCAATAAAGTGACGTTTTTGGATAAAAATTAAACATTTTATCAAAAAGTCTAATTGTTCAGGTACTAAATACAAATTTAATTTAAAAGAGAAAATATCAAAATGATTTTTGAAAATCTTTATTGAAGATTTTAAAAATTCAAACATTTCAAAGACAAAGTCAAACATTGTGAGACTGAATTTTAAAAATAAGGATGTAAAATGACGTAAAATATCAAATGTCTGAGATGAGCAATCAATAATACAGTCTATAATCACACATCATCAGGATGAACCCTGGCTGCTCACCAAACTTCTGCTCATTGGATAAGAATCAGTGAAGATCTGTCAGCAGGTTGAAATTCATCTGGGCTGACTGCAGCTCAGTGACTCCTCTCTGATTTCACAGTTTGTCACAAACATTCTAAGTACATGAAAAATTACTAAAAATAAAAAAATGTGCAACAAATAAAACAGGACGAATAACTTTTAAAGAAATATATGAAACAATCATAAGACCTAACAAAATAAAATGTAATAAATCAACTGTTACCATCTCGTTAATCCACAGTTTGCAGCGTGTTGGAGTGAAAAACCCGTCTGGCTGCTTCTGTTTGTAACTCATAACATTATTGATAGGAAATTCTCTGCTGGCCCCGTTCTCCCCCAGGTGGATGCTGACCTCCAAACAACAAAAGGTCCAGCTCCAAACTGTTTCCTTTTGCCAACGACAAAGGACAGCTTAGTTGAATAACTACATGAGGTTTTAACACAAATTTCAGTGTGAAGCTCTGACTGAAAAACAACATCCTGGAAGAATGGCAGCTTCCATCTTTAAAGGACTGGAAGAGGAAGAAATTCCCAAGGAATCATTTAGAAGAGTTTCAAACAAAACTGTTGAACTTTCTGTTCAGCAGGGATTCTCTGACAGGAGGACACTCTGTGTACTCAGCACAGAGACAACCAGGAACCAGGTAAACTGAACCAGACTGTAAATCCAGGATGCAGAGGTTCTTCAGTGAATGTGGTGCTGAAGGTGTGGAGGTGGATCAGTGTGTCAGAGGAGACTCTGTAGAAGGACAGAGTGCCAGCAGGACGGTCCACATACACTGCTGCTCTGTTACAGACAGAGGAGGAGGAGGAGGAGGAGGAGGAGGAGGAGGAGGAGGAGGAGGAGGAGGAGGAGGAGGAGGAGGAGATGGATGTTTCTCTGCTATTGTGACTGACAGAGTAACCTCTATCAGAGCAGCTCAGACTCCAGGACTGATCATTGTATCCAAACAAACACTCACTGCCTCCTCTCCTGCTGATTCCTCTGTAACTCACTGATATATAAACTCTTCCTCTCCACTCGACCTCCCAGTAACAGCGACCAGTCAGAACATTTCTACACAGCAGCTGAGCACAGTCATCAAATCGGTCTGGATGATCAGGGTATGGCTGATCCTCCTTTCTCACACATGTCACCTTCCTGTTGTTGTCAGACAGTTTCAGGTCTCTGTGCACTGTGTTTGTGTCGATTGTGAGTTGACAGGAATCTGAAGGAGAGAACAAACACAGTCCAGCTGCAGTTATTGATCTATCATCTGTTCACTTTGATCACTGAGTGCTGTGACAGTGTGAAGATGGCTGGATGTCATGAATCAGATGAAGAACACACTCACACTTCCTCAGCCCTGGTGTCAGCCATCGTTCTCCAGCAGGCTCCACCCTGAAAGGAGGAGGGGGGTCAGAGCAGCACCGTCTCTTTCAGCATCAAACATGGACATTACATGGCTCTCACACACACATTGTTCTACACTGAGAGAGATGCTGACTGACACACAGCCCCACTTCAGAAACACAGAAATGTCCCTTTAACTGAATGAATAAGGTCTCTGAATCAGCTGAATATGTTTCCTTACAGGCTGAGCATTAACCAGCAGATGGTTGCTGGTATGTATGTTTTCTTTGGGGCCCATTTATCTGAGGAATGACACGATAAACCTCCATCATTCTGACAGATCCACGCTGTTTTAAGGGGACACCGGCTAATGCTGGCAGACACTTCCTCCTCCTCCTCCTCACAGAGGTTTGCTCCTCCCTCGCTGCTCGGCATCACTTCTAACCAGCTGATGAGCCGGTTAGAAGGGAAATGATTAAAGCAGCAGAGCTCTCCATACCTGAGAGTGTCCAGCCTCCACTGTGGATCCTCCAGTCCAGCTGAGAGCTGCTTCACTGCTGAGTCTCCTGGATGGTTGTAGCTCAGGTCCAGCTCTCTCAGATGGGAGGGGTTGGAGGTCAGAGCTGAGACCAGAGGAGCACAGCCCTCCTCTGTGATCAGACAGCCTGACAGGCTGCAGGAAACAACACAAATGGCAGAAACTGAGAGAAAAGACTCCAACAGCAGACACCATCCTGAACAGGTCAGCTGTCCATCCATGACTGTAAAGCAGAATTAAAATGATCAGCAGCTGAACAGTTGAATGAATCCTGACCTGAGAGCTTCCAGGTTACAGTTTGGACTCTGCAGTCCATCAGACAGCTGCTTCAGCCCTGAATCCTGCAGGTTGTTGTTACTCAGGTCCAGTTCTGACAGGCTGGAGGACTGGGAGCTGAGAGCTGAGGACAGAGCTGCACAGCTTCTCTCTGAGAGGTTACAGCCGCTCAGTCTGAGGAGGGAATAACAGGAAGGGAATTAAGTTATGTAGTTATTCATTATTCAAATGAGAGATGGTTGAATGAATAAATATGATGATATTTATCCTAATTATGGGTGCCGATGCCGAAGGCATTAAAACACATATTACTCCTGTGCTGGACTATTATTCTTCCGTTTCCGTCATGAATTTCGATTCGCTACTAGTCTAGCAGCGATGGTCCGACCGGCATAAAAAGCCCACCGCTGCGTGCGCAACGACCTCGATCGGTGTGCAATGACGTTTGGCTCTCATTAGTCAAAAGGAATTCCGTCTAAATCGGAAAAAGTTGGAAAATTGTGGATGGGAAAATGCATTGAAAAGCACTTAACGAGCCCATTTTGGCGCTCAAAATTCCTTATTTCAGAGGCCATGTAACTCAGCCATAAACCATAACACAGACCTCATTCAAAGTGTATATGTGACAGGAGACTCTCGGCTTTAACTGAACCAAAGGGTTTGTTGATAGGGCGGGCAGTAGATTGGCACCCATCAAAATTTCTTCAGAAATTTTCTAATTATATGTTATAAAGTGTTGCCACATTCTTGCATTGCGTTTCTTTCCTCTTGATGTAAACTGATCTGATGGGACTGTTTGCTGTGAATCTGTGTCATCTACAAACTGAAATTATCTGAGAAATAACTCAGTAATTTTCTCTCCTTTTAACAAGAAAACAGCAGACACCATCCTGAACAGGTCAGCTGAATTAAAATGATCAGCAGCTGAACAGCTGAATGAATCCTGACCTGAGAGCTTCCAGGTTACAGTTTGGACTCTGCAGTCCAACAGACAGCTGCTTCAGCCCTGAATCCTGCAGGTTGTTGTTACTCAGGTCCAGTTCTGTCAGGCTGGAGGACTGGGAGCTGAGAGCTGAGGACAGAGCTGCACAGCTTCTCTCTGAGAGGTTACAGCCGCTCAGTCTGAGGAGGGAATAACAGGAAGGGAATTAAGTTATGTAGTTATTCATTATTCAAATGAGAGATGGTTGAATTAATGACATTTATCCTAATTATATATTATAAAGTGTTGCCACATTCTTGCAGCGTGTTTCTTTCCTCTTGATGTAAACTGATCTGATGGAACTGTTTGCTGTGAATCTGTGTTATCTACAAACTCAAATTATCTGAGAAATAACTCAGTTATTTTTTCTCCTTTTAACAAGTAAACAGAGCATTTAAAACGTATTTATCTCTGTACTCACACAGCTTTGTTGGAGGCTTTGACCACTGGCAGCAGCCTCAGAAGAGCCTCGTCTGAAGCAGAGTATTTCTTCAGGTCAAACACATCCAGATGTTTTCCTGATGACAGTAAGATGAAGACCAGAGCTGACCACTGAGCAGGAGACAGTTGATATCTGGAGAGACTTCCTGAACTCAGGTCCTGTTGGATCTGCTCCACCAGAGAACGATCATTCAGTTCATTCAGACAGTGGAACAGATTGATGCTTCTCTCTGCAGACAGATTCTCACTGATCTTCTCCTTGATGTAATCAACTGTTTCCTGATTGGTCTGTGAGCTACTTCCTGTCTGTGTCAGTAGGCCTCGTAGGAGCCTCTGATTGGTCTGCAGGGAAAGACCCAGGAGGAAGCGGAGGAACAGGTCCAGGTGTCCGTTTGGACTCTCTAAGGCCCTGTACACAGCAATCTGATTGAGATAATTCAGATCAATGTCGGTTGCTTCTTCTTGTTCTTCATCTTCTCTCATCAGGTTGAGTCCAGAGTTGATGAAGGTCAGATGCACATGAAGAGCAGCCAGAAACTCCTGAACACTCAGATGGATGAAGCAGAACACCTTCTCCTGGTACAGCCCTCTCTCCTCTCTAAAGATCTGTGTGAACACTCCTGAGTACACCGAGGCGGCTGAGACATCGATGCCACACTCTGTCAGGTCTGATTCATAGAAGATCAGGTTTCCTTTCTGCAGCTGCTCAAAAGCCAGTTTTCCCAGAGACTCAATCATCTCCCTGCTCTCTGGACTCCAGTGTGGATCTGTCTCAGCTCCTCCATCATACTTGAGCTTCTTCACTTTGGCCTGAACCACCAGGAAGTGGATGTACATGTCAGTCAGGGTGCTGGGCAGCTCTGCTCCCTCTCTGGTTTCCAACACATCCTCCAGAACTGTAGCAGTGATCCAGCAGAAGACCGGGATGCGGCACATGATGTGGAGGCTTCGGGATGTCTGGATGTGGGAGATGATCCTGCTGGCCTGCTCCTCATCTCTGAATCTCTTCCTGAAGTACTCCTCCTTCTGTGGGTCAGTGAACCCTCTGACCTCTGTCACCATGTCAACACAGCCAGGAGGGATCTGATTGGCTGCTGCAGGTCGTGTGGTTATCCAGAGGCGAGCAGAGGGAAGCAGCTCCCCCCTGATGAGGTTTGTCAGCAGCACATCCACTGAGGTGGGCTCTGTGGCATCAGTCAGGGGCTCCTTGCTGTGGAAGTCCAGAGGAAGTCGACACTCATCCAGACCGTCAAAGATGAACACAACCTGGAACTGTTCAAAGCTGCAGATTCCTGCTGCTTTGGTCTCAGTAAAGAAGTGATGAACAAGCTCCACCAAGCTGAACTTTCTCTCTTTCAGCACATTCAGCTCTCTGAAAGTGAATGGAAACATGAAGTGGATGTCCTGGTTGGCTTTGCCTTCAGCCCAGTCCAGAGTGAACTTCTGTGTTAAGACTGTTTTCCCAATGCCAGCCACTCCCTTTGTCAGCACTGTTCTGATTGGTTCATCTCTTCCAGGTGGGCCTTTAAAGATGTCTTCATGTCTGATGGATGTTTCTGCTCTGCCTGCTTTCCTGGATGCTGCTTCAATCTGTCTGACCTCATGTTCATCATTGCCCTCTCCGCTCCCTCCCTCTGTGATGTAGAGCTCTGTGTAGATCTGATTCAGAAGGGTTGGCTTTCCTGCTTTAGGAATCCCCTCAAACACACACTGGAACTTCTTCTTCAGAGCACATTTAAGTTTAAGTTGATGCAGTTCTGAATGAAGACAATAAATAACATCAGTAAACAGACATTCCAACCCTGTACAGAATGAGTATCTGAACATCTGCTGCTCTGTGTGCTGAGACATCAGTAAATGTGTCATTTATCCAGCAGGTTAAACCTTTAGAGAAATCCTCTTACTGCTCTGCAGACGGTCAGCCAGCTCCTCCTGCTTCATTCTCCTCAGGAAGTGAGCTGTGATCTTCACTAATGCCTCTCTGCTGCTCCTCTGCTCTTCATCCTCACCCTCCCTCTGACTCTCTAGGCATTCTGGGTAATCTGGACTCAGAACCTTCTGCATCTTCTTCAGCTCCTCCTTCACAAAAGTGAGCATGTTGTCCTCCAGCAGCTGGAACAGAAAACTATATGAATGAGCCGATCAGACTGAAACCATGGAGCCAAACATCAGATCCATGTTGGACTCACTGACAACCCACTGGTCTACAGAGTGCAGCATGGAGATGGCTGTGAGCAGAACAGATGGGAAAGTAGTTGTTGTACATGTACAGACCATAAATATGGAGTCCAGCTGTGTTTGATGCTGCTGGGCAGACGGACCACTGGGACCCTCTGAGCTCTGCTGGTCCACTCTGTGGAGGAATCATGAAGAATGAGCTCACATTGTGTCTGTCCACACAGAGAGCAACACAAGCTGAAGCTCCATGAAGGGATGTGTGGGTGTGAGCAGTGAACGCAGCCATAAAGCAGCTGATTAACTCTGAAGCTGCACATCATCAGCATCTGTGTTCCAGAAGATAAGAGCTCAGTGTGTTTCTAACAGTGGGAGGAAGCTGATGTCAGATGAAGCAGTGTGAGGAGGAAGGGATACAGAACTGTGTGAACAGACAAAATGATTTCAGAGTCTTCACTGACCAACTTCTTTGTATTTAGAAAACAGAACCAAACGTAGAACCTGATGCAGCAACACTCAGTAAGAGTTGTTCTGGAGTCACAGAAAGACAGAAAGTTTATAGAATCTACAGGAACAGCGTTCTGGAAGCTTCTCCAACCAGCAGGTTAGCTGCTGACAGGTGAGGGTGTCAGGATGGGGTATAACAGCAGCATCCAAACGCTCAGTCTCTCCAACAAGGACGGGTCGGGGCTCACCGCTTTGGGCCAAACTCCATCAGAGAATCATCAATACGTTCAGCAAATATTTCTCAGAGTAAGATTGTAAAGAACTGTGGTCTTTCAGCATCTAAATGTTAATTTTACTCCCGAAAAGAGACCTATTTTAACATCCATTCTTTCCACTGTGACAGTTTCACATGTGAACATGAAATGGATGTGAATCAGAGCTTACATTAAACACAAGTTGGAATAAGAACTGTTCAAACTGACTCTGGTACATTTTACAGTGTTACACCATTTACACACAGCTCACCTCTGAGGCCGTGAACGTTGGTCTGATTTAAAGTCAATAAAACGACCCATTGACCTGTCGCTCTGCATGGACACACAGCTGGGTTCAGGTTCAGGTTCAGGTCTCTGATAGCTGCTAACAGGAAAGAAAAACACTTGTTTCATTTAAATTTACATGTTAAGTAAAATTCAGTTTGGATTAAAGAGTAAAAATGTGAGAGATTTGGTTTTAAATTACATCAATAAAATGATAGAAATATATCAATTAATCAACTGAAAATTACATTTTGTTTCAATAAAGAGCTGCAAGACTAAAGTAAACATCACATTACATACATGATGCAGCTAATTAATCTCATCAGAGACATCAAGAACTGATCCAAGTCTGAAAAAATGTATCTGAAATCTGGTTATCATCTGAAACATGATGCAGCCTCGACTGAATACTGAAAACTACTGATAGTCTAATGAAACACTTTTTACTGATCCTAACCCACTGCTGTACTGAGGTTCAGCTTCATGTTATTGATCCATGTGACTTTGTTCATGTTAGACTGTTTGTAAAGCCGCTGACTTTGTTCATGACATTTATTTTAGAAAAAGGTCCCATATAATAAATATTATTATTAATATTTTACTCCCTAAAAGAGACCTATTTTAACATCCATTCTTTCCACTTTGACAGTTTCACATGTGAACATGAAATGGATGTGAATCAGAGCTCACATTAAACACAAGTTGGAATAAGAACTGTTCAAACTGACTCTGGTACATTTTACAGTGTTACACCATTTACACACAGCTCACCTCTGAAAAAAAATGTCTATAAAGTAAAAATGTGACTATTTTGGTTTTAAAATATTAAACTGAGATTAAATTAAACAAATAAAATCAACTGAAAACGCTTTGTTTTTATTTTAATTGAATCAATATTACAGATGCACCAAATTACATCAATGACTAACATATCAATAAAATGATAGATTTTAAATAAATCAACTGAAACATGATGCAGCCTCCACTGAACACTGACAGCTACTTACTGTTTGTCTGATGGAACATCACGTTGGAAATGAATGAACCGATCATTGGACCTGTCACTCTTAAAGGACACACAGCTGGGTTCAGGTTCAGGTTCAGGTGCAGGTTCAGGTTCAGGTGCAGGTCCAGGTTTAGGTTCAGATCCAGGTGCAGATCCAGGTCCAGGTTTAGGTTCAGATCCAGGTGCAGATCCAGGTTGGTTCCTGTGAATAAAGGTGGTTTGGTGATGTGAGTTCTGAGCTCTGACATGGAGAAGAGTCATGGAGAGTTAGAGGTGGTCACCTCACCTCTGAGCTTTGCTCTGGCTCTCATGTTCCCCACACAGAGAGGTTTCAGTGTCCTCACACTGATCCATGCTGCTGAACTCACACCAGCTCACACACACTTTCTACCTTCCTCTGCAGAGGAAACACAAATCAGTCAGACAGGAGTGCTGAGGCAGAGGAAGCTGCCATCAGCTGCTGTACTTCCACCACCTGTCCACTAGATGGAGGCATGGAGCTACAGCCCAGCACACACCTCATGATCCCGATGACGATGATGAAGGATTCTGTCAGTTTAGTTTTCAGAGGACTTTTTAACAGCAAATACAAACAGGGACAGATGTTAGATCTGAGCTGTGTGAGGCTTTTAATAAAGCTGATCAAAAGTCTAAATACTGAGAAAAAGGAGCTGATATTAAATCAAATGAAATCAACTGAATGTAAAAGTGACCGAACCATGCTAAACACTGAACATCATCATCAGACTAAACAAGTTAAATATCTGCTGCATCACAGCTTCATAACTGACATTCAGCTCATTTTATTCTGAAAGGTCTGACAGGAAGCTGCTCTTTCTGACTTTAAAGGTGGAGACGACACTTTGATTCCAGGAAATAAAAACATGAAACAGTTTGTTTGTGAAGAAAAAAAAAATATCAATGTTTGATCATCATGTTGTTTGATTTCAGTTAATCAATAATCTGATCATCATGTCAATTTGTCTTCAAACTCAAACTGAAAATTTGGAATTGTGGACCTATGTAAATGCATTAAAATTCATGTATCATGGGACAAAAATAGCCTTATTTTGAGGCCTCATAACTCAGCCATACTTCATCATAGACACACCATTCAAAGTTTAAACGGGGCATGAAAGACTCAACTTTAACTGAACTAAAGGGTTTGCTGATATATTGTAAAGCTTTGACACAACAGCAGTTTAAGTTTTAGGAAAAATCAGGACTCCTCTCACTCTACTGTCCTGGGGTCTCACACTCTATTTTTACCAGCTCCAAATTAATCCCAAAATCACTCAAACAAACTTCTCTCGCGTCCGAAATGTTTGCTGCACCCAGACAAAATATACTTCAAAATGTAGGTATTTTTGTCCTCTTTCACCCAAAGTCCCCCTCATTGTGATTGACCTCACGGTTTTCTCTCAAATCACCTCTGAGCGCAGAGAGCGACCACTCGGGCTGCCATTGACGGCCATTATAACCAGGTCACCTCATCTCCTTATCAAATCAATGTGAAGGCTGTTTTTAAAACTGCCATAAAAAAACATACCGTACATAGGAGCAGAATAAAAAATACACCAGAACATCCACCTCAGGGGTGTTTGAGATTATACGGCAATTTTTCTGGTCATGAATGTGATAAATATATTTTAACTTAAATAAAATAAAAACATGAAAAATAAACATATAATCTGATCATCATGTTGATTTGTCTTCAAACACAAACTGATCAAAGTTTGTTCTGAAATAAGAAGTGAACATGTTCTCCAGCATCACAGAGCAGAAACAAACAGGAAAGTTTGAACTTACAGATTGTTCAGAGCTGAAGAAGAAGAAGAAGACTCTCCGCTCGACAGACTGAGACACAGGTGAGCTGCTTCCTGGAACCAGTCAGAGCCGAGTCCACCTGTGATGGAGGCGGGACAGATAGAACCTGTCTGACTTTTGGAGTTCATGCTAAACATGCCTCCAAGTTCCTGAACAACAAACTCTGAACTTTGTACTGCAGTTCTCTCTGAGATTCAGTGTAAATTCCCCTCGTGAACATGGCTGCCTTTGCATCAGAACAGGTGTGTTCAGGTGTGCTCTGATGCTCATCAGCTCAGGATCAACAGTGAAATGAACTCTGTGAACAGACCACTCATCCTGGCAGTCAGGGAGGAGAGGATGGGCTAAACTGGATCCAGTGTTGGCTTTGTGTCAGCCTTTAATCTCAGTCTATATTTTGGTCTGATGTTCATGCTGATGACCAGTTTTGATCTCAGTAGAATTAAAAAAGATGCGTTTTTAAGTCTAAGGCAAACTGCAAGAATCGTTTTAAACTGCTGGGATTCTAATTTTCTATCAGTGTTGGTCATGTTTATTGTCTCAAACAGCTGATTGATCATGTGATCAGTCATGTGGGGAAGGTGTTTAGAAATTATTCACAAAAGCTGTTTTCCACAGCAAAAGGAAACAAAACTTTATTGTAATTTTCTGTTTGGTTTTAAGATGTTTGGTAGTTCAGACGGTGGATGTAGAGCAGAAATAATGAAAATCTGGGCCCTCTGAGGGCAGAAGCTCAGACAGTAAATGCTCAGGTGGGCAGGAGTCCATCAGGACATCCGCCTCCCCTCCCAGAGGACACTCATAATAACACAGAAACAAGTGATGGCCTTTATCCAATAAAAGCAACTGAACTGTTTCACTTGTATTTTGTTTTTGGATGGATATAACAAACAAGACAAACATCCAGAAGCACATCTGCTTGCCTCTGCAGGCAGATATACTTTACAGGCCATAACGAGCAAAGAAACATCCCACAGAAGCCACCTGATAGCCTTGATAGCCTGAGGTGTCAATAATTAATCTATCTGAGCAGCTCAGAGTGGCTTCATAAAACTGAGCCCATCATGGAGACGTCCAGGAATGGGTGGGGCTAAATCCCACAGTCAGATAAACTAAACACTGTCAGCGTTCATAGGTCGCCTTTATTATTGTGTTATCTTTGGAGGAAGCAGAATTTAATTTATTTCATGTGATACCTGCCTGATGTGGGAGGACAAGACGTCTGTAAAATGGCACAGACATCTGTTACAGTGAATGATGAATAATTTACCCGTAATAACAAAAGGCGGCTTTAAAAGTCCTGAATTTGAGGAGGGGAAGGAGTGCATAGCTCTGTATACACAAGTTTTCTTTTTTGGGTATTATTTCTTATTTGTTTCACAATAAAAAACATATTTACATCTTCAAGGTTTTTACGCCATGTTGTGTAAATGATGGTGATCTGAATACTGTGCCAAACACATTCGCTTTGCCAAGGGAAATACTCACATTTCTGTCAACACATTTGCCAAGAATCCTTCTTCCAGTCGATGGCTTCAAACAGTTAAACACGGTGATGGGTGAGGACCCGTCAACACCGTGTATGGTGAGGGCGGCGCTCTGCTGACCTCAACCAGGGACGTTGTGAGTCGGTGGGGGGAATACTTCGAGGACCTCCTCAATCCTACCGACACGCCTTTCAGATGAGGAAGCAGAGTCAGGGAGCTCGGATGTGGGGCCTCCCATTTCTGGGGCTGAGGTCACCGAGGTGGTCAAAAAACTCTTCGGGGGAAAGGCCCCGGGGGTGGATGCGGTCCCTCTGGAGTTCCTCAAGGCTCTGGACGTTGTTGGGCTGTCTTTAATGACACGTCTCTACAACATCGCGTGGACATCGGGAGCAATGCCTCTGCACTGGCAGATCGGGGTGGTGGTCCCCCTCTTTAAAAAAGGGGGACCGGAGGGTGTGTTCCAACTTCAGGGGGATCACACTCCTCAGCCTCCCTGGTAAGGTCTATTCGGGGGTACTGGAGAGGAGGATCCGTTGGATAATCGAATCTCGGATTCAGGAGGTGCAGTGTGGTTTTTGTCCTGGCCGTGGAACAGTGGACCAGCTCTATACCCTCCGCAGGATCCTGGAGGGTGCATGGGAGTTCGCCCAACCGGTCTACATGTGTTTTGTGGACTTGGAGAAGGCGTTCGACCGTGTCCCTCGGGGACTCTTGTGGGGGGTGCTCCGGGAGTATGGAGTGCCGGACTCCTTGATATGGGCTGTTCGGTCTCTGTATGACCGGTGTCAGAGTTTGGTCCGCATTGCCGGCAGTAAGTCGGACATGTTTCCTGTGAGGGTTGGACTCCGTCAGGGCTGCCCTTTGTCACCGATTCTGTTCATAATTTTTATGGACAGAATTTCTAGGCGCAGCCAGGGCGTTGAGGGGGTCCGGTTTGGCGACCTCAGAATTGGGTTTCTGCTCTTTGCGGACGATGTGGTTCTGTTAGAGTTATCGGGCCGTGACCTTCAGCTCTCACTGGAGCGGTTCGCAGCCGAGTGTGAAGCGGCTGGGATGAGAATCAGCACCTCCAAATCTGAGACCATGGTCTTCGGCCGGAAAAGGGTGGAACGCCCTCTCCGGGTTGGGAATGAGATCCTTCCCCAAGTGGAGGAGTTCAAGTATCTCGGGGTCTTGTTCACGAGTGAGGGACGAATGGAGCAGGAGATTGACAGACGGATCGGTGCGGCGTCTGCAGTGATGCGGGCTCTGCACCGGCCCGTCGTGGTGAAGAAGGAGCTGAGCCAGAAGGCGAAGCTCTCGATTTACCGCTCAATCTATGTTCCTATCCTCACCTATGGTCACGAGCTGTGGGTAGTGACCGAAAGAACGAGATCGCGAATACAAGCGGCCGAAATGAGTTTCCTCCGCAGGGTGTCTGGGCTCTCCCTTAGAGATAGGGTGAGAAGCTCGGTCATCCGGGAGGGGCTCGGAGTAGAACCGCTGCTCCTCCGCATCGAGAGGAGTCAGATGAGGTGGCTCGGGCATCTATGTTCAGACTGTGTTTCTCGGCTGGCCTGGGAACGCCTCGGGGTCCCCCAAGGAGAGCTGGAGGAAGTGACCGGGGACAGGGACGTCTGGGTCTCTTTGCTCAAGCTGCTTCCCCTGCGACCCGACCCCCGGAGAAGCAGCAGTTGATGGATGGATGGATGCAGTTGATTTATCTCCTACAAACTGAATCAGATCTTTCCATGACTTTTCAGTGTCAGCTCGTTTCCTTTTCTTTGTTCAGATATTTCACAGGCGGCTCTGAACCTTCAACATTTAAAGGAAAATATCTTGTATGTTCATTAGAAAATAAGAGTAAAAAAGAAAGAAAGCAAAACAGAAATCAGCCTGATTAATTTTCATCAGTTAATGTTACAGCTTGGAGTTGATCTGATTAGCACACAAAACATCATATGATGTAATTCTGAGAGCTTTCAAGCTAATCTGCCTCATAGGTTAGTTTGAGCTTGAATTCAGCAGCTACTTTTATTTAACAGTAAATAGAGGAAAGTTACAGAATAACTGAAGTTACAGTCTGATTTAGTAAAGTCTAACCATTGTTTAAGATGGATATAAACTGCAATGCACTTATGATTTCTTGTGACCTGAAGTTCTTTTGCCTACCGATGTGGAACAGACTTATTGTAAGTTGCTTTGGATAAAAGCGTCTGCAAAATGACCGTAATGTAATGTTAATACACTGTTAATAACTACGTCAGTTTTATTGCACTTTCATATTTATTTAACTGTTAAATCTCTGGACACTTTGCATTGTGACTACCCTGCTGCCACCGTCATTGTCATCATGTGGAGCGTAACAGAGAAACTACGATCATCACTGCCCTCCAGTGGTCACGGTCTGTAACTACAACTCCTCACATGCAATGATACTGATGTTCTCACCAACATTACTCCTCTTTCTGCAGTATTTTGGCACTAATGTTCATCAGTCTGATAATGAAAGTGTCAACAGAGAGATAACTGACAGAGAGAAAAAGTCTGCCATCACACTCAGATGCAGATGTGGTTCCAAGAACTCAGAACATCTGTGTTAGTTGAGACAACAGCTGTTCAGTTAGACATCAAACTGTTTAATATGTTAAAGTCATCGTCAAACAACATGTTGCAGTGCATAAGTTTATTAAAGCTGTCCAATAATCAATAAGAATAACAATTAATAATTAAATCACAATCCAACAGTTTTTTCTGATAAAGCAAAAGAATGTTAACATCAGAACAACAAATCCTTCCTTCTTCCCTTCTTTCAGTGGATTCTTCCTTCCTTTCAATTATCCTCTCTCCATCCTTCCTTCCATCCTTTCCCCTCCTTTCTATCCCTTCTAATCTCATTGCAGATGTTTAATAACATAAAATATCAGTAAGAAAACAGCAGTCATGGTGAGCCTCATGTCACTTTGTGTTATTCAGTCATTTGACTCTCCTCAGCCAGGTGCTGCTCTTCATCATCATCATCATCATCAGTGGGGGGTCGAGTTCGCCTAAAGAAACCCAGCTGCACATACACAAACACACACACACACACACACACACACACACACACACACTATGAAGTGAAATGTTCAAGCTGAAAAGTGAGGAAACATTAAATGATACAAAATTTGAAAGGAGTTTGGTTTGAGCCCCTTGAACTAAACTCTATTTAAAACCAGACATTTTCACCAATCATCAATATTTTGTGATCACCAATGACTTGTTATTTGATCGACTGGCTAATTAGTTGAGTGACCGATTCACCAAGCGATTGATTTACTGACTGACCGATAAACCCATGTATTGATTGATGATTGATTGAATGCCATAGATAGATAGATAGATAGATAGATAGATAGATAGATAGATAGATAGATAGATGGATGGATCAACCCATCTATTGATAGATAGATAGATAGATAGATAGATAGATAGATAGATAGATAGATAGATAGATAGATAGATAGATAGATAGATAGATAGATAGATAGATAGATAGATCAACCCATCTATTGATTGATGATTGATTGATACCTTCCAGAAGACGAAGCAGAGCAGGCAGAGGAGGAGGAGTCCAGAGATAATCGACAGAACAATGTAGCCAATGGGAACGTCTTTCTCCCCATCAGGTGGACGCCACACCACGCTGAGCTGAGTCTGCACACGCACACAAAAGATCTACACCCACATTCTACACAGTTTATTGATTTGATGAAGGCTCTTGTGTGCGTACTTGTGTGTGTCCCCTCTCCATCACCAGTGGTTGGACCTTCGACGGTGCACCAATGACATCATAGGAGGCAGAAGAAGCGAGCTCATAGTTCAGGTAGGGAGTCTGTGGGAAACATGATGATGAAGTCATTACCCTGATCCGTGTGTGTGTGTGTGTATCTAGTTTATTTAGCCAGATGAAAGTATCAATAACACTTAACAAAATTTTTAGGTTTTCTCAAATTAAATGATCAAGTCCAGACAAATGCATGTTTGGGTTAGATTAGGGGTTTGGGGTTGAACTTGATAGATCCTAATTTAAAGGAAATCTTTATAAAGGCAGACTTAACAAGTTTAAAAGGGTTAAAAGCGAGCCCCATAACTGGCTAAAAAAAATCATGTGTGTAAAGGTGGACCCTGCAAAGCATGAAGGTCAGAAACGGGCCCCACATGTGAATGAAAAACTAACGTGTCAAATAAAGTTTCAAATTGTGTTTATTGAAAGTGATTTTTAATATCAAGGTTTTTTTTGGGACTTGCATGATTTTTTTTCATAGTTCTGTGACCACTAGAAAGGATGGACCCCACAACTCACTAAACTGAGGTCGGTCCTGCAGTAGGAGGTTAACAAGGATGTGTGTGTGTGTGTGTGTGTGTGTGTGTGTGTGTGTGCTTACCTCTGTGAGCGTGTGCAACCACAGCCGAGCAGAGATTCTGATCACTGCGCTAAAGCCCCGCCCCAACGCCATGATGTCACACACAAACCTGACACACCCCGCCTCACCTCTGCTGCAGTTCTATAGATAGATAGATAGATAGATAGATAGATAGATAGATAGATAGATAGATAGATAGATAGATAGATAGATAGATAGATAGATAGATAAATTAATTAGAATTAGAATTATTTCCATTTCTCAGATTCTACGAAGCCGTGCTGTTGGAATAGATGCAGGATGTGGTCTAACTTTGTCCTGCTGAAACATGCAAGGCCTTGCTCTAAAACCTGTTTATACCTTTCAGCACTGATGGGGCCTTTCCAGATGTGCAGGTTTCCAGTTCCAGAGGCACTAATGCCCCCCTCTGCCTCTCTAATATGCTCTTTTTATTCTCAGTCATGTCCCTCATTGTTACAGTGTGTGTTGCAGTCTGTTTTTACCACGTGAACAGTTTGTCTGTGTGAGTTTGTCTCCTCCTGCTGGATGACCTGAGAAACTGCAGCAACGTCGGAGGAGTTCCCCAGCAGCTGCAGACAAGTGAGGAAGACAGACAGGTGAGAGAGAGGCGGGTGAGAGACCGACAGGTACAGAGAGGCTGTGCCTCACCTTGAACGGGTCTATCTGTGATGCGTTCAGGGTCCTGCAGGTCAGGGACTCTTCAGAGGCATTGGAGAAGATGTAGAGCAGGAAGTGATGTCGCCAGGTGGAGGGGAAGTCCACCGTCAGCCGTGCGTTGACTGAACTCGGGCCCTGATTCCTCAGCTACAGAACAACATCATCAATATCATTACAGTCATCAGATGCTGTGGACCGTGTGAGAAAACCTCCAGACTTCCTGTTGCTCCTAACCTCCTCTGTGGGAGATCACCGTACAGGTCAGTACGGCTGGATTCAAGTTACGTCTTAAAGTTACGGCAAGCTTCACTTTTACCTGCCGGCTTTTGAGCATTTCATATTTCAACTCATGATCAGGTGTTAGACAGAGCCAGACTGACCTCGTACACATGCTCCACCAGTGGGCCCACCTCCTCTAAACTCCCAGGATGCACCGCTGGCTGCCAGTCTGGGAGAGGCAAGACCACGTCTGGAGGGGCGGAGCCTCTGTGAACGCACAGGGACGTTGACCTGTTCAGTCTTTAAATCGACTCTGACGATGAACAATGACCTGACCTGTTGAACTGTACCCTCTGATCTCCAACTTGGCCTCAGCTGTCACCTGAACCTTCACAGTCACCTCGTCGCTGCTGGCGTTCACGGAGTTCTTACTGTACGGACAGACGGGGGTCAGACGGGGGTCAGACGGTCAGACTCATGGGCATCTGGTTTATTCTACAGTCAAGATTGTACCTTCGGATTCTGAGTCTGAAGGTGATGTGACTCTCCACCTCCTCCAGGTGACCAACACTGAACAGGAGACATGTCTCCAGCTGTCGACAGAGAGAGATCATACATGACATCATCAGTCGGATCAATAATCTCAACCAAAACATCTGCATCACAACATTAACAGCTGTCTTCAAAGGCTGCATGAAGCCCACAGACATAAGACCGAAAGGCTCAGAGGCAGATGAAACCAGCTGTGCCTTCATTACAACCAGATGATCTCAACTACTGATCAACCAGCCAATCAATCTATCAATGCACCTATCACAGTATCCTGGGTGCCATGATTGATGATGTCACACCTGTAACCCTGCGGTGTTGAAAGTCTAATCACCGGGGAGGCCAAGCAACCACCAACACGGCACACATGTAAATACATGATCAGTTTGGACATGATTACGCAGCAGAGCTTCATTGTGGGCTATGAAGCACCCAGGCATTCACCGCCATCCGGGCCTCTTTTGTTGGTCACAGAAGACCGTGTCCAGCCAACACCACCAGGTGGGGTATAATGGTTGTCATCTGAAGAGTGGCGCCCCATGGTTAAACCACTTCTTGGCAAGCCTCCCTCTCCACTGGACGACTGCACAGCTCCGATGCTACACCAGACCAGGGTGTGCACGGAGGTCAGGTTCAGGGTCCCTGTCCTATGACTCATGGTCTCAGCCTTCACCTTGGCACCTTAACCTGAACATGGTATGGTGATGTCGCCCTGGCTGTTTGTGCTCCAATTCCAGGAACACAACTCTTCTCCCTCTTCTTCCCTCCTCTGGTGGTAGCAGCGAGGTTCAGAAGTACAGAGAGGAGAGCTTTACCATCACGGATCATTAGAAACTTTAGACAAGGGAATCTTCTCAGCTTCTTTTTGTGATTAAAGGTTTGTCTTAAAGGTAGAAACCTTTAATCAACCTGTTGCCAATGTGACAACTGACCAATAATGCCTCCTCCATGGCAGCATCAGCTGAGGATTGTGGGTATTGTAGTGTTTAGAGTACTCAGAGAGGCCGTTTCTCAACTTGCGTAGTTGGTAGCAAGTACTAGGGAAGTTTGGGTCGAAGTTGGGACAGCAGCATTCACCCAAAATTCCTAAGACAGGTCTGATGAAGACAGTTATGTCATTTTTTTTTTTATCAAGGTCCTGTTTAAAATACAGCTTTAATGGCATTTTCAAAATGGCCTCATTTTGTGCTTTTCAATCGATTTTACCATTCCATTTTGCGCCTCTGCCAGTCCCTAAATGGAGGAGACATTTATGTCATTTTTATCAAGGTCCTGTGTGAAATACAGCTTTTATGCCATTTTAAATATGCTTAAGTGCTTAATATTAAGTGTTTTTCAATGCATTTTCCCATTGTATTGTGGGTATTTGGATAAGGCATCTGCAAGGCCCAAAATGGCTACACTTTGGCATCCATCTTGGCTTTGCCCTCATAAGCAGCCTGTCTCAGCCCAGAGCAGGCTGTTAAGCTTGTTGCTAGGAGACAGCTCGTCAGCACGCGAGCAGCTGCACCAACTGACACAGACTTTTTACCTGTTTAAAATGGACTATTTTGGACTTTCGCCTACTTTCTCGAACAAACGGTCACAGCTCGAAAAGTAAATGTCGTATCCGAATAATTTTTGTACCGTGAGCGCCCCAAGGGACGGCAGAAGCCAGCGGTGTAATTTTCATTCGGCTACCATATAAGGCTCGATTTTTATGGCAGTTTTAAAATAATTTTTACACATTGATTTTTATCATTTTAGTCATTTATAATGGACGGAATGTCAGTTGGAGGGACGACTCTCTGTGCTCAGAGGCAATTTGTGATAAATCTGTGTGGCAGAGGTCAATGAGTGGGACATTGTCTGAAAGAGGACAAAAATGCCTACGTTTTGAGATTAAATTTGTCCAGATCGGCCAGATATTTCGGACATGAGAGAGATTTGTTTGACGAATCGGTGCAGAATGAAATTCAGAGTGAGAAGCAGAGTGGGAGAGACGCAGGACCTGACACATTGTCTCCCTAAAACGTAAACTCCCGTTGTGTCAAAGCTGTATAAGATATATACAAACCCTTCGATTCAGTTAAAGCCGAGGGTCTCGTGTCACAAATAAACTTTGAATGAGGTCTATGCTATGCTGTATGGCTGAGTTAAGAGGCCTCTGAAAAGACCATTTTGAAGCTCATTTAGGCCCAAAATCGCCTTTTTTTAAATTTTCAATGCGTTTTTCCATCCGAATTTTTCCGACTTTTTACCATTTTGCCGGAATTCCTTTTGACAAATGAGAGCCAAACGAAATAGCACACCATTCCCGATCGATATGCACGCAGTGCCGTGCTTTTTATGTCGGTCGGAGTATCGCTGCCAGACTAGTAGCGTGCCGAACTTTAGGGCGGAAACGGAAAAATAAGAGTCTGGCACAAGAGTAAGATGTGTGTCTAATGCCTTCGGCATTGGCACCCATAATAATAAAACATAGGTGGTCTGTGGCGTAGTGGGCTGAGCAGGCGCCCCATGTACAGAGGCTATAGTCCTCGTTGCAGCTGGCCCCGGTTCGAGTCCCGCAGCACAGCCATGTGCTGCGTGTTGTTCCCCCTCTCTCTGTCCCCTGCTTCCTGTCTCGCTGAACTTTCCATTAAAGGCACAAAAGCCCCCCCCAAAATTTTTTTTTAAAGAAAATAATAAAACCTGCGCGATAAAATATTTATCGGCGTTAAATAATTAACGAGTTAAAGCGATAATAACTCGCCCATCCCTAGTTTTTATTTTAGACACATTTTAAAACTGGTTAATATCAATAATATCAATAATGTCTGTGGTTGTGAAGTGACCATCGGATGTTTCAGAACACAAGCAGAGGCTCAGAAACCGTGAACAGGAAGTGCGGAATCACTCACGGCGTGTCCTTTTCTCATGGGGTTCCCGAGGTCACATGTGACCACCACCGTCTGGTTGTCTTTCCTCTGAACACACACCAGCCTGTGGGCACCCTGTGAGCACACAAACACACATTTGTTTCCTGTAAACACAACCTGAGGGGCTCGGTTCTGATCAGCTCTGAGGTTCTGATCAGCTCCGAGGTTCTGATCAGCTCTGAGTGTGTGTGTTTTTGTCACCTGACTGCTCTGGAAGTGTGTGTGCTCTGGGATTCGGACCACCAGCTCCGTCTCATATGCGCCCTCGCCATCGTTTAAGGCCGACACCGACAACAACACCGACTGATCATCGCCGACCTGCACACTCTTAGACACGCTAACACACACACAGGTGTTGGTACTTCAGGGTTTGTGAGGACCTTAGCAGAAGATGAAACCCTCTGAAGTGAGGACCGCCATGATTGTGAAGTGTGTTTGTAGTGGACTCACGGCTCAGCGCTCAGCTTCAGATCAGGAATACAGATGTTGTCGTCCCCACAGTCCAGGATGATCCTGGTCTGCACACACACACACACAGGATGGTGATTAGTCTATCTTTGTGAGGACATTTATCTGCTCCTTCCCAGCCAGCATGTCCATGTGGGGCCCATAAGGTTTAAATTTGGGCTGCAGATAAGGGTCCCAAGTGGGTTTGTCCGCAGTTTCCACGGTGGCCTCACATGTGTTTGCCCATATGGGTTTCAAGTTGCTGTGTGGCTTTAGTTGGACTTTGCATTTAGCCAATTTGAATGTGAACATTCTTTTACTTGTGTGATGTGTTTATCTGTATTGCCTTTGGAATAATTTAAGGCTTAGGGTAACCCTAACCCTTCAAGTTGCACTTTGAAACCCATATGGGCAAACACAGGTGGGGCCACCGTGGAAACTCTCCAGCTCCTGCCACAAACCCACTTGGGACCCTTATCTGCAGCCCAAATTTAAACCTCATGGGCCCCACATGGACATGCTGGCTGGGTTAGTTCACACCTGGTTTCAGTTTCAGGTGAGGGTCAGAGTACAGTTCTGACTGATGGAGAATGACACACTGTACAGAGATGGGCATACGTGAGTGTTCACCTAACCTGGGCAGCCGCGTGTGTCTGACCATGCAGCAATGCATGCTGGGTAGTGTTGAGGAGGTTGATGTTAGCAGTGATGAAGATCGGACTCAGCTTATCCCGAACTTCTTCTTCAGACTGCACACACACACATGCACACGGTTGTGTAATCATGGCTTCAGATCACGCGACATTAAGTTCCTGGAGACTTTAGCCATCGCCGTGACAACCACAGACTACAAGACATGACCTGTAACGGCGTGCATTACACCCGTTGTCCCCATAAGAAAGAACGTCCGACAGTGTGACGTTTACACAGAGTCAGGTGTGACTCACCTGTTCTCATCTGTTACTCACCCTCAGGTAGGCTGTGTGATTGACACAGGCCACGCCCACCTCCCTCTCAACAACCAGATTTATTATCTCTTGCGGCTGACTGGTCGACAGCAGCAGGGTTCGCCGTGCCATTGGCTGCTTCATCCTGTCCAGCTCTAGCTCCACCCTCAGTGCTGCAGGACCCAATCAGAACGCAAACAGAAATCTGATTCCAAATTACTGTGAAATATTGTGAAGTCCACATCATCTGAGGACCAGTTCACCTGAGGACATTACCTGTCTGCTGTGGTATTCTGTGACCAGCCACCTGGACGCACATCTGGATGACAAAACTGAAGAGACACAGACAGCATCTTCAAATTTACTGGCGTCAATTCATTTGCATCAGTGCTCATCCTGATGGTTGGAACCTCTAAAACACCAGAAAACACCAGAATAAAGAAGCAATCTTCCATCTATTGGATTCCGCTAATCCGAGGTCGGGTCGTGTATGCAACAGGTCCAGGAGGGAAACTCAGACATCCCCCTCTCCAGCAACACTCTCCAGCTCCTGCTGGGGGAACCCGAGGTGTTGCCAGGCCAGATGGGATATATAATCCCTCCAGTGGGGCCTCCTCCCTGTCGGACGTGCCCAAATAAATTCCAAAGGGAGGCGACCATCTTTTTCTTTTTCTCTGAGTTCCAACTGAGGACTAGCTCAAAGTGCTTCGATGCTTTCTGACCTTTTTACCTGGTAAACTCCCAATGGACCTTTCTCTTGTTTCTGGTCGACTTCCTAAGTGAATTCCCAGTATTAAATGAAGCCGACTGGTGCTTATGAATCATCCTCAGCCTTTAGAAGCCCTGTTTATGCCGGGGTTGCTAAATACTGCTCAGTGTTAAAGGATGGAAACATATGGCGTGTTTCCACTATGCAGTCCGGTACGGGTCGGGATGGAACGGTTCGCTTATTTCAGTGTTTCCATTATCACGAAAGCGTACCGATCCGTACCGTTACCATGTCTGTAACCCTTCTGCTTGGGGTACCGAGCACACAGGACCGGTTCCAGGCTCTACTCTCCGGTGTTGGTGAGGAGGCTGTGCAGCGGGAGCTCGATGGCGCTGTGCCAAACCAAAAAGTTTTCCAGCTGATTGCCGCAGAAATGGCAGAGAGTGGTTTCAACCGGGCCGCGAGCCAGTGTGGCATTAAGCTGAAGAAGCTCGGAGGTGGTTCCAAATTATGGATGTTATTTGCTATTTACGCTTCGGCACGCACTCCGCCCACCTCTGAGGGTCGTCTTTGTACAGTGGGAACGCAAGCTGACCCCAAAGAGACCCGACCCGTACCGTTCCGTACCGACCCGTACCGGACTGCATAGTGGGAACAAGGCTAAAAATGTCTTTCTTGGGTGAAGCGATGGAGGTAGTGGAGTACTACAGAAAGCTTGGTGTTCACCTGGACAACAGACTGAACTGGAAATACAATGTTGAGGCTGTCCACAAGAAGGAACAGAACCGACTGTACCTTTTAAAGAAGCTAAGGTCTGCTTTGCAGCCATGTGTTTGGACAGCAGCATCAGAGCCAGAACTCAATGAAACTAAACAACCAAAGCTTGAACAGAGTCTTCAGCAACCTCATCTCAGAAGGTGGCGTCTCTCCTTATGTGAGATGCTGAGCCAACTGCCACCCCAAAAGCTCTAAAGTTGAACTGGAGTGGAACCATCCATCCATTAATTTGCTATACCTGCTTCATGCAATTCAGGGTCGGAGGGGATGCTGGAGCCTATCCCAGCTGCCATTGGGTGAGATGTGGGTTTCCAATCCATCATAAGGCCACACAGGGACAAAAAACAATGCACACTCACTTCTCTGGTAAATTTAAATTGTTTTGGAGGGTAGCAGGAAGCCAGAGTACCCAGAGAGAACCCATCCATACCCGGGGGGAACATGCCAACTCCACACAGAAAGGCTCCAGCCGGGATTCGAACCAGTAACCCTCTTGCTGTGAGGCGACTAACCACCACAACTTGAACCAGAACCTGAGATATCTGAGAAACCCCAGATACCCTGTTTGAAATCAGTGGCACGTGTGAACATTTCAGCGGTTAGTTACCAGGACACGGGGGTGGTTCCTCTATGACACAGTTTGACGTCTGGATTCAGGAAGTCCGGCAGCAGAGAGACGGAGACTTTGGGTCGGATCACAGCCTGAGACCTGAGCACAAAGTTGACTGGAGTTACAGTTCTGTGTTGAGGTTCCGGAGAAGAAACTGTCAGATATTGTTTTCCTGTGACTTCTTCAGATAACAGAATGGTTACACGTCTTCGGTAATGAGATGAAATAAGTGAGAAAGAATCGTCCTCCAGATTCAAACGGTTAACTCTGTTGTCAGTTGGTCACATGACGTCTCACCTGTAGACAAATGCTCGGTCCGCTGCCCATGCTCCAACCAGCAGATCTACAAGACACACAGAAAGCAGGTGAGAATTGATTATCTGTTTGTCCTTATCGATCGATCTGCTGCGTATCTCCTGAATGTACCTGGGTATCCGTTTGAATCTATGTCAGCCCCCGAACGCAGAGTGAAACCAAACGCTGTCCTTCCAGACAACGGGCTGTCAATCACCTGCGAGGGTGTGGCTGACAGACCGTCGCTTTTACCCAGGTAGATAAACACCTGGCCCCTCCCACTGTCCCCCGACCAGGGGGCCCCGACAGCAACATCTGCACAGAGACAGTCACGGTTAATGATGTTCAGGTGGATATCTTTTAGCGGAAAGGCTTTTTTTTTTTTTTCTTAATGTGTTTATTAATTTTCCTTTTTCAACATAAACAAACACAAAACTCCAACACAACACTCAACACACAATGACTCAGTTACACACAATCAGTATCCATATCGATAAAGACAGTAAAAAAGAAGTACATAAATGGGTAAATAAAAGAAAAAAAGAAGGGGTGCACAACAATGTGTCCCGTTATTATGACCTTCCAGAGAATCCCTGTAGAAGAATGGAAGATACATTGGGGTCCAAGTCATTCAAATAAGGTTTCCAAACCTCATAAAATTGTTTGGAGTTTGAATGTGATACGCAAGTCAAGTATTCCAGAGGCACCAACTCAAACAGCCCTTTATGCCATCCTTTAACATTTGGTTCCTTATTGCTAATCCACTGCAATAAAATATTCTTCCTCGCTGCAAATGTAAGAATACAAAACAGTCTTTAATTTATTAACCTCACACCTTTAGCAGGAAGGCCTGATATAAGAGACAGTGGGTCCATCACCAGCTTTAATCCCAGAATCTTTTCAATTTCTGTAAAGACATTAGACCAATATTTCTGCAGCTTATGGCAGAACCAAAGACAGTGAGTTAGATTACCAATTTCTGTTTTACATTTTAGACACATTGGAGACAAACTAGGGTTGAACTTATGTCTGTGATTAGGGGATATATGCTTCCTATGCAAAATCTTAATCTGTATCGATTTGAAACGGTTACAAACTGAGATTAATTTAGCACAAGTCCATATACTTTCCCAGTCAACAGCATTGATTGTGACAGACAGTTCTCTCTCCCACTTTTCTCTGAGTTCTTGTAAAGCCGTGAATGGAGCAGCGCACATAGCTCCATAAAGTAGACTAACAGACATCTTCCTAACTGCTCCAAACAACATTTTCTGCGGAAAGGCTTTTGAGCTGGTCACCTTGATAACCGTCCATGTCCAGGTCACCCAGCACAGCGAGGGCGGAGCCAAACCGCCCATACAGGGAGGGGCCAATCAGTGATTGGTCAGGCTTGGAAGTGAAGGGGGCGTGTCTTCTCTGCATGTACAAAAGCACCTGAACAAATGAAGGAATACAGTGAGTAGGGATGGGAATTGATAAGATTTTTACTATTCCAATTCCATTTTCGATTCTGCTTAACGATTCGGTTCTTTATCGATTCTCATTTGGAGAATAAGGACAACAAACCGGTTGATTAGCATCAACTTTGTTTAGCTTAGAAGTAACACGAGTCATGACCTTACAAACCCAACAACGGTGAGGTCCACATTGGTCTATCCTGGCCTGGGTAATTTAACTCTTCCTGCTCTGGTGAAAGGAGAAGCTGGAGGTAGACGTGAACTGGGGGTAGTACCACCAGCCTCTGGCTCTGAGCCAGTCAGGCTCTGTCTTTCATGATTTCATCTAAATGTAATGCCTGAGAAGGCATTCATTTAACCTTAACCGTTACTAACAGGAGCTTTTACAATGAGGCAAATGGTGCTAACATGATAGGCAGAGTTAGTTAGTTAGTTACCTGCAGTGTTAGCCGAGGACATGCTAACGTTGCTAACGTTGCTGAGTTCAGATTCACCAACGTTAGTCCGGAGCGGATGGAAAACGCAACATTCATTCATAGTTATTGCATGTTGGTAGTATTTCCTCCCTTTGGTGAAATATTCACTTTGCAAGTTGCCCTGTTGTCGTCTTTTTTAGGGATGTGTAACCAAACTTTCGAGCGTTTGTTCCGCTTGGGCGCCATGTTTACTGTTGACTGCTGGCTGCACTGGACTCGCCACACAACGTGCGCGGTGACGTCATTCGTTAATGATAAAATTGCCAAACGATTCCAAGGAATTGAAACACTGGGAACCGGTTTTCGATTCCCATCCCTAACAGTGAGTGATGCATCTAACACACTGAGAAGGGATGAATTTTTGTTTTTGAGTCACCCCCTGCCACCAAAGCCAACAACAAATTCTTCAGTCTGACTGGATAAAAACACCCATGGAGGTGTTTTTTTATTGGGTGTCTAACACCGAGCAAAGACAAAGACGGGATTCTCAGACCTGTCCTCTCTCCTGCAGCTGCTCCATCACTCTGTCCATGAAGAGAGGAGCTCCGATCAAGACGTCGTCCAGACTGCAGAACCGCAAAGAGAAACAGGTTCTACTTTTACAGAGGAGGCAGAGTCTGTTCTGATGTCTGAAAGTGACTGAACTCTGTTCTCACCCGTCACTGTTGATGTCACCCACAGCCACACTGTGTCCAAAGTATGACGCCACCTGCAGGAGACAGACACACCTCAGGTTCAGTCGGTTAAAACCCAAGCTGTAAGGATGTTGTTTCCTCAGAAGGTAGGTTTTACCTGCGCTCCCAGGAAGGTGTGCTGAACTCTCAGATATTCGATGCTTTTGCCGTCATAGATCTTCACCTGGTAATAAAGATGGACAGTAGAGTCGTAGGATAATTCATCGTCTGAACTTCTCACGTTAAACATGATTCACGGATACTTTGAAATTAACTCATTTTATCCACAGAGTCCAACAGAATCAGCCAGAGTGGTGCAGATAAACTGAGATTATCCTTAACCCATTTAGGCCTAAGACGCCTGGAAAAGAATGCCTGTAAAACCTATGGGCGATTTCAGAAAGACCTCCTAAAACCTGAAGTTTTTCTGGAAATTCAGCAATTACTAAATGATTGATTTCTCAGCCTCTGTAGCAGATAGAAACAAAATTCAAAAAGTATTTGAGAGCTTACACCTGTGGCTTTCTTTGGAAATTGAGTTTATTTACATACACCTTCACGAAAATAGAAAATGTAAGAAGTAAAGTGCAGGAACAGCACTATTTTCAATTAGAAAACAGTAATAAAATAAAATAAAAAGTAAAGTGCAGCAACAGCGCTATTTTCAATTAGAAAACAGTAATAAAATTAAATTAAATTTTATATTTAAATTATTTATTTATCTATTTATTTTATCGCCAGTAATCTCTTCGTACTGGCAGCACAAGGAGTCCATACACATTTCAATAAACGTTTTCATGTTATGTGTGACCACCTTGCCATCTTTGCTCGAGCTGGAGTCTGAAGTACCTGGTCACTCTATCTATTCGTCTCGGAAACGAGATGCGACCAAAGCTCCTCAGTAAAAATATGATTAAATGCCTGCAACGGTGTGGCATCTGCAGGTGAACCGACTTTCACCCCTGGTGTGCGGACTGAAAGTCCTCCATGCTTGTTCGATGAAACTTAACTTTTTTTTTTTTTTTCCGATGTAACTTAACTTCAAAACAATGACACGAGGAACATGACGACACTCTCACGTGTCTATTATAATGCATTTAATTGGCGCAGAGGTCAATAATTGGTGCAAAACAACCTTATACATGAAAAAAGACGTGTACGCTTTCCAGGCCTTAAAGGTAGAATGACGCAACGCTTTCCCGGCCTCAATGGGTTAAAGTAGAAGCTGGTAGACTCCAGTAGATTACCATCAAAGCAATAAAAAAAACTCACCGTTCCTGCTGTGTTTCTGTCATTTGGAACACCGACAAGATAATCTGACACATAAACACAAACATGTTAGATCGGATTGGATGGGGTCAGAAGAGATGAGATGAGACTTAACTAGACTACACAATCTAGATTAGATCAGACTAGACGAGACAAGACTAAATAATAGATCAGACTAGACATTAGATTAGATTAGATTAGATTAGATTAGGTTAGGTTAGTTTAGATTAGATTAGATTAGATTAGATTAGATTACTTTAGATTAGATTAGATTAGTTTAGATTAGATTAGATTAGATTAGACTAGACGAGACTAAATAATAGATCAGACTAGACATTAGATTAGATTAGATTAGATTAGATTAGATTAGGTTAGGTTAGTTTAGATTAGATTAGATTAGATTAGATTACTTTAGATTAGATTAGATTAGATTAGATTAGATTAGATTAGATTAGATTAGATTAGGTTAGATTAGGTTAGATTAGATTAGACTAGACGAGACTAAATAATAGATCAGACTAGACATTAGATTAGATTAGATTAGATTAGATTAGAATAGATTAGATTAGATTAGATTAGATTAGATTAGACTAGACGAGACTAAATAATAGATCAGACTAGACATTAGATTAGATTAGATTAGATTAGATTAGACTAGACGAGACTAAATAATAGATCAGACTAGACATTAGATTAGATTAGATTAGATTAGATTAGATTAGATTAGATTAGATTAGATCAGATCTGACCTGGTGTAGAGTCTCCCGTCAGCAGACCACTGGCCACAGAGTAACCTGACACACAGACACATACAGAACCTGGTCGACTGATTTCAGAAACGAACATGAAACAACAGTAAGTGATGAAGGCAGATTGACTGTGATGAATGTCAGATGAATGTTTGGTTTTAGGACCAGTGAATGAGATTTCTGCATGTTAGCAAACACGTTTGCTTTGAACACGACAGGATGGTTCCACTCACCTCGGTAAACATCATAATTTCTTTCCTCAGTTGATTGTTGGACACCTGTCACAGACTGGATTGGTTCATTGGTACTCCCACTGTTGATGATGTCACTGGCATGCACTGAGATGACCTGGCCTAAAATCCGAATGGCAGTGATGATGTCAGCACAATGACTGGTCTGATTGCTTCACAATATCTTTGACTGGTAACTCGCTACATCTGGTTTAAACTGGTAAACACTGGTTATGCATGGTGGATTAACTACAGTCTTGATTGTCCAGCGGTGCATCGAGAAATTCTTCCCAACGAAACAAAACAGTAAATTTCTCTCTGGTGTAATCTTTAGTCTGGTGTAGTTACAGTTGGTGACCAGCAGGAGTCTCTTTCCCTCACCCTGGAAGTAGAAACTTCCTGGAGCTCCGAGCACCAGTCGGCCCTCCTACAACACACAGTGATCTGGTGTGAGCATTATGGGGTTACATTGGGATGTTGCGCAAGAGAAACTCCGCCCACCACCAGCTCACCTTGGTGATGTCAACGCTGAAGCCAACCTCACAGTAGCGCTGGTCGTTAACTGAGCAACGACAAACAGAAGTTAGACTTTCAGAAAGTGTCCACATATCTGTTCATCTGTGTCTGTTTGTCTCACTGTATTTCATGGACTTGTATTGGTGCTCCATCATGTTTTGTCTGCAGGGGGCGAATGGGGTGGAGCTTCCTGTCTTGTGGTCCAGTAGAAGGCAGTTCCCCACAGGTGTTTTCTCTGACTCCGCCCCTCCTTTTTGAACGTTCCAGTGGAACAGGGGCGCACATGCCTGTCAGGTAGAGATACTCACACTGAGTCATTTCTTTCTCTCATGAACAGCAAAAACATGTGTGCTTACCAGTAGGTGTGTTCTTACCAGTAGGTGTGTTCTTACCAGTAGGTGTGTGCTTACCAGTAGGTGTGTGCTTACCAGTAGGTGTGTTCTTACCAGTAGGTGTGTTCTTACCAGTAGGTGTGTTCTTACCAGTAGGTGTGGGCTTACCAGTAGGTGTGGGCTTACCAGTAGGTGTGTGCTTACCAGTAGGTGTGGGCTTACCAGTAGGTGTGGGCTTACCAGTAGGTGTGTGCTTACCAGTAGGTGTGTGCTTACCAGTAGGTGTGTGCTTACCAATAGGTGTGTTCTTACCAGTAGGTGTGTGCTTACCAGTAGGTGTGGGCTTACCAGTAGGTGTGTGCTTACCAGTAGGTGTGGGCTTACCAGTAGGTGTGGGCTTACCAGTAGGTGTGTGCTTACCAGTAGGTGTGTTCTTACCAGTAGGTGTGTTCTTACCAGTAGGTGTGGGCTTACCAGTAGGTGTGTTCTTACCAGTAGGTGTGGGCTTACCAGTAGGTGTGTGCTTATCAGTAGGTGTGTGCTTACCAGTAGGTGTGTGCTTACCAGTAGGTGTGTGCTTATCAGTAGGTGTGTTCTTACCAGTAGGTGTGTTCTTACCAGTAGGTGTGTGCTTACCAGTAGGTGTGTTCTTACCAGTAGGTGTGGGCTTACCAGTAGGTGTGTGCTTACCAGTAGGTGTGTGCTTATCAGTAGGTGTGTGCTTACCAGTAGGTGTGTGCTTACCAGTAGGTGTGTGCTTATCAGTAGGTGTGTGCTTACCAGTAGGTGTGTGCTTACCAGTAGGTGTGTGCTTACCAGTAGGTGTGTGCTTACCAGTAGGTGTGTTCTTACCAGTAGGTGTGTGCTTACCAGTAGGTGTGTTCTTACCAGTAGGTGTGTGCTTATCAGTAGGTGTGTTCTTACCAGTAGGTGTGTGCTTACCAGTAGGTGTGTGCTTACCAGTAGGTGTGTTCTTACCAGTAGGTGTGTGCTTACCAGTAGGTGTGTTCTTACCAGTAGGTGTGTGCTTACCAGTAGGTGTGTTCTTACCAGTAGGTGTGTGCTTATCAGTAGGTGTGTTCTTACCAGTAGGTGTGTGCTGCTGACTGAGCGGACAGAAGCTCCAAACCACTGATGACTCTTAAAGGAGTGAAACAGCAGACCCGAACTGTTGTGGACCTGATCACCTGCAACACAGCAAAGGGACAACAGTATGACAGGTGTGACAGGTGTGAAAATGAAACAGGTGATGGTTGGAGCTAGGGTTGCCAACCGTCCCTTGAAAAACGGAATCGTCCCGTACTTAGAAACAACAGCACCTGTGCCGTATTGAGCTGAAAAGGGAATCCCTTTGTCCCGTATTACTGTGAGTATAAAAATAGTCAGTATCATGCCAATGGAAATGAATAACGGGGCTTTATATGAAAATGTACGGTAAACTTGTTCCCTGGCCCGGTCCTGCTCGGTGACCAATGAGCTAACAGCATATTCACACACGAGAATACGCTGCAGCTCATTGGTCGAGGAGTTACTGTTGCTCGCGGAGAAGATAGCGGAAGACAACAAGGCAGCAGCATGGGTGACAGTAAGCAGACGCTGCTTTAAGCAGTGGTGGACAAAGTACTCAACTCCAGTACGTGAGTTAAAGTATTAATACTCATGGTCAAATCTTACTCAACTACAAAGTACGTTTTCTAATATCAGTACATGGCTGTTTTGTTTTATGAATGCTTTTACAGAACCATGTAACTCTCTGAAACCACTTAATGTAGACTTTTTGCACCACTCTGCTACAAAATAACAACAACACAGCAGCTCTGGGCTAACAGTGCAATAGTACGCGTTCATTCATTCATTGGTCGTAAAGTATCTGTGAAATAAAGACAGATAATGCCTTATTTAGAGGCTGTATTGTCTCTGCCCTGTTCTCTCTGTTATATGGATATATGCCGATCTCCAGTGATCTAAATATCTTCCGAAGGACGCCGACTTTCACCAAACTGTTATCTGTGAGTAGATGAACAGATTTTATGCCAAAAATAAGGTCCAGGTTTAAAAAAAACGAACTTCTCCTTTAAGAAAGATACTTATTTTATTCATTTATTTTATATTAAAGTGAATTGCTGGATAATTATTAGTTTTCCAGGTGTTCATGTCAAATAGTTAAAAAATTGTTTCACTCACAAAAAAAGGGGCCAAAAAATTCACCCGGCTAGGAAGGGTGAAGGCAATCGGTTTCGGCCGGCCCTTCTAATGAGGGGTCCCTTATTTATTTTTCAGGGAGTTGGCAACCCTAGTTAGAGCAGACTAAATAAAATCTCACCTTTCAGGTCAAAGTCAATGATGTCACAGGTTCCTCCAGGTGACCAGGGGCACATGAACACGCCCCCTCCCTCCAGCACTCCTGGTTGGCTGGTGTTGGCTTTGGGAGCTCCAATCACAACGTAAGACCTGCAGAGACAGAAGGTCAGAACACCACCGGAGGACTTTACCTGGGGTAACTCACCTGTTCCCGGTGCTACAATCATGTGAAGAAGAAGGTCCAAACTGACCTTCCTCAAAAACACCCTTTCTTTGGTGTACACATCAGAACATAATAAAAAAAAATCATCAGGTCTTCACCAGGTGTTAAAATGAGGTTGGATTTACCTCGTTTTAACACCTGTTTAGGACCAGGTGTTTTTTATCGTAAACCTGATCCATAAAACCTGAGACCTGACAGAGGACCTGCTCCCCTTTTTCCACGACTGCATTAACCTTGTAGTACCCAAGCATATGAATAATCATTGAACAAAAATCATTTTGGCTCTTCTTGCATCTTTTTTGGGGGGAATAAACCAATATTTTTGGAATTGGGCTATTTTTGATCATTTAGGCAATGTTGCACATTTCCAACTGTGGGCTTTCCTGATTAATTTTGTAATAATACAGTTTGGAGAGCTGACCTCCCATTACCGCTGTGAAAGGTGGACAAAGCAGACCACACCAAACGAGACCAGAACCAACTAGAACAGACCACCGCAAAGCAGAGTGCAATTCACTGAGCCAAGAAAATAACTGCTGTGACAACTGTCGGCACATAAAATGTAATGTAAAAACATATTACACATGAATGTAAATAATGTATGTAAATTTAAAAAAATCAAACAATGTAATATAAATAAAAATATAAATAAAAATACAATGTAAATAAATAATGTAAATAAATAAAAAGCTTGTTGCATATCAACAACAGTGGGTGCTAAAAGGTTAAGAGTTTGAGTTTAGATCCTCCGGGGAACTTACTGGTTGTTGACGGTGTGGAAGTCGACAGAAAACCCAAACAGACTTCCTGTCGGTCCGCTGAAAATCACAGCGTCGTCCAGCAGGTTCAGACACACACCGTGCGTCACGCACAGCAGCGCACGCACACACCTGAGCACACACCTGAGCACACACATCACACCTGTCCGTCCGTCCGTCTCACCGACCGACTGCATGGAACTGAAGAGCTGTTTGTGTATGAACCCGCCTATATAACACTGTGTGTGTGTGTGTGTGTGTGTGTGTGTGTGTGTGTGTGTGTGTGTGTGTGTGTGTGTGTGTGCGCGTGTGTGTATGTGTGCATGTGCATGTGTGTGTGCATGTGTGTGTGCATGTGTGTGTGTGATTGACAGCTTGCAGTGTCGGTTTAACCACACTGAGCTGCTGTTTCCTTACAGATAAAAACCCGTTTATCTGTTTCTCTGGAGTTTTATTTTTGTTTGTGGTGAATTCAAGGACATCCTGGAAAACCCTTTTTTTTAGTCTTGTTTGGATATGCGAGTGAGTGTGTCGTGATGTTTTTTCGTTGTTTGTGAACAGAATCGTTTAGTTCAGGTGAATAAATCGTCTTTACGCTGGGCTGTGTGTGTCCTTCGTCCTTTTCAGAGTTGTGTTGGTTAGACATCAGGGCTGGGCAACGATTAAAATGTTTAATCTAATTAATCACATGATTTCCCTGATTAATCACGATTAATCGCATTTGTACGCAGAATCCAAAAATGAATCCAAAAGTAGTGTATAGCTTTTAGCATTTAGCTTTATTTTAAATGTGCTGCCATATGAATGAAAGTGCCATAACATTTGTTGTGCAAACACACTTTTAACATCAGCATCTTTCTGTAGTTTTTATGTAGAAGCCTCGCTCCACTGTCTGTTTCCTTGAATGACTTGCTGCTATCAGTTGTGTGTTTTGCCTTTAAGTGATATTTTAGACTGGAACTACTACGCTGAGAAGACAATTCAACTTGGCTGTAAATGCAGGAGTTTTTTTTTAATTTATTTTGAAATGCGTGCTTTTATGTTGAAACAAGTAAAACAGGAAGTAGCGCCGGTTAGCTCCGTTAGCTTTACGCCTGTAGCGGTGATGTTACCTGCTAGTTTATCTTTATTTTATTACTCCATGCTTCACGGTGTTTGCTGTAACTGTGTGAATGTGATGCATTCAGCAGACTTTTACAATAATAAAACCTGTGTTAATGCGCCATAAAATATTTATCGGCGTTAAATAATTAACGAGTTAACGCGACAATAACGAGTTAACTCGCCCAGCCCTACAGAAAACATGAGAAAATGTACAAACTGTTTAATTATGATGAAAGAAACTCTCAATCTCACTCTAATAATCTATATTTCGATATAAGAGTCAGTCATTAGTAATTATATACTTTAACTTTCCTTCAGAGGAACCCACAATCAGCGAATCCCCCATTCAAGATTCAAGAGGGTTTATTGTCATTCCATATACACAGTACACAGTGCAATGAAATAACGTTTCTCGAGAAGTTTTCAGTGCAAACAAACAGCAACAACAAAGAACAGCTGGGACAACAAAGACAGTACTAAAAATGCTACAAGTAACTGCAAGTGTGGTGCAAAAAAATGCTTGTAAAGTGTAAAGTGACTGTATTATTATTTACATGAGGTGCATCAGACAAGTACAAAAAGTGGCGAGGAGAGCGACGACAAAGACGAGGGGGAAGCAAAAGGAATCTCCCAACAAGCATCTGCAATCAGCAACTCTGAGAAGGACGAAAACGTCTGAGAACATGTCATGAAACTCAGCGTTTTAAGACATCTCATTCCTATTTGTAAAACATTTATAATAATAAAGTAATAAAACGTTTTATTTTTAAGTATTTTAATTCAACATCCTGATGATGACGACTCGGCTTCTTTAAATGGAACCGGGGGAATAAATCCGGCTCAGGACGGGCCTCAGAGAGTCCAGTTGCTTTAGTTTTCAGTCTCTGTAAAACACAATTTTAAACTTTTCCTTTAAACATCATCGTTTGTTATTTTCAGGCTATTCGTGTCCTTTTGAGTCAGTTTCTTGTCATATTTGGACTTTCCGTTGTTATCTTGCGTCTTCTCGTGGTTAATTTGAGTGTTTGTGGTCATAAATATCTTTGTGTCATTTTGGGTTTCTGTGGTCGAGTCTCAGTTTTTTTGTCCATCTGTAGTAATTCTGAGTGTTTGTAGTATTCTTTTTTTGTTGTTTTAAGTCTTAAAATTGTTGTTTTTTTGTCTTTGTTTTTCTCTTTTTAATCATTTTGTGGCCATTTTAATCTTCTGCTTCGTTGTTTTGTGTCCTGTAGCCGTTTACTGTCCTTTTGTTGTAATTGTGAGTCGGTTTATAGCCATTTGTGTCTGTTTGTGCCCTTTTTTTTGCATCTGTATTCTTCTTCCCTTTATTGTGATTTTTGTGTCTCTTAGTTTGTGATTGCTTTGTTGTCTCCTGAGTGAAGTAATCAACATATTTTGTTTGAATATCCTGCTTTAATCTGTATTATAATACATTTATGTGCACTTTTTCAGCTTAAATGTTTAGTTAGTTATGTTAAGTTTAGTTATCCTTAAGTGTTTTGTTCGTGAATCTGTTCTTCATGTATCCTCTTTTGTTTGTTAATAAAGGTAGAGTTCATTAAAATTAAAATAGAAGCGGTAGTTCCGATGTTACCTGAACGCCGCACGGGTCAGGTGACTGTGGTGCTTTCTGATTGGTTGCCGGGCAGGAAGTTGAACAGCGGCGGCTGACGGTCGGCGGTTGTGAGAGTTAAACAGAAAGTTAAATGCACATCAGAAACAGCTGGATGGACGGCAGAGCTGCGTGGCGCGTGGCAGTGTGCGTGGTGGTATGCGCGTGCGTTGGCCTCACGGCGGAGGACGGAGGAGGATGGTGAGTTCACATACCTGGTTCATCACAGAACTCCCACACACTGGAGCTGTAACAGATGCGCCTATGGAAAGCTAAAAGGGTCACAATTAAACTAATTTAACTCCAGGTGGCGTCTAATAATGATCCCGAGCCTCAGCCAATGAGTTTTAATCTTAACTCTGCAGTTTGTTTGCAGCCTGGACAAACTTACAGGATGCTTTGGTCTCAAGATTTAAAGGGATAGTTCGCCTCTTTTGACATGAAGCTGTATGACATCCCATATCAGCAGCATCATTTCTGAACATCTTCTTACCCCCTGCTGCGTCCTGTGAGCCGAGTTCCAGCCTCGTTTTGGCGTTGATGAAGGTAGTCCGGCTAGTTGGCTGGGGTTTAAAAAATAAAGCGTTTTGCTTCTCAAAACAACATGCGTTCAACAGAGTAATACATTTGCATCAGAAAATTGTTCTCCAGGAAAAAGTCAGACCTCACAATCTCTTGGCCCTATTTTCTCTCCCTTCGTATCCCTGATTAAAAAAAAACTGTTCCTCTAATTTTTTTGAGCAGTGTATAAAGCTCTATCAGAAAGGAAAACGTTCAGTTTCATTGGCTGAGGCTGGAGATCGTGATTGGACGCCACGGGGCGCTTGTAATGGCGTTTTATAGACCCCAGGTGGCTCCGACCTTCTCGTGTGTTCAGGTCCCGGGACTCAGATTTCCGGTTGGAGGATGAAGGACCGTGTAACATCGACGTGCTGGAGACCGCCGCGCTCTCACGCCAGCAGTTCATGGAGAGGTGAGTCGGTAAAATCAATGAAAGTGATCAGCTCCATCAGCTTCTGTTGATGCTCCCAATCTGAATGTGTTTCAAGTCCAACATATTTAATCTTTCTGTTAGTTCAGGAAATGACGATCGGCGACGTCACGTTACGTTGCATCTTGGGTAGTTTGAGTATGAGTAGTAACCTCATGTAATGCGTTGCACACTCGGTATCCAGATGTTTTCCAGCATGTTTTGCTGCAGTTGTTCTGCTGAAATGATTTCCTCCCTCTGCAGATACGCGTACAGCAGACCGGTCATCATCAGAGGCCTCACCGATAACACGGTACGTGGGCCAGAGGCCACAGAGAGGAACCGTTTGGGTTCAAACCTGACCGGGCTGCAGAACTTAGTTCAGAACCTGCCTGTAACCCAGCTGCAGAATGACCATTCAGCTTCTTTAAATGGAACCGGGGGAATACGAACGGGTCAGAACGGGCCTCAGAGAGTCCAGTTGCTTTACTTTTCAGTCTCTTTAAAACACAATTTTAAACTTTTCCTTTAAACATCATCGTTTGTTATTTTCAGGCTATTCGTGTCCTTTTGAGTCAGTTTCTCGTCATATTTGGACTTTCCGTTGTTATCTTGCGTCTTCTCGTGGTTAATTTGAGTGTTTGTGGTCATAAATATCTTTGTGTCATTTTGGGTTTCTGTGGTCGAGTCTCAGTTTTTTTTGTCCATCTGTAGTAATTCTGAGTGTTTGTAGTATTTTTTGTTGTTGTTTTGAGCCTTGAAACTGTCTTTTTTTGTCTTTGTTTTTTCTCTTTTTAATCATTTTGTGGCTGTTTTCATCCTCTGCTTCGTTGTTTTGTGTCCTGTAGCCGTTTACTGTCCTTTTGTTGTAATTGTGAGTCAGTTTATAGCCATTTGTGCTTTTTTTTGCATCTGTATTCTTCTTCTTTCCCTTTATTGTGATTTTTATGTCTCTTAGTTTGTGTTTGTGGTCATTTTTTGCATCTGTATTCTTCTTCTGTGATTTCGCGTCTCTTAGTTTGTGTTTGTTTCAGTGTTTGTGCTCTTTTTCTCTTCATCTTGTTATTTCTCGTGTCTCTTTGCGGTTTATTCAGAGTTTGCTGAATGCACGCAGTGCTCCTTCATCAGACAGACTGGTCTCCATGGCAACAGAAGAAACGGTATCAGGCGTATTAATCAGTATTTCAGGTGGATTTTTCCTGCAGTGCATGCAGCAGGGTTCAGTGCAGTTTGTGCGTATCGGGACAAGTTTCCTGTGAGAATAGATCCTCAGATATTTGCCTGTGAGCTGGATAAATCGGCCTCTGATTGTGCACAACAGAAACCGACCCGAGTCCTCAGCTCAGGTAACGACCTCCTGCTCACCTGCTCTGTTGCAGAGATTCAGGCGGCTGTGCTCCAGGTCAAAGCTGCTTGAGGAGTACGGCTCCCGGAGAGTGAGGTTGAGTACCGCCAACACCTTCTCGTACAGGAAAGGTACGCACGCCTAACACCTCCTAACGCCTCGCTGCTCTGAGCCTCGCTGCTCTGAGCCTCGCTGCTCTGAGCCTCGCTGCTCTGAGCCTCGCTGCTCTGAGCCTCGCTGCCTGCTACCTGCCGACAGGTGCGTCTCTGACTCTGCGTCCTTCTGTTCCAGTGGACGTTCCCTTCCAGCAGTACGTGGACGAGTTCCTGAGGCCTCAGCCTGCAGACGCGCTCGGGAGCGGTGAGTTCAGCCTGACCGGCTTTCTTTCTGTCTGCACATCTGTCTGAACATCTATTTAAGCTTCTGTCTGCACATCTGTCTGCACATCCGTCTGAACTTCTGTCTTTACATCTGTCGGAGCAGGTGCACATCAGGCTGAAACAGATCTGAAACTGGACAAAATTAACTTCTTTAATAGTTAAAGTCGATCTTTATTTATTTAAAAAATAAAAATAAATTATTTTTCTATTTATTGACATTATTTTTGTTAGTTATTCTCTTTCGGTTAATTATTAAACTCAAACTAACTTCTCTCTTATCGCTCTGTGTTTACTTCTTTATTTTAAACTTTCTTTTTGTCTTTTGCTCGTTTAGTTTCTGTTTTTTTTTCCTTTTTAATGAATGTTTAGATTTTTAATGCTTTAATATATTTAGTTTTTTTATATTTTTTTATATTATATTATTTTATATTTTTTGATACTTTCTGATTTCTCTTATTCTGTGGATCTGATCTGTGAAATAATTGGGATGAATGAATCTGTAGTTTCCCCTTCATTATTCCTTCAGTTCAGCTTCGTTCAGCCGTTCTTTGGTCACGTTTATTTGCTGTAATTGATTTCTCCGGCTGCGTTCTGACCTCAGCTGAATCAGTTTGTTCTTCAGTTCTCTGTGAGCCTGATAAATATTCATCTGTCTGCATTCTGTGAGTATTTGTGGAGGCAGTTTTCTGGAATGTGTTAGAAAGGTGAGCAGTGAAACATCTTAATCTTCTCCACAGACACGCTGTATTTTTTCGGAGACAACAACTTCACCGAGTGGCAGAGTCTGTTCGAGCGCTACGAGGCTCCGCCGTACGTCCTTCCTCGCACCAGCGGAGCGTACAGCTTCGGGATCGCAGGTCAGAGGGCGAACCAACACTTTGACTTCCTCCTGAGACAAAGAACGTGTGAGATTTAAATCTTAGACTGAGTTACATGAACCTCTTCCTCAGGTCCGGGGACCGGAGTCCCCTTCCACTGGCACGGCCCCGGGTACTCAGAGGTCATCTATGGCAGAAAGGTAACAGAACCATTCCCTCTGCTTCTGTTGGTCTGTGCTTTAGCATGTGATCACCCAGGCAGCCAATCAGGTGGCAGCTGTGCAGGAACACGTCGGGGCTTCGGGTAAAGTTCCCAGCAGGAACCTTCAGGGTGGCTCCGGTTCCTCCTGACACAAAATGAACCCTCAGCTGCTTTTGAAAGATTCATTAAAGGGATAGTTCACCTCTTTTGACATGAAGCTGTATAACATCCCATATCAGCAACATCATTTCTGAACATCTTCTTACCCCCTGCTGCGTCCTGTGAGCAGAGTTCCAGCCTCGTTTTGGCGTTGATGAAGGTAGTCCGGCTAGTTGGCTGGGGTTTAAAAAATAAAGCGTTTTGCTTCTCAAAACAATATGTGTTCAACAGAGTAATACATTTGCATCACAAAATGGTTCTCCAGGAAAATGTCAGAGCTCACAATCTCTTGGCCCTATTTTCTCTCCCTTCGTATCACTGCCTGCTGCCGACAGCCGCGCCTGTTACGGTGTTTGCTGCTCGGAAGCAGGGGACTGCTCGGTCTGCGCAGACGTGCACGCTCACAGTCCGCTTCTCTTTCCTCACACAGCGTTGGTTCCTGTACCCGCCCCACAAGGAGCCTCATTTCCACCCGAACCGGACCACCCTGTCCTGGCTGATGGAGACCTACCCCCACCTGCCGGAGGAGGAGGCTCCGCTGGAGTGCACCATCAGACCTGGAGAGGTGAGACCTTCATGCCCTCCGTTAGGAAGGTTCCTAATCATTATAAACTATAGTCAATATAAACTATAATCATTATAAACTATAATCAATATAAACTATAATCATTATAAACTATAATCATTATAAACTATAGTCAATATAAACTATAATCATTATAAACTATAATCAATATAAACTATAATCATTATAAACTATAGTCAATATAAACTATAATCATTATAAACTATAATCAATATAAACTATAATCATAAACTATGATCAATATAAACTATAATCAATATAAACTATAATCATCAAACTATAATCAATGTAAACTATAATCATTATGAACTATAATCAATATAAACTATAATCATAAACTATAATCATAAACTATAATCATAAACTATAATCAATATAAACTATAATCATCATAAACTATAATCAATGTAAACTATAATCATTATGAACTATAATCAATATAAACTATAATCATAAACTATAATCAATATAAACTATAATCATAAACTATAATCAATGTAAACTATAATCATTATAAACTATAATCATAAACTATAATCATAAACTATAATCAATATAAACTATAATCATAAACTATAATCAATATAAACTATAATCATAAACTATAATCAATATAAACTATAATCATAAACTATTATCAATATAAACTATAATCAATATAAAATATAATCAATGTAAACTATAATCAATAATCAATATAAACTATAATCATTATATACTATAATCATTATAAACTATAATCATTATAAACTATAATCAATATAAACTATAATCATCATAAACTATAATCAATGTAAACTATAATCAATAATCAATATAAACTATAATCAATAAAAACTATAATAAATATAAACTATAATCAATATAAACTATAATCAATATAAACTATAATCAATAAAAACTATAATAAATATAAACTATAATCATCATAAACTATCGAAAGGAAGCGTTTATAACGTAAACTAAATGGACCCTAAATGGATCCCTGAGGGACTCCACGAGTGATTGGGAGGAGGAGAAATCCTCCAACTTAAACCAGAGATGGTTTGATAGAATAATCTGGTTAGTGTTAAAGGGTCCAAAGGCACTAAAACAGCACATTTAGTGGTTTCTAAGGACAACAGCGGGTTGTTTTAATGAGGGCTGATTCTGTGCTGTGCTGAAGCTAAACCTTTAGACTCCAAACGAATCTCCGACTCTCAGTTTTCTGTTGAATCATTCTTGATCCGTGTTGTTTTTTTTTCCTTCTTTTGGACCAAATTAAACAGACTGCTGGTTGTTCTCTAACCGGTTTTCCCTGCAGGTGCTGTACTTTCCCGACCGCTGGTGGCACGCCACCCTCAACCTGGACACCAGCGTGTTCATCTCCACCTTCCTGGGCTGAAGGTCGATAGGAATAAGCTCAGCTTGTGTTCTGCAGCAGCCTCACAGATAGGAAAACCCACGAGGATTCAAAGCACAAGGACCAACGTCTCCTCCAGCTGGCTTTTTTTATTTCTTTTTAGAATGTTTTAATCTTAAATGATTCACAAACGTAATTCCAGGAACTTGAATGATTTAAATGTAAAGATAATACTGTGTATTAAGAGACCAAAGCAGGAAATATCTCTGTGGAGAGCAGAGGAAAAACAGTTCATGCTGGAAAATAAAAGTGGAAATAATGAGTGAAATGTAAACGTACATGTATTTTATTTATGCAGCCCTTTACAGACAATCCTTACAGTGTACCAAAGTGCTTTAAAGCAGGTAATAAATAAAGAGAAGAAGAAGTAAAAACAATTAAAAAAAAACAGTGAAAGCAAGAAAATGCAACAAAATCGATTAAGATAAAAGATGTGAAGAGGCCCAGGTCAGAAATAAGACGCAGCTGGACGGGGGGCTTATTCCAGAGCCTGGGGGCAGCTTTGGGAAAAGGCTCGCTCACCCCAGGGTTTGTGTTCTGACCTGGGCACTTCCAGCAGAAACTGATCTGCTGACCTCAGAGCTCTACCAGGACTGTTAAAAGCTCAGATAAATACGATGGGGCGAGGCCGTTAGAGCTTTAAAAACAAACATTAAAAGTTTAAAATCAATTCTATAAAGGACAAGAAGCCAACGGAGGGACTTAAAGGGATAGTTCGCCACTTCTGACATGAAGCTGTATGACATCCCATATCAGCAACATCATTTATGAACATCTTCTTACCCCCTGCTGCATCCTGTGAGCCGAGTTCCAGCCTCGTTTTGGTGTTGATGAAGGTAGTCCGGCTAGTTGGCTGGGGTTGTTGTGGAGAAAAATGAGTCATGGTCAGCCTCTTATCGGGAATTTATTAAACAGACCGTCACAAAAACATGTACATTTCAGAATGCCCGGAAATTCCCTTTGACCTCAGTTTGTGACAATCTTTTATACTCTCCTGACTCATTCAATGCGTACATGGCCCAAACCCAATCCCGTTCGGCGCCTTGATTTTGCCATTATCTAGACATTAACACTAAATTATTCTAATAATTCTAAATAAAATGGAACATATTGAATAAATGAAAATACTTTTAAAAAAAAGGAATATATATGTACCAAATCACCTTAACTGATACTGGATTTAACAATCATTTAAATCTTTAACATTACCATCAAAATACGAAGGGAGAGAAAATAGGGCCAAGCGATTGTGAGGTCTGACTTTTTCCTGGAGAACGATTTTGTGATGCAAATGTATTACTCTGTTGAACGCATATTGTTTTGAGAAGCAAAACGCTTTATTTTTTAAACCCCAGCCAACTAGCCGGACTACCTTCATCAACGCCAAAACGAGGCTGGAACTCTGCTCACAGGACGCAGCAGGGGGTAAGAAGATGTTCAGAAATGATGTTGCTGATATGGGATGTTACACAGCTTCATGTCAAAAGAGGCGAACTATCCCTTTAAGAACAGGAGTGATGTGCACACGTCTGTTGGTGTTGGTTAAAAGACGGGCAGCAGCGTTCTGCACCAGCTGAAGGCGGCTGAGAGAAGACTGGGAGACGCCCACATAAAGGTGCATTGCAACAGTCTGACCTGAATGTGAATCTAAATCTTTTTCTGGTGTCAGACACTCAGAAATGTTGGCAGGTGGATTCAGAAGAAGACGCTGAGGACGGCCGGCGGCAGAAGCACCGACAGGGCGGTGCAGTGAGCCGGCGTGGAGGCCGAGCTGAAGAAGGTGACGTAGCCCGGCCGCCCACCGCCGGTCCAGCTGCTGATCCAGCTCTGGTACTCCGACACTCGGTGAAGCTCACCACTCCGGCCTGGACCCACCTGCTGCCGTTTAAGGTCACCAACGGGCCGCCAAAGTCCTTCTGCACGAGGAAAACTTAGTCATATTCAAATGTCTATTAAGACCTATTACCACTATATCAACCTTAATATTTCCTCTTAGATGAAAGTTTTTTTATCCAAGTTAAATAATAGACTTTAAAATACTCCCATTAAATTTATAGACCACCGAACGGCTTTGTACTTAGTATAGTAAAGTTTTGTTATCATTCATTATATCAACCGTTCTGTTATTAGCTATATTTTTAAATGCCTCCTCTTAGAGGAAAGTTTATCCATGTTTGTTAGCTTTTGTTAGTTTACTCAAATTACCTGTTATATTTATACCAATCTTACTGTAAGCTAAATTTACCTGATTGATGTTCTGTATTTCTGTATTTCTGTGTTTGATTTTTTGATGTTTTTATTTCTGTATTTCTGTACCTGATTGTTGTTTCCGTGTTGTAAAGCACTTTGGATCGCCTTGTTGCTGAAAAGTGCTATATAAATAAATTTCCCTTCACTTCACACAGACGTGTGGTTAAAGAAGCCGGGTGAAGCAGCAGCATCACTGAGTGAGGCACAGGAAGCTCACCTCACAGAAGCCCTTTCCTCTGAAGTTCGGACCGGCGCAGATCATGCCCGTCATGATCGAGCCGTAGGCCGCGTTGCATTCAATGTTGGACACGATGGGAACGTTGACCGCCTGCAGCCTCTGAGGGGACGGAAGAAAGGCTGGAGAAGAAAACAGGCAGAAACGTGAGGCCGGAATACACGAAATACACGTGAGGACGCTTTTAAGCCACTTAACTCTGAGTTATGAACCATTCAGGCAGGGAAAAGGCTCCTAACTCAAGGGATGAACCAGTGTTGTGTCCACACAGAACAGACAACTTAGCAAAGAAGCCATTTTAAACTGGATCTTTAGGCTCTTTGTTCCCAGCAGCCTGTCACAACAGGACTTTATATCACCAAACAGGAATAAAATTCCCTCAGATTTGGAGTCAGGCGAGCAAAAAAAAAAACAAATTTCCAATTTTTTTTACATGAATTTACTCAAATAGTGGCCTAAAATGAACAGAAACAGACATTTAATTATAATTTCTTGTATAACAATTAATTTCCAACCACATTTGTATGATTGTGACAGCCATATTAAGGATTTTATGTGGTTTTTGAAGCATTTTGGTCATGAGACACCTCTCATTTCTTTATATTTTGCATCCAAGCAGCTTAAGTGATCTTCAGCAATAGTTTCAACACTTTCTGAAGCTCTTTCAACATTTTTATTTGGACATTTTCTGCCTTTTCACTCATCTTCAGTCCAGTTTTTTCTTTGTTAAGCCACTTAACTCTGAGCTATGAACCATTCAGGCAGGAAAAAGGCTCCTAACTCAAGGGATGAACCAGTGTTGTGTCCACACAGAACAGACAACTTAGCAAAGAAGCCGTTTTAAACTGGATCTTAAGGCACTTTGTTCCCAGCAGCCTGTCACAGAGACACATCATTTGTTCCCATTTCTTTAGCTGCATCTGTGAAAAACAGCTTCATAGTTTCAACTTTTTTGTACATTTACGTTAAAACTGCTTTCAGTTACCAAAAGAGTCAAATTAATATAAGAAATTCAGTTTGAAAAAAATCCTAATCCCAAAATAATGAACGTTATCACGTCTAAAAGTAGGAAAAAAACAGACAATAATAAGAATTATATGTTATTCAACATCAAGAAAAAGTAAATAAGATTCAATTTAAAGCTTAAAAAAGGAACGTAAGATATAATCTAATGACTAATTATGGAACAATTAATATAAATGAAATGATTAAACTGTTTTATGCCACCAGAAATGAATAATCTAGAAGCTCTTTGTGGGTTTTAGACTGGAATTAAGATTTGTTCCCATTTCTTTAGCTGCATGTGTGAAAAACAGCAAAGATAACACAGTGTGACAGACAGAAAACAGGATTTCTGCAGCAACAAGGTGATTCCCAAAGAGCTGTTAGCTGAAAACTTGGCATATCTCAGCATGGTGTGCAGTGTGTCCTTAAAACATTTGAGGAAACTGGACAAGTGGAGGACAAAAGAAGAAGTGTCAGGCCTAAAGAACTATCTCCAGCAGATGAACAGGATCTGAAAGTGATGTCCTTAAGAAAGAGGAAAACATCCAGCAAAGACCTGACACAGGAGCTGAGAGATGCATCTGGACCTTCAGCTGATCCATCTGCTGTTGGCCCAAGCCTCATCAGAAATGGGCTCCATGGAAGGGTGGCTGTCAGGAAGCCATTCTTAAGGAAGGGAAACAGGGCGAGGCCCAAAATTCCTTAGACAGGTCTGCTGTAGACAGCTATGTCATTTTTATCAAGGTCCAGTTTAAAATACAGCTTTTATGTAGGGTGACCAAACGTCCGTATTTCCCGGGACATGTCCGTATGTCACGTCCTGTCCCGGGCGTCCCGGATTTTTTTTAGAAGGTGAGGAAATGTCCTGGTTTTTAAATGACCTTCTTTGGACCATTAAATTTACAGGCACTACTACCGGGACAGGACGTGAAATACGGACGTTTGGTCACCCTATTTTATGGCATTTTCAAAACGCATTTTGGGGCTCGTTAATGCATTTTCCCCATTTTTTCCCATTATGCCCGAAATTCATGACGGAAAAGGAAGAATAATAAGAGTCTGGCAACAGATTAATATGTGTGTCTAATGGCTTCGGCATTGGCACCCATAATAAAACTGAGGCTCACCACCGGTCAGGGGGTCTCCCCATCCAGTGATCCAGCAGCTCAGCCCGTCTGGGAAGACGCTCTCTCCTCCAGCCAGGCACACAGGCCTGATGTGGCTGGTGAACTCCACAGGTGAGGACAGCTCCAGCAGGGCGATGTCGTTCGCCTTCGTGTTCTCGTTGTAGTCGGCGTGTCTGATGACCCGGGACATCGACCGGGACTCCTCGTAGGGGTTTCTGCCCTCCTGGGTGTCTCGTCCGAGGTAAACGGTCACACCTGAGGTGCTGTTGCTGAGGAAACCAGACACCGTGGTTACACATCTGGCAGAGATGGTTCTCAAGTCAAGTCTTTTATTGTCAGATACACAGAAGAACAGAGTCGGACTGGGCACTGAAACTCTTAGGACAGGACACCGTACAGCAGCTACCATAACAGGACATAACATGCCGTAACATGTCAGGACATAAGTACTCTAACAAAAACAATAACAATAAATAGGCAATGTGGATACTACAATATACATTTTACCCTAATTACAAGAGCTGTACTGAACATATAATACACATAATAGCCTATGCTAATCTAAGACCTATACTAACCTAGAACATAAGGTAAAAGCACATTGAGTTGCTTGTGGTATGAAATGCGATATATAAATAAAGATGCCTTGCCTAAAATAAAAAAACAATATTGTGCAATATTGCATGTTGCAGTACAAACAGCAGTGGAGGTAGGCATGTGTAAAGTGTCGAGTGTGAAAGTGATGGGAGTGCATTATATTCCATTTAAAAGCCTGATGGCCTCAGGATAGAAACTGTTCTCTTCCCCACCAAAGTCAGCCTGCAGATGTGGGCTTTTAATCCACTTAAATTACAAACGTGTTTCCTTTCTAAACAGTGGGAATGGACCTTTAGTGAGGGACAGTAACCTGGGAAAACACTGAGCCGCTGTCAGGACCCACTGGTTGTGGATCAGGGACCCTCCACAGAAATGTGAGCCCCTGTGCAGACTGGCCTGCCAGGGCCACGACCCAGCGGGAGCGTCCTCGCCTCCCACGATCCTGGTCTTTGTGTTGAGCGGAGCAGTGCCGCAAACTGCAGGCAGACACACAGAGAACGCCACCGGAGGTCAGAGGTCAGAGGTCAGAAACAGGTTCATGCCAAGCAGAACTGACCAGGACAACAGACCTAATATGCACAGAAATAAAACCCCAACAACCACCAGCATGCATGAGACACCTCTGTGGGTGTAAAGAAGTCAGTAAAATATTACTCGAATGGAAACTTTCAAGATAAATTTCACAAATTGCTTCAAAACAAAAAGTCAACCCAAAGCAGGTTTAAAAAGATGAGTTTTAGTTGCTTTTTTTAGCAGAGATCACAGAGTTCTCCTTTAGTTACCAGCCTGCATCCTCCTGATCACACCACCTCACCACCTTTATCAGAAGAAGCAGGAGGACCCAGAGTCTCCGTGAGCTGAGACAGATCTGTGGGGCTCAGACTCTGTTTCCTCTGCATTAAGGTGGAGAAAGCTGTCAGACTTCCAACTTTTAACTGAGTCTGAGCAGCTGTGAAACATGTTAAAGAGGCTTAAAAGAGAAAAACAGCTGAAAGGCATCTGCATAGCAGTGGGAGGATGTGTCCTTAAAGACGTAACAGGATCAATAAAGGCCCCAAAACTGAGCCCTGTGGGACACCGTAGGTGCAAGAGGAGCCACAGAAAGTGATGGTTCAGATGGATATGAGGGGAACCAAAGCAGATCCTGTGTGTCTCAGCCCAGAATTTGATGGTCAGCTGTTTCAGAGGTCATACGGAGGTCACTGGAGACTCGAAAAGGAGCATGCTTGTTCTTATAGTTTAGAAAGTGTCTCCACAGACATTCCCCTCCTTACGTCCTATCTAAGATAAACTAGATTAAATGACTCTGAGATAAACTGCAAAGCTGCTCCAGCTCCATAAAAAAGCTGAAGTGGATACAGAGAAGAGCCCCAAAGCCTCCTTTAGACCTCAGATCTCATGTTAAATGGATCCGAATCAGTCAAACTCAACTCAACTTTATTTATAAAGCCCTTCAAAACAGCCGTGGCTGAAACAAAGTGCTGTACATGAATAACAACACGAAGTATAAGGTATAAAACATAAGAACAAAGAGACACCGAAGCTAAAAATTATCTAAAAAAAACACCCTTCATGCAGATGAGGAACCAACACAGAGGAACAAAAATGAAGAAACATCAAAACAGACAAACAGACTCGGCTGAAAAGGATGAAAATATGAAGATAATCTGGCATAAAGTGCACAGAAATGGTGGAAAACTCACCGTTTAACAGTGCGTCACTTCCTGTCGGAGGGAGAGAAAAGAAGGATTTTCAGAGTCACTAAATGTGAGCTGGTTGGTTACATTACATTACATAAAAACCACGTTAACAGGATTGGGTCAGTTTGATAAATGACTCGGTTCCATGTGTGATCGCACTGTTCTTTGATCTGAACACATTAAAATGCTTGTTTCTGTGCTTTAAGGCCGAGTCAGACTTCTTATTACTGAAGCTACTCAGAATAAATCAGATGAAATCAGATTAAATCAGAATAAATCACCTGTGACGGTTAAGACCCACAGAAGGACTCCACAAGACAGCGGTGCGACCCGCATGGTGGGATGTGTTGAACTGTGCCTTTAGTTTGTAGTTTAAACAGTGAAGGAGTCCATGTGCTGCTGGTACCTGACGGAGCGACAGGAACCAATCAAAGCTTCACCTCCTAAAGAATGCAATGAATAAAATAAAATAAAATAAAATAAATACTTTATCCCCCAATGGGGGAAATTCAAATTAGTCAAGTAGCTCAAAAAATTATTAATATTTACAATGATTGTATATTAACAACAATAATAATAATAATAACAATTCTAATAAAAAATACTACTACTAACTAATAATAATAATAATAAATGACTAAAAAAAAAAAGAAAAAAAAAAAAATCAGCAGTCCCTGTTAAAAAGCCTTATGGCCGTGGGAACAAAAGGACCATGTTACTTCTGATGGTTAATATGTCTGTTATAAACCAGCCAGAAGTGTCCTGATGAGACAGAAACAGAGTCAGGCTGTCGACAGAAACCAGAGAAGAAGAAAACTGTTTGTCTTAAATCAACAACCAGGAGGAAAACACCGGAGAATAAACAGTCCAAAGATGAAGACAAAGCAGTTCAGTCGGCTGAAACGCTGCAAAACATCTGATTCGTTAGCTTAAGGAGCGACTGAGCAGCAGCAACTCAGAGGAAAAAAACACCCAAAACCAAACGGGAAACCTGTCAGGTGCAGCAGGTAAATCTGCCGGTAAAATCAGGCCCGTCTGAACCTTTCTTCATGAGAGACTTTAAGTGAAAAAGGTTTAAGACAGGAGAAAGAGAAAGAGAGGAGAGACAGACGGATAGCTGCTCTGTAACTCACCGTCAGAGGGAGGAAGAAAAGCAGCTCACAGCTGGGGACAGGTGCAGAAACTCTGTTATTATGAGCCAGGTGCAGAAACTCTGTTATTATGAGCCAGGTGCAGAGCCTCAAAGGAGCCCACAGTGTTGTTGGGTAAAACAGAAACGTGCTGTTGTATATACAGCTCAGAGCAGCCCGACCTTTGCACGGGGAGACGAAAGCATGAGCCGGAGTTAAGAGGTGGTGCCCAGGTGGCTGCAGAACCAGCCCAGATCATCAGCCCTCCACCACCGTGCTTGACAGCTGGTGTGAGGTGTTTGTGCTGATACGCTGTGCTTGGTTTCCTCCAAACAAGCCATACCTGTTCAGTCTGTGCTGTCATGAACTTTAACCTTTAACATGCTAACTGAGGCCTGCAGGGTCTGAGATGTAGCTCTTGGGTTTCTGACCTTGGGGTGACCTTTAACCTTGGACATGGAAACCCATTCCATGAAGCTTTCTACGCACTGTTCCTGAGCTAATCTGAAGGCCACATGAAGGTTGGAGGTCTGTAGCGACCGACTCTGCAGAAAGTCGGCGACCTCTGACCCCGCTCTGTCATTTTACCTGACCGACCGCTTAATTATAAAACCACTGACGGCTGACTGCGGAATATTTAGCAGCGAGGAAATCCATCAGGGTACCAGGCTGGAGTTCACTGAGCTCCTGAGAGCGAAACATTCTTTCCCAGATGTTTGCAGAAGCTGCTTGGATTCACACACCTGCAGCCACGGAACATCTGGATTTAATTATCTGGACTTTTTATTGCAGGTGGACGACTCCTGATCCCACCAAGGCGCCTGAATGTAGTGAAATGATTCAATAGTGGAAATCATTTCATCCCATCTTCATTGATTTAATGCTGAAGACAAATTTACAGAAAAAAACAAAAACTTTATTGAGCTGCTACAATGAAAATAAACCGGCTTGTTTTTTTTACGATTGTCACTTCCTGTAAGTGAACGTAGCTCTAAGAACACCGAAGGACTGGAAAAACTAACCGTAACAGAGAGTCTGCTCACAGACAACATCTACATTTACAGTTCGACTCAAACAGCTGATCCCTCCGCCCATAAGCTGCACATTTTTACAGTTTTCCAGCAGATTTGTCCCTTTTTTTTTTACCCGTGAAAAGTTCAGATGAAAATAATCGGATCATTTTCTGTGTTTCACTGAGTGCTGCTGATTATCAACTCCGTCCCCTCATGGATCAGGACACTTTAAAGGAACCGGAGCAGCATTCAGTTCATGTTGGCGTCCCACACGTGTGCAGGTAGTTCAGCTCACAGCGACCCAGAAGCCCCGCCCCCCTCCGGCTGGCTGAGGCACAGCATGAGGCCCCGCCCCCCTCCTCCGTCAGTAGTCCTCCACCCAGCCGTTCTCTAAAATAAACGCATCGATAACTTCCTTCATGGCGAGGTTTGGGATGAGCTGATCCTGGGTCAGAGGGGTGCGCGTCACTGGGTCAAAATGGCCGACTCTCTGCAACAGAGGAAGCAGGTCAGGTGATACATATGTTTTAGGCTACAGATGTTTTTCTGCCACAGATGTTGTTATGATACAGATGTTTTAGGCTGCAGATGTTTTTATGATACAGATGTTTTTATGCCAGATGTTTTTATGCTACAGATGTTTTTATGCCAGATGTTTTTATGCTACAGATGTTTTATGATACAGATGTTTTTACGCCACAGATGTTTTTCGTTTTCTTTCCATCTGGCCTCGGTTCTCACCTGCAGGTGCTCCTCCACGTCTTTGCGGTCGTACGTGACGCCGCTGGGCGTGATGCAGGGTTCCCTCATCAGCTCGAAGCTGATCTTCCCACACAGGTAGTCGGGGATCTCACGCTTCTGTCCGACAGACACACAAACTCAGCTCCATTTCGAGCAGGAAACGGACATCTCAAAAGGTTAAGAGTTCAGTTCCGGTGGCCAAACACTGACCTTTCTCTTCTCGTCCACCTGGCAGAAAAGCTCCTCCAGGTCTGAGAGGTACTTGTCCTGTGAACAAATAAAGCTTTATTCACAAGAAGGATCGACCGTTTCAGTCATTCATGAGATGAGACGATGAGTTAAACTTTATTTTAGGAAATTTAAGAGCCAAAGTTCCAACATGGTTCTACGTAGAACTGACCGACTTTAGTCTCATCCCAGAGACGAAATAAACCGAATATTTCCACAACACACACTGAAAGCATCAATGCATGAAAACAAGAAGAGAAACAGTAAAGCAGGGGGGCAACCAGTCAGAGATTAAGAGCCGCATTTTTTACTGTGTTACCACAAAAAAAAAGACCAAATTCTCTCTGTTACATCCGTCTGTCCTTGACTCTCGTCTCTTTAATATCACATGATGCATCAACGCTGATATTAAACCCACGAACCGAGCAAAATGAGTCAAAAACAGACGTGGAAGAAGAAGAAGAAAAAGAGGCTGTGACCACTAAGAAAAAGAAAGCTGCATTTTGAAGGCATGTTAAGCGTTACCATAGCGACCAGAGAGGATTTTATTATTAGTTTATTATTATATTTACCAAATACCACATTGTCTGTGTTGGTCGCATAATTTTATTTTGTAGAATTTATCTGCCACACCATGAAAATATTGTCTGACATTAAACCATAAAAAGGTTGGAGAACGCTGCCGTGTTGAACTCAAACGAAGCGAACACAGCAGAGGTGGGTAGTAACGAGTTACAGTTACTAAAACATTATACTTCTAGGAGTAGTTTTAAATCTCTATACTTTTTACTTTTACTTGAGTAGATGTGTGCAGCAGAAGCTGTCCTCTTACTCCGCTACATTAGGCTACAATGAGCTGGTTACTTTTCTTCTTACCTCTTTGGTATTCTACGCCTCATTATTTTTATCCCCCCGCGTACGCCTCATTTTAATGTTTTATTCTGACAGAGAGAGAGACTTCCGCCAAAGGCTCTACCACCTGACTGTGTTCCACCAATCAGACGCAGCCGTGCAGTCTGGTCACGTGACCGTACTCAATCTCAGCGGCGGGACGGGTTAGCTTTAGCATTAGCAGTCGTAGCAAACAAACAAAGAAACAGATGAAAAATGTCAGAACCAACGGTGGGAAATGAAGACGCAGACGAGGCCTCATACTGAAAGCATGTTTACCTTACAAAGAGTGAGAAACAGCAGCTACATTATGTGTCTTCTGTGTCAACCAAAACAAACGCACATTTCAGCAGAAACTCAACATCTAACTTGAGGAAACATGTAGCGCTAAGTTTCCTAAACTCGTTTTTCCCCCATGGATAGGTGAATGTTTGTTTTTTAGGTTCCATATGGGTTACATATGTTTTAAACATTTCCTAAGTCTCTTTGTTTTTTTATTGAAGTTCTTGAATTTACCTGGATTATTTTAATTTAAGCTATTTTGTAATTAATGAATTAATTTTAATTTATTTAATCAATTGGATGAACTCTAATTTGCCTAAAGATGATTATTTAGTATTTTTGTCTGTCTGATTGAATGCTTGTGTTAACAAATAAATCAGACGTTACTCAACAGTTACTCAGTACTTGAGTAGATTTTTCACCAAGCACTTTATTACTCTTACTCAAGTAATTATTTGGATGACTACTTTTTACTTTTACTTGAGTCATATTATTATAAAGTAACAGTACTTTTACTTTAGTACAGTTTTTGGCTGCTCTACCCACCTCTGGAACACGCACATAAAAAAAAAAAAAAACTAAAAAAACCCACAAATTTTGATATGAATGTAACAGCCCCATGAAACCAGACTAAGAGCTTGGCCCCCCTGCAGTAAATCAACCACTAAAAGGACCAAAAACACCATCAGCTACTAAAGAAAAGCTTGTTTTTTCAGCAGAAGACGGAAGAAACGGCAGTTTGAAACGACTGTTCTGGTGTTTGATGGTCGGATCTCATCTCCCAGATGGAAATAATTCATATTCAGAGCAGAAACTATCATCAGGGATCATCGTCCACAACAATGAGACGGTTTTTACAGCATGTTCTGGTTCCCGTCTGAGCCTTCTGTGAATGTGTCGGCTGGTCTCTGAGGGTCTAATTTACCCCCCAAATCTGCCCAACATTCAATGATTTGTGTTTCCAAAAAAAGATAAAATGTGAAAGTTTTCTTTCTGGGGTGAAGCAGCCGATCTGCTGGCTGCATGAAGTCACATAAAGGAGGTGAAACAGAAGAAGCGTCCTGCTCAGCAGAGATAGAAACCTACGTGTTTGGTGTGGATCTCGTTGAGACTGTGTTGCATCCTGCAGTCGTCCGACTTGTCGTCCTGTTGCTGTCTGCAGCCCTCCAGCTCTCTGAGGGGAAAGAGATCAGCCTTCAGTTATCAGGCCCCTCTCTGTGGAACCAGCTGCCAGTTTGGGAGGCAGAGCCTTCGGTTATCAGGCCCCTCTCTGTGGAACCAGCTGCCAGTCTGGGAGGCAGAGCCTTCAGTTATCAGGACTCTCTGTGGAACCAGCTGCCAGTTTGGGAGGCAGAGCCTTCAGTTATCAGGACTCTCTGTGTGGAACCAGCTGCCAGTCTGGGAGGCAGAGCCTTCAGTTATCAGGCCCCTCTCTGTGGAACCAGCTGCCAGTTTGGGAGGCAGAGCCTTCAGTTATCAGGCCCCTCTCTGTGGAACCAGCTGCCAGTTTGGGAGGCAGAGCCTTCAGTTATCAGGCCCCTCTCTGTGGAACCAGCTGCCAGTCTGGGAGGCAGAGCCTTCAGTTATCAGGCCCCTCTCTGTGGAACCAGCTGCCAGTTTGGGAGGCAGAGCCTTCAGTTATCAGGCCCATCTCTGTGGAACCAGCTGCCAGTTTGGGAGGCAGAGCCTTCAGTTATCGGGCCCCTCTCTGTGGAACCAGCTGCCAGTTTGGGAGGCAGAGCCTTCAGTTATCGGGCCCCTCTGTGTGGAACCAGCTGCCAGTTTGGGAGGCAGAGCCTTCAGTTATCGGGCCCCTCTCTGTGGAACCAGCTGCCAGTCTGGGAGGCAGAGCCTTCAGTTATCAGGACTCTCTGTGTGGAACCAGCTGCCAGTCTGGGAGGCAGAGCCTTCAGTTATCAGGACTCTCTCTGTGGAACCAGCTGCCAGTTTGGGAGGCAGAGCCTTCAGTTATCAGGCCCCTCTCTGTGGAACCAGCTGCCAGTTTGGGAGGCAGAGCCTTCAGTTATCAGGACTCTCTGTGTGGAACCAGCTGCCAGTTTGGGAGGCAGAGCCTTCAGTTATCAGGCCCATCTCTGTGGAACCAGCTGCCAGTTTGGGAGGCAGAGCCTTCAGTTATCAGGACTCTCTGTGTGGAACCAGCTGCCAGTTTGGGAGGCAGAGCCTTCAGTTATCAGGCCCCTCTCTGTGGAACCAGCTGCCAGTCTGGGAGGCAGAGCCTTCAGTTATCAGGCCCATCTCTGTGGAACCAGCTGCCAGTTTGGGAGGCAGAGCCTTCAGTTATCAGGCCCCTCTCTGTGGAACCAGCTGCCAGTTTGGGAGGCAGAGCCTTCAGTTATCAGGCCCCTCTCTGTGGAACCAGCTGCCAGTTTGGGATGCAGAGCCTTCAGTTATCAGGCCCCTCTCTGTGGAACCAGCTGCCAGTTTGGGATGCAGAGCCTTCAGTTATCAGGACTCTCTCTGAGGAACCAGCTGCCAGTTTGGGAGGCAGAGCCTTCAGTTATCAGGCCCCTCTCTGTGGAACCAGCTGCCAGTTTGGGAGGCAGAGCCTTCAGTTATCAGGCCCCTCTCTACTTTTAAGACCAGGCTTAAAACTTTCCTTTCTGATAAAGCTTATAGTTAGGGATGGCTCAGGTGATCCTGAAACATCCCATAGTTTGCTGCTATAGGCCCAGCCTGCTGGGGGAGCTCCCATGATGCACCTCTCCATGTACATATGACATCATTGTTGTCACTAACTTGTGTTTAACTTAATTAACTTGTAACTTTACTCCATCTCAGTAAAGGAGAACAAACACTGAACCTTTGGTCGGATCAAATTGGACCCTGATCTACACCCAGTGGGCCTCCACCTGCCTCTTTTTCTCAGCCAGGATCAGGTTGTTCAGGTAGGCGTGCAGCTCGCTCTCCTGGTGGATCCTCCTCTCCTCCAGGCTGCTCCAGCGTTTCTTTTTGGCCGTCCGCAGAGCGCTGGGAATGTCGTCGCCGAAGTTCAGCCGCTGCTCCTTCGCCAGGTAATAAGCTGGAGAAAAACACGGAGAAAAACACGGAGAAAAACACGGAGAACGGCCGGTTAGCTGCTGGCTCGTCCTGTTGGTCATTTGGACAAATTATTGCCTTTATTACTCAGCACTGGAATCATTGTGGAACCACAAAGCTTGAAACTGCCGTTTTGACAGGAAATGACGATCGGCGACGTCACGTTACGTTGCATCTTGGGTAGTTTGAGTATGAGTAGTAACCTCATGATGCATACCCAACATTTCAGAGAATCTAGTATGCACCTGGGAACTTAAAAAAAGTTAAATTTAGTAGGAGTAGTATGAGTAGTATGAGTAGTAGGAGAAGTAGGCGGTTTCGAACACAGCCACAGATATTTCCTCTGTTGATCCCAGAATGAAACAGGTTGGATTCTAAAACAATGCTCCAGCGTTTCTGATGCTAAAGGAGACATTAAAGGAGGCACCGAAGCTTCTTTTGTTGGCATCTGCCATGCAGAAACTTCCAGATCTTTCTCCAGGAGGAAGCTTTCACATCACAGTCTCACACTGAACTCAAAGTGGGAATCGACCCAGCGAGAACAGAGTTCCTCTGACCTCTCTGCAGGTTGCCGATGGCCTCGTCGTAGTTCTCCATCTCCAGGTGGCTCTGGCCCATGAGGAAGTGAGCTTTGACCGACTGGCCGTCCAGCTCCAGAGCCTGTCTGCAGTCGGCCAGAGCTTTGTCGTATTGCTGCTGCTTCACGTAGCACAGCGCCCGGTTGGTGTGGTGCGCCGGGACCGAGGGACAGAGGCTCTGCAGGGGGGCCGAACACCCAAACTGTTAATCAAGTCATCGGATATGAAATACTTTTACAACAATAACTATTTAGAAGAGGAAAATCTACACATACAGCCACAGTTAGGGCTGGAAACACAACATCCTGCTAACAGGACTATAGAACAGCAGCTATTAGCTTCCTAGCTAACATCCAGCTGTGCTAACATCTTCTCTCCTGCTGTCTCTGCTTTCATAAACTGTATTTTAATGCAGCTGAAATCCTAATAAAGCCTCTTATTTCCTGTTTTATTGTCTGTTATCAGACAGCACAGTGACTCAGAACAACAGCAGTTAACACGACACCTTAACCAGCAGTTCTCTGATGTTACAGATACAACACGGTCTGACATAATGAACCGTTTAGCTTCCATCTTCTCTCCGCTAGCTTCCATCTTCTCTCCGCTAGCTTCCTTCTTCTCTTTGCTAGCTTTCATCTTCTCTTTGCTAGCTTCCATCTTCTCTCTGCTAGCTTCCATCTTCTCTCTGCTAGCTTCCATCTTCTCTCTGCTAGCTTCCATCTTCTCTCTGCTAGCTTCCTTCTGTTCTCTGCCAGCTTCCTTATCAGCTAACAAGCCGACAGATTCCCATTAAAATGCTAACGTGAAATGTTCACTTGTGTTTGTTCTGTTCAGTGTGAACTGGCTGCTTTCTGCTGAGATGGTGTAGCATTAACGTTGTCCTATCGTGCTAAGCTAACTGGCTTTTACAATGAACAAACTAATGAACTGTGCCAGCCTTTAAAATAAAGCACCACGGTAAAGTTTACCCCTCGTTGCCCATCACCCGGTCCTTACTATAGCTCGGCTGTAGCAGGCCGCAGCCTCTGAGTATTTGCGGTTCAGGAAGAGCCGGTTGCCCTGCTCCTTCAGCTCCTGAGCCGACACCGACGCGCTCTTCTCCGGACTCTCGGACATCTTGTCCACCAGGCCCGCTGCGCCGCCGGCAGCTGCCTCCTCGCGGTGCTTCCCGATCCTGAAGCTTCAGATCCAGTAGGCCGGGCGGAAACCGAGCCGGAAACAACTCTGTTAAACAGAGAAGTTAAAAGTTAAAAAACAGGGAGTTAAAAGCAGTTCACACGAAAGAGAAATCTGTTGTTAGCATAAAAACTCTGATTCACCACAAACTTTACAACCTTCATTATTAAACTGCCATTATTAATCCAAACTGCCAGTGGAGATTAAACTTTCACCAAATGGAGACATTTTTAAATCCAGGTTAAAAACATTTCTGTTCTCATGTGTCTAGGCATGAAATCTGCACGATATCTTTTAATTTATCTGGACTGTTGCTTGTTTTTAAAATTCATTTAAATGATTTTGTTTCTCTTTATATTCTTTTATGTATTTTTAATGCTTCTTCCACTCCCTGCTGCAATGCTTTTATTTTATGTAAAGCACTTTGAACTGTTCTGTATATGAAATGTGCTGCAAATAAATTTGATTCGATGTAGTTTTTATGTAGAAGCCTCGCTCCACTGTCTGTTTCCTTGAATGACTTGTTGTAAAAGTCTGTTGCTCACAGGCTTTTATTTTGTAAAAGTCTGTTGCTGTCTGCTGTGGAAGAGGAAAAGAAAGTAATCGGCAGATCCTAACGTCTTAGTGCAAGGAAAAACAATTGAGGTGGTACAAGAGTTTAAATACTTAGGAATCACTCTTGACTCACAACTTCTTTTCAAACGACAGATAAAAAACATTGTAAATAAAATTAAGTTCAACTTGTCCAACTTTAGGTTTATTAGAAACAATCTAACTCTTGAGTCAGCAAAATTGTACTTTGACACTATGATCATGTCACACATGTTCTATTGTTTAACAAGTTGGGCATCGGCCTGTAAAACAACACTAAAACCGATTGAAATGGTTTATAAACAAGCTCTGAAAGTACTAGATAAAAAACCAAAAACGTACCATCATTGTCAGATACTAAAAAAACATGAACGCTTAAACTGGGACAACACTGTTAAACACACCGATGCTATCTTGATTTACAAAATCTTCCACGGCAAAGCACCTCCTCCATTACAAGAATTTGTGAAAAAAAACTCAAACAGATCAACAAGAGCTGGCTCTAGAGGTGACTGTGTAGTTCCTTTCAGAAAGAGTGTCTTTAGTCAAACCACATTTTCTGTTCGTGCTTCTCACACTTGGAATTCAATACCACACACAATACGTGAACTCCCGACTCTGACCTCTTTTACCAAACATCTTAAAGCTTGGCTATTGGAGGAACAGCACTGTTGCCACAATCCTGCCTAAAATGTATATGTGTTTTATGATCCACTAAACTCTTCATTGTTCTTGCTTTTATTTTTTATTTTCTGTCCTATTGTGTTTTCTCTCTGTAATTATTCCCTCTTTTCACACTGGCCATGAAGGCTAACTATTCTAATTGTTGTTACTGTTGTTTTAGTGATTTTACTATCCTATGTTGTTGACATCAATCTGCCGAAGGGACTAAAGATGGAAATTAGCCATTGGCTATAATCTTGCATATTTACATGTATATGTTCATTAATATGTATTGTCCCTGCTTTAAATAAACTCAAACTCAAACCAAACATGGAGATGGGTACGGAACTTTTACTCGGCCATTTTCATTTTAAAGTTCTTCCAGACGGCAGAGTCGACAGAACCAAAGTCATCTGTAAACACTGCCAAGTTGAATTGTCTTCTCAGCGTAGTAGTTCCAGTCTAAAATATCACTTAAAGGCAAAACACACAACTGATAGCAGCAAGTCATTCAAGGAAACAGACAGTGGAGCGAGGCTTCTACATAAAAACTACAGAAAGATGCTGATGTTAAAAGTGTGTTTGCACAACAAATGTTATGGCACTTTCATTCATATGGCAGCACATTTAAAATAAAGCTAAATACTAAAAGCTATACACTACTTTTGGATTCATTTTTGGATTTTGCGTACAAATGTGATTAATTAGATTAAACATTTTAATCTTTGCCCAGCCCTAGTTTAAATATGTGCCATAAAACAGTGAAACGGCCCTTTTTCTGTTTCAGACTTACTTGGAGAAGATGAACACTTTGTAAATCACCAGTTGTGTTTAAAAGGGTTGATCCGATCTGTGGGATAATCTTTACAGATCTGACGCCTCTGCTTCCTCAGGCTTTTAATCTGGATCTGGTCTCACTGTGAAAAAAAATAAAAATCAACAAAAAGGTTTGTTTTTTTGCATTTTTACAAACAAAATAAAGGATCAAAGAATCTTTCCAGCCTGTAAAAGATCACGAGGTGCAGATGTGACAAGATTAAGTAAAGCAGTTTTTCATCTGGACCTCATCTATTGTGGCCCATATTTTTTTTTAAAAAGAACAGAAAATGGCTTTTCGTCTAACTTTCACACGTAAAGTTTTCCAGAATCACATTAAATTTGAAAGAACCTCCATCTTCTGTAGCTTAAGATAGATAGATAGATAGATAGATAGATAGATAGATAGATAGATAGATAGATAGATAGATAGATAGATAGATAGATAGATAGATACTTTATTCATCTCAGTTTGGGAAATTGTTTTGTTGCAGCAGCATACAGTAAAAGATATGAAAACAATTAAAGTAAAAACAAGCAAATAGAATAGAATAAAAGAAATATAAAATAAAATAAAAATAGTGAATAAACATTCGCTATATGCAAATCTACAGTATTTTTTTTTTTTTTTTTTTCCAGACTCCAGCTCATTGCTGTGGTATCTGAACTGGACCAGGCCCATAGTGTATAGGTATATGAAAAAAATACTATTTTAATTTCTTTCTTAATTATTCAAAGTTTAAAGTTCTTGATTAAAAAGCTTTGGACTTTTTTACAAACCAAATTATGTTAAGGAATCAGCTAAACTTCCGATGTGCCACAAACATTAATCTAAGTATTTAACATAGTAAAATACTCCAAGAAGCTATTTTCAATGAGCACGTTTGCAACTTTGCTCATTTTGCAGCCTTTTGACACATTTCCATCAGGCTAACATCCGCTAATAATAACAGCTTCAGAATCACTGCTAATGAGTAGCTAGCCTTAGCATGCTAGCGGCTCCGTTCCTACCGTTTTACGTTCAATTTCATCACATTTGCAGCAAGTAAAACAAACTGTGAGTAATTACAAAGCTAGTAAACAATAAAAAAGGACACTCACTGTCACATTAATCTTACAGTTGTGCCGTTACATCGATGACTGAGAGCTAGCTAAATAACCAACTAATGCGACGCACTTATTCCCCTGTTGCATTGCGAACCTGAGAGAGGCTGAAGGCTGAACACCTGGACCCTGGGGCGGGTATATTCACCGGGCAGGTCCCAGAAACACACCTGGGCAGCTTTTCTGACACGCAGAAAGGAGGCTACCTGAGCACAGCTCCGATGCTAGCTGCTGCTAGCTAGCAGATGTTTTGTTTTTGAAAATGCTGCGTTCGCTGTGCCTCGGAAAACGGAGCTTATAATTGTTGCACAAAATTACCGAGAGAAAAAAAGAAGAGCTTTAAATGGGAGCTTTAAATTTAACGTAACTAAAAAATAAGGCATTTATTGTATTGTATTGTATGGCATTTAAATGTATAAGGAGTTGCTTGGTGTTAAAGGTCCGTGTATCATCCGATCATTCAAGTATTCCATTCATCTGGCAAACAGAATAACGAAAAAACGAGTCAAAATTTCGTTTTTCTGTTTTTCTGTTTAACCAAAAAAATGGAATATTGGTATTTGTTTTCCTATTTTCGGCTCAAAACAGAACAAATAATAAACAGGGAAACCAAAACGAAATATTAAATCTAATTTACGTTTTTGGGTCATTGGTTTCCCGGTCATCATAAACAGTGTAATCTGGCTGGCTGGCGCAATGAAGTGTCAGCTCATTTAAAGCAATACTATGTAACATTTCTACCTTAAAATAACAGCTTGAAAAAAATTGTGCGGCTAGAATGAGTTTTAATATTACCATTGGCCTGTCTCCTATGCCCTTCGGGGATCTGAATTGGAAAAACTGCGCTATGTAACTTTGCTGGAGCGGCCCGAGAGCTGAGCGGAAGTACTTCGACTTGCTTTCTGGCACACCTACCGCAAAAACAAATAGACCCCTCTCACGCTCCCAGGTACATTTGATTACTCTTCTCGGTCGACATAGCTTGCACCTTCTGACCCCTCGCCGGTTCGTCAACAAACGTGAAACGTGAAAAGGAAAGAGTGTTGTACAGAGGTGGAAGAAGTACTGAAGTCTTGTACTTAAGTAAAAGTAGAAGTACCCTGCGAAATATTTACTCAAGTAAAAGTAAAAGTAGTACACCAAAAATGTACTTAAGTAAAAGTACTAAGTACTAACTTTTAAATGTACTTTTGAGTACAAAAGTAAATGTACTGGGTACTGAGCGATATTGTGTGTGATTGGCAATACAGTGCATAGTTCTACTTCTAATTCTGTGAATGACAACACATTTACTAATTTACCACTAACGGATTAAGTAATTTCCATGCCAACATATTCTCCAACACTGCTCTGTTGAGAGCAGTAAAAGGAAAACAACAACTTATAAAATAGGACTTAATTTTTTTTTTATCAACAACATTCTGTTACCACATCCAGCAGCGTGTACAACAAATATGGTCTAATGTATACTGTAGCATGTTGAAGTAGAGAAACTATCTGTGTCTATGGATTCTCTGGAACTACACACTGAAACGTAGCACCTCTGTCGTCACTAGGTAGCCCGGCCTCCGACCCCGCTCCTCACGATTTGATTGGCCTGATTAAGTTTCGATTTGCAGCCTCGCAAAACGACCACAAGTGACTAGACTAGCCCCGGAGCAAATTCAATTTACGGTCGCTATTTCTCAAATGAACTTGATTTGCACTCCCAACCGTAGCTCTTTGCTCACATCCACCATGTCATCTTTACTCTTCTTAAATCTCGTTGGACCCCCCCTGGCTAAATCCAATCCAGTCCCGTACGTGAGGTCCTGGGTGGCCAAAGGACACAGAACTGCCACAGACACACGCAGTAAAAGCAGAAAACAAGAGGTAGAGGACAATCCGGCTCGTGATGTGGGGTGTTTTAAACAACTAAATATGGTGAGCAAACATACTGTCTATTAATAGGCCGCCGTGCCAATCTTTGAATAATAAATATTTTTTTTACACGTTAGACCTGTTGAGAAATTAATTGCTGGCTGTATACTGAAGTCCCACCTGTGGTGATGTGGGCATTTGCCTATGTTTTGCGTACTAGCCTAAAATAATTATAAATTATCGTGATAACATTTATACCATGGATATTATTTGAAATTGAGGCTTGTAAGTCCCACAGCGTTTCAAGTGGACATTTTCATGTTGTTTTCAGCACCTTTTCTGTATACGTTCCGGGACCTGTGCGCGTCTCGTCATCCCTGAGCTGTCATATGTACTTTGCGTTCCGGCACCTTATGATTTACAAATTAAGCACTGACTAAATGTAACGAGTAACGACGTCAGTTCCAGAAATGTAAGAAGTAGAAAGTACAGATAGCTGTCACAAAATGTAACGGAGTAAAAGTAAAAGTCTGCATTTTTATTTTTACTTAAGTAAGTACAAATTCCAGAAAAAACTACTTAAGTACAGTAACGAAGTAAAAATACTTCGTTACATTCCACCTCTGGTGTTGTATTTATGACAGTGTAACCGTACATTACCTCCAAGCCTGTAGGGGGAGCTCCATAATGGGCTTTTTGAGAAGTTACATTGTATCGCTTTAATCAATCATAACTCGCTTGAATACAAAACTGATTTTCGCGGGGGTTTTGTTTCTGCAAAATTCATATATGTAGGCATGATACGAGACACATGATTCAGCGTATTTTAATATTCATAGTAGGCTTAACAGTAATAGAATATATATATATATATATCCTGGTATGTAACATATGTGATGTAAGATAGGTTATTTTGCAAAAGACATACGATATATAAAATGTGTGTCTTCACTACACACACACACACACACACACACACACATATATATATAAATAAACACTAATACATGATAGAGAAGTAGATTGTGTACTACTCAGCTATTTTATTAAGTTGAAAAATGAAGAAATAATACATTATACATGTAAGATAAAACACAATAGACAGAAGTTATATATCAGAAAAAATAATATCTATATCTACATATATCTCAGAAGAAATGAAAATCTATATCTATATCAGGATTGATTCAAATTGTCTTTATTAGATTTCCCCATGGTAACTGTCGCTGAGGATCATGGGAACGCTAATACAGCCTTCATGCACGTATGCGCAGAATGTGCGCACGCAACACAAAGACACCGCAGGAAATGGGGAAACCAATAACCCAAGAACGTAAATTAGATTTATTATTTCGTTTTGGTTTCCCTGTTTATCATTTGTTCTGTTTTGAGCTGAAAATAGGAAAACAAACACCAATATTCCATTTTTTGGTTAAACAGAAAAACAGAAAAACGAAATTTTGACTCGTTTTTTCGTTTTTCTGTTTGCCAGATGAAAGGAATACTTGAATGATCGGATGATACACGGACCGTTAAACAACAAAGAGAACAATGTTGTCAGATTTTGTTACAGAAAACAAGAAAGTAAATCTATGAAGGTGCACCCAAAAATACATGACTGGGTGCTAAATAAACGCTTATTTCGACGTTGGGGTTTTCTAATAACCAGCCCGGAGTGTCATGTTAAAAGATTAAAGAAAAAAAACTTCGTCCCTGGGTGGGCTCGAACCACCAACCTTTCGGTTAACAGCCGAACGCGCTAACCAATTGCGCCACAGAGACTTGCGTACAGAGGAGGCACAAAATGGCGTCCTAGTCTCTTTCCTGGGGACGTTATCTGTGTGGATAAACACTGTTATCTGTTAAATAAAGTGTAAAACTGTGTTATTATCTCTAACTGACACACTCAACAGACCACACAGGTAGATATTATGCGCTCATTGTGGTAAAAACTAAACTAATGTGCATTATTTTAAAAATCTATGTCAGGAAAAGTGACAGATGCAACCAGGGGCGATTTTAGGATCTGGTCTTTAGGGGGGCCCAGCCCCCAGTGCTCACAGAGGCACATTATTTCTCACTATAATTGAGGCGAACTAGTACATTTATACATTTTGGAGCCGTATTAGTTTTGCTTTTTGTAGTGTTTTCCCCTAACAGTGTTTCCCAACAGTGTTTTTCATCTAGCAAAGCTGATGAAAGACAAGCACGCTCAAGTCTCTCACTAAAGACCAGATTATACTACAGTAGTGAGTATTTTGATAAAGGTTTTGTTTCAGATAGTAACTATTAAAAAGCACTTTTATGGAGGACTGTTTTGTGATGATTGTTACATGAGTTAGGCCTGTTAATGTATTCTTAAAAAGAGAGAGAAATAAGTTATGTTCATGTATTCTTTAAAAAAAGAGAAATTTTACTTGTTTAAGTTAGATAACAAAGGAAGATTATTTTGATTTAGTATTTATACTATTTTGGTTTATTTTATTTATATTTCAAGAAAATGTTTTTTATTCTTATGTTGAATTCAACTGAGGTTAAAAAAAAGAGAGAAAGCCTGAGAATTTTATGTTCAAGTTAAGGATATTAAATAAAATGATTTTCATGTAATAACCACTGTGTTGCTCTACTTTTGGAGAATCATCGCACGCGTTGTATGTGTGAGGGGGTACTCAGGCCAAAAAAGGTTGGGAAACACTGCCCTACAACATTCAATTTTGACCTCTTCATTTCAAAAGACTCTGGCTTGACAGGGATAACAGAGAGCCTGAGACAAATATTGAAGATAACTCAACATTTATTTTGGGAGTAAAGAGTTAAAACAAAAACAAATGCAAGAAAATAAATAAATTGATCACTAAAATAATGCATCCTTGAGCAAAAACAAACAAAAAAACCCACACTTTGTAATCACCCATGGCTAATAATATCAATAATGCCTTTTGAAAATAAATAAATAAAACACACAAATAAATAAATAAAATAAATAAATAAATAAGGTCTCTTTCTGTGTGGATTAAGAAGGGCCCTAAACAGAACAAGGACAGGGGGTCTCTAGTGGTCTGGAGGACAAACTGAAAGATTTTAACACCTGACATGGGGGGAATAAAGATCTGTCCACTCACATCACATTCACTTCACACAAAAACATACGGTAACAACTAAGTGACTACTAACTAAGCAACCTATTTCGGAAGAACCAAGCGGTGTCACCTCACTTTAAGGTTGGAAAATCTATCAATCACAGTGTCATGACTAATGCTGTCAAGAAGCTCTTTTTCAATTGACATCACAGCCAAATGATGGAGTCTATTTTTAAAATATTTTTGTATAATTTTATTATAATTAGGGCTGGGCAACGATTAACGTGTTTAATCTAATTAATCACATGATTTCCCTGATTAATCACGATTAATCTCATTTGTACGCAAAATCCAAAAATGAATCCAAAAGTAGTGTATAGCTTTTATCATTTAGCTTTATTTTAAATGTGCTGCCATATGAATGAAAGTGCCATAACATTTGTTGTGCAAACACACTTTTAACATCAGCATCTTTCTGTAGTTTTTATGCAGAAGCCTCGCTCCACTGTCTGTTTCCTTGAATGACTTGCTGTTATCAGTTGTGTGTTTTGCCTTTAAGTGATATTTTAGACTGGAACTACTACGCTGAGAAGACAATTCAACTTGGCAGCGTTTACAGATGACTTTGGTTCTGTCGACTCCGCCGTCTGGAAGAACTTTAAAATGAAAATGGCCGAGTAAAAGTTCCGTACCCTTCTCCATGTTTGGTGGATCCGCCGATTACTTTCTTTTCCTGTTCCACAGCAGACAGCAACAGACTTTTACAAAATAAAAGCCTGTGAGCAACAGACTTTTACAAAAATAAAAGCCTGCGAGCAACAGACTTTTACAAAATAAAAGCCTGCGAGCAACAGACTTTTACAATAATATCAGAATATCTGATTATTCACTGTATAAAAAAAGTTCTCTCTGGGATGAAAGACATCAGTGATTCACATGCTGTTTATATTGCACTGTTTGTGTTAGGATTGCACTTAAAGGTGGGGTCTGAGATCTTGGAAAAACGGTTCCTGCAAGCCATATTTTTGAAAATACACAACCTTGCCTCTCCCTTCAGCCCACCCCTCGAAACCACGCCTTCAAAACACATGAACACGCATGCTGTCGGTCGAGGTGTTCGGATGTTCCCGAGATCGAGAACGAAACTAGACGAGACCTCACGAGTGCGTGTGAGTCATGTAGACTGAGTGACTATGAAAAAAAAAAAAAAACTCACGAGTCTGTGAACGCGCAGGGGGGAGGGGGGCTGACGGTTGATTGGCATGTCAGAATCCAATAGAAGTAACTCTCATCATTACTTCTATTGGTCAGACATTTCCTCTTGCTACACCCTCTACAATGGACTAAAATATTTAGTTTTTTTGCCAAACATTCTATTTTAGTGCAATGGGGTCGTGAGGAGGTTTTCAGACAATATGATAAAAAATGCTCCAGAAAACATCACAGACCCCACCTTTAAAGGACTATAATAGGATAAATATTACACTCTGAAATGTGTTGTAGCTGGTGTTTATTCAGTCTCTAGCTTCAGTCTGACGGAGGAAGGAAAGAAGCTGCTGATTGCTGTGTCTGAGGAGGATGACCGTCTCTGATGATGTTTTCTGCTCTTTTCTTGCAGAATTGTGTGTATACGAGTCCATTGATGGAAGATGAGTCCTAATAATCTCTCTGACAGGCTACATGTACATCTTACATGTTAAAAACGGCCCAATTTCATCCGGATCATGTGGAATATCTCCATGTAGCATCACTGGGACACTGCAGATACACTGTAAACATCAATCCATCCTTATTCTGTCTGTCTGTAACCAATTCAACTTCTGCACATTCACAAACACTAAATTCTGTACTCTTCCTCCCATTTGTTGGGCGAACTGTGGAGGGTCAAAGCTACCAGAGACCACAGAGTGGATGAGCGGCTTTTTAAAGCACTTCATGGCTTCATGGATGCGGCTGGTTTCCTGGGGACCAGGATGAGGACGGATGCTTTGAAAGTGCGTCGGACTTCTGCATTCGTTAGACAGGTTGAAGACGTCGGTGTTCCCACCGGTGGTCTTTAGGACCCTCTGTTGTACTCTGTGTTTTCCTGCTGCCTCGGGGCCTTCAGGAGCCCACGCTTTGGGGGATTTGGTGGCGATCTGTGTTGAACTGGTGAAATCTGGTGTGGAAACCGTTCAGGCAGGAAGGGGCGCCTCTGATCTCCGTGCTGTTTGTGACAGAGCTGCCACATACCTGTTGTTTTGCATTTGGATGTATTTTAACAACACTTTAGGTACCTCGGGGTAATCTTTGACTCTAATCTTAATTTTAAGCAACACGTTAAAAAAGTCACAAATACAATTAAATTTAACTTATCAAATTTCAAACATGTGAGACCCTTCCTGACTATGGAGTCAGCGAATACTTCTACCCATGCAGTGATGCTTCCTCGTATTTCCTGCTGTTATACAACATGGTCACATACATCAGAGTGCAAAATCTTGGACTTTGATAGCTATCAGCTGTTTTTGGATGTCTGTCTCATCTTTAAGGTTTCCAAAGGATTAGCCCCTCCACTATTACAGGATTTCATAAAGACAGAATCCTCTAGAGTAAACACCAGAGCACTAGAGGAGACTGATGTGCAATGATGCAGGACTAAGTTTGGCCAAATGGTGGAGTCCATCAGAGGAACAGTGCTGGAACACACTGCCAACTCGTGTTAGAAACTGGGACAATTCCACCACCTTTAAAAAGACCCTTAAACAGTGGTTGAAAACAGCCAGAGCTGCTCTCATGGGTCACCTCTCCGTCTTTTCCCTTTTGTGTACGGACTCTTAACTTTGATGTGAAACAGGATTTATTTTTATTTTTTGTTTAATGTAAGATTTCTACATGTTGTATCCATTTGTCGTGGTGTATCGTCAGTATGTTTTTTTATTCAATTCATTTTTATTTATATAGCCCCAAATACAACAAATGTCATCTCAAGGCACTTTAATAATAAAGTCCAATTCAAACCAATTGGAATTCAATTAATTGTAATCATAATTATTTACAAAATAATGATACCTGATGATTCATGATTTATGATACCTGCATTAAGACAACGGATGTAATTTAGCAACTGTGCTAACTCCGGCATATTTACGTTGATGCTCTGCTGATATGTTGATTAATGTGCCGAGTCCTAACCAAATAAATAAGAAATAAAATAAAAAAAACTTATTTAACAAAATGGTGGTGATGGTCAGACTGTGGGGCAGGCTTGTTAGGTTGATTGGTTTGACTCTCAGCTGGGGTCACCTGACGGCGGCTGGGATAGGCTCCGCCCCCCAGCATAACTCAGTACCAGCGTATTATTTTTAGCAGGTTTCATCTGGCAGCACAACTCAACTACAACCAGTAAGTTTTAGCCAAATGACACATAAACTCGCTGAAATAACAGATGAGAAACCCTCCAGCAGGCACCAACTGATGGACCTTCAGTCTATAAAAGTCCAACAGTTAATACGATGAGGCGAATATTTGGTCTGTAAGTCAGGTCTGAATTCTGAAATAATTCTGTTTTATGCTTCAGTTAAGTTAGTTTCTTAATCAGAAGGTTTTCTTTAGTTTTATGGAAATAAAACCAGAGTCCATCAGCTAAATGCTTCTTTAAAGGAATCCCAGAAACGGAGTCACCCTTCAGCAACAAGCCTGAAAAAAACACAGCAAACGTCCCATAAATGTGCCCCAAAGTCCCATAAAATAAGCAAACCTGGTAAAAAATGCAGCATATGTGACGTTCAGAACTCTGGGACGTAAAACTTCTTCAGTATTTTAACATAAAGTCACATTAATAACAGTATTTACAGAAATAATAATGGGATAAATATTTATTTTCCCCGTTTTACATTCAGCTAATAAAATATTAATACAGTAAATACAGATAAGAGTCAAACCTGAATGATAAAAGATGAAAATATATCAGATAAACCAACAGAGCAAGACTTTAAAAACGTTTGCATAGTTTTCATCTTCTATTAAAATGGATTCATGAGAATAAAAGGTCTTTGAAATGAAAGATAATCCAGCATCATTTCATAAAGTGCTAATGCAGCAGGTTTCCACTGTGTGTCCTACACTTTATGTACAGCTGTGATAAGAGTGAGATAAACCGAGTAAATCCAGCCGTTTGGGCCTGAAGACCTCCCTGTGGGTGAGATATAAAGTGCTTCGTGGCTCTTCTAGCGCTACATGTTGGTGTTTGTGGAGGGACGAGCGGCTTCAGAGGCGTTTCTCAGAGGCAGAGCTGCTCCCAACACGGATCCTCTTATTCAGAAAACTGATTCACGTCTCTGTTAAAAAGCCACGGGAGGAACTGTGTGGCCAGACTCTGTTAAACGTCTGTTAAAAGCTGCTGGAAACATGACGTAGAAGGTGAAAGACGCCGTTATTGGTCCGGTTTCTGTAAAAAATCAGCTTCATTTTTAACCGAAACTACACCTACGGTGGCCCTGAGGTGCAAAAACAGCACAAAGAAAACACAGAAAACATGTCAGAGAGCAGCAAACAAACTAATAACTGAAATAAAAACGAATTAATCTGAATCTTTTTAAATATTGTGTTCCTGTTTGTTGTGTTTTTGATGATTAATTATCTCTTGAAACGTTATTTCTTCTTCTTCTTCTGCATATCATATCTGGTTGTTCTTGTTTTCTTCTTCTTTTCTTTTAATTGTCCTCAGACATGATGTGTTCTGTTGTGTTTTTTGTTTTCTTACGTTTACTTGTTACGTCTTCAGCCACTTTTTTAACTTTGGTTATTAGAAATAAAAAATAAAACTAAACATTAAAATACCAGAACCGTCTTATTCTGTCAGATTTAATCCTGGTTCTGTTCTGAATGATCCGAAAAAAGAACAAACAGATTCTAACAGTCAGAGGCCTTTTTGTAATTGTCTGAGTTCATTTTCAGCCTCTCAAATGTTAAAAAAAGGAGTTTTTTTGAGTTGTTTAATGATTTAAAATCATCTTAAAACACTTTATAAGATGAATCTGAGCTGCTCACTCATATTATTAGGGAATATTTTATATTTCAGAGATGATTTTGATGAATAAAGTCATAATTGTTGGTTTTAAATCTTTAAAAGTCAGCAGGAAGGCGCTTTAGAGGAATCGGTCGGTGTTTTGGACCTCAGAAACATTCCCATCTCTGATAAAGATGCTGCTGAGTCCCAGTCAAACAGAGTCATCCGTCTTTGTTTGGTCAAACGGAGACTCGGACGGTTTTATTTTTCTCAGCCAGAAGGCCTGATGCATCAACCTGTCTGATTTTCAGAGAAAGCTGATGCAACCTGGTAAGATGTGAAGCAGCTTCCTGATGCTGCAAATTCAAAGCTGAACCTGAAAGAACTTCCATGAGTCACCAATCACACCGTGTAGTACAGCCTCCTGGTTCTGGTGCCGTTAAATACAGAATCTACACAAACTGTGCAGGCAGCCAAACTGAACTCAAACTGAATTATTTCTATTGAATCAGAACTTTAACTGTGACCTTCTGAAGGTTTCATCTCAGCGCTCCACAGAGCAACCAGCTGCCGTCAGCTAAAGTGTTAGTCACCATGTTTCTGAGATGTTTCTGAGATGTTTCTGAGATGTTTCTGAGATGTTTCTGAGATGTTTCTGAGATGTTTCTGAAATGTTTCTGAGATGTTTCTGAGATGTTTCTGAGATGTTTCTGAAATGTTTCTGAGATGTTTCTGAAATGTTTCTGAGATGTTTCTGAAATGTTTCTGAAATGTTTCTGAGATGTTTTTGAGATGTTTCTGAAATGTTTCTGAAATGTTTCTGAGATGTTTTTGAGATGTTTCTGAGATGTTTCTGAGATGTTTCTGAGATGTTTCTGAGATGTTTTTGAGATGTTTCTGAGATGTTTCTGAGGTGTTTCTGAGATGTTTCTGAGATGTTTCTGAGATGTTTCTGAGATGTTTCTGAGATGTTTCTGAGATGTTTCTGAGATGTTTCTGAGATGTTTCTGAGATGTTTTTGAGATGTTTCTGAGATGTTTCTGAAATGTTTCTGAGATGTTTCTGAGATGTTTCTGAGATGTTTTTGAGATGTTTCTGAGATGTTTTTGAGATGTTTTTGAGATGTTTCTGAAATGTTTCTGAGATGTTTCTGAGATGTTTTTGAGATGTTTCTGAGATGTTTCTGAGATGTTTTTGAGATGTTTCTGAGATGTTTCTGAGATGTTTTTGAGATGTTTCTGAGATGTTTCTGAAATGTTTCTGAGATGTTTCTGAGATGTTTCTGAGATGTTTCTGAGATGTTTCTGAGATGTTTCTGAGATGTTTCTGAAATGTTTCTGAGATGTTTCTGAGATGTTTCTGAGATGTTTCTGAAATGTTTCTGAGATGTTTCTGAGATGTTTCTGAAATGTTTCTGAGATGTTTCTGAAATGTTTCTGAGATGTTTCTGAAATGTTTCTGAGATGTTTCTGAGATGTTTCTGAAATGTTTCTGAGATGTTTTTGAGATGTTTCTGAGATGTTTCTGAGATGTTTCTGAAATGTTTCTGAGATGTTTCTGAGATGTTTCTGAAATGTTTCTGAGATGTTTCTGAGATGTTTCTGAGATGTTTCTGAGATGTTTCTGAGATGTTTCTGAGATGTTTCTGAGATGTTTCTGAAATGTTTCTGAAATGTTTCTGAAATGTTTCTGAGATGTTTTTGAGATGTTTCTGAAATGTTTCTGAGATGTTTCTGAAATGTTTCTGAAATGTTTCTGAAATGTTTCTGAGATGTTTCTGAAATGTTTCTGAAATGTTTCTGAGATGTTTTTGAGATGTTTCTGAAATGTTTCTGAAATGTTTCTGAGATGTTTTTGAGATGTTTCTGAAATGTTTCTGAAATGTTTCTGAGATGTTTTTGAGATGTTTCTGAAATGTTTCTGAAATGTTCCGAGTTAAATGTCTGGAAGATCAGCTGGTGTAACTGTGCACGTGGATGATGCTGAGGGGGAAGAATAAAAAGATGAAGAACTCTCCCGCTGTGAGGTGCACGTCTGGAATATGAACATCTGTTCACACCTTAATGATAAACAGCTGTGAGGTTATTTTAAACTGACCGGTGAGATTTCCTTCTGACTGGAGGAGCTCTGTCTCTAAGAAACCTCTGCTGCGCTCGCTAAATGTGATGCTGTGTCTGAAACAGTCCATTATCTAAAGAAAATAACCCTGTTTTCTGTCCTCTGGCTCCTCCCACCACCTCTGGCCCCTCCCACCTCCTCTGACTGGGGGTCATAGCGGTCGAGGCTGATGCAGACCTGCAGTTTCGGGGCTCAAGGCCGGGCTGTGCGTTGCCTTCAGGGGACTCCAGTTCCCCAAAGAAGCCTGGACCGCCTTCCTGTGAGCCAGTCTGTGCGTGATGGAGAATCCAGCGTTTCCCTCCAGCTGAGACAAAACTACGAGCACCTGTCTGAAAAGGAAAAAGATGGATTAACGGAGGTGGAGCTCTGGCTGAAGAACAGCAGAAACTAAAGATGGTGGCAGCTTTGAAGCGACAGTTAAAGGAGACGAAGCATGGAAAGTGACGGCGGCTTTTCCATGAACCTAAGAGCAACTGTTTATGGTGTTTCACACACTTCTGCTGCTCTCATGCGTCACACAGTCAGGAGAATCTGTGAGCATCTGTCTCTGTGTACCTTACACGCCAAAAAGACTAATTTCAGAGGCTTTTTGCAGCCGCTTCGTCTCGTTTAATCCCCGTCGCGTCGGGCAGAGACAGACGTGGCTCAGAGTGGCCGTTCATGGTCGTTCATGCACCCTGCAGCGAGTTAACGCCACTTTAACTGTGTGAGTGTTTACTGTTTGAAGCCCAATAAAAGCTTATATGTAGAAAATAAGTGTTTATGTTTATCTTTATGGATTTAGCAGACACTTTTATCCAAAGCAAAGTGCTGGTTTAACACATTAAAACCATCTATAACCGAGCTCGACCCGTCCTGGATAACCTTTCCCTTTTTTTACAGACGCCTGCTCCATTCTGCTCGGTAAGTGTGCACGTGTGCACGTGTGCACGTGTGCTCTGCAGCATCCTCCTCACTAAGGTGAAAATATACAAATATTAGGACTTTTCTATTTGTCTATTTGTTGTTAGATCATTCTGGAAGTCTACGAGCATTTCTCTCACTTTAAGGTGAGTTAAACACGAGTTAAACTGCCTGATTTATCCTCTGGCTGCAGTGAACCAGCAGAGAACGGTGGGAGTGAGCAGGTATTTTGTTCAGATATTATTATGGGTGCCAATGCTGAAGGCATTAGACACACATATTACTCTGTTGCCGGACTCTTATTCTACCGTTTCCGTCATGAATTTCGGCGCGCTACTAGTCTGGCACCGATGGTCCGACCGGCATAAAAAGCACACCGCTGTCTGCGCAACCACCTCGATCGGTGTGCTATTACGTTTGGCTCTCAGAAGTCAAAAGGTATTCCGGCAAAATGGGAAAATTGTGGATGGGAAAATGTATTGAAAATTCAGAAATAGGGCAGTTTTTGGCAGTTGGCTAAGCCAACTGCGTCAACTGCCAATAACGACCCTATTTTGGAGGCCTTATAACTCAGCCATACAGCATCGCACAGACCTCTTTCAAAGTTTATATGTGACAGGAGACTCGGCTTTAACTGAACTAAAGGGTTTGTTGATACATTATACAGCTTTGACACAATAGCAGTTTCCGTTTTAGGAAGACTACATCTCGGCCGAGGTGTCTCTCCCACTTAGATCCTCACTCAAAAATCGATACTGCACCAATTCCTCAAACAAATGTCTCTCATGTCCAAAATATCTGCCCGATCTGGACAGATTTTACTTCAAAATGTAGGTATTTTTGTCCTCTTTCACACAGTCACACTCATTGAGCTCTGCCTCACAGATTCCTCACAAATTGCAAATTGCCTGAGGTCGCCTCTCCATTTCCATTATAAATGCCTATAACCATAAAATCAATGTGTAAAAATGATTTTAAAATTGCCATAACAAACGAGCCACACATAGTAGCTGAATGAAAATTACACCACTGGCTTCTGCCGTCTCTTGGGGCGCTGACAGTTCAAGAATTATTCGGATACGACTTTTACTTTTCGAACAGCGACCGTTTGTTTGAGACAGTCGAGTGCAGTCAAAATTATAGTGCAATTTCAAGAAGCCATAGTGAGCGTACATGTGAGTGACACAGACGAGCCGCACCTGCTCCTGTTAACAGGGCAACGACTTGTTAGCCTGCTCCGGTTACCGGGGCAACGCCTTGTTAGCCTGCTCCTGTTACCGGGGCAACGCCTTGTTAGCCTGCTCTGTTCTAAGACTACTTATGAGGGTAGAGCCAAGATGGATGCCCTGTTATAACAGCTTCATGTTATAATCTGATCTGCTTTTCTCCTTTAAACTGATACTGAGGGGAAGTTTGAAAATACCCACAATGCAATGGGAAAATGCATTGAAAAGCACTTACCGAGGCCATTTTGAAAATGCCATAAAAGCTGTATTTTAAACAGGACCTTGGTAAAAATGACATAACTGTCTTCAGCAGACTTGTCTTAGGAATTTTGGGCCTCACAGAGTGCTTTTCAATCGATTTTCAATGGGAAAATCGATTGAAAAGTACTCAACGAGCCAAAAATGCCAAAAACTGCCCTATTTTGGAGGCCTCTTAACTCAGCCATACAACATCACAGAGACCTCATTCAAAGTTTATATGTGACAGGAGACTCAACTTTAACTGAACTAAAGGGTTTGTTGATAGGGCGGGCAGTAGACTGGCACCCATCAAAATTTCTTCAGAAATTTTCTAGTTTGGATTATTCTGTGGTTAGTCACATCTTTCTTTTCTGACTCCTGCGTGGTCTCTCAGAATCTCCAACCTTCTCCCTGATGGCGATGTTTTATAAATGAACGCTACATCACATCGTCACGTCTGTTCTGGTCGCTTTGGGGGAGCCTTCTGACGGATCTCTGGCCGGCGTTCGCTCCTCTGCTCCGGCTGCAGAAATGCAGGTCGGGTTTATTCACGTGCACGTGTGTGTTGTGCTGAACCTGTGCAGAGGAGGGATGCTGTCCAGCGTTTTAAGGCTGCTGCGCGTCGACACCACGTTGAAGCTTTCGCTGCAGTCACAGGACACGTGCAAGTGATGTCGTGGGTGCCTGTTTTCCACCATGACGATAAGCCCCGCCCATCCGTGCGTCAGGTAGTAGCAGGTCATCCCCTCTCGACCCTGAGAGGACGAAGTATTCAGGGACTTTACTTCAGTATATTCACACACTCTGAAAATGGAACTTTGGTGCCATTTTATAGCTGAATGGTTAAATAAATAATAAAATAAAAATAATAATGAATGGTTAAATAACTAATATAATAATAATAATGATAAATGGTTAAATAACTAATGTAATAATAATAAATGGTTAAATAAATATAATAATAATAATAATAATAATGATAAATGGTTAAATAAATAATATAATAATAATAAATGGTTATATAATATAATAATAATAAATGGTTAAATAAATAATATAATAAAAATAATAATGAATGGTTAAATAAATAATATAATAATAATAATGATAAATGGTTATATAACTAATATAATAATAATAAATGGTTAAATAAATATAATAATAATAATGATAAATGGTTGAATAAATAATATAATAATAGTAATGATAAATGGTTAAATAAATTTAATAATAATAATAAATGGTTATATAATATAATAATAATAAATGGTTAAATAAATAATATAATAAAAATAATAATGAATGGTTAAATAAATAATATAATAATAATAATGATAAATGGTTAAATAAATTTAATAATAATAACAATGATAAATGGTTAAATAAATGATATCATAACGATAAATGATTAAATAAATAATATAATAATAATAAATTGTTATATAATATAATAATAATAAATGGTTAAATAAATAATATAATAAAAATAATAATGAATGGTTAAATTAATAATAATGATAAATGGTTAAATAACTAATATAATAATAATAAATGGTTAAATAAATATAATAATAATAATAATGATAAATGGTTAAATAAATAATATAATAATATAATATAATATAATAATAATAAAATAATAATAAATTCTTCTCAGAGTCGGCCCTTTCTTTGGATTCGTTGGAGCATTTATTCATGGATTTGGACTCTCATGGCACTCCAGAAACTCTACTTTAAAACACTCTCAGAAGCGGGAGCTCATCGACTATGGAGCAAGCGTTTTGTCGTTTTTTATGATCTGCTAAGTGAAGGCAGCATCACCTCGTGCCGCTCTCCTTTGGTTTCTGCCAGCTGGGTGACGGCGTCGGCGATGGTGGTGTTGGAGGCCGTCACCTGCTCCACCATCAGCAGCCTGGAGCTGTAGACGGCCAGCATGTAGCCGGGCGCCTCGGCTCTGCCGCTGCTCGCTGAAAACACAACTCCAGTCAGGTTCATCAGTCAAGCAGCCAAACTTTGATGCTTTCTGAGGCTTCAGATCTCATGGTTATCAGCATATTTGTGAGTATCCTGCTCATAAAAAGGTTTAAAATCAGGGTTTTGGCCTTCTTACCTGAGCCCTCTGTGACAGAGGAGTGCCAGTGGTTGAAGGCGCAGCAGAGCACGGCGTATTCGCCCGGTTCCAGCATGATGTCGCAGCCCACGAATCTCCTGACCGAGCGGCGGCTGTGGGCCAGCAGCCGGCCGAGCGTCAGAGTGCCGGAGCTGTCGTAGGCGGCCCGAAACACCAGCACACACAGGTCCAGCAGGTGGCTCTCTGCTGTGTCCCAACGCCTGAAGAACAGAACAAAGACAGCAAAACTGATCAATGCAAATGTAAATGTACTTTATTTCTACAGCCCTTTACAGACAATCCTTACGGTGTGCCAAAGTGCTTTAAAGCAGGTAATAAATAAAGAGAAGAAGAAGTAAAAACAAAACTGGACAAGTGGAGGACAGAAGAGGAAGTGTCAGGCCTAAAGAACTATCTACAGCAGATGAACAGGAGGAAATCTGACCCAAAGCCACCAAATAAAACAGAAAAACACAAAAGAAAACAAAAGAAACACAAAAAAACATGAAATAAAACAAAAAACACAAAATAAAACAGAAACAACACAAAAAAAAAACACTAAATGAAAAGAAAAAAAAAACAAAAATAAAACACACACACAACTCTGGTTCTGCCTCAGATTCTGGGTTTATGTTCATGTTGGAACATGTTTCAGTGAATCTCTGCAGCTGTTACCATGGAAACATCTGCAGATATTCACCTTGAAGCTGCTCAGAACTGAACTAACTCTGGTTCTGCCTCAGATTCTGGGCTTATGTTCATGTTGGAACATGTTTCAGTGAATCTCTGCAGCTGTTACCATGGAAACATCTGCAGATATTCACCTTGAAGCTGCTCAGAACTGAACTAACTCTGGTTCTGACTCAGATTCTGGGTTTATGTTCATGTTGGAACATGTTTCAGTGAATCTCTGCAGCTGTTACCATGGAAACATCTGCAGATATTCACCTTGAAGCTGCTCAGAACTGAACTAACTCTGGTTCTGCCTCAGATTCTGGGCTTATGTTCATGTTGGAACATGTTTCAGTGAATCTCTGCAGCTGTTACCATGGAAACATCTGCAGATATTCACCTTGAAGCTGCTCAGAACTGAACTAACTCTGGTTCTGCCTCAGATTCTGGGTTTAGGTTCATGTTGGAACATGTTTCAGTGAATCTCTGCAGCTGTTACCATGGAAACATCTGCAGATATTCACCTTGAAGCTGCTCAGAGCTGAACTAACTCTGGTTCTGCCTCAGATTCTGGGTTTATGTTCATGTTGGAACATGTTTCAGTGAATCTCTGCAGCTGTTACCATGGAAACATCTGCAGATATTCACTTTAAAGCTGCTCAGAGCTGAACTAACTCTGGTTCTGACTCAGATTCTGGGTTTATGTTCACGTTTGAATTTTGCACCGATTTCCTGGTTTCCTGCAAATATACAAAGAAATGAGGTCCGGGTCAGAACTGATATGAATCCTCCAGGAAAACAAAGCTGTTGTCATGACAACAACAGATGCAGAGCTGCTTCTTCACCACAGTAAGGCGAAGTGATCCTCCTCAGAAGAAGAGTTGGTGCCCCACCTGCTGCCCTGCTGGAACAGAGCCAGCTCCACGGCCGTCCTCTCCAGCACCGTCATGGACACCACCATCAGCGGCACGTTGGCTCCTCGGGGGAAAGCGCCCGGAACACGAACCTCCTGCCAGTCCGAATGGATCTTACAGATATCCACCGAGTCGAAGTACCTGGAGAGAAAAGACACTCTGTAAGCATGCTTCTGTTTTATTAATGGGACTTTTTAAATCTTTTCAAATGTTTCTGATCTTTTTAATTTTTAAATCCCTGAGACATTTAGATTTATTCAGGTTTGTTTTCACAACAAACCTGAATAAATCTGGTTAGTTTGTCTTATTTCATGAAGACAAAGAGCTCAAACTGTGTGTTTCAGTGATGGAAATGCAGACTCAGAGCTTTCTAACGGCTCAGACATTAAATGAAACTTGTTGTTTTCAGACTTTCTTTAGCTGGTGTTCTGCCTGGAACCGTGAGCTGTGGGCTCTTGGTGCACCTGATAAAGTCCCAGAAGTCCATCCAGAACAGGCCGTCCTCGGCCCGCTGCGTGCACAGCTCCCTCTTCAGCAGCAGGGGCCAGTGGGGCCAGTCGTCCGCCCAGGCGCCGTTCCAGGAGAAGCGTCCCCACGGGTTCCTGAGCTGCACCAGCCTGCAACACCACAAACGTCACTCACGTGCACACACGTGCACACGGCTGCGTGCAAAATCCCTTTGTCGCTTCACATCATTCTACACTTTCTTCTTCTAACATCAATGTTTTTTCTTTTTGTTTGCGAAACACGAATTAAATTCACTTTAAACTTAAACTTCTTAAATATTCAGGTTTAAACAGCTTTTATCCACCTGTTAAACTAATTAAAAGAAGATTTAAAAGAATAAATCATTAAATTAGCCTGAAAATAAAAAGAGGATGTTTAAATTAGATGAATAAATTTATTCTATCTATCTTTATTATTTATTTAGCTTAAATTTTATTTGTATTTATTCATACATCAGGCTATATTTTATGTTTTTTCATTTATTTGAGAAGTAAAATAATAAAAATTCATCTTATTTTATATCTTTTATTAAAAAAAGTGTCAATAATATTATGAAAAATATCTGATAAATGATAAAAATTAAAAAATTAATAAATGTGTAAATCTAAAAAAAAATGATGGTTTATTTGACAAATATGTTCATTTTATAAATATAATTATATATTTTTTAAATTGTAAATGTTTGCACATTCATTTCTTTTTTAATTTATAAATATAATCTTAGATATTTTTTAAAACAAACATCTGACGGAATAACAGCAGAAATAAAATGTAAAAGACTAAATCAAAGCAAAAGTAAAAGTTTTACTAAAGTATTTATTTGGTCATTTTGAAGCAGTATTTTCTAATCTAAAATATATGGAGACTTTCCAACTCTTTATCTGACTGTAGGTTTTCTGTTTGGGACAACTTCCATCAACAGAATATTCATTCTAACCCTCCCAGGCCTGTTGGTTTAAAGCAGGATTTAAAATAATTTGAGGTCATGAAGCTGTTCTGAGGAAGTCTCAGGACCAACAAACAGCCAGAAGGTCCGGCTGAACACAGATGTGTTCCTGCTCACCTGTGGCCGTCCACATCCCGCACATCCAGGACGGAGTAGGCGTGTCGTGGACGTAAACCCAAAGACTCGTACTCCCCGTCATCCACCTTCATGTTCCCGCCCCCGCAGGACGCCCCCATCAGGAACCTGAAACACAGCCGGCATTAACGGGACCGCCCAACAGGACCTCCGGGCCCGGTGGCTCCCCGACTCCTCACCCCGCCTCTTTGGAGCTCAGCATTCTGGCCCAGATCAGGTCCGTGTCGATGGGCTCCTCCTTGGGGTTGGTGGCGCTGACCTGCAGGGCCAGCGACTCGCAGGGGGCCCCGGTCAGCGTGGAGAGACCTTCGATGGCCCGGCCCGCCTGCAGAGAGAAGTAGGAGCCGTGCAGCTTGGCCAAAGCTTTCTCTATCAGAGCCACCCAGAGCTGCTTCCTCTGGGCCTGGAGGAAGAGGAGGAGGAGGTTCAGGGTGGCATTAACGCAGTTTTTTAATTTATTTATTTGGGGGCTTTTGTGCTTTTAATGGAAAGTTCAGAGAGACAGGAAGCAGGGGGCAGAGAGAGGGGGAACAACACGCAGCACAGGGCCGTCCGATGCGGGACTCGAACCGGGGCCAGCTGCAGCGAGGACTATAGCCTCTGTACATGGGGCGCCTGCTCAACCCACTACAACACGGACCACCCCTGTTTTATTATTTATTATATTCTGTAAAAGTCTGTTGCTCACAGGCTTTTATTTTGTAAAAGTCTGTTGCTCACGGGCTTTTATTTTGTAAAAGTCTGTTGCTGTCTGCTGCGGAACCGGAAAAGAAAGTAATCGGCGGATCCACCAAACATGGAGAAGGGTACGGAACTTTTACTCGGCCATTTTCATGTTAAAGTTCTTCCAGACGGCGGAGTCGACAGAACCAAAGTCATCTGTAAACACTGCCAAGTTGAATTGTCTTCTCAGCGTAGTAGTTCCAGTCTAAAATATCACTTAAAGGCAAAACACACAACTGATAGCAGCAAGTCATTCAAGGAAACAGACAGTGGAGCGAGGCTTCTACATAAAAACTACAGAAAGATGCTGATGTTAAAAGTGTGTTTGCACAACAAATGTTATGGCACTCAATGGAAAAAAATCTAAGTCTTACCAAGTATATTTGTCTCATTTCTCGTCAAAATATCTCATTACACTTAATATAAGACACAACTGCCTAACAAGTACCATTTCAGCCAGATATAGGGACTTGTTTGAAGACAATACATCTGAAATATCTTGTTAAATGAAAAAGTCTTGAAAACAAATTGTTTTGAGTCATATTTCATATGAAACAAGCTTTTTTTTTTTACATTTGAAGAGGTTTTTAAGCTAATTTCAAGATCACTTTTAACTCAAAAGTCCTAAATATCACATCTTATTTCAAGAAATCTTGACAAGCTGATTTTCACTAGTTCCATTGGCAGATTTTTTTTGCTTATTTCAAGCAAAAACGTCTTTTATTTGTTGTTTTTTTACTTATTTTTGGAGGGGCATTTTTTTCCAGTACTTTCATTCATATGACAGCACATTTAAAATAAAGCTAAATGCTAAAAGCTGTACGCTACTTTTGGATTAATTTTTGGATTCTGCGTACAAATGCGATTAATCGTGATTAATCAGGGAAATCATGTGATTAATTAGATTAAACGTGCTCACCTGGGAGAACAGCAGGTGTCCGTTCTCGTCGCACGGCAGCATGTCGTCCACCAGCACGGTGGTCCAGGACCCGTCTTTGCAGAGGCGCACCTGGTACGCTCCTTCGGCGCACAGCGAGCGCGTCACCATCACCTTCTCCACCAGCTCGGGCCGCTCGGCCAGGACGGCCAGGGCGCTCAGGAACCTGCGTCCAAAGATGGAAGTTTCAGCGGATTCTTCCTTTAAAACGACGGCTTCCAGCCAACATTTCATTAAAAAAGAGCAAATATTTAAAATAAAACAAAAGTTTTTAACATTTGTTCCATTTTCACTGCTTTAAGGCCTTTTTACTCCCCATCATGGATGTTATTTTATTCTTTTTGTTTGCAAAACACAAATTAAATTCACTTTAAACTTAAACTTCTTAAATATTTAAACAGCTTTCATCCACCTGTTAAACTAATTTTGACTAATCTTTAACTAATTTAAGATTTAAAAGAATGAATCATTAAATTAGCCTGAAAATAAAACAAACAATTCATCTTATTTTATATTTGACATCTTTTAATAAAAAAAAGTGTCAATAATATCATGAAAAATATCTGATAAATGATAAATTGATTTTAACTAATTTAAGATTTAAAAGAATAAATCATTAAATTAGCCTGAAAATAAAAAGATGTTTAACTTAGAATAGATGAATAAATTTATTTATCTTTATTTATTTAGCTTCAATTTTATTTGTATTTATTCATACATCAGACTATATTTGATGTTTTTTCATTTATTTCTATGAGAAGTAAATAAAAATAATTCATCTAATTTTAGATTTTATATCTTTTATTAAAAAAGTGTCACCAGAATTCAGTAAATCAATAAAATAATGAAAAATATCTGATAAATGATAAAATAATCAGAAATTAAAGAGAAAAAATTAATAAATGTGTAAATATAAAAACAAATTCATGGTTTATTTACAAATATGTTCATTTTATATATATAATTATATATATATTTCTAATTGTAAACGTTTGCAAAATCATTTCTTTAAGAATTTATAAATAAAATCTCATTTATCAGATATTTTTTAAACAAACGTCTGATGGAATAACAGCAGAAATAAAATGTAAAAGACTAAATTAAAGAAAAAATTTCAAGTGTAACTAAAGTATTTAGGTGGTCATTTTGAAGTAATTCTGTATGTTTTCAGCAGTATTTTCTAATCTAAAATCTCTTTATCTGACTGTAGGTTTATTATTATCCATTCTAACCCTCCCAGGCCTGCTGTTATTTTAACCTGTTGTTTGTTCTTCTCACCAGCAGTTACCCAGAAGCCCCTGCAGGATGTCAGACGGCCGCGGCGTGCGGAACACGGACCACCTGACCCCGCGGTCTCTGAAGTTAACGCAGCTGATTTCCTGAGGCCGAAGCCACTTGTTGACGCGCTGCTGGACGCTGTCGTCCAGCGGGAAGCCCACCGACTTTGGACCGGGGGGGAAGCTGTCGTCCACGAAGGTCACCGAGTTCTGGGACGGGACAGAAGACACGTCAGCCGGCACTTTTTACCGGGGCACGGGCCCCTGTAAAAACTCCCAAATACATCCTTCAGACTACGCTATGACTGATATGTGCCAAGGAAGAATAACACAGCCCCAATTTTCATTATTTCAACCACGTGACCTCCTTTAGCCAAAGCTGCACAGGCCTACCAAAGAGGTTGTATTCGCAGGCTTTGGGTGAGTCTGTGCATGTTCAGCCAATGGACGTAAAATCAGAGTTGGAAGGTAAGATCCAGCGGCCCTCACATCATATTTATCAGAGGATAGGAGCCCAACATGTTGCCAATGGAAGCGTAGTCGGTAATATGAACCACTACACACTGATGGAATGATGTCATCGTGGTCATGGACATCAGGAACTTTTTACAGAGTCAGAAGCAACAAGGAGAACTGAGCATGAAGTGGAGGGAGGTGAGAGGCCTACCTATAGGCCACTGTAATTACACCAAATACCCAACGTTTGCATTTAGGCTGAAACAGTCTGGTTCCATGTCAGGTGAAAAACGTGAGACAATATCCTATTCTGCCTATTAAAGCCTATTTACTACACATCTAAGGCATTATAAATGGCTAAAATGTGGGTAGGCTAGTTTAAAAGGCTACTCAATCAGGGGAATAACTTATCAGACCATATCAGGGACTCTTAATTTAAGATTTTTACTTTTTATTTTGCAATATTCCCTCTTGTAGAAGTATTTATTGACTGTGCTGCAGTAAGATTAAAACATGTTCAGTTCCTGGACTGAAATATTGTTCATTATTCTGTTTTTTAGTAACATTTCCTCTTGTAAAAGACTGACTTGATTATGTTTGATGAGCTACAGAAAGAGGAATTACAAAGCTAAATGGCTGAACTCAGAGGTGTTTTTATTTGCTTGGATAGCCTGTAGCTCTGTTAAACCTGCTGAGGTTCGTGCACATTTGAATAAATGTTCTTATACATCCAGTACAGGCTCGTTTTCTGTGTACAGTAAGGCTGTTGGTGGGGTTCTGGGGGGCCTGGGCCCCCGTACAGCTGTATGCGCAGCACCGCCCCTGATGGGAGATAAGACACGACTGAACCACTTTCAAACACCGGCTGCTTCAAATGTTCCTGAAGCTGCTGGACTTTTACCACAAAGTAAACACAGAAGCTGAAGCTGAGCCGTGCTGCTCCCTGCTGGGGGGCTCTCAGCAGGGGGGCTACCTGCTGCTCCCGGCCAGCGAACACCCACCTCTCTGCAGAAGCTGACGATGTTCTCCCACAGCTCTTTGGCTTCGCCCTCGTCGCTCTGCCGCAGCGCCTCCACCAGCTTGCTCTCTTTCCTCTTGGGGGACGCCGCCGGCTTCAGGTGGGCGCCGGGCTGCTGAGGCGTGTGGCAGGCGAGGCAGTGATTGGCTGTGAGCTGGTTGATGAGCGTGCACGCCGGGCACGCCCACTCCTCCGTCTCTGAGGGGGCGGCGTCCAGCGCAGGCGACCGCAGGGACAGCTCCTCCCTGAGGACGCTGAGCCTCCTGCCCCCCGGCGGCTCTTTGTGCTGGGGGGGGGGCGGGCAGCGCTGGAGGGGGGGCCGCGGTGCCGGGGGCCTGCATCAGCCCAACATCTGGGGGGGGAACCTCTCTGCGGCTGCAGGGGACCGGATTGTTGTGTCCCGGGGGCCGAGCGGGCGCCGCAGAGTTCGTGTTCGGGTATGAAGCCTCGGCCGGTGAATACTGCCCCCCGGTGGAGATGGAGAGTGAAGGCGCGCCCGCGGCGGCGTCTGGCGCCCGCACCGCCCGGTCGCTGCCCTCGGGCATCAGCAGCGCCTCGGCGGGGATCTGCGGCAGAGACAGTTTGCGCGGGCCGCCGCACGCAGAGCAGGACGCGGAGGCGGGCGTGTTCTGCAGCGTGCACCTCAGGCAGGCCCAGGCGTCCCCGGCCGCCGGGGCCCTCAGGGGCCCCGAGCAGCTGCTGGAGCGCTGGGGGCGGGGCGAGTCCTGCGGCGGGTCCGGAGGCCCCGTGTAGCCGCACAGCGAGCAGGACGCGCTTCCACGGGAGTTAGCCAGCGTGCAGCGCGGGCAGGACCAACCCGCCACCCCCCGGCCGGTGCCGGGCAGCACCCAGCGGGGGTCCGGGCCCCGCCGGGGGGCTTCACAGATGGTGCAGCGGGGGGCGCCGGCTGCGTTCAGGAAGGTGCAGCAGCCACAGGCCCACTGGGTCCTGGGGAGGGGCATCGAACCGGAAGAGAAGCTGCAGAGGAAACACAGACAGAGTCTCACTGTGGAATAAAGCACAAAGAGGCTGAAAACAGGCTGAAAACAGGCTGAAAACAGGCCGAAAACAGGCTGAAAACAGGCGGAAAACAGGCGGAAAACAGGCGGAAAACAGGCTGAAAACAGGCGGAAAACAGGCTGACAACAGGCTGAAAACAGGCTGAAAACAGGCTGAAAACAGGCGGAAAACAAGCTGAAAAAAGGCGGAAAACAGGCCGAAAACAGGCCGAAAACAGGCTGAAAAAAGGCGGAAAACAGGCTGAAAACAGGCTGAAAACAGGCGGAAAACAAGCTGAAAAAAGGCGGAAAACAGGCCGAAAACAGGCCGAAAACAGGCTGAAAAAAGGCGGAAAACAGGCTGAAAAAAGGCGGAAAACAGGCCGAAAACAGGCTGAAAACAAGCTGAAAACAGGCCGAAAACAGGCGGAAAACAGGCGGACAACAGGCGGAAAACAGGCTGAAAACAGGCGGAAAACAAGCTGAAAACAAGCTGAAAACAGGCGGAAAACAGGCGGAAAACAGGCCGAAAACAGGCGGAAAACAGGCGGAAAACAGGCGGAAAACAGGCGGAAAACAGGCGGAAAACAGGCGGAAAACAGGCCAAAAACAGGCCGAAAACAGGCCAAAAACAAGCGGAAAACAGGCGGAAAACAGGCAGAAAACAGGCTGAAAACAAGCTGAAAACAGGCCGAAAACAGGCTGAAAACAGGCTGAAAACAAGCTGAAAACAGGCCGAAAACAAGCTGAAAACAGGCTGAAAACAGGCTGAAAACAGGCCGAAAACAGGCGGAAAACAGGCGGAAAACAGGCGGAAAACAGGCTGAAAACAGGTGGAAAACAGGCGGAAAACAGGCTGAAAACAGGCCGAAAACAGGCCGAAAACAGGCGGAAGACAGGCTGAAAACAGGCGGAAAACAGGCGGAAAACAGGCGGAAAACAGGCGGAAAACAGGCGGAAAACAGGCGGAAAACAGGCGGAAAACAGGCGGAAAACAGGCAGAAAACAGGCTGAAAACAGGCGGAAAACAGGCTGAAAACAGGCGGAAAACAGGCCGAAAACAGGCAGAAAACAGGCTGAAAACAGGCGGAAAACAAGCTGAAAACAAGCTGAAAACAGGCCAAAAACAGGCGGAAAACAGGCGGAAAACAGGCCGAAAACAGGCTGAAAACAGGTGGAAAACAGGCAGAAAACAGGCGGAAAACAGGCGGAAAACAGGCGGAAAACAGGCGGAAAACAGGCCGAAAACAGGTGGAAAACAGGCCGAAAACAGGCGGAAAACAGGCGGAAAACAGGCGGAAAACAGGCAGAAAACAGGCTGAAAACAAGCTGAAAACAGGCCAAAAACAGGCTGAAAACAGGCTGAAAACAAGCTGAAAACAGGCCGAAAACAAGCTGAAAACAGGCTGAAAACAGGCTGAAAACAGGCCGAAAACAGGCGGAAAACAGGCCGAAAACAGGCCGAAAACAGGCTGAAAACAGGCCGAAAACAGGCGGAAGACAGGCTGAAAACAGGCTGAAAACAGGCAGAAAACAGGCGGAAAACAGGCGGAAAACAGGCGGAAAACAGGCGGAAAACAGGCGGAAAACAGGCGGAAAACAGGCCGAAAACAGGCCGAAAACAGGCTGAAAACAGGTGGAAAACTGGCCGAAAACTGGCCAAAAACAGGCCGAAAACAGGCGGAAAACAGGCAGACAACAGGCTGAAAACAGGCTGAAAACAGGCTGAAAACAGGCGGAAAACAGGCTGAAAACAGGCTGAAAACAGGCGGAAAACTGGCGGAAATAAAGCTGAAACCAGGCGGAAAACAGGCCGAAAACAAGCTGAAAACAGGCTGAAAACAAGCTGAAACCAGGCGGAAAACAGGCCGAAAACAAGCTGAAAACAGGCTGAAAACAGGCTGAAGACAGGCTGAAAACAGGCCGAAAACAGGCCGAAAACAGGCAGAAAACAGGCGGAAAACAGGCTGAAAACAGGAATGGTCCGTGGCGTAGTGGGCTGAGCAGGCGCCCCATGTACGGAAGCTATAGTCCTCGCTGCAGCTGGTTTGAGTCCCACAACAGACCTAGATGGTCTAAATCTGATCCACAACAGAGAAAATCTTCTCAAAATCAAACCAAACCCAAACTGAGATCAGATCTGAGTCTAAAACCAAGTTTGGAACCTTGAAAAAGACGTCAGAAACCAGCCCAGATGCAGGATAAAACCAGAATAAATTAAATAAATAAGTGCTGAAACACATAAATACAGGCTGAAATAAAGAGGACGCTCTCATTTTTAAAGATTAAATATGGAACTATGTCATCAACGTGTGTTTAATTTATGAATTAATGTTAATTTCATGTTTACCTGTGTAACATTGGTCAGAAGAAGCCTTTATACAAACTGTTTCATTCCAGTAAATGCATTAAAATGTTCATATTTCGGCTTCCTCCCTGATCACAGGTCTAAGTGATGAGTTATTAACTCTGTGGAGGTTCCTGACAGGTTTGATCCGATTCGCTCGATGACATCACAGACATCAGCTTTCATGTCCCTGAAATCCCTGGAGATGAAAAAGCCTCCGAATATATGAGAGAAATGATATGAGAAGATATGAGAGAAAACCCAAATATATCAGGATGCACATTTCCGTGCAGCCTGGAGGGAGGACATTAAAATGCATGAATATGGAAATGACACAAGAAGCTGCAGCACAGCAACAATAACTGCTCGTCTTCTGGTGCATCTGCGGCTAATTTAATCTCACTGAGGCTGAGTTTACAGCCAGCAGAGAGTCCTACACATTAACTGTTCACTTTAAACTGGGGCTGGGAGAGTTAACTCGTTAATTATTTAACGACGATAAATATTTTATCGCGCATTAACGCAGGTTTTATTTTTTTTTAAGATATTTATACATATATATATATATATATATATATATATATATATATATATATATATATATTTTTTTTTTGTGCCTTTAATGGAAAGTTCAGAGAGACAGGAAGCAGGGGGCAGAGAGAGGGGGAACAACACGCAGTACAGGGCCGTCCGATGCGGGACTCGAACCGGGGCCAGCTGCAGCGAGGACTATAGCCTCTGTACATGGGGCGCCTGCTCAACCCACTACGCCACGGACCACCCCTGTTTTATTATTTATTATACTTTGTAAATGTCTGTTGCTCACAGGCTTTTATTTTGTAAAACTCTGCTGCTGTCTGCTGTGGAACCGGAAAAGAAAGTAATCGGTGGATCCACCAAACATGGAGAAGGGTACGGAACTTTTACTCGGCCATATTCATTTTAAAGTTTCAAATGGCAGCACATTTAAAATAAAACTAAATGCTAAAGGCTATACGCTACTTTTGGACTCATTTTTGGATTCTGCGTATAAATGCAATTAATCGTGATTAATCAGGGAAATCATGCGATTAATTAATTAAACATTTTAATTACAAATTAAAATATGAATGAATGAAAGTGCCATAACATTTGTTGTGCAAACACACTTTTAACATCAGCATCTTTCTGTAGTTTTTATGTAGAAGCCTCGCTCCACTGTCTGTTTCCTTGAATGACTTGCTGCTAGCAGTTGTGTGTTTTGCCTTTAAGTGATATTTTAGACTGGAACTACTACGCTGAGAAGACAATTCAACTTGGCAGTGTTTACAGATGACTTTGGTTCTGTCGACTCCGCCGTCTGGAAGAACTTTAAAATGAAAATGGCCGAGTAAAAGTTCCGTACCCTTCTCCATGTTTGGTGGATCCGCCGATTACTTTCTTTTCCTGTTCCACAGCAGACAGCAACAGACTTTTACAAAATAAAATCCTGTGAGCAATGACTTTTACAAAATAAAAGCCTGTGAGCAACAGACTTTTACAAAATAAAAGCCTGTGAGCAACAGATTTTTACAAAATAAAAGCCTGTGAGCAATGACTTTTACAAAATAAAAGTCTGTGAGCAACAGACTTTTACAAAATAAAAGCCTGTGAGCAAAAGACTTTTACAAAATAAAAGCCTGTGAGCAATGACTTTTACAAAATAAAAGTCTGTGAGCAACAGACTTTTACAAAATAAAAGCCTGTGAGCAACAGATTTTTACAAAATAAAAGCATGTGAGCAACAGACTTTTACAATAATAAAAGCCAAAATAAAGACCCGGTTCGAGTCCCATATCGGACGGCCCTGTGCTGCGTGTTGTTCCCCCTCTCTCTGCCCCCTGCTTCCTGTCTCTCTGAACTTTCCTATCCATTAAAAGAACCCCCAAATCATTAAATAATTTTTTTTAAATAAATAAATAAAATAAAATAAAACCTGCGTTAATGCCCGATAAAATATTTATCGGCGTTAAATAATCAACGACTTAACACGATAATAACGAGTTAACCCGCCCAGCCCCAGAAATAACACAATTTAACCAAGTTTACCTGGTAAGTTTAACACCTGCAGAGATGCTGGATGTCCTGATAAAATCATTTAATTTAAGTTCTTTAGTTTGTCGGCTTCAGGCAGACGTTCTGTGCCTGAGTGATGATGTGACGACAGAAATAAGAAGCTCTGACGGTGACACAAACAACAAAATAAAAGCATCTGGAGCTTCCTTTGTTGTGTTCCATGTGTCTCCCTGGTCGCCCTGTTTCCTGCCTCTGCTTTACAATGTTTGAGAGGATTCTGACCTCTGCGCCATCAGATCTAAATCCCCAGCAGAGGGCTGATGAGTGCTTCTCCAGACCAGCTCAATCTCCAGGGATTTCCCCAGTTTCCTTACATTTCCTGTCAGCTTGTAACTGGACTCCGGGCCGAGCCGGCAGGAGGCTGAGCTGGGACTTATACGCAGTATATGAGACAGAGATGCAGTAATAATTAATAAGGGAGGCTCTGGTTTAATTTATATCGACCAATTCATCAAAAATTCATGGCAGCAGGTCCAGGACGGCCACGTGACATAAAGTCAGCGCTCACCAGTTCGGTCTGTTGGGTTTTTTTTTAAAGCCATTTTCACATTAAACCATTTCTTCTTTATTTCGGTGACATTACGAACTACAGGTGACACAGAATTAACAGCACTCGTAATGACTTCCAATTTCTTGGCTTATCAGTTCCCGTAATTCCACTGCTGACACTGCTAAAAAGATTTTCCTTTCTGGATCTCTGAAAGCAGAACTTCAGCCTCAGAGCCCCTAAAGTTGTTCTTTCTGGATCTCTGAAAGCAGAACTTCAGTCTCAGAGACCCTAAAGTTGTTCTTTCTGGATCTCTGAAAGCAGAACTTCAGTCTCAGAGACCCTAAAGTTGTTCTTTCTGGATCTCTGAAAGCAGAACTTCAGTCTCTTGTCGGTATGCGCGCGCATGTGATATTACTGGGCATGTATTGTTGTAATGTTTTAAATACTTGAAGATAATTGCTTTGGATATGGGATTATCGTCCATTGACTGTTTTGGGCTTTCACATGCGCGAGCATACCGACAACCGGTGAGTGACATGCTGTTTATAAAGTTGTTTTGTAACGTCCCCATGCCAGTAATGTGAGAACCATGCATATGGTTTTGATGGTAAGGCTTGTGACTTTATTGTCGGATGGTTTATAAAGTGGTGTGACGTTTCTGCAGAGTGCAAGTTGTTGTTTTACGTGGAAGGTTTAGAACTTGCCCCTTGGCCACCACGTATTTCGCTAGCATGACAGGCTGTGCAAACAGCGCAATCGCCGCACAGGGAGCGCCGATTTGCACCTGTCTGTGTCCTACTATCAGTATTTGACAACCTCTAGCAATGGGATTGCGCTTCAAATGCCCCGGAGTTCCCCTTTAAGGCCCTTAAATGAGTGTAGCTTTAGTCATTTTTCAAATTATTTTTATACTAAATTACTTTAATAATCTTTTTGATGTCTGCTGCTGGGCTGAAGAAGTTCCTGTTTCCCGCTGACTTAGATAAAATTAAATCTGTGAAAACTGTGAAAATCCTTTTTTTTATGCCTGTTTACAGTTTCATTTATCTTACACTTCATTTGACTCTATTAACAACCTATCTGATAAAACAAGTTAAAGTGATGCTGATGAAGCCCTTCTTATCTAACAGATTCTGGGGATTTCAGATTGTCGTCTCCTTCCTTTCAGGGTTTGGGCGTCCTCTGCTACAGCAGATAATTAAGGTTGCACCGGGGCTCCTTTGCTTTGTTGTGTATCAGGGACGACTTTTCCATGATGGCACGTCTGTAAAGAAGTCTTTTATGTCCATCAGCAGAAAGGTTTGGTACGGAATCGTATTGCATTCGTATTGCAAAAACTCCGGTTTTTCTTTCTAATTTATTTTTGGGTTTGTTTTTTGGGGTAATTTTTTTCTGTTTGTCGGGTTAATTTTTTTCGGAAATATCGAGATACTTGGAAATCCCGCAAGATTTTCAAGCCTGCAAGCGGTGGACCTAAGGTGACTCCTGCCCCCGCCCATACATGCCCCGTCTTGAACACTTTGAAACCTTGCTATGTCTAGGAGATCTGAACGGGCTTTCCTTCTGAACAACTGCAAAGTCTTCAGGTGCCTGCGTAAAGTCGACAAACTCATAGTTATACCATCTACACGACTTAAAGACAGAACTATCTCCCAGTGTCTTAAACCCAGGTCAAAGTAAAACTTGATTAAACTAAACAAACCAGTCATATTTGCTTCCATTAAATCGAGCCCTCACAGGCCTACCAAAGAGTGAATTGAAGAGGTTGTATTCGCAGGCTTTGGGTGCGTCTGTGCATGTTCAGCCAATGGACGTAAAATCAGAGTTGGAAGGTAAGATCCTGCGGCCCTCTCGTCTTTTATCAGAGGATAGGACCCCAACATGTTGCCAATGGAAGCCTAGTCGGTAATATGAACCACTACACACTGATGGAATGATGTCATCGTGGTCATGGACATCAGGAACTTCTTACAGAGTCAGAAGCAACAAGGAGAACTGAGCATGAAGTGGAGGGAGGTGAGAGGCCTACCTATAGGCCACTGTAATTACACCAAATACACAACGTTTGCATTTAGGCTGAAACAGTCTGGTTCCATGTCAGATGAAAAACGTGAGACAATATCCTATTCTGCCTATTATAGCCTATTTACTACACATCTAAGGCATTATAAATGGCTAAAATGTGGGTAGGCTAGTTTAAAAGGCTACTCAATCAGGGGAATAACTTATCAGGGACTCTTAATTTAAAATTCTGACTTTTTATTTTGCAATATTCCCTCTTGTAGATGTATTTATTGACTGTGCTACAGTAAGATTAAAAAATGTTCAGTACCTGGACTGAAATATTGTTCATTATTCTGTTTTTTAGTAACATTTCCTCTTATTAAAGGCTGACTTGATTATGTTTGATGAGCTACAGAAAGAGGAATTAAAAAGCTAAATGGCTGAACTCAAAGGGGTTTTTATTTGCTTGGATAGCCTGTAGCTCTGTTAAACCTGCTGAGGTTCGTGCACATTTGAATAAATGTTCTTATACATCCAGTACAGGCTCGTTTTCTGCATACAGTAAGGCTGTTGGTGGGGTTCTGGGGGGCCTGGGCCCCCGTACAGCTGTATGCGCAGCACCGCCCCTGGGACAGAACAGCGAGGTGTCTGCAGTGTTGGTGCAGTTCACCCTGTCACCAGCAGAGGGGGAAAAAAATCTTTCCATGCCTCACCTGCGCTCTCTGTGGCGGCCCGGGCGGGGCAGCTGTCGGGGGATGAAGGTGCTCTGGCTGCTCCTCAGACATCCCATAATGGGGGAGGGAGGCAGGGCCGCACCCCGGGGGGCAACATCGACCTCTGCATCTTCAACCAGCGAGGAGGAGGAGCTTCCCATGGCAAGCTCAGGGGGCGGAGCCCTGGGGAAACAGTCAAATCAAATCAAATCAAATCAAATTTATTTGTAGCACATTTCATGTACAGAACAGTTCAAAGTGCTTCACGTAAAATAAAAGCATTGCAGCGGGGAGTGGAAGAAGCATTAAAAATACAAAACAAATAAAATCATTTAAATTAATTTAAAAACAAGCAACAGTCTAGATAAATTACAAGATACAGCGCGAGGGGGAAACAACACCTGATCACACCTGGATCTGATCACACCTGGACCTGATCACACCTGGATCTGACCACACCTGGACCTGACCACACCTGGATCTGACCACACCTGGATCTGACCACACCTGGATCTGACCACACCTGGACCTGATCACACCTGGATCTGACCACACCTGGACCTGACCACACCTGGACCTGACCACACCTGGATCTGATCACACCTGGATCTGACCACACCTGGACCTGACCACACCTGGACCTGACCACACCTGGATCTGATCACACCTGGATCTGACCACACCTGGACCTGATCACACCTGGATCTGACCACACCTGGACCTGACCACACCTGGACCTGACCACACCTGGATCTGATCACACCTGGATCTGACCACACCTGGACCTGACCACACCTGGACCTGACCACACCTGGACCTGACCACACCTGGATCTGACCACACCTGGACCTGACCACACCTGGACCTGACCACACCTGGATCTGACCACACCTGGACCTGATCACACCTGGACCTGACCACACCTGGACCTGATCACACCTGGACCTGACCACACCTGGATCTGACCACACCTGGACCTGACCACACCTGGATCTGATCACACCTGGATCTGATCACACCTGGATCTGACCACACCTGGATCTGATCACACCTGGACCTGATCACACCTGGATCTGACCACACCGGGACCTGACCACACCTGGATCTGACCACACCTGGACCTGATCACACCTGGATCTGATCACACCTGGACCTGATCACACCTGTATCTGACCACAGGTGTTTCAGGTAATATATTGATCATTCAGCCCAAACTATACGACAGGCTAACCGGGTTCCTGCTGAAGGTTCGACAACATTTCAACACTTTCCAGCAGTAATTAGTCGTTTTATTGTAGATTTTATTTGACTAAACTTTGTTCAGCTTTGTTTTAAGTTCTGTAAATTACTTTTGACGCCGACTTGTTTGGGTTTTAAATTAAAGCCCCACGTACAGAACAGTGTTTATCATGTGTGGGCAGGGGCCCCCTGAACGCCTGAGCCTAGAACCGGCCCTGATAAAAAAAAAAAAAACCTTTGCCTTCTGATCTGTGGTTCTGATCTGTGGTTCTGATCTGTGGTTCTGATCTGTGGGTCTGATCTGTGGGTCTGATCTGTGGTTCTGATCTGTGGTTCTGATCTGTGGGTCTGATCTGTGGGTCTGATCTGTGGTTCTGATCTGTGGGTCTGATCTGTGGTTCTGATCTGTGGTTCTCTGGTTTGTCTTGCTGCTCCTGTTTAGTTTCACACTCTGCTTCAGCTGTTTTCATCCATCAGTCGCTCCGGTTCCATCTCCACTGTCAGATCCTCGCCGTTTCTCCTCATGTTGGTTCGGTTTCTGCTCTTCAGGTCTTTGGAGAACGTCATGAGATTAAGGAAGGATGTCGGCAGAATTCGACCACACCTCTGAAACTAAAAGTGCTTCGGATACTTTGTTGGATGCAGCTTTGTCGCGTTTCATGAGGGTTTCTCACATTAGAGAGAATGTAGAATCCTGCTCTACTATCAAGCTTCTTATTTAAAAGGATTAAAGGTGAAACACAAAGGCTGTGTTCGAAACCACATACTTCTCCTACTACTCCTACTACTCCTACTAACTTTCTGAGTTAGTATGCGAGTTTGAGTAGTCGCGACGTCTATGGTGAAAGTGGTTGATTGATTGTTTACCTTCCGGCTCCGTTCCACTCCTCACAGTGAACGATGGCGACCGAGAGAGAAAGACTAACAGTCTTAGACTGTGTTCGAAACCGCATACTTCTCCTACTTCTCCTACTACTCACACTAACTGTCTGAGTTAGTATGCGAGTTTGAGTAAGCGAGAAGGTCCCGGATGCATACTAGATTCTCCGAAATGTTGGGTATGCATCATGAGGTTACTACTCATACTCAAACTATCCAAGATGCAACGTAACGTGACGTCGCCGATTGTCATTTCCTGTCAAAACGTCAGTTTCAAGCTAGCTACAACGAGGGTAGGTTCACTTCCTGTTTTCAAAACAAAAGCACCAATTGTATGGTAATGGTTTTCCCGATGATAAAAGGCAACGGGTATTTTATTTTGTGAAAATAACCGGAAGTGCGTTGCTCACTGCGGCTAGCTTTAGTAGCGACAAATTCGTGGGAACAAAATTGTAAATAGCCGGTATTTTGTCAGGTTTTCAACACGTTGGGGATCTAAACAACTACTTTCTCACCTGAAAATGTTTCAAATGTTGCTAAAGTTTACAGAGTTTAGAGCTTAAGAGAAATCAGCTTCAGGCCGACTGATTTCGGCTCGGGCAGGAGCGAGATGCATTGTGGGTAAACGCTCTGCATACTGTCTGATCGATGAGTATGCAGTATGCAGTTTCGAACACAGCCAAAGTCATCACAGGCTCATTCTCACATTTATCCACGGCTGTGTTCGAATCACAAAATAAAATACCCGTTGCCTTTTATCATAGGGAAAGCCATTACGATACAATTGGTGCTTTTGTTTTGAAAACAGGAAGTGAACCTACCCTCGTTGTAGCTAGCTTGAAACTGCCGTTTTGACAGGAAATGACGATCGGTTACGTTACGTTGCATCTTGGGTAGTTTGAGTATGAGTAGTAACCTCATGATGCATACCCAACATTTCAGAGAATCTAGTATGCATCCGGGAACTTAAAAAAAGTAAAAGTTAGTAGGAGTAGTAGGAGTAGTAGGAGAAGTAGGAGAACACGACCGGATGAACATGAGTCACTATGAAAGTTGCAAAGGATTGTGGGACAGACTGAAGGATGGCTTGGCGTGTCCTCTGCTGCCGGAGATAATTAAGCTGCTAATATAATATAATATAATATAATATAATATAGCATAATATAATATAATATAATATAAGGAGATAATTAAGCTCCTCAAGCAGAGCTCATCTGGGCTGCTGCTAACGCATATTGGGTCATTTCGCTCGGTTCGGAGGGTTCCACAGCAGAAAAAATTCAGAGGTGGCACTGCTGGCTTCAGAGTCCCACTCAGCGTGGGAACTTTGAGCTCCCAGGTTCCTGCTGCGTACCTGAACACATCGCAGAATCATTCCTAGTTTTTTTTAAGCATCTTTGTGCAGCTTCACTTTCTTTTTTTTAACAAATGCAAATCCTGTCATGAATTTCACAGGGTGATAAAAACAACACATTCTGAAATAAACTGAGACTTAAAGGGATAGTTCGCCTCTTTTGACAAAAAGCTGTATGACATCCCATATCAGCAACATCATTTATGAACATTTTCTTACCCCCTGCTGCGTCCCGAGCAGGCAGTGATACGAAGGGAGAGAAAATAGGGCCAAGAGATTGTGAGGTCTGACTTTTTCCTGGAGAACCATTTTGTGATGCAAATGTATTACTCTGTTGAACGCATATTGTTCTGAGAAGCAAGACGCTTTATTTTTTAAGCCCCACCGTTTCATCCACAGTTTTCTCCACAGTTTTCTCCACAGTTTTCTCCACAGTTTTACCACAGTTTTCTCCACATTTATCCACCGTTTTCTCCAGTTTTCTCCACAGTTTTCTCCAGTTTTCTCCACATATATCCACATTTATCCACCGTTTTCTCCACAGTTTTCTCCACAGTTTTCTCCATATTTATCCACCGTTTTCTCCAATTTTCTCCACAGTTTTCTCCAGTTTTCTCCAGTTATCTCCACAGTTTTCTCCAGTTTTCTCCACATATATCCACATTTATCCACCGTTTTCTCCACAGTTTTCTCCACAATTTTCTCCACATTTCTCCACAGTTTTCTACAGTTATCTCCACAGTTTTCTCCACAATTTTCTCCACATTTCTCCACAGTTTTCTCCAGTTATCTCCACAGTTTTCTCCAGTTATCTCCACAGTTTTCTCCACAGTTTTACCACCTTTTCCCTCAGACAGCCCTCTTGTGTCCGCTGAGTGCAGCTGGAGTTAAGTTGCAAAGAGCAGCAGCAGCATGCAGAGCGCTGCCTGGATATTCTGCGGTGTTCTCGCAGATCTCCTGTTTGCTGCTCGGTGGCCTCACGCCGTCCTCAGCCGGCAGTTTTGTCCTTGAACAAGGACTCAAAGTGTCTCAGGCTGGAGCTCATCAGCAGGACACACCGCCTGCAGGGCGCCTCTTCTCTACAGAAACTCTGCCCTGATGCACCCCCCCCCCCCCCCCCCTGTGCCCGCTGTGTCTCTGACTCGTTTCTAAACAACAACAACAACAATAAAAAATAAGATGAACCCGTTCCGGAGCCGCTCACAGCTGTGCGCGCCCCCTGCCTCACTGCAGATGCGGCTCTGCTGATGCTCAACTTCCCCTGAGTCTGAACAAACCGGCGCACCTGCAGCACAGCTGGAGCCGCGGCGCGAGGACATGCCGACACCTGGACTCACCTGCCCGCGGGGAGGACGGCTCGTGCGGCGGGGACACGGATGCTCCTGCCGGCTGCCGGAGGTCTCCATGCGCCCCCTGTAACGGATGCACGATGTGCTCTGTCACCGCCGGCCAGCTGCAGGGAGGCGCGCGACTTCCTGTCCGGACATTCAAAATAAAACGCATCCCAGCAACCACCGCGCGCACAGCCGCTCAGAAGGATGCAGGATGAGCTTTATTACCGGGCAGAAATGCTCTGATTTAACTCTAAACTGCGCATGTTCAGCATTTATTTTACACACTGAAGCTGGTGTGGATCAGAGAGATTTAAAAAAAAGTTTAAAAAAGGCTGCACGTGCATCCACACAGAGCAACATCTTCTTTGTTCTGTCACTCACCTGGCGTTGGTGACGTCATCACCTTCAGAATAAGTGGAGACGATGGATTAAGAACATATTGCACATGCAGCTCCTCACTTTGCTGTTCATTTATACTCACATCCATCCAAACTGCAGTTTTATTCCCTTTTCTTCACATTGTTCGTTTTATTTGAGTGTTTTGGATTTGATCCTCATTTATCTCAGCACCACAACAAATTCCTTTTTATGTATAAAACAGACTTTGGCAATAAAAAAGGACTTCTGATTCTGACAGATACATTAAAATTAGGGCTGGGCAACGATTAACATGTTTAATCTAATTATTCACATGATTTCCCTGATTAATCACGATTAATCGCATTTGTACGCAGAATCCAAAAATGAATCCAAAAGTAGTGTATAGCTTTTAGCATTTAGTTTTATTTTAAATGTGCTGCCGTATAAATGAAAGTGCCATAACATTTGTTGTGCAAACACACTTTTAACATCAGCATCTTTCTGTAGTTTTTATGTAGAAGCCTCGCTCCACTGTCTGTTTCCTTGAATGACTTGCTGCTATCAGTTGTGTGTTTTGCCTTTAAGTGATATTTTAGACTGGAACTACTACGCTGAGAAGACAATTCAACTTGGCAGTGTTTACAGATGACTTTGGTTCTGTCGACTCCGCCGTCTGGAAGAACTTTAAAATGAAAATGGCCGAGTAAAAGTTCCGTACCCTTCTCCATGTTTGGTGGATCCGCCGATTACTTTCTTTTCCTGTTCCACAGCAGACAGCAACAGACTTTTACAAAATAAAAGCCTTGAGCAACAGACTTTTACAATAATAAAATAAATTATAAAACCTGCGTTAATGCGCGATAAAATATTCATCGGTGTTAAATAATTAACGAGTTAACATGATAATAACGATTTATCTCACGCAGCCCTAATTATAATAGATGTAAACCTTCATCCCAGGTCAGTCGCTGCAGGGTCCACCCTGGCAGGTCATTACATCTACATTACATGGATCTATATTCAGACCGTGTGGGGAGCGTTTTCACAGGATGAATCCAGTAAACATCCAACCTACCTCCTCTTGGAGGGACAGTTACCCGCAGTGCATCTCAGAGAGGAAACGGGATGATTAAAGTCAACTAAATGTGCTGCTGCATGATCAGAGAGACACAAAAACAGCTGAAGAGACAAACAAAATGAGCACAATTCAAGACAAAATGACTGGAAAGGGCTGAGAGAGACTCAAAACAACAGAAGAATAAGAGAAAATGATGAAAAAGTGGTCACAAAACAACACAAAAGAGGCTCAAAATCACTGCAACACACAAAAAAGGATAAGAACAGAAACACAGAGAGACACAAAGTGGTTTTAGAGACGTGAAAACAGTAAAAAATGACAGAAAAAGACACAAAGAAATGTAAAGAATTAAAAAAACAACACAAAACGACCACAAAAAGACACAAGTTCAGACAAACCGACTGGAGAAGACAGAAAGTGTCAGAAACAACAACCCAGAGTGTCACAGCAAAGAGACAGAAAACCGCCAAAATAAGAGTCTAATTCTTTCAAAACCAGCTTCGAGAACAAATGTGAAAATAAAATGATTCCCGTAAAAACAGCACAACAACCTCTGAGAGTTGAGTTTTAAATAAAAATGAGACGGTTATCTGTATTAAAGGGAACTCTCTCCAGGATAATCCCAGTTTATCTTCTCATTTAAGTTTGAAAGGTTTGAAAGATGAAACCTTTCTGCTCTCAGGCCCAATCTGTCACTGCATCAGACTCTGATTAAACCAAACCAACCAGACTGAAGGTTAAAGAAGATAAATCTGCTGGTGGGAGCTGAGAGGAACTTCTTCTTCTTCTTCTTCTGTGGTTCAGAAGCTGGAGGGCGACACCTGAAACTCAGCAGCTCAGTCCTCCAAACAAAGACTAAACCCAAACAAAGTTAAAAGTGTTCTTTATGTTGATGCTTTTTATTACTTCTGCACCTTTTGAGCACTCTGTGGTAGATTATGTGCAATCTTTTAATTTCTTTACAGTTTATTTCTTTAGACGTAGATCAGCAGCACATCTAAGACAGATTTCTAATGTTCTTTATGTCGTAATTCAGTCGTCATGACTTTTCTGTCTAAATCCTCCTTTTTTTGCTCTGATGAGAGGAGGACTATTCCTTTAATGGTTGGGAGGATAGGAGTATTTTTAGCTTTCTGAACAGATCTGCGCAGAAGTAACTGTTCTCTCTATGATGCACAGCGAGAGGAAATCAGAACATGAGCCGATATCTAAACACAATAATCACCTTCATATCTCCTCCGTAACGTAAAAGCCTGAATACGACGTTTTCAGTCAAAAAGAACAAACACAAAGTCAGTGGTGGAAAAACAAGCTTTTTAGCTGGAAACAGAACATTCATCTACAACACCCCCCCCCCCCCCCCCCCCCCTCTGGCTGGAAGAGAACTTCAAGCTCAATAGGCTTGAAGTCTCTCCTAAAAAACAATAATAAAAAAAAAACTCTTCATACTGTAGATTTGTATATACTTATGTTTATTCACTATTTTTATTTTATTTTATTCTATTCTATTTTATTTTATTTTATTTTATTCTATTTGCTTGTTTTTACTTTAATTGTTTACATATCTATCTATCTATCCATCTGTCTATCCATCCATCCATCCATCCATCGACCTGAGAGTGAAGGCCGACGATGCACCTCAGAGATTAATGTATGTTAGACAGGGCCAGCGGGCCCCTGAGCACCAGCTGGCCCCCGAAGAAGGTTTTTATTGGTCACTGATTTAATATTTCTGCATCTCTGCATCCACTGAGTGTCTCTGAATCTGTTCTCTGCTTCTTTCATTTTGTCTCTTTGTGGTTGTTTTGTGTCAGTTTGGAGACGTTTTCCTTGTTTCTGTTTCTGCTTTTTATCTCATTTTTGCTCTTTTTCATGACTCTGACTCTGTTTTGTGTCTGTTTGAAATCATTTCTGCATCTCTGTCTCTCTGTGATATTTCTGTGTTTTCGGCCTGTTCAGCATCTCTTCATCTTCCTTTTTTTTTTACATCATTTACCTTTGGAATCACTTTTTTCATCTAACTTTTAATCTGAGCGGACAGATAATCTCTCTGTTTCAGTGAGGAGCCTCCCCAGGGGCCCTCAGGGGCCCCATCTTCTGTACCTGGGACCCTCTCACTGACCACTTTCCCTTTTGCCACTTAGAGCTTTTCTTTGGGAGGGACTGAGCCCACTTTGTGCTCAGAAATAAGCGCTGATGGCGACTCGTTATTGTTCTTTCTTTCTGTTTCTGGGTGATCGCAGACCTGCTGGGATTCTCTGGTTCTTCCCCTCAGAAGGGGAACTAACTTCCTGCTGATAATTCATCTGTTTTCCCATCATTTTGCTGCTCTGCGGCATCATTTTCACCCGAGCTGCTGCAGAGCCGTCCTGTTTCTAATCTGCACAAACAGAAGAACTGATGGATTATCCCATCTTTGAGTCACACCGGGGGGCAATAAGAGGAAACTGGGGCTGTTTGAGAGCAGGAAATGTTATGTCTGTCGGTAAAACACACAGAAGGAAATGATCTGGTGTGAAGCTGTTTTTTAATACCAAAAACGTTCATTAAAATGAGCTGCAGAGGGTCTGGATGTGAGAGCAAACAGTAAAACACACGATGAAGGCACAGAGTGTCCCAGCTGGAGGACCCGCTCCTTCTTCTTCTTCTATGGTCCCTGTTTCCAAACCTCCTCTCCAGAAATGTAGGTGGCTTTGACGTTGAGGGCGTCATCGAGTAGAACCAGGTCTGAAAAACACAGAAAACACGAGAAAAGCTTTAAAGATGTGGCTGAGGAGGCTGCTGCAGGGGGCGGTTACTGCACCCAGAGGGGATAGCTTTAGCCCGAGTCACATTAAAGCAGGTTGAGCATTAACCTAGCCTTCGATTAGCAATAAATTAGCGTGGATTAGCCCAGTTTAGAAAGAGGAGAAGAGGAGAAACGGGCAAAAGATAAAGGGATGCAGATTTCTATGAGTGACGTAGGCTACAGGCTATCTGTTAGCCTCTTGCTAACATGTTGCTATTAGCCACGACTGTGTTTGATTTTTAGTTTTGCTGAACTAGAATTAGAATTGAGGCATCATGTCATGCAGCTAATTTCACCCAAAGGGAACCTGGTCTAGTTTGTGTTTGCAACACAACAAGAAGTCCCGACTGGATTATTTTTATTGTTATGAGCTATATGCTAAATTAAATAACTTAAATAACTTCTAATATACATTGACATGGTATTTTGTAAGCTACATGTGGGATGTTTTTGTACCTTTTAGTATTTAAGATTACATATAATAAAATAATACAAATAATATAATATGTTGTTGTGTTGGTGGCGGGGTAAGTTTTTTTTTTTTTGGGTGGGGGGCAAGGGATGGTTCGCCCAGGGCGTAAATCTATCCAGGTCCAGAGGGGCAGTTAAAGGCTGCAGGAGGATCTGACCTGCGTCTGAGCCGTAGTCCAGCTTCCCCTTCCTGTGGCTGATTCCCAGAAGCTGAGCCGGGTGAAGCGTGGCGGCCTCCAGAGCCTCCTCCACGCTGCAGCCTGAGAACAGGGAGGAAGGACTGTCAGACACCTGGACACACGCAGCTCCTCCTCCAGCTGCCATCTCAGCATTTACACATTTACCAGGCTCTTTCTTCTTGTTTTTTTAATGCATGTTTAAAGGGACAGTTCGCCTCTTTTGACATGAATCTGTATGACATCCCATACTACACTCTCAGAAATAGGGGTACAATACGAGTCCTTTTTTGTCCCCTGAGGTACAATCTATACTCATGTACCCCGTTCAAAAATGATGTTGCTGATATGGGATGTCATACAGCTTCATGTCAAAAGAGGCGAACTGTCCCTTTAAGTAAATCTACCCTCCTCCTGGCTGCCAGGATTGAGGGCAGCCAGCAAACATGGCAGTGCGGCAGGTTTCCAGGCCAAGCGTCCATTAAACAACACCCCCAAACTCACCTGAGGCCTGTTTGAAGTGGCGTACGCACATGTCCATGGTGGCTATGCTGCCACTGAGCGTCTTAGTGCCTGAGAGACAGAGAGAGGGAAGTTATAGCCCAAATAAAACGAGTTAACTGAGGAACCACCCGACGTTTGAGCTCCTGTTTCCACCGGTCAGGTTGGACGCCTGTTAGACTCCATCAGAGTCCGAACTACACATGAATCTGGACAAAGTTTGGCCCAAAAAGCAGAATCTGATAGAATTTGTAACCACACGATGCTTCAAGCATGGAGGTTGCTGCAAGGTATGGAAATACAGGAGTGCCAATAATTTAAAGAAAAACATATGTGCACAAAAAGAAAGAATGAATGTATCATGAAACATTTTTTACATTTAATTGTTCAAGACTTCAAAACATTTGTTTTTATCTTTATTTAAATAAAGTGTTGACCTGACTGCCTTCGAAGCCTTTTTCCTTAAAACTGCCACATCTAATCATGTTTTACATAAGAGCATCAATGGAGTTATTTTTATTTGGACGTGTTTAAAAAGCACCATACGGTCAACTTAAGACCATCTAATACAGCGTAACCATAAAAAAACTTTATGACTGTTTAGATGTGATGTGTTTAAATGTCGACCTGCCACGTAAGCATTGAGACCCTGGATCTCGATGACCTGCTGGCCCAGAGTGTGGCGCCCCGGAGGAAGCCCCATCGCTGTGATCGCATCCGTCACCAACACCAGACCTGGAAGTCCAAACAAGACATTTTTTTTAGGTAGTGCAATTTCCCCCCGTTATGTCCATAAGTACCATATAAGTCCATAGGACTGAGGTATATTTGTCTAGGTATTAAGACCATTTCCCTAACGGGTTTGTGCCTATAAATTCAGATATCAGATATCAATTTTACGCAATATCTCTTTTGTCCACCAGATGGCAACACTGAACTAGTTAAAAGTGTCAAACGAGGGAAGTTACATTGTGAAACCTTCAAAGCAAAACATTTGCCAGTTAATAATTTGCCAATCAGTTAATATTACACCTTAACCATTATTTATTTATTTTCCTCATATTTTTCCAGGATTCTATGAAATAAGTAAACACATAAGCTATTAATGATGAGATTCATTCAATTTTCATTCTAAAGAATATAATTAAAATGACAGCATATAAATCCTAGTCAAGTGTTTATTGAAGTTTTGGAAAATATGACTTAGAAAAGCATAACCAATTGTCAAACATGGTTAAGTGCAGCTTACTTATGTGAGATTTCTCTCTTTTTTAAAATATAATACTGCACCATTAACAATGAATGTGTCATTATACATTCTGCTATTATTGTCAACATTATATAAAAGATTTAAATCATTACAAGTCAATAACTGAGCACAAAAGGTTAAGTTATTTAGCTACATCAAATACTACCTGGAAAAACACCAGGGTTGGTGGAGCCCTGGGTTTCATCTTTGCCTCGCAAGGCTAGCTCGAAAATTCTGCAAAATTCTTCCAAACTTCCTTCTCCGCATTAGTACGACGACTAAAGGGAACTTCTTTCAGAGACACTACCGTATTGTTGCACTCGACACTCGCCATCTTCGTAGAATGTTCATGGTCCCGTGCAACAGACATATGACGAAAGCACGTCGTTTGTGCGAGCACATAAACCCTCATAGAAAATGTATTGGGAGCAGGATTTTTGACGTACCATTCATGTCAATGGGAGATTTCTGTTGCAAATTCGACCCTGACAGAAATCGCCCCAAATGGGCGTGGCAACACCAGGCACGACCTTAATCTGATTGGACAATGACATATACAACCAGTTTGCCTACAGTAGATCAGTCCCGCCTTAGCAACTAGATTAAAAAAAAACAACAAAAAAAACCTCCGTGTTTGGTAGTGCGTCGCACAAATCGCCCCTATGAAGGAACCGCCGCTGATCAGATGACAAGTCACAGTTATTTGCTTCTATCAGGCTGAAAGTTACAGACTGTCTGCATTATTTTTTCAATTAGTCCGCAGCCGAAAACACGAATGCGTAAATCAACAAGCTGATCTGTCACAGCCACATCTTTAACCCCTTAACGCCTATTGTCGCATATATGCAGTGGCGGTCATACAATGAATTGCGCCACGGGCAACGCCCCCTCCGACGCCCCGCCCCTTTCCCGGTGGCCCGCCCCCGGTAAAAAAAATAATAATTAAAAAAAAAAAAAAAGGCAAAAAATGCTTAGAATAACTGACAAAAACCACTTATAGTAATGTTATTATTACAACAATGTGGTAATAGTATAGAAATAACACGTTTTAAATGATTTTGAATATGTTTATAACTATTTTAACATTTTTGCGATGTCGTTTGGGGGCGGGGTTTCGCGATGGTGCCCCCCCCTTTCGGGTGCCGCCCCGCCCCTAGGACCGCCCCTGCATATATGCTACAAACCGTTTGATTCAATCTACCAGCTGAGATAGCATCTTTATTCCCCCAATGCCGGTTAGTCCATATTCACTACGGACCTAGGAACCTTTATATAAATAAATATGTAAAAAAAAAAAAAAGGGTGAATAAAAAAACATTGTTTTTTCACTGTTATATTACTGTGTTGTTGTTATCTTATTATTGACCATTATGCCTGTTGTCGCAAATTTGCAACATACCAAAATTTCTATTTACTTTTTGTGCAAAAGTGAAATTAATAATCTCAGCATTATTTACCATCTCCTTAAAGGCTAAAACACACACAAAACATTTTTTTATATACAGCTATATAGATTCAGGCGTTATGGGGTTAAAGCCCAGTTTTCCTCTGAGTGGTTAAAGTTTATCATTAACCTGTAACGAACAGGCAGTGAGGTGTGATTAATCGACCTGCCGGCGGACCGGACGCACCTGAGGGGTGAGCTCTGTGTGCGATCCGCAGGGCGGCGGGGTTGGTGTGGATCCCGTCAGCGATCATGCCGTAGAACACCGTCCTGCCCGCAGGGACCTGATCGCTGGTCAGCAGCCCCACGATGCCCGGGTCCCGATGGTGGAACTGGACCCCAACACAGACGGACGGGCAGAGGGACGTAACATCAGCGTGATGTGGTGGCTGTGATCTTTAGCCCCGTTTCCACTATGCAGTCCGGTACGGGTCGGGTCAGAACGGTTCGCTTATTTCAGTGTTTCCACTACAACCAAAGCGTAGTGGTCCCATGGAACCTGTTAGCATGGAACCCGTTACCATGGAACCCGTTACCATGGAACCTGTTACCATTTCTGTAACCCTTCTGCTTGGGGTACCTAGCACAGGGGTTCCCAAACTTTTCCATGCCAAGGCCCCCCAAACAGTATTAGCTTCTGGCCCCCTTTGCAAACCACAGACAATGCTACAAAATAAGTAAAGAAACATCAACCTTTAGAACGTATTTTCTTTCTTTTCTTCACGGACAGCAGCTCGCTGTGTGAACGCAGCCTGACTAAATGCTCTTCTTTACGTCTGAAGAAGTCTGCCTTTTGTATCAAGTGATGCTGAAGTTTCGAAGGTTTTAAACACTCATTTGAGAGGCTCTCCAGACAGAGGACGCCATTTTTCTGTATGGCTGTAAAGCCAAACTTAATGTATGCTGCCTCATACTTTCTGATTTTAGTCGGCCAGTTCTTTCAGTCTCTTCCAAGTCAAAAACCGTCCATTTTGGCTAAGCTAGCTACACACTAGCTTGAGGAGCAGAGCAGCTTGAGAACAGGTGCAAACCGCCAGGTCTACGATGTTTTGACTGGCAGCCAATCAGAAAGACGAGCATGGCAAATAACATTTCCATATGATATATTATTATAAATTGTATTTTACAATACTGATTAAAAAAATGTGACTATTTTTTTATAATGATGTTTAAAGAAAATTGAATTCTATTTTTGCATTTTTTTATTTTTTTCTTATCTTCACTCCAATTGTCTGAGGCCCCCCCTAGCGCCCCTTGACGTACAGGTGCCTGAACCGCACTTCTTCGCTGAGTCTGGATTCCAATTGGTCCGTCCTGTTTGTCGTTCTCCGCGCAAATTTTGACTATGAGGCAAAAAAAGAAAGACGGGGGGAAAAGTTCGGGGGGCTCGCCTCCTTCAACCATCATACAGCCTGTAGAGCGGGGGGGGGGGGGGGGGGAGGGGCCTCCACTTTCTCTCTGACGAGACGCCCCCAAAAAAAGTAATTAAAAAAACGCTCATACCGCAGGGACGGTATGACAGAAAATTTTAGTGGTTTTGAAACCTTGACTTTTTTTTAAAGTTTTTTTTGGGGCTTTTTATGCCTTTATTGGATAGGACAGTGGAGAGGGACAGGAGGCAGGGGGCAGAGAGAGGGGGAACAACATGCAGCAAAAGGACTTCCGATGCAGGACTCGAACCGGGACCAGCTGCAGCGAGGACTGTAGCCTCTGTACATGGGGCGGCTGCTCAACCCACTACGCCACAGACCGCCCCCCAGAAACCTTGACTTTTTAATACCGTGGTATTAAACCTTGAAACTGGTGACCGGCCCATGCCGAGTCTGGAGTGCTGAGGAGGTGCAGGCTCCGCCCCCCCCTGAGGGTCCCCTTTGTACAGTGGGAACGCAAAGCTGACCCCAAAGCGACCCGACTGTACCGTACTGCCAGTGGAAACGAGGCTTAAGTGTCAGAACAGTTCAATGTAAACTGCGGCTGAATTAAAACACGTTTTTCTCATAAATGTGTACGTCGTGGCTGTGAATCACTCACGGGCAGCATGGCGTTGAACAGGTGAGTGATGAAGGAGGCTCCGAGCTGAACGGCCTCCTCAGCCTGCGACAGGTTGGCAACAGAGTGACCTGCAACAGCCAGTTCGCCAACGTTATTCATGTTACACCTTCTGGAAAGGTGCCAGTTTAACTTAAACTTAAACTATCTGAGGTCAAAGTAAGAAATTACAACCAAGAAAATAGAAAAAATATTTTAAACTAAGTGGAGAAAAAAGCAGTTAGCATCATAAGTTGAGATCCATTCCTAAAAACAATGCTCACCTAGCGACACGGTGATGCCTCTCTGGCAGAGCGCCCTCACCACCGATTGGCTGCCAGGCAGCTCAGGAGCCAGCGTCACCATGACAACTTTGTCCAGGCTGCCGTAGGCCTCCATCAGGTCCTCGATCCCTCCTGAATGGAAGGTGCGCAGGTACTGTTCCGGGTGGGCTCCTTTCTTCTCCCTGCTGATGAACGGACCCTCCAGGTGGTATCCTGCACGGAAAGAACAAAAGACTCGATATTTCTAAAGTTTGAGTCAATCTGCACGAGTGTATCCAAAGTCTACAGCAGTTTGTGTCATTAAAAGATTCAAGATCTCTATGATGCAGAGAAAAAGCCATACGGGCTCCATCAGTGCTAAAAGGTGTGAACAGGTGTCAGAGCAACATCTGCATCTTCTTGCATATTTCAGCAGGACAAAGTTAAACCACATCCTGCATCTGTTCCAGCAGCTTCGTAGTAAAAGAGTCCGGCTGATCCAGACTGTAGCACAAGAAGCTAAACACATGCCCCTCCACCGCTGAAGTAACTTCTTACCAAGAACTCCAGCTCCATGACGTCCTCCGTTGTGCACTTTGACCTGAGGCAAAACCTGGAACAGACGGTTGGATCTGATCAGCAGCAGCTTCGCTTTAGGACTTTACAGTCAGAATAAATGGGTTTCTTTTTTTAAATCTGCACCTTGTGGTAGACGGCGGGCGGAGAGGTGACCAGCGTCGGACAGAAGGACGTCACACCGTGTTCCAGGATCTTTTTGGCCACCAAAGAAACTCCAGCACCGACGTCCTCAGACGGCTGAGAGAAGTCGACACCGTAACCTCCTGCAGAGAGACGCCCTTCAAGATTAACCACTCTGCACCCGCCAGTAGGGATGGGAATCGAAAACCGGTTCTTGTTGAGAACCGGTTCCCAGTGTTTCAATTCCTTGGAATCGTTTGCCAATTTAGCAAACGATTCCCTTATCGATTCCAGTGGGCGCGAATGATGTCACCACGCAACGTTGCGTGGCGAGTCCGGCGCAGCCAGCAGCCAACAGTAAACATGGCGCCCAAGCGGTACAAACGCTCGAAAGTTTGGTTACACATCCCTAAAAAAGACGACAACAGGGCAACTTGCAAAGTGAATATTTCACCAAAGGGAGGAAATACTAACAACATGCAATAACTATGTCGTGTTTTCGATCTGCTCCGGACTAACGTTGGTGAATCTGAACCCAGTAGCAGCAACGTTAGCATGTCCTCGGCTAACACTGCAGCTAACTAACTAACTAACAAACACTGCCTATCATGTTAGCACCATTTGCCTCATTGTAAAAGCTGCTGTTAGTAACGGTTAAGGTTAAATGAATGCCTTCTCAGGCATTACATTTAGATGAAATCATGAAAGACAGAGCCTGACTGGCTCAGAGCCAGAGGCTGGTGGTACTACCCCCAGTTCACCTCTACCTCCAGCTTCTCCTTTCACCAGAGCAGGGAAGAGTTAAATTACCCAGGCCAGGATAGACCAATGTGGACCTCACCGTTGTTGGGTTTGTGAGGTCATGACTCGTGTTACTTCTAAACTAAACAAAGTTGATGCTAATCGACCGGTTTGTTGTCCTTTTTGTCCAAATCAGAATCGATAAGGGAACCGAATCGTTAAGCAGAATCAAAAATGGAATTGGAATCGTAAAAATCTTATCAATTCCCATCCCTACTCGCCAGTAACAGCACTCTGTTCACGCACAGTAATCTCCTTTCTATCCACGCTGGATCAGTGCTGGCAGATTCTGTTTGATTACTTTGACAGATTTCATAGCATCCCTCTGTCACCAGTGAGTGCAGAGACCCAGAATAAGGAAAACTGACAGTTATCTGTATAGAAGAACAACAATCAGCCTCTTTTTCCTGACATTTCAAGCAGATTAAATGACAACCTTTAACGTTTGCACGTCCCCTTCTGAGGATAGGATGAATTAATCTGTGAAAGGTCCTGTACTGCTGTTAGAATATTTCAGAGAACATTTACAGTAATACCTGCCTGACTCAGGAAGGTAAAAGGTGATAATCGTGTAACCCGAGTGGTTAAAATCTCACAGTTTAACTGTTTCTTTAGATAAGAATAATCCATAAATGTTCACATGAACAGGGTAAAAATCCAGGTTGAAACTGAGACCAGTGTTTAAACCGATCTTTGTTACTTCCATCCTCTGCACACAGTGTGTTTGGCTTCAGCTGGATAAATAGACCCCGTTAAGTCTATGACCCCCGACCCCACGAGAAAAGGCCCACTCCCCTTTACAAACCCTGTGAGTTTAAATGCTGTATGTATGCAGACAGATCAGCATGGTTATGGTTAGGGTGAAGGGCTCGGGAATGCATTGCGCATGTGTGCGTCCGTGCATGTGTGTGTGCACGTGTGTGTGCATGAGTGTGCACGTGTGTGCTTACCATTGATCTGGACATCTATAAAGCCCGGGGCGATGATGCAGCCTTCACAGTCCACACGCTTGTCAGCGTAGCCCTGCTCATCAAAGAACAGCTTCTCTGGATCTAAAATCTTCCCCTCGCGCACCCACAGGTCCTCCCTGCACACACACGTGCACACACACGTGCACACACACACACGATGATCCAGATGCATTTCTGGGCCACCAACTGAAGCTCTAACCCAGCACATCTCTAACAGATATAAAAGCATGAACTCACATAACTTATTCCAACACATCTGAACTAAATGCAGCTTTAACAAAACCACGACTAAACAACAAGATATTGACGCTGATATTAAGGTTATTAGATAAGGATTAATTGAGTTTACAGGATGGATTATTTGTCACTGAGCTTTTTGATGTCTGACAACCTGAATTATGCAGAAAGCTGCAGAACTGTGAGCTGTTCAGTGACATGCTTTGTCCCTCGAACCCAGAGATACTCATTGCGCGGCTCCTCAACCTTTAATTGGCGGCTCGCACTCGCATAGTACTCACAATATGGTAACAATAACAATACATTTATTCAAATAACACACAGCGAATACTGCACAGCATTAAGTATTTTTATTAAGTTTGTGTTTTTGTAGTATTAAGTATTTTTATTAAGTATTAATTAAGGCTTAATGGTGTTTCCTAAAGGGGGTTCTGTTAAACCTGGCAACGCAGCCCGCTTAAACCACCGTCACACCTGACCGCAGAGCACGCTAGCTCCTTTAGCAGCGCGAGATGCAGGCACAATGGATCGGTTTTTAATTAAAAAAGGGCAAAAACCAGCACAAAAACCATGCTCATCCTGAATGTCTCACTATGATTACAACAACAAACTACAAATACAACATGAAGAAAGTCGAGGACATGCACGCCAGCTTCAGCTCATCCCAGTATTAAGGTAAATGTGGTCTGAATTGAAAATGTATTGGCTGTGTTGTTTCTTTTTTATATGTAGAAATGCATATTTGCAAAAGGGGACTTTAGTATGTTGTGGTAAAAGTGGCTCTAACCTTGATTTTGCTGCCAATGTGGCTCTGGTGAAAACAATAAGTGAGTATCTCTGATGTAGCTTCACCATCAGCTTTCTGCCAGAGAGTGTGTGGTGTGATGCAGGGGCGTGGCTACGGGGGGGAGGCACTGCCCCCCCCAGGAACAAGTCCTGCCCCCCTGAGAAATGCCCTGTCCATCCAAAGAAAACTGTCCAGAAAAAAGGCCACGATTTATTATCTCTGTTTGTGTCTTGTATTGATAGAATAAATGCAGGAGGTGATTTAAAAAAAGTATATATCTGCAATGTTTATAGCTTTATTTATTTTTTGTTATCGTGTTTCCCCCCTCCGTAACCTTAAAGCTGCGGTCGGCAACTTTTTATTAGTCCTATTAGCTTGAACTGTCATGGGATTCTGGAACTCACGTGCACAACCTCGTCCACAGAGGGGGAGGGGTTTGGGGGGCGATTCGGAGCTTGTTAGAGGTTGGGGGAGGGACCTGAAAGTTGTATCAGTTCGAATTTTCCGACTTTAGACTCGTAATTTTGAAAACCTGCCGACTGCAGCTTTAAAGCTGCCGTCGGACGAGGTTGTGCACGTGAGTTCACACCAGTGTGAGTGCACACAAGCTGGGGCAGACTCACGCTCAGCAGCGTGTGCACAAGCTGTGATTGACAGGTAGGATTCCTCCACCGTAACTTGATTGGTTAAAAACAGCCGGGAGCGCTCGGTTTTTGTAAGCATGATTACAGGCTTCAGAGGGAGCTACAGATTTCGTTATTTTTCCTAAACAGCCTATTTAATATTCAACTTCCAGAATCCCATGACAGTTCAAGCTAATATGACTAAAAAAAAGTTGCCAACCACATCTTAAACCCCTTGCTGCTGAAAAAAAAAGGAGATTTTCACATTTTCGGATGTTTTTGTTGTATATAATGATCCGAAATGTAGACTTAATGAAGGTAATAAAAAGCTGGAGTTGGCTGGATGTCTTGCCCCAAGTATCTACTTGAATTTAAACCCTCAATGGAATATGTGGAGCATGTTAAACAAAAGCTATTGCATCCTAAAGTCCTGGTCTTAAAAACCTCTCCAAAATATAACATATTTGCAGCATGGCGAAGGGGTTAAGGGACAGAACAATCGTCAAAACTGCTTTCCAGTTGGTTCGTTTGAATAGCATTATACAAGTTCAGGGTGCATACAGGTATAAACAAGTTAAATTTAAGACTTTTTAAGACCTTTTAATACCACTTCTAAATGAAATTTAAGACCAAACGTACGATGGAAATACCAAGTAAACACACTGACAGTAAAACGGTAAAATGACGGTTGAGTTTAAGAACATCGGCTAAATGTGTGTCATGCGAAAAGATCACAAAAATGTCATCACTGTCCTAAATTAAATTTATTACAATATTTTCAGAACATTTAAGTCCCATGAACAAATGCTTATAAAATTAAGTAAATATATTTAAAAAAAAAAAATACTGTTCCTGTCTGAATTTAAGACAATTTAATACTTTTTAAGGTCTTATTTTCAGGAATATTGATTTACGACTTTTTAAGACTTTTTTAAGGACCCGAGACCACCCTGAAGTTCTACATTTCTTTAAAAAAAAACAAACAAACAAACAAAAAATTCGTAAAAAAATTCCACTCTGTTAACAAAATTGACGGTCATGACTTATGCTAGTGTGGCCATATTTTCATTACCGAATTGAATTATTACTATTATTATTATTATCATTATTATTATTATTATTATGCTTGAAGTTGTAGTCGTGGTTTTCCACCGATTTTTTTTATTTTTTTCAGGTATTGTTTTCTGCCCCCCCAGATGGGCTAACATGCCATTCTGCTCACACCTCTGGTGTGGTTACTCACCTCTGCAGCGTGTGGTCTCTGAGTATCCTGCAGTTGATGAACTGAGTGATGGGAGCGACGGACACTGATTTATTGGACGGCATCTCTGTTTCTGTCAGCAGGCGTCTGATAACTTCACCCAGCTTCAAAGAACTGAAAGACAAGAGAAAAACAAGACAAACGCTGATCTTTACCTGCAAAGATTACACCAAAAGGCTGCAAATATTTACTTTATTTTCACTAAATGATGTGTTATGGTGATTTTTTTTAAATCAAACTTTAAGAGTTTTGCAGCTTTGGAACAGATGTTTACTGATACACCAAAGAATAATTCATTAGTTTCTGTTTTCCTCCAAGCAGCCAGACTTTCTTCTAAACTTTAAAGTGTCCTGATCATCAGTTCTGCAGCTTCCTGAAGCTCTTTCACAGTTTTCCTGCTTCTTCCCTCATCTTCAGTCCTTGTACCTGAGCATCTTCAGAGGATGTTAATCTGAATATCTTTAAGTTTCCTGGACAAAATGAGTATTTAAAATCAGGGAAATTTAGATGGACACTTCAACAAAGAACATAAAAAAAATCAAAATGTAAAAAAACAACAACACGTGATTACAAATGCAGGTTTTACATGAGCATGAAATGTCCTGAGGTGGGTGACACACCCTCAGAGACAGTAAGAAGTCCAGCATTGAATTATAGGCGGATGTTATCTGTGTGGGTGCAGACTTTGACCTCTGATCTGGCCTTTTAGTTTGCAGAAAGAAAAGATGAGCTCTAACCCGAGCTATCACTCTCTGAGTGCCTTCTTAATCATTTCTGGCTCTGTGTTTCTGCATGAGAGCGCCCTGCACCAAACTCCATTTAAAAAACAGTCGATTTAAGACCTTTTTGGCTCTGTCCACGTTTACGTACCTTTACAGAAAAACACGTAAAAACCCAGAAAGTTAATACTGTCCAGGCGTTCCCTCGGCATGCACTAAATCCGAAACCCAGCTCTTATTCTGGGATACTTTTAAGTTGTTGGGTCATTAAAAAGACGATCTCCGCAACAAAAACACAGCCGGTTCAGCTCCGGCTCTCCTCCAGCTTTTTACCAAAGAAACGGCCAACAAACCGGTGTTTCCCGGTGTTTAGCGGTGTTTCTCGGTGTTTGTCAGCCTGATTCGGGCTGGAGGTCTTCGCAGAGGAAGAGCTGGGCTGAAAGCGGCGGAGGAAGCGGAGGAAGTCACGTGACGCAGCGGGTCAGCTGATCAAAACAACACGAGACTGCTGACACGCGTTTAACGGACATTCTGGAGAATTTTTTTATTTTTATTTGTTTTTATACTTTATTTAAACAGAACAGGGCTCTCAAGTTTTCAAGTTTGCTTGGAGTGAGATTCGGGCGGGGCAGGGGCCGGCCGTGTGCGTGGGGGGTTTCTTTCGTTTTTTTTTTTTTTTTTTGGGGGGGGGGGGGGGGGGGTCCCCTTGCATAAACTAGCTACTTAAAGAACAAAGAAATTGTTTTATTTATACCAAAATCACAAATCTTCACTTTTACACTAAATTCTGCTATATTTTAAAATAAATTGTTTTAGGTATGCAAAGTCTTAACAAACAAAAAAACAGACAAATTAAATTAAGAAAAACAAACCTAACCCCAAATGGGCCCCTTGAGCAGTCCCTCTCTGTGTGTGTTTGTTTATGAGTGTTGTTGTGAGTATTTGTGGCAGATTTTGATGCTTGATGACTGATATTGGGGGCTCCCATTTAAAGCACTGTGGCTCAATGTCAGCCATTCAGAAACAAAGTGTTCCTGGTCTTGGTTTTATTGAGCCCCACCGTGGAAAAAACCCTCTCTGCATCAGCATTTCAGTGCGGCAGAACTAATACCAGTTTGGCAATTGTAGATAGCTTTATTGGGAATCTGCTCATACCAGTCACCTTTGAAAAAAATTAACCACGGAAGCCTAATTACACTCCTACATATTTTTCATTTTTCATTAAGTTGCTCATGTCAAAGGGTGTGTGCTGAATATTTAGGTCTACTACTCCAACGAACACTTTAATCGGCAGGTATTGGTCTTTTACAAGGAGTAGGAAAACTATAGTAACTAATAAAAGATTCAAATAAATGAAGATATGACCTGCTGATGATCCTGACGGTTCTCTTCCACCTCCAGCTCGTCTACAACTTCTGCACGCATTCAGAGCATAATAGGTTATGTCTGCTGTGCATTCATGGGACGCGTGCTTGCAGCTGAAAGCTATTTCACACCTCACCCAGCAACAAGAAATTCTGTTTTCTGATTGGCTGAGAAATTCTATTTTGTGATTTGCCGATGGGTTGCTAAATCAAGACAGCTGTACCAGAGCTATAGTTCTGAGCTAGTGATGGGATTTTCGGCTCTTTTTCGAGATGCGGCTCTAATGGCTCTTCTTACTGTGGAGAGCCGGCTCTTTCGGCTCCCAAACGGCTCCCCATATATATATTTTTACATTATTAATTAATTAATAGCTTAAACCTAATTTTATAACATTTTGTTTCATTATTGACATTGTTAAGCACTTATGATGAGTAAAAATGCTGAATGACAATAAAAGTTTTATTATAACCACTTAAATTATCACAAAATAGCACCACTTCCACAAAAATAACCTTAAATAAAGTAAACAGTTATAAATACAAACACCCACCACAATACGAAAAAGTATCAAAGCAGCTTCATAACAAAAAAGATGCCACAATACAATGATCAAATACAGTGCTATTAAATTAAAGTATAAAACTATGAAGGATAAAAAACATGGGAGCAACAAGTTTTGAACCACTAGAGATGAAGAACTCACTGTAATAAATCACTCAAAGACTTACAGATTGGCGTTGAGAAACACCAGGTGTTTAAGCTTTTTGTTTTTAAGTTTTTAAGTTTTAAGGTGTTTAAGGGAGGGAGAGGGAAGGGGAGGGGGAGGGGAGGGGAGAGACAGCGAGGTACCGAAGGACAAAAAAAAACGATGTGGGGAAAAAAACTGTCGGCTCTGTGGCACTTGCAGAGCACAAGCACAACGACAGGGAGGCGGAGAGACAGCGACATACTGAAAAAAAAAAAAAAACGGCTCCCAAATAGGATCCCAAAACGGCTCCCATTGTAGAGCCGGTTCCTGTCGTTCACTTAAAAGATCCGGCTCTTAGAGCCAGATCGTTCGCGACTGACACATCACTATTCTGAGCTGTACGAGCGCACAGTAACCTGCCATTGACTCGTTTATAGTATCGGCCATTAGAATTTCTGTGCGACGAAGTTGATCATTTCTCAGCGTAAGAAATGGCATGTGTGGTGTGTGAGCGTGTGAACTTGTTGAAATGCGTGTGTCTCACGCTCATTGCGTGAGACTTGAGAGCCCTGAAACAGAAATAAGTACACAACAAAACAAACAAATTAAGTATACAATATAACATGACAGTTATGTAAACAAACAAACAACCAGGGGTGTAAAATATGCAAAAAACATGCAAAGATGTACACATAGAAATTGTCCTTAGAGCCTTTTCATTAGTACAGTCTGTTATTGATTTAAAATATAGTTCTATATCTTTAATAAAATGGGGAAAATATGGCGTTTTATTAGCAAATTTCCATGTATGAATAGAAAAGCTGCAGCATGAGCAGGAATCAGCCTCAGTAAAGCTGTGATTTCTGCTCCCAGCAGTATGAACAGGAATCAGCCTCAGTAAAGCTGTGATTTCTGCTCCCAGCAGCATGAGCAGGAATCAGCCTCAGTAAAGCTGTGATTTCTGCTGCTGTGCAGTATGAGCAGGAATCAGCCTCAGTAAAGCTGTGATTTCTGCTCCCAGCAGCATGAGCAGGAATCAGCCTCAGTAAAGCTGTGATTTCTGCTCCCAGCAGTATGAGCAGGAAGCAGCCTCAGTAAAGCTGTGATTTCTGCTGCTGTGCAGGAGGAACTCTGGTTTCATGGCTCTTCACCAGCATGACAGGAAGGGAATCTGCTTCTGGCCAGCAGAGTGAGCTGAAACACAACATTTGCAGCTCACTGAACTTGGAATTTTCTGTCCTATAATTAAAACAACTGGCCAGTAATGTGTGAATATGTGTGTAAAGACCACCGACTCACAGCTTTAATGCAGAAAAGGCTTTTTCTGGCTGGTCAGACGGCTCTGAGATGTTAGATGTTGGATGAAATCACAGAATAACATCGTTAGATTGTTGTTTCTAATCTTCACACACATGGCTGGAGCAGTGATTTTAAATGTGGGGGTGTTACAGGGGGGGGGCACATGAGCGCCACATCAAGCCCAGAGACACGACGCTGAAGTTGGCATCCAATTCGCAAATTAAATGGATGGGCATAAAGGGCAATTTCACTGCATTTTTTGCATTTTGATCGCCCTAAACTAGGTTCTGTATGGAAACTACAATAGTTAGACTGCTCAAATCTGGATGGAATTATTCTAAAGAGGCTGTAGACTCATTAAAACCTTGTTTGGGATTTGTAAAACCTTTTTCTGATTTGTGAAAATGCAGAACAGGGCCATTTTACTGCATTTTCTTTGCATTTTGATCGCCCTAAACTAGGTCCTGTATGGAAACTACAATAGTTAGACTGCTCAAATCTGGATGGAATTATTCTAAAGAGGGTACAGAGTCTTTAAAACACATTTTATGTTGGTGCACTACGAGGGTGGGCAAACCGTAAATATAATACATCCATGGGGCACACGGGTTTACCTTTGGAAAATGTGTGTGTGTGGGGGGGGTGAAATCATCTTGCTGTAAAAGTGGGGGTGTCGAAACACCCCCATCCCCCACGGGTGCAACGCCCATCTTCACACACCATCAGGGAACAAACACAACTGCATATTCAGCTGTTTCCTGTTTGATAGTGAAGACTTTTTTATATCATCAGAACTGTTTTATCATGAAAATCACATAAAAAGTAAAGTTACTTTCCAAATACTCGTTGTTTTACCTCACAAAGCCACTTATTCTGCCTCTTACAGCCTCTTTTCTCTGCACCTGTTCTCCAGTCATCTGTTACACCAGCACATACAATATGTATATATATATCTATATACATATATATATATATATATATATACTACCAGGTTTACTTTATGTCTTTGCTCCATGTCAGTCAGGATCTTGTTTCGTCCTTGGTTTTGCTTTGGTTTTGTTTTGGTGAGCATGAAATAAAAGCTTTCATTTCTTTTCTTATCCTCCAGCCTCCTGCTTTTGGCTCCTCCTTCCATCCCAAAACAACAAAGAAACACTAGAAAATTTCTGAAGAAATTTTGATGGGTGCCAATCTACTGCCCGCCCTGTAAAAAAACAAAGTTTAGTTCAGTTGAAGTTGAGAGTCTCCTGTCACATATAAAAGGTCCCTGTGATGTCGTACGGCTGAGTTCTGAGTTTCCAGCAGTTTTTGCCTTTGCATGGATTTATTTAAAGAATGTTTTGCTGATGTTTCTTCACAGCCTTAAAGGGATAGTTCGCCTCTTTTGACATGAAGCTGTGTAACATCCCATATCAGCAACATCATTTCTGAACATCTTCTTACCCCCTGCTGCGTCCTGTGAGCAGAGTTCCAGCCTCGTTTTGGTGTTGATGAAGGTAGTCCGGCTAGTTGGCTGGGGTTTAAAAAATAAAGCGTTTTGCTTCTCAGAACAATATGCGTTCAACAGAGTAATACATTTGCATCACAAAATGGTTCTCCAGGAAAAAGTCAGACCTCACAATCTCTTGGCCCTATTTTCTCTGATTTTACTGGTTTGTGATGGATTTTACTGGTTTGTGTCACATTTTCCTGCTGATAACTGGTGGATTTTACTGGTTTCTGGTGGATTTTACTGGTTTGTGATGGATTTTACTGGTTTGTGTCACATTTTCCTGCTGATAACTGGTGGATTTTACTGGTTTCTGGTGGATTTTACTGGTTTGTGATGGATTTTACTTGTTTGTGTCACATTTTCCTGCTGATAACTGGTGGATTTTACTGGTTTGTGATGGATTTTACTGGTTTGTGTCACATTTTCCTGCTGATAACTGGTGGATTTTACTGGTTTCTGGTGGATTTTACTGGTTTGTGATGGATTTTACTGGTTTGTGTCACATTTTCCTGCTGATAACTGGTGGATATTACTGGTTTCTGGTGGATTTTACTGGTTTGTGATGGATTTTACTGGTTTGTGATGGATTTTACTTGTTTGTGTCACATTTTCCTGCTGATAACTGGTGGATTTTACTGGTTTCTGGTGGATTTTACTGGTTTGTGATGGATTTTACTGGTTTGTGGTGGATTTGACTGGTTTGTGTCACATTTTCCTGCTGATAACTGGTGGATTTGACTGGTTTGTGTCACATTTTCCTGCTGATAACTGGTGGATTTTACTGGTTTCTAGTGGATTTTACTGGTTTGTGATGGATTTTACTGGTTTGTGTCACATTTTCCTGCTGATAACTGGTGGATTTGACTGGTTTCTGGTGGATGTTTGTGGTTTGTGATGGATTTTACTGGTTTGTGATGGATTTGACTGGTTTGTGTCACATTTTCCTGCTGATCACTGGTGGATTTGACTGGTTTTAGTCACATTTTCCTGCTGATAACCAGGGAAACGACTGTTTGTGAGACAACACCTGACCTGTAAGGTGAGCTGGTCAGCAGCTGAGTTCACACTACCAGGAAATGCTGCCCTCCCCCCCTCAGAGCAGCAGCCCCCTCCCCAATCCTGAAAGTCAACAATAAACCACGTTTCCAGTAAGCCAGATACCTCCCCCAGCCCTGCTCATCCCCATGGAGACCACTACGAGGGTCTGCGGGCCTGTGTCCGCCGGCCAAGCGGGGGCCACCCGTGAGGGGCCTGAATTTACTCCGATATGGATCAGAACGCGGCTCTGAGGCGCAGAGCGAACCCTGAGAGCAAAGACTTGGCAGCTGCTGCCCATCTGACCCGACCAGGAGCTCTCAGAGGCAGCGCTGTATTTCACAGCCTCCTCTGACGTCAGCGCTCCCCTCTGAGTGACACGCCAGCTTTGTTTTGGAGTAGCCACATCTCATTCACGGCCGCTTAACTCCAGAGTCCGGAGCTGTGTGGCGGCCTTTCAGGATCCCTGATTCCCTAATCCGCCGGCTCTTTAAGGCACTGAATAACCGTCTGATTGTGTGCTCAGGGCAGGGGCGACGGGGCGCTTCTGCTTTATGGGAACTGTTGACTTACAAAACACGCCCAGAGGACACCGATACACTGAGGGGGGGGCGGCTGCCAAGCAAGGTCACTGTGAAAGGCTGGCGAGGCCGAGACCAGGCGGAGCGGAGAGTTAAACGTCTCCGTGAGAGGAGGGATTCAGGAAAATGTTAAAGTTACACAATCCAAGAGGTTTCTGAGGCTGTGTCCATTCTATAGAATATCCAAGAATATACAGTAATGTGACGCCAGATTTCAGCTTAAAGGGATAGTTCGCCTCTTTTGACATGAAGCTGTATGACATCCCATATCAGCAACATCATTTATGAACATCTTCTTACCCCCTGCTGCGTCCTGTGAGCAGAGTTCCAGCCTCGTTTTGGTGTTGATGAAGGTAGTCCGGCTAGTTGGCTGGGGTTTAAAAAATAAAGCGTTTTGCTTCTCAAAACAATATGCGTTCAAAAGAGTAATACATTTGCATCACAAAATCGTTCTCCAGGAAAAAGTCAGACCTCACAATCTCTTGGCCCTATTTTCTCTCCCTTCGTATCACTGCCTGCTGTGTATACCGAGCAGCAAACACCGTAACAGGTGCGGCTGTCGGCAGGCGGCAGCAGGCAGTGATACGAAGGGAGAGAAAATAGGGCCAAGAGATTGTGGGGTCTGACTGAAAGTTGAAGGTCAGAGCTCCTAACTTGAAGGTCTGACCTCCTAAGTTGAAGGTCAGAGCTCCTAAGTTGAAGGTCAGAGCTCCTAATTTGAAGGTCTGACCTCCTAAGTTGAAGGTCAGAGCTCCTAAGTTGAAGGTCAGAGCTCCTAACTTGAAGGTCTGACCTCCTAAGTTGAAGGTCAGAGCTCCTAAGTTGAAGGTCAGAGCTCCTAACTTGAAGGTCAGCGCTCCTAACTTGAAGGTCAGAGCTCCTAACTTGAAGGTCAGAGCTCCTAACTTGAAGGTCTGACCTCCTAACTTGAAGATCAGAGCTCCTAAGTTGAAGGTCTGACATCCTAAGTTGAAGGTCAGAGCTCCTAACTTGAAGGTCAGAGCTCCTAACTTGAAGGTCTGACCTCCTAACTTGAAGATCAGAGCTCCTAAGTTGAAGGTCTGACCTCCTAAGTTGAAGGTCTGACCTCCTAACTTGAAGATCAGAGCTCCTAAGTTGAAGGTCTGACATCCTAAGTTGAAGGTCAGAGCTCCTAACTTGAAGGTCAGAGCTCCTAACTTGGAGGTCAGAGCTCCTAACTTGAAGGTCAGAGCTCCTAACTTGAAGGTCAGAGCTCCTAACTTGAAGGTCAGAGCTCCTAACTTGAAGGTCTGAGCTCCTAACTTGAAGGTCAGAGCTCCTAACTTGAAGGTCTGAGCTCCTAACTTGAAGGTCAGAGCTCCTAACTTGAAGGTCAGAGCTCCTAACTTGAAGGTCAGAGCTCCTAACTTGAAGGTCAGAGCTCCTAACTTGAAGGTCAGAGCTGGACTTTACTCCGCAGGCTTGGTAGAGCGACTCTGATTGGTTGTGCAGTGTTTTATTTAACTGCTCATATTGTCTGAGACATGTCCAACAGAAAGCTCGTGTCAGTAAGCGTTCCCTTCATCATCGTTCGGTTGTTCAGTTCAGAGAGTAAAACTTCAGAAAACAATGAAAACAAAGTGGAGTTTACATCCATAAAAACTATAAAACTTGGGACATTTCCATGAGTCACTGAATGAAAGTGGGGCCGATGCTCCATGTTTGCTTCTGCTTATCCAATCAGGAGCCTGTAAACAGCTGGAAGTCTTGGATTAGCAGCGGTGGAAGGAGGTGTTTGTCCTGTGGATGAGGACGAGGACCGCAGCAGATTAGTGACTGTGTGAGTCTGCAGAGGACGTGAAGTGTCGGTGCCCTCAGCGTGGCTTTGTTTGCTCACGGATTTTCCTGTTTCACCCCCCCACAGCTCTCAGATCTCTGAGGATGTGAGGCTGGATCAGCTCCTCTAAAGCTCAGGATGATGCTGATCTGTTTTATTTCTAAAGGACAAACAGAAACACGACCTTGCATTAGACTCACCTGTAAACCAACTCATCGCCTGGATGCAGAGGTGGGTAGAGCAGCCAAAAATTGTACTCAAGTAAAAGTAAAAAGTAGTCATCCAAATAATTACTTGAGTAAGAGTAAAAAAGTGCTCGGTGAAAAACTACTCAAGTACTGAGTAACTGTTCATCCAATTGATAAAATAAATTAAAATGAATTAATTAATTACAAAATAGCTTAAATTAAAAATAATCCAGGTAAATTCAAGAACTTCAATAAAAAATAAAAGAGACTTAGGAAATGTTTAAAACATATGTAACCCATATGTAACCTAAAAAACAAACATTCACCTATCCATGGGGGGAAAACGAGTTTAGGAAACTTAGCGCTACATGTTTCCTCAAGTTAGATGTTGAGTTTCTGCTGAAATGTGCGTTTGTTTTGGTTGACACAGAAGACACATAATGTAGCTGCTATTTCTCACTCTTTGTAAGGTAAACACCAGGTGAACTGGACACTGACCTTCCTGAGATTCATCTTCAGATCCTGAAAATATTTTTGGGAAATACCGACCTGAGTGTTGTGAATAAACCTTTAGCAGCTTCCTGCTTTGAGCCTGTTTCTGCTTTAAGATCTTTATTTTCTGTTCTTTGTTTCAAAGGTTTTTGTTTTAAAACATGAACCCCGGGATCCCTGGGATGTTTGATAGGTTATAAGGTTGGATCATGGAAGCTTTTCCAGGGTTTTTATACACTTAAAGGATACTTAACCCCTTTTTGTTGTTTTATTTAGGAATTTAAACTTGTAAGACATCATGTATATATTTTACACTGTAAAGAATTTCCCTGTAAAATAACAGTAAAATACTGGCAGCAGGGACACCAGTATTTTACTGTTATTTTACAGTGCAACTACTGTTATTTATTTTAACAGTATAATACTGTTTTTTGGATTACAGTACATGACGGTAGGATAACTGTGTTTTAGTCATTTTACAGCGCATCTACCGTAATTTATGGATTTGGACATCAATTCATTACAAACACTGTTTTATGCTGTTAAATTACAGTTATCTACTGGTATTGTTAAATGACAGATTTAACTGTTAATTTACATGCGAGGGATGATTATTCAACAGTATTTTAAAATTATTGTAAAATACAGTCGGATACTGTTGTAAATCCACCGTAAATACACAGCAATTCGTTACAGTGTACTGAAAAAAGTGACTTTTTGGAGAAGTAAACTCTATTAGAGTAACTTTCATAATTTCTACCTTGTATTTTTAAGATTCAGTAAGAACTAGAGCTTCTTAGGTAAAATTAAACATTTTATTAACGTAATACATGAATTATGGGGGGAGAGTAAGTTTTACTTAGGTTTCCTCATACAACTGAAATGTTTAATAGTTGTATGTACATAAACCTAGAAATACTACATAAACTTTACTCTGAAAGTGTATCGTTAAAATCTACTAAGTTACTTCATAACAGCAAATACTACAGATATATCAAATTTACTTAAGATTTTCAGTAAAATTATGTTGTTGCCTATGAAAAACAAGTATAGTTTACTTAATTTGTTTAACTAAATATAAGATAGATAGATAGATAGATAGATAGATAGATAGATAGATAGATAGATAGATAGATAGATAGATAGATAGATAGATAGATAGATAGATAGATAGATAGATAGATAGATAGATAGATAGATAGATAGATAGGTACTTTATTCATCCCAATTTGGGAAATTGTTGTGTTGCAACAGCATACAGTAAAATATATGTAAACAATTAAGTAAAAACAAGCAAATAGAATAGAATAAAATAAATATAAAATAAAACAAAATAAAATAAAATAAAATAAAATAAAATAAAATAAAATAAAATAAAATAAAATAAAATAAAATAAAATAAAATAAAATAAAAACAGTGAATAAACATTAGCTATATACATATCTACAGTATGAAGTATGAGTTGTTTTTTTTAGGAGAGACTTCAAGCCTATTGAGCTTGATTGTTAACTTAAAACTTAGATGTAATTAACTAAATGTTACTTAATATCTTCAAAACTGTTTTAATGTTTTATGGTAAGTAAAATTTACTTGATATTGCAGCATTAAATATTACTTAAATCATTTGAGTGCAGATACTTACAAAGATTTTTTAAGTTGTTTTTTTCAGTGGGTAAAAGAAGAAGCAGCATTGTGTGTTTGGTTTGTTTTATTTCCTTCTGGAAAACTCTGGAACCTTGTCCTGAGAAAAAGGGGGATGGGTGGGTGGGTCGGGGGCGTTATAGGAGGCAAATGGAGGAGGAGGAAGGCGTCTTCTCCTTTTCCCTTTTCTCTCCCCTGATCCTCCACCCTCCTCCCTGTGCTGCTGTCCTGTGTCTGTTTGCATTCCTCTCAGTTAATAAGTGTTTGTCTGATCCCTGGTGGGGGGTGAAAAGATCACCCACACAAACACAGGGGCCCCGCCCCGGCTCACCAGGAGCCCCGCTCAGCCGCTAGCTTCACACCAACCAGCAGGCGACACGGGAGACGTGGAAAGTATAGCCACGTACAGTTTCCTTATGCGAAGCACAGAGACCGAAGGTAAAGTGTTTGGGATGCACATCAGGCTCAACTGTCAGCTGGCATCTTCAGCTCGGTTTTCCTCAGGTCAATCATTCCTTGAAGCAAAGGTTATTAGATCACATATTAAACCCGGAGCTGGAGCTGCAGCTTTGTTTATATCCTCAATTTAAAAAGAAATGACGCAGAGCAGAAACCAGGCAAAGAGCGGACAGTTAAAGTCGAGCACACGTGTTTCCTCTTCACTTCTTACTTTTTTACTTTTTAAGTTAAATATTTACAGGTGCTGATCTTCATGTTGTCGATGAATTCTGACGCCTCCAAAAACTTCTGAATGAATTAATTTATTACGGGTTTTTGTATTTAAATTCATTTAAACAACTTGCCTTTTGTTCAACTGGTTTATGAGATATTAAATAATTGAACTCTGCTTTTATTTCACACAGCGTCCCAACTTTTTGGGTTGTGTTTACTGTCACGATCTCAACGGGAGAACATCAGAGTTATGACACATCATCATCAGGTTTGTAAGCAGCATTAGCTTCATCATCGGGTTCATTAGCAGTATTAGCTTCATCATCAGGTTCAATGGCAGCATTAGCTTCATCATCAGGTTCAATGGCAGTATTAGCTTCATCATCGGGTTCATTAGCAGTATTAGCTTCATCATCGGGTTCACTAGCAGCATTAGCTTCATCATCGGGTTCATTAGCAGTATTAGCTTCATCATCGGGTTCACTAGCAGCATTAGCTTCATCATCGGGTTCATTAGCAGCATTAGCTTCATCATCGGGTTCACTAGCAGCATTAGCTTCATCAAGGCCGGATTAACTATATGGGCCTGCGGCACAGTGCCCAGGGGCACCAACCATTCACAGCCAGTGGGGGGGCACCACACGACAAACTTTAAAAATATTTTTTTCATGAATGTTTGTACACTTAAAATGATTACACTTGACACTTGACATAAATATTCATATAAAATTCATTATTAAAACTAATGTGATAAGAACAGCAACAATATATCATAATTCTGAGCAATAGTGGCCTAATGTGAACATTAACCCCCCTCCCTCACCCTGTCAGTTGAGCCAGTCCACCTATGGTGAAATGCATCATGTTTTTTAAAAAACGCGGTAAAAATAAAAATAAATGGATAGACATCAATTGAGTGGTTGTGCGAAGAGAAAAATAAAAAATAAAAAGACTCCAGGCGTTTAGCGGCAATTAAAAATGTTCCAGTGTTAGATCGTTTCTTTATAAAAACATCGACAACTGCTGACAACCAGCTGGCTATTGCTAACGGTCCCACCATCTACCACAACCGGGCGGCTAAATATGCAGCATCAGCACGGCATGACGGTAAGAAAACCAGGTTTCTTACAAATGATCTCTTCCAATGCCAGCTGCCGAACAAACAGTCAGTGTCTAGAGATTGGCTAATCTATTCCCCTTCAACCGGCATGGTGTATTGTTTTGCGTGTAAATGCCTGGCCGGGCAGCAAAATGCTTTCACCGAGGGGTACAGTGACTGGAAACACCCGGACAGAGTCACAGCCCACGGGAAGAGCGCAAGCCACCGCGAGTGTCTGCTCGCACTTCTCAGGAGGTCACGGAATGCGGGTACGGTTGATGTTGTTCTCAGACAACAAAAAGAGGATGCGGCGAAGTATTGGAGAGAGGTGTTGCGACGCATTGTGGCCGTGATGAACAGGGTGCTTGCGCAAGTCTTGAAAGTCTTAATAAGTCTGGAATTTTGAAGCACTGTTTTCCAGACCTTGAAAAGTCTTGGATTTTGTGTGAAAGTCTTAATAAAGTATGGGAAATAAATGTATGGTAGAATGTTACAGTATGCTCAAAGGCATTGTGAAATGAGAAATAGGAAGGTGGGCTATAAAACTATAATTTTACTAACTGCTCACGTACTGTATCAGCCTAATGGGATGAGATGTGAGTGAAGAGACTCAATTCTACATTCATTCATCCATCCATTCATTTTTATAGATAGTTTTTGTGACTCTTGTTTGATGTGAAATTCATGTACTTGTGATTTTCATGTTTTGAAACGTTTTCATCAGTAAAAGCATAATTTACTGTGAATAATGCATTTGTTCATTGAATACTAGCCTATAAAAATGAACATTTCTAATAACACAGTTGGTACAATCTCAACCAATGAAGTAGGCAGTAGGCACACAAGTTACAAGTACATAAAGTTAAGGTCTTGGGGAAAAAAAGTCTCAGTTTTAAAAAAGTCTGGAAAAAGTCTGGAATTTTGATTTGGAAAAAGAGCAAGCACCCTGATTAAGTTTTTAAGTGTGCGTGGTTTGGCATTCCGGGGAGACGACTTATGGTGCTCTGGGACGGCTGTGGCAATGACGTCCCCCTGAATAATAGGAGTGTTGTTAGTGCTGCATAGGTGGATGCTCTTTGAATTGATAATATATTTCAATATAGACAAATGCTCTTTGAATTGATACACATTTTGAATCTGTACATTTTAATATATGGATGCTGTTTGGATTGATAGTGAATTGAATTGATTGGTTTTAAATGGAGATATTTGAATAATCCTACATACTGTATATAGATGGATGCTGCTTTAATTGTTACTGATTTTGAATGAATACGTTTGAAAATGTAGCCTAGGGGGCACTTGAGGTTTAGTGCCCAGGGGCACCACATTGACTTAATACGGCCCTGAGCTTCATCATCAGGTTCAATGGAAGCATTAGCTTCATCATCAGGTTCAATGGCAGCATTAGCTTCATCATCAGGTTCACTAGCAGCATTAGCTTCATCATCAGGTTCACTAGCAGCATTAGCTTCATCATCAGGTTCACTAGCAGCATTAGCTTCATCATCAGGTTCATTAGCAGCATTAGCTTCATCATAAGGTTCAATGGCAGCATTAGCTTCATCATCAGGTTCACTAGCAGCATTAGCTTCATCATCAGGTTTACTAGCAGCATTAGCTTCATCATCAAGTTCACTAGCAGCATTAGCTTCATCATCAGGTTCAATGGCAGCATTAGCTTAATCATCAGGTTCAATGGCAGCATTAGCCTCATCATCAGGTTCATTAGTAGCATTAGCTTCATAATCAGGTTCACTAGCAGTATTAGCTTCATCATCAGGTTCAATGGCAGCATTAGCTTCATCATCAGGTTCATTAGCAGCATTAGCTTCATCATCAGGTTCACTAGCAGCATTAGCTTCATCATCAGGTTCACTAGCAGCATTAGCTTCATCATCAGGTTCAATGGCAGCATTAGCTTCATCATCAGGTTCACTAGCAGCATTAGCTTCATCATCAGGTTCACTAGCAGCATTAGCTTCATCATCAGGTTCACTAGCAGCATTAGCTTCATCATCAGGTTCACTAGCAGCATTAGCTTCATCATCAGGTTCACTAGCAGCATTAGCTTCATCATCAGGTTCACTAGCAGCATTAGCTTCATCATCAGGTTAACTAGCAGCATTAGTTTCATCATCAGGTTCACTAGCAGCATTAGCTTCATCATCAGGTTCACTAGCAGCATTAGCTTCATCATCAGGTTCATTAGCAGCATTAGCTTCATCATCAGGTTCATTACCAGCATTAGCTTCATCATCAGGTTCACTAGCAGCATTAGCTTCATCATCAGGTTTATTAGCAGCATTAGCTTCATCATCAGGTTCATTAGCAGCATTAGCTTCATCATCAGGTTCACTAGCAGCATTAGTTTCAGCTGCATTAGCTTCATCATCAGGTTCATTAGCAGCATTAGCTTCATCATCAGGTTCACTAGCAGCATTAGTTTCATCATCAGGTTCATTAGCAGCATTAGCTTCATCATCAGGTTTATTAGCAGCATTAGCTTCATCATCAGGTTCATTAGCAGCATTAGCTTCATCATCAGGTTCACTAGCAGCATTAGCTTCATCATCAGGTTCACTAGCAGCATTAGCTTCATCATCAGGTTTATTAGCAGCATTAGCTTCATCATCAGGCTTTGTAGAACACCAGCAGCCCTACAACACATCCTACTGCTTGTAAGGTCGGTCTACCCCAGGTCCGACACACCTGGTGGTCATCTTAGAACAAAGGAGATCTATAATCAGCGCCCTCCATCCCCACATGACAGGTGTCTTAAACTCCATCTCCTTTGTTAACCATCAACAAGGAGGGAGTCGGCCCTCCTGGATGCTGCCCACAGCTGGAAGATACAAGCTGACCGAGGGGGCAAAGGTTTATCTTTTACAACTAAGCTTCCTGGCTTTGATCCAAAGGTCGACCTCAGGGAAGTCCCTTCAGGTCGTGGAATTGAAGGAATCATGGGAGGCTGCGACTGCCGAAGCATGAGAGCACAAAATGCTGAAACACACCGGTCTAGCAGCAGAGGCGGAACAACGAGGCCGGTCTTTGTGGTTGAGGTTGGCTGTTAGGGTTTCATGAACACCTCACCATCCCAGCTGCTGAGGAGGATGCAGCAGTCAGGTTTTTATCAGAAGCTGCCAGCCAAGCAGAAACTGGATCTGGCTCAAAGGAAGATATCCCAGTTGGGTTGCTAAATAAACACAAGCAGAGGGGCCAAGCAGTGAGACACTGAGGAAGGAGGGTGCCCACCTGATGCCCCCGATGAAGCGAGGAGCCCCATGTCTGCTCAAGAAGAAGCAAATACTGACCAACATGAAGGTTTTAACCCCTTAACGCCTGAATTTATATAGCTGTATATAAAAAAAATGTTTTGTGTGTGTTTTAGCCTTTAAGTAGATGGTAAATAATGCTGAGATTATATATAATATATAATATTAATAGAAATTTTGGTATGTTTGGTAGGGGCGGACTGGGGAGAAAAAGTGGCCTCGAAAACCATCGGTAAATTAACTTGTTATCTCGAGAAAACCATCAAAAAAAAGTTTATACGTACCACGTGATTTGTTTCTCTTTATATTCTTTTATGTATTTTTAATGCTTCTTACACTCCCTGCTGCAATGCTTTTATTGTATGTGAAGCACTTTGAATTATTTTGGACATGAAATGTGCTACAATTTTATTTTATTTTATTTTATTTTATTTTATTTTATTTTATTTTATTTTATTTTGATTTGATTTGATTTGATTTGATTTGATTTGATTTGATTTGATTTGATTTGATTTGATTTGATTTGATTTGATTTGATAAAATAAAATGATCCGTTATGTGGAGGATCAGTGAAACCTTCAGGGGACACCGAGGCCAGTTCTCACATTGGGTGATAAAACAAGCTGCCGTGTGAAATCACAAATCTCCCAGCTGACATTAAAAGGTCCGACTGCAGCGGGCTGATAGCACAGAAGAAGAAAGGTGGACGTTAAAGAGCTGCGCCACAAACAACCCGACTGGGAGCTCTCTGTCCCACGTCCACCCTCATCACATCACCGGGTGGAAGCATCCAGAAACAACAAGCTTTGCTGGGGGTGAATGGAGCGCCCTGGGACTGGTGGAGGAAACCCTGGCGGTGCACAGCGGAGGGGGTCTGAAGCTTGGATCAGGCCCGACTGGGCGGAGGGGGCTTTTGTCGCTCACCTATTGAGGACAGAGCCTCAGATATGGAAAGCAGCAGCGTTTTAAGGCTTTCCCTCCACTGTGAAACAAACAAAGAAATAAAGAAATCAAATTAAAGTCTGGAAAGGAGTGAGTAAAGAGTGGGAATAAGACAAGACGCAGAGAGAAAGTGTCCTCTGTGGTGGACGCTTGTGAGCCGTGCCAAGGCCTGTGTTGGAATCCGCCGAGTGTGGAGGAACAGAAAGAGAAAGGAGTCGTTAAAAGGCCGGCCTGAGGAGGAGGGAGGCTGCTGTTTGCCCACAGTGTTATTTTCCTTTCTCATTGAGTCCATCCAAGTCCCCCCCCCCCCAGCATTCAGGAGCAGGCCTGGACTTGCCCGGCCAAGGTCACCATGTGGCGGCGTTCAGCCGCGCCCGCCCCCCAAATTCAGTTTTATTTTTAAAACACCAAATACAACAAATGTCATCTCAAGGCACTTAAATAATAAAGTCAGATTCAAGCCAATTGGAATTCAATTCATTGTAATCATAATTATTTATAAAGTAATCCAATTCATTCATATAGAGCCAATTCAAAAACGATTTCCGAGCGAAGGAAACCAACAGATTGCACCGAAACTTAAGTGGAAGGGTAGCCATCTGCCTCCACCAGCTGGGGTTTGAGAAGACAGAAAAGAGGAGAAAAAACACTGTAACACCTTTCAAAGGATACCTGTTGGAACAGGGAAACACCAGTTAATGAGCACAATAATGTCACATGTACATTATATCATTTGAGAAATTAAACGGGGGAAAAAGAGAGTAAATTGAGGAAAGGTGTGACAGATGAGGCCCCCCAGCAGGCTGGGCCTATAGCAGCTTAACTATGGGATGTTTCAGGCTCACCTGAGCCATCCCTAACTATAAGCTTTATCAGAGAGGAAAGTTTTAAGCCTGGTCTTAAAAGTGGAAAGGGTGTCATTTACTGGAAGCTTATTCCACAAGAGAGGGGCCTGATAACTGAAGGCTCTGCCTCCCAAACTGGCAGCTGGTTCCACAGAGAGGGGCCTGATAACTGAAGGCTCTGCCTCCCAAACTGGCAGCTGGTTCCACAGAGAGGGGCCTGATAACTGAAGGCTCTGCCTCCCAAACTGGCAGCTGGTTCCACAGAGAGGGGCCTGATAACTGAAGGTTCTGCCTCCCAAACTGGCAGCTGGTTCCAACAGAATCTGAGCCAGGCAAAACATTTAGGAAACAGGAATGTTTCTGTTTGTTTTCCAGCCTTTGGACCACCTGATCACCTCTGCCGCTCGGCGCCGTGCGGCGGCAGGTATCAGGTGACTCCTTCCTCAGAGGAGAGGTGCCGCCGCACACCTTCCCCCAGTTCCAGTGTCAGTTCACACCGTAAATAGGGCATCGGGATATGTTACCGAAGCCTCAGCCTCATCAGAGTTCAGCAGCTTACACAGAAACTGTGAGCAGCAGCTGTTAAAGTTTCGTTTCTCGGCTGCAGGAGCAGGAGCTGACGAGCTGAGCGAGGGAAACAATGCTCACAGTCGGTGTGAAACCTCGTGGGCTGCAGTGTAAGCCGAGAATGTGTTTGGTAACTTATTCAGGTGTTTGGAGGCCATTGTGCTGTCACAAACCTTTCTGTTACCTGGGCAGCGTCACCCTGCAGAGGGGAACAATGGAGATAAACATGTGAAGAAGGAAAACAGCCGTTCATGCGTCAAAGGTCGACAGGAGAACAGAATTCTACAAGCGTCTCCTTCCAAAGGCAAATAAGTAGGGCCGGGCAAGTTAACTCGTTATTATCGCGTAAACTCGTTAATTATTTTACGCCGATAAATATTTTATCACGCATAATTACGCAGTTTTTATTTATTTGATTTTTTTTTTTAATTTGGGGGGGCTTTTGTGCCTTTAATGGAAAGTTCAGAGAGACAGGAAGCAGGGGGCAGAGAGAGGGGGAACAACACGCAGCACAGGGGCGTCCGATGCGGGACTTGAACCAGGGCCAGCTGCAGCGAGGACTGTAGCCTCTGTACATGGGGCGCCTGCTTAACCCACTACGCCACGGAGCACCCCTGTTTTATTATTTATTTTATTATTGTTAAAGTCTGTTGCTCACAGGCTTTTATTTTGTAAAAGTCTGTTGCTCACAGGCTTTTATTTTGTAAAAGTCTGTTTCTGTCTGCTGTGGAACAGGAAAAGAAAGTAATCGGCGGATCCACCAAACATGGAGAATGGTACGGAACTTTTCCTCGGCCATTTTCATGTTAAAGTTCTTCCAGACGGCGGAGTCGACAGAACCAAAGTCATCTGTAAACACTGCCAAGTTGAATTGTCTTCTCAGCGTAGTAGTTCCAGTATAAAATATCACTTAAAGGCAAAACACACAACTGATAGCAGCAAGTCATTCAAGGAAACAGACAGTGGAGCGAGGCTTCTACATAAAAACTACAGAAAGATGCTGATGTTAAAAGTGTGTTTGCACAACAAATGTTATGGCACTTTCATTCATATGGCAGCACATTTAAAATAAAGCTAAATGATAAAAGCTATACACTACTTTTGGATTCATTTTTGGATTCTGCGTACAAATGTGATTAATCGTGATTAATCAGGGAAATCATGTGATTAATTAGATTAAACATTTTAATCGTTGCCCAGCCCTACAAATAAATGCATTAAAAAACATAACTTCCTCTGCTTAAAGTTCAGATTTCTTACGTGTTTAAACTCCAACTCCATCAACTATATTCTGCAGAGTTGATCTAAGATCCTCCTCCTCTGCTAATGTATAACACTGAAAGCATTTTGTTCTTTGGACTCTTTGCAGCACTTAATTATCAAAAGTACAGGGAGTCAAAGCTTTTACCCTCCGGCTGCTCACTCATATACCTCCGAATGAGTGTTTGTAATCACACCCCCCCGTAGCCACGCCCCTGCTGAAGGTACTGAGTCAGCAGGTGGGTTTCTCAGGAGAATGCTAAATCCTTCGCTCGGCAATCCAGAGCGAGGTCACTAAATAAGGAACAGGTACTGGGAACACGTTGGAAGATTCTTCAACAAGAAGAACAGAAAGCGGCTGAATTATCACTGATGTTTGAGACAATCTGGCAAAGACTGGTGGCTCCTGCAGATCCTTCAGAAGGCGTCTGATGAGCATGAGGAACAGGAGTCCAGATAAAGACCAAAATGAATAACCCACCGACCCGTCAGGCCAGAAACAAACAAACTGCATCTTTCCAGATGTTGCCATCAACCCTTTCTACAGCTCAACATCAGAACTTCACCACAAAGAACTACATCAACCCTCCGAATGTTCTCTTAGCATAACAACAACGCATTTAATATGATCTGGTGTCCCTGAGGCGTCCAGAGTCGGCCTGTTTTATGGCGCTCCGGGCCTTGTAAAGTGGACACCCACAGTCGGCCCGCTCAGTGTTTTTCCTGCTGGGGATCTTTTACTGGTCACTCCACAAACGGCTTTGTCATGTCGGCGCTCCGCTGCCTCATTCTTTCCTGTGAAACACCTACAAAAGAGCGTCTCCCAGCCTTGCGTGATGAATAAAGAGGCCCTCCCACTGTTTCCCCGGCCATTGTTTCCTGGTTGTTACACAGAGTGTGTGTTGCTCGCCGAGCCTGTGATGGATGTCGGATTACCCCTCAGCCTGTGTCCTGCTGACAAAGAAGGCATCAGCCTGCCCTGCAACACACACACCGGGGCAAAACACACACACACCGGGGCAAACATGCCAGCACACACACACTAACAAAACACACATTGGTCCTTCAGGTCCTGCAGACAATGACCAACAGATCTCTGACCTCCAGCGTGTCACAGCCATATGGCACGGCCTCAGGCCGCCTTTTCATGGAGAGCTGTTGTGTTTTTAAGTGGATCTTTTTCATATTAAAGGAGTTTCCACATGTTTTTGGACCCTGATGTTGCAGCTAAATGTATTATACGCTTTCACATTGGCCCCTCGTCCTTCAAAGCCTTCGTGTTTTCCTCTCAGAGGGACCACTTATGCATCTTTGGAGCTCAAACATCTTGATGAACCTCTAATATATCTAAAGAATTGTTCATCAAGATTGAGCAGATACATACCATGGAAAACATGACTGCTATTTTACAGTTTAAAATACCACAATTCATAAGAAGATGGGCCCCAGTCATTCTGGGACTGAAATTAGGCTAAAACCTTAAATGTAATGTTGCAACTTTATATCATGCATGTACTTTGACCCTGTCTAATCAAGTGATGTATAACATTTAATGACAAGGTGACCTTTTCTTTTTTGTTTTGTTATCTCAGTTTTTGTAATTGGTTTTGTTTTTATTTGTTTTCTTATTTGTCTTCCTGTGTATTTTTGAATTGAATGTGTGTCTGTGTTTGTATTGCCTGCAAGTTTGATAAAGGCAATAAAGTAAAAAAAAAAAAAAGAAATGTTCATCATTCACATCTCTATCTGAACTTCTCAAGCAGCAACTTCCTCCTCTTGGTGGAGTTCTCTGTTCCACTTAATAATGTTTAAAAAAGTGTGTTGAACACCTCAGAAAGTCTTTTAGACTTTCACTTATTCACAGGATGTCACAGAGAACAGATGTGAATAAAAAAGTAGCTCAGAAATCCAAATATTTATCTGTCTGCACAATATTTCGTTGAGAAGTGTTTGAAAATTAGATTAGATTAGATTAGATTAGATTGTACTTTATTTATCCCACAACGTGGAAAATTACTTGTCACAGCAGCAACAACAGACATGAAAACAAGAAATTAAAAATAGAGAAAAAGCAAGTACTAAAAAGTAAAGTGACCTAGTATAAATAATATTGCACATTGTGAAGTTGAAATGAATAAAAGGTAAATAAATAAAAGGAAAATCTCTATATGAGTGGTGGATTATCATGGAAAGGCAACAACATGATCAGTGGGTGCATGTGTTGAAAAGTCTGACAGCTGCCGGGATGAAGGACCTGTGGAACCTCTCCTTCCTGCAGCGTGGGTGTAAAAGTCTGCTGCAAACCTTTATTAAGCCAATAAAAGTCCAAAGAAATGATTTTCAGAGTCTTCACTGACCAGCTTCTTTGTGTTTAGAAAACAGAACCAGAATCTGAAGCATCAACACTCAGTAAAGGTCCTGTTCCATCAGCCTCCTTTAATGACCCTTCTTCAATAAAAAAAATAAAAATGCCTTGCCTTAATGCTTTGGGAACTGAGGACACTGAGTAGCCGCATTCAGACAGAGTTCTAAGAACGCCGTTCTAAGAACGGTCCTCCTCGAATTTCGTTCTAATAGCTGCCCTTCCCCAGCGGAACTGTTTCAGTTTGCATTCCCACATGAGTCGGACCTGATGGGGACTGATGCGACAGCGACGTGTTACTTTAGCGCCACATTCAACAACAAAACAATACAAAACATAAACAATACAATACAAAAACAAAAAAAACCAAAAAAAAACCATACAAAACAAAACAAAAACAAAACCATACAAAACAAAACCCGGTGAAAGTAAGCAGAGAAGAAAAAACAGCACCAAGAAGCTAACATGGAGAGCGGGGAGGCCACCGTGTTCATGGTGTGCATGATGGTGATATTAATCATGGACGATCACATGGGGCGTCTAACATGGAGGCTGGAAGAGCTCACAGAGAGAGTCAGGAGACGAAGGATGGAGCGCAGGCCGTACTTCTTGGTTTCATGAAGGAAGGAGCAGAGCGCCGCAGACAAAGGGGACCACGTGGAGGTTTAACTTATTAAACACGCCACGGTTGTGTCCGTGTCGTAGGAGGAAATATTTCAGCCTGACAACATGACAAGGGGCGGGGCTACCGGCCACCAAGGGGTGGAGCTACCGACCACCAAGGGGCGGAGCTACCAGCCACCAAGGGGTGGAGCTACCAGCCACCAAGGGGCGGAGCTACCGACCACCAAACACCTACGGCGTGGTCCCTAGTACCCGAGGGCCGCGGTCCCTAGTACCTGAGGGCCGTGGTCCCTAGTTCCCGAGGGCCGCGGTCCCTAGTACCTGAGGGCCGTGGTCCCTAGTTCCCGAGGGCCGTGGTCCCTAGTACCTGAGGGCCGTGGTCCCTAGTTCCCGAGGGCCGCGGTCCCCAGTTCCCGAGGGCCGCGGTCCCCAGTTCCCGAGGGCCGTGGTCCCCAGTTCCCGAGGGCCGTGGTCCCTAGTTCCCGAGGGCCGTGGTCCCTAGTACCTGAGGGCCGTGGTTGCTAGTTCCCGAGGGCCGCGGTCCCCAGTTCCCGAGGGCCGTGGTCCCTAGTTCCCGAGGGCCGCGGCCCCTAGTATCTGAGGGCCGTGGTCCCTAGTACCTGAGGGCCGCGGTCCCTAGTACCCGAGGGCCGCGGTCCCTAGTACCCGAGGGCCGTGGTCCCTGGTTCCCGAGGGCCGCGGTCCCTGGTTCCCGAGGGCCGCGGTCCCTAGTACCTGAGGGCCGCGGTCCCCAGTTCCCGAGGGCCGTGGTCCCTAGTACCCGAGGGCCGCGGTCCCTGGTTCCCGAGGGCCGCGGTCCCTAGTATCTGAGGGCCGTGGTCCCTAGTACCTGAGGGCCGCGGTCCCTAGTACCTGAGGGCCGTGGTCCCTAGTACCTGAGGGCCGCGGTCCCTAGTACCTGAGGGCCGCGGTCCCTAGTATCTGAGGGCCGTGGTCCCTAGTACCTGAGGGCCGCGGTCCCTAGTACCTGAGGGCCGCGGTCCCTAGTACCTGAGGGCCGCGGTCCCTAGTACCCGAGGGCCGTGGTCCCTGGTTCCCGAGGTCCGCGGTCCCTGGTTCCCGAGGGCCGCGGTCCCTAGTACCTGAGGGCCGCGGTCCCCAGTTCCCGAGGGCCGTGGTCCCTAGTTCCCGAGGGCCGTGGTCCTTAGTTCCCGAGGGCCGTGGTCCCTAGTTCCCGAGGGCCGTGGTCCCTAGTTCCCGAGGGCCGCGGCCCCTAGTACCCGAGGGCCGTGGTCCCTAGTACCCGAGGGCCGCGGTCCCTAGTTCCTGAGGGCCGTGGTCCCTAGTTCCTGTATGTGCGAATGAGGGAAAAATCACTCCTAAAGGAGGCTATTAAAAATCGCTGTGAAAACTTAGGCTAGATTACAAACTTCACAAACAAAAAATCACTCGCAAGGAGGCAAAGAATCGAGGCTTGGTAAACAAACGAGCAAAGCAAGGTTTTCTGTGGCTGTGGCAGCTCGGGTGATCGACGAAACGAAACACTCAGGCACGAGACAAAGGGAGACGCAGACTATAAGACACATGAGGGCAACGGGACACAGGTGGACACAGTCAGGAATCAGGGAAGACACTCCAACGGGTGACACATGAGGAAGGGCAAGAGACCTGAAACAAGAGGAGAGTTACTCTTCAAAGTAAAACAGGAAATGACAAAACCTGGAGACAAGCTAAAACCCCGACTTGACGTCACCTGGATGGCAGCATCTGTCTCTCCAGAACTCCAACATCCAGCTCTGCATCAGTGGCACCTTCACACAGATGAAGCCCTCCCTGCCGTGGACCCTGATGCCCCCCCACACCATCACAGACGCTGGCTTTAAACCTTTCTCTGAGAACAGCCTGGATGCTCTTTCTCCTCAGTTTGTCCCAGAAGCAGCTGAAACGTGGACTCATCTGCCCACAGAACACGTGTCCACTGTCTTTCTGTCCATCTGAGACGAGCTGGTGTCCAGAGAACTGGGCCGTGTTCCAGAAACTCAAAGAAAACTCAAAGAAAACTCAAAGAAACCTCAAAGAAACCTCCAGAAAACTCCAGAAAACTTAAAGAAAACTCAAAGAAAACTCAAAGAAACCTCAAAGAAACCTCCAGAAAACTCCAGAAAACTTAAAGAAAACTCAAAGAAAACTCAAAGAAAACTCCAGAAAACTCCAGAAAACTCAAAGAAACCTCCAAAAAACTCCAGAAAACTCAAAGAAAACTCCAGAAAACTCCAGAAAACTCCAGAAAACTCAAAGAAACCTCCAAAAAACTCCAGAAAACTCAAAGAAAACTCCAGAAAACTCCAGAAAACTCCAGAAAACTCAAAGAAAACTCCAGAAAACTCCAGAAAACTCCAGAAAACTCAAAGAAACCTCCAAAAAACTCCAGAAAACTCAAAGAAAACTCCAGAAAACTCCAGAAAACTCCAGAAAACTCAAAGAAAACTCAAAGAAAACTTAAAGAAACCTCAAGAAAACTCCAGAAAACTCCAGAAAACTCCAGAAAACTCAAAGAAAACTCAAAGAAAACTTAAAGAAACCTCAAGAAAACTCCAGAAAACTCAAAAAAACCTGGCGTCCCTGCTGTCAGTATTTTACTGTTATTTTACAGGGAAATTCTTTACAGTGTGTGATGATGGAGCCTCTTACATTCTAACATGTAGAATAGTAATATTGCATCTAATGAAACAACGTCTTGAATTAAAATCTCAGCTGATCTGATGGAAATCGAAGGCGGTGCCTGATCAGATCGGTGAAGCTGAAAAATCAGAGCAAACTCTGGGTTTTATGGAGAGGCCGCCGCCCCTGCTGCAGGTTGTGTGTGAATATGAGGGAGAAAATGACCCGTCATCATTCTATGGGAACTTTCTGTGGTCTCAAAGATTTTTTCCAGGCTTTTTGGATTTATATCTGACAGACAGAGTGAAGCGATGACAGGAAAGTGGCCCAGACGCAGCGTCCTCGGTTCAGGGGAACTTTACCTTCTTTTTGCTGTGAAACTGAGATTCAAACCAAAGCAGGAGGTCAGATTTACACATTTATGTTTGCTGACAATGACACGGCTCGAATCTGTACAGATGGATTTGCCAAGTTGCCATTTCTGATGAAGAACAGGATATTTTGTGACTGAACTGGCTCATAGTTTCTTTCTGGAGCTCCAGGTGGGGCTCAGCAGTGAGCCTGTTCGGCTCTTACAGAGAGAGCAGCAAATGTTGCTGTTTTTTTTAAAAACAGTGCAATCTGTTGGTTTCCTTGGCTAGGAAATCGTTTTTGAATTGGCTCTATATGAATGAATTGGATTATTTTATGAATAATTATGATTACAATGAATTGAATTCCAATTGGCTTGAATTGAACTTTATTATCTAAGTGCCTTGAGATGACATTTGTTGTATTTGGCGCTATATAAATAAAACTGAATTTAATTGAAAGATCACTTTTATCTCAAAAGTCCTAAATATCACATCTTATTTCAGGAAATCTTGACAAGCTGATTTTCACTAGTTCCATTGGCAGATTTATTTTGCTTATTTCAAGCAAAAGCGTCTTGTATTTGTTGTTTTTCTTACTTATTTTTGGAGGGGCATTTTTTCCAGTGCACTCAGTGAGTCATAAAGCTGCTGAAGTGTCCCAGATTAAAGGCCAAAGTATTCCAGAAAGCTGGAATCAGCAGGAATCCGGCAGCAGTGGAGGATCTGAGGACTTCCTGTGAGTCGGGGCTCCTCTGAGCTTCACTTCGGGAAGTTAAGTGTACTTTTACTAAACCAGCTATAAATCTGGGGCTCCATGCAGCCTCTCCTTCTGTCGGCTGCACCATCCCTCCTCAGCCCTGATCAGCCCCCCCCCCCCCACATGACAATGCTACCAGCAGTTTCCCAGGAGACAGGCCTTTCATTAGCTGTGAGATAAAAAAGATGTATTCCCTGTTGCTTCTCCATCCACTTTTCCCATCTTGTTGATAAGCTCCAGCTCCCATGCAAATCCCTCAGCAGCCTCATTCTGTGTGGCACCGTGCAGGGGAATACCAGCGGGGTTGTGGGGCAACAGAGGCGGACGCATCCCGACTGCAGGGCTGATCCACAGAGGTGATAGTTTCATCACTTTCAGCCCTCTGTGAGCCGGGAACTCTGACGGATCTGCCTGGGCCTGAACATTATGTGCAGAGTTTCTTCTTCTGCTGAATTAATCATCATGTCAGCGGCTCATCTTTTACTTCAGTTATGAATCCAATCAGCTTATTTCCCTTTTCTGCAAAAGCTCCAAACATTTGGATTCTTTACATCTACACTTCCTGTTTATATAGCTGTTAGTTCATTTGTTATTTTCACACATATTTGACTAATAGTTAAGACCTTAAGGAAAACTGAAGGTAAAAATGGGCAACGATTAAAATGTTTAATCTAATTAATCACATGATTTCCCTGATTAATCACGATTAATCGCATTTGTACGCAAAATCCAAAAATGAATCTAAAAGTAGTGTATAGCTGTTAGCATTTAGTTTTATTTTAAATGTGCTGCCATATGAATGAAAGTGCCATAACATTTGTTGTGCAAACACACTTTTAACATCAGCATCTTTCTGTAGTTTTTATGTAGAAGCCTCGCTCCACTGTCTGTTTCCTTGAATGACTTGCTGCTATCAGTTGTGTGTTTTGCCTTTAAGTGATATTTTAGACTGGAACTACTACGCTGAGAAGACAATTCAACTTGGCAGAGTTTACAGATGACTTTGGTTCTGTCGACTCCGCCGTCTGGAAGAACTTTAAAATGAAAATGGCCGAGTAAAAGTTCCGTACCCTTCTCCATGTTTGGTGGATCCGCTGATTACTTTCTTTTCCGGTTCCGCAGCAGACAGCAGCAGACTTTTACAAAATAAAAGCCTGTGAGCAACAGACTTTTACAATAATAAAATAAATAATAAAACAGGGGTGGTCTGTGGTGTAGTGGGCTGAGCAGGCGCCCCATGTACAGAGGCTACAGTCCTCGCTGCAGCTGGCCCCAGTTCGAGTCCTGCATCGGACGGCCCTGTGCTGCGTGTTGTTCCCCCTCTCTCTTCCCCCTGCTTCCTGTCTCTCTGAACTTTCCATTAAAAGCACAAAAGCCCCAAATAATAATAAAAAAAACGCGATATGTGCGATAAAATATTTCTCAGCGTTAAATAATTTACGAGTTAATGTGATAATAACGAGTTAACTCGCCCAGCCCTGGTAAAATCCCATAAAAAAGTTCCCTACACTCTCAGAAATAAGGGTACAGTACAAGTCCTTTTTGGTCCCCTGAGGTACAATCTATACTAATGTACCCCCTAGAGTTAATTATTGGACCTAAAGGTACCTATATGTATATTTTTGAGGGTCCAAAAGGTACATATATGTACTCAAGTGGTAAAATGTACATATATGTACCTTTTTTTCTACATGCTGGGGTACAATAGACAGTCTGTGTTAGGCTACTTCAGTATAAGGGTACAAAATTGCCACCAGAGGTCCAAGATTGGTCTCTGTAAGGTACAAACCACAAGGGTACAAAACTATACCTTCTGAGGGTACTGTCCCAGTGACAAGCCATCGTACCCCTAAAGGTACCTTCTGTACTTTATTTTCTGAGAGTGTATTATGATATTTTACTGTGAAACAGTGTCGACAAAAGCAGGGAATTCATCTGAGGGAGTAAACGGATTTCATTTTCTTCCAATTCAAAAACATTTTTGACCAATTTGAGCTCCGATCAAATGATAAAAAGTCAGAAAAATCGTCAGTTTTTCATTTTGTTGAAGGGATAAACTTTGCAAACTTGTTTGTTTTAGAAAGTAAACCATCACAGCATGAATCAGTGAACTCAGATTCTCTGAAATGTAGAATAGAATAGAAAAATACTTTATTTATCACCCAATGGGGGAAATTCAAATTTGTCAAGTAGCTCAACATTTTTTTTTTATATTTACAATGATTGAATTAACAATAATAAAACAACAATAATAATACTACTACTAACTAAATAATAATAAATAACAAAATGGCAAAATAAACAAATAAATAAAAATCAATCAATCAATTTGAGAAGAACTCAGCAGTCACTGTTATAAAAGCCTTATGGCTGTGGGAGCAAAGGACCTTCAAATATGTATATAATAATAACATATAGATAGATAATTTATAGATATAATAATAATAGATAATGCAGCTGCAGCAGCATGTCGGCCACATCGGGTGTTGGCGTTTAGCACTTTCAGTTTGCAGCGTTTCTGGGTTGGAAGCCGCCGGCCGGGTTAGCGTTTCACCGGTCGGCTCCTCTTACCCCGAGCCGTCAGCGAGGCCAGGGAATAATACCTGCATCGGGTTACACCGGGCCTCTCATCTAACCTGCCTGCCGCCGCATTATAATTATGAGCCCTGCCATCCAGCTGGAGAGCTCAGTCCTGCAGGTGATGGCGCTCCGGGGGGGCTGCAGGGAGCTCAGGCCATGGGGGGGCCGGGGGGGACGTCAGCTATCCTTTCCAGGAAAAACTAACTGGGGTTGGGCATGAAGATGCAGGATCCTGGGCTTCCAGGGGCGTGTTGGGTGTCGGTCCATCACACAGAGGTGTAGCGTTACAGGTCTGCCAGCCATCGTTACCTCATCAGTGACCGCGGACGCTCACAGAGAGCTGTCTGTTCGCAGCCCGGGGGGACGCCGCTTCTTAAATTCTGCATATTTGCATTTGATTACCGCGGCCATTCATGTGACTCTGAGCACGGGCCAACCTCGCTAATCTGCATCAGGGTCAGAGAGAGACGGCGGTGGTCCGCGGCGGGGCCGACAGGCGCTGATATATGGGGCCGTGGGACCCCGGCAGACCCCACACCGACCCAACGAGGGACCACAGATCCCAGCACCATGGGGAACAAGAGTGTGACTGAGCACAGACAAAGCCCTGAAAGAGACACCCACCCACCCCCTGTACTGTTACCCGTCCACTGCCCCAAAGAGATGAGCAGCAGAGGGGGGGGCAAACAGGCAGCCGGCACAGCAAAACAAGATGTGTCAGGAAGCCACAAACAAGCTCAGTGGGAGTAAAGCCCACAATGACAAAGCCTTAGCAGGTTTGTTTACAGAGCTCCCAGCGTTAGCTCGGGCTGTTAGCATGATGCTAATGGTTTGCAATACTTCAGCCTCAGACCAAAGCACGGGATAAAGTTAGATTTAGATTTTAATGACACCATTAAGAAAGATGCTTTTAACTCATTCATCTTTGTTTATTTCCTTCATTCATTTTTCATCGTCTCCCATATGAAATCAGTCACCAAATCAGCCTTTTATCAACCTAAGAACATATCCAGGATGAAGGGTTTCATGTCCCGAACAGGTCAGGAGAAGCTGATTCATGCTACATGCTAATGCTATTGGTCTTCTGACTGGTGGGGGTGGGAGAAGTAACATTAAAGAAAATAAAAAATACAAATAAAAATATCCAGATGTTTTAAAGGTAAAAATAGTTAAGTGTTTATTGTTTTAGTTTTCTTTTTCGTGGAATTAAAGCTGAAATTTTACAATAATCCACAAGTCAAAAGAGGCTCTTAAAACAACTCCCTAATTAAAAGAAAACTCCAAAACAAATAATTACATCTTAAAGTTAGAGAGGGAATTCAAAACTTCGAACAAAACCAAAACAAAATCAAACAAACCAAGAGGCTTCAAAACCAGTTTTAGTCAAAATAACATAAAACCAAAACACAGGAACGCTTCAAAAACAACCGAGCTACAAACAGGTTCTGGTAGCGCCTTCAGAACATACAAAAAAAAACATAATCAGTCACCAAATCAGCCTTTTATCAACTTAAGAACATATCCAGAATGAAGGGTTTTATGTCCCAAACAGATCAGGAGAAGCTGATTCATGCTTCATGCTAATGCTAACGGTCTTCTGACTGGACTCCCCCAAAAGAGTCTCAAACAGCTGCAGCTCATTCAGAACGCTGCAGCCCGAGTTTTAACCAGAACAAAGAGATCACATCACATCACCCCAGTTCTCAGGTCTTTACATCGGCTCCCGCTCAGATACAGAATAGATTTTAAAGTTCTGCTACTCGTCTACAAATCACAGAATGGTTTAGGTCCAGAATACATGAATGACATGCTAGCAGAGTATAAACCCAGCTGAGATCTGCTGACTATCATAGTTTATCTTCAGGACACTAGAAAGTCAGATAAAATCAGATGTTTCACCTCCAACATTATGATTTGATGTCTTCACATTTCATTTCATAAGATCCGCCTCTTTGAGGAGCTCTGAAACAGTAAGAAAACCATCAAAACTTTCGAATTCACGTCACCAAAATTACCATATTCACCAAATTCAACAATCTCCCAAAGTCAAACATCCTCCTTTTTGGTCAGTAAAGTCAGAAGATGGAGACTCATTTTACTGAGTGACTGAAAGTAAGAAGTTTACACTTAAAAGTGTCCTCTGGGCCCCACAAACACCTGAATGTAACTCCAATCCAGTCAAAATATTTCCCCCGGTATCACCGAAGTTCACGGGTTTCCCCCTCAGCGGATCATGAATGCCTTAAAGGAATATTACGCTTCATTCTGCGGCTGTTTAAACATTTCACACGGGAACCAAAAATATGTAGGAAAACATTTTTATTGTCAAAGTAAAGTGGAAAACAACATGAAAACAGCAAAGTAAAAGAATGCATACAGCGTCTCTGACATCAGCACATTTACTTACAGCCAATCATGAGGTAAGGTGTCATCATCATGGGTTAAAGGGGTCGTTTGATTGAGAAGCGCCAACACACAACACCTGATTCTAACCGAAGGTTCTCCTCTCAGAGCGCCTTAAACTACACCAAAGGACGAAGCCGGTTCCTCCAGAGCAAACGGGATGGATGAAAGCCTACAGCTCGGTGTAAAACAGAACAAGTATCGCTGTACAATGATTGCACTTTCACACATTTTAGAGGGAAACGACTGGATATCTAACAGTCGGCGTGAATGCCTCGGTGTGCTTTAGCTCTTTTGTTCGTTTCTACGGAGCCCCTAAAGGGAAATGGAAGGATTTTTTTTTTTTGCGAGATCTCGCAAAAAGTATTGCGGGATCTCGCAAAAGTATTGCGGGATCTCGCTAAAAGTATTGCGGGATCTCGCAAAAAGTATTGCGGGATCTCGCAAAAGTATTGCGGGATCTCGCTAAAAGTATTGCGGGATCTCGCAAAAAGTATTGCGGGATCTCGCAAAAAGTATTGCGGGATCTCGCAAAAGTATTGCGGGATCTCGCTAAAAGTATTGCGGGATCTCGCAAAAAGTATTGCGGGATCTCGCAAAAGTATTGCGGGATCTCGCTAAAAGTATTGCGGGATCTCGCAAAAAGTATTGCGGGATCTCGCTAAAAGTATTGCGGGATCTGGCAAAAGTTTTTTTCACACGTCAGTGAACCGGAAGTAAAACAGACACAGCGATGGAGGGGCCTACCCATCATCCGTGGGAGAAGTTTATTGATTTCTATTTTAGTATTGGCCTAACATATAAAGACATCAAATCCGTTCTTGCACGTAGACATGGCTTTGACATAAGTGAGAGACATCTGTCTGTTTTACTTCCGGTTCACTGACGTGAGAAAAAAACTTTTGCAAAAGAAAAAATCCCTCCATATCCCTTTTAGGGGCTCCGTACAAGAAGACATTTCCTCTCAGTAATAAAAAAAAAACCAGCCTCTTAACACTGCCACCCTGTCGAGTCCCAAGTGTTGTTCTTGGCACGTAGAAGGTCAGCTACTCATTTACGAGGCGCTGCAGCCCTTCTGAAGGGAGAGTTTTAAGGTCATAATAATCATCAGATGAATGGATTTGCCTCGAGCGGTTTCGTGTCCGTACCATGAAACTTTACTGCTTCTAATTTGCATCTATCAGCTGGAAAGTCACATGAACAACTAACTACTAAGTACTTCTACAAGCAATACTTCAGTCTGAATTTGTTAACAAGGCTACTTATCCTGCAAAATGTGGTTAAACTAAACTAAACTAGAAAAACGTACCAAAAACCCCACACGAACGGAAAAAAAACGGCTAAGACAGTAAATCACTCCTATGCAACACAACATTTGGCAAATATCTTGTAATTAATCATCATAGTGCTCCTGCAGTCTTATTTAAACACGCCAGCTGATCCCGTTCGGTTACTTCTGAAACTTTTCACGGTGTAAACAGAGACCATGTGATCTTGTTGTAAAGTCTTACTCACATAAGTACATTAAACTGTAAAAACTTCCTCACAAGACACAACCAGTTCAGTTAAATCGCTGAGTTTCAGGATGTTCCTCTAAAAGCTGGAATATACCCAACAGGCCAACGTGAACTTCTAAAGTCAGAGTCTGTGGTCACACAGGACCTAAAGTACTCATGCGTTTCCTTATTTTCTGCCTTTTATATCAAACTACATCATCTACGGTATTCAGATTAAACAAGGCCTGAAATAATATGTTAAACATATGCAAAAGAAATGCAAAAAAAGATGTTAGCATGTTTGCTAAATGCAGCACAGAGCCACAGTGCACAGGCTTCCTGAAGCTGACCAATCAGAAGCGAGCGGGCTTTAAGGGGAGGGGCGTCTTAAAGAGACAGGAGCACAAACGGTTCGCCTCAGATCGACGAGGAACCGTTACCTACACGATGGAATTCCTGGATCCTTGGAAACTGACTTTAGTTTTGGTTTCCTTAATGTCAGTTTGTGATTTTAAATGCAATTTTCTTCCTCAGACAGAATATTTATCCTCGAGTTTGTCTCCAAAACCTGCTGTTGAGATCCAAACTGTGCTGAAATGTGAATGCTATCAGGCTTTGCAGCAGTTATGGGTGCGACTCGTGTTTCTGGTGTAAAAAGTGCAGTTTGGATTTCTGCTTTACTGCTAAAGTCCATCCATCCATTTTCTATACCCGCTGTATCCGTCGGGCGGGTCAAGGGGGGGGGGGGGGGTGTAGCCTATCCCAGCCGTCTACTGCTCTTATTTTGTATTAAAATCGATACTTGCTTAGGAGGTGTATTTCTGCTGGATTACAGAGTTAATCTAGGAAAGAGAAGACTGAAATGATGAAGAAATTATGCAGTCGAAGGGAAAATTGCAAAGCAGCAAGTTAAGCTGGCTGTGAACATCCCGCCTTTTCTTTTTCTTTATTTTTTTTGTGATAAATCATTGTTTTAAAAGAAGTCATTTTGGCGTTCGGAGCGTTGCTGACTGGTTAGCAGACAAAAGGACACAGAAAAACGTTCGTATCCGACATCGTGTTGTGGGATTGTGCTCTACAGCGACCACTGGTGATCGTTTGAAAGGAGAATCGTGCAGAGCTCCTCTGAAGGGTCCAACAACGCAAACAGAAGGATGAAGATGAGCAGAACAGTTCTCATTATCAGATTAAACTCCTGCATCATCACCATTTACCCCTGAAGGCCGACAGGCACCTCAGAACAGCCGCTATTCTAACTACGGGTTAGCATTTATTGTGCTAGCTTGGCTAATGTTATGGAAACTGTAGCTTTAAGTTTTGTGTTGGATTGAGTTCCCTGATGTGGAAACTCCAGGAATGAAGGAGGAACGACTGGATGAGATAATGAGTTCTGAGGAGTTGGCATGAGAAATGTGTCTTTGAAATAAACTGCAACGAGTCATTCGTGATGCGTTAGTTGAAAGAAAGTTTCTCATCCTTGATAAACTGAGTAAAAACACGTCTTGTAACAATAAAGTTTCCACATTCGAGTGAAGCAAATCGCTGTTTTAAAAAGCTGCAAAAAGAAATATGAATTCCATTCGTTTCCATTGACGGTTTGAGGTTAAGTGAATAAACTTTAGGCTACGTTGGGTTTGTAATTCAGTAGAAGAAGTAGTTGTCCTAACAGGAGACGCATTTCGAGGTGGGAAAAACAACAGCTGCGGTGGACATCCACACGAGGAAAACTCACTTTAATCTCTGGGAAAAATCAGGAATTTCATCTCATATCTGGGACGATGTCGGTCCGTCACAGAGTTTTTTTGTTTATCGGCTCCGACTAGAAACGGCATCACTTAAACATCTGCAGGTGAGACGGGATTCACCATTTTTTTTCCATTCCCCCCCAATGAGCATCGAGCTTTATCTGAAATAGGTAAAAAAAATCACCATAGGAGAGTGTAGAAGCTCATTTTCAGTGTGAGTGGAAGCTGTTTTTTGTTTTTATTTCTACTCTCTCCATTCCATTACCACTTTCCTTCTTTACATCTTCTGAATGCAAACAAAACCCAACAATCTGGCTGAAATAACCTCGTATAAAACCTGTGAATCTGCTCAGATCTAACTTCAGTCCACTGTGCTCCTGTCGGACGTGTCCTTTAATCAGTGATAACCCACAGCTTCAGTAACTGCTGCTGATGCTCGTGGTGTTCAGTCAGCATTCAGGAGGCATTCCCAGCAGGAATCATCATGAAAATGTAGATCTCAAAACCATGGGCGTCGCCCCCGTGGGGGATGGGGGTGTTTCGACACCCCCACTTTTACAGCAAGATGATTTAACCTTTTTGAATGACCAAATAAAGTTTTAACAAATCATAAAATGTGTTTTAAAGACTCTGTACCCCCTTTAGAATAATTCCATCCAGATTTGAGCAGTGTAACTATTGCAGTTTCCATACAGGATCTAGTTTAGGGCGATCAAAATGCAAAAAATGCAGTGAAATGGCCCTTTATGCCCATCCATTTAATTTGCGAATCGGATGCCAACATCAGCGTCGTGTCTCTGGGCTTGATGTGGCGCTCATGTGCCCCCCCCATAACACCCCCACATTTAAAATCACTGCTCCAGCCCTGCTCAAAACACTTTAAACACCTTAAAAAGGACGATGAAAGTAAAAAAAAAACTAGTCCTATTTCCCTGTAGTTCTGAGAAGGTTTTTACTCTCGAAGTATTCCTCAGAGGAGGGCGTCCACGCGGCCGCCGGCGTCCCCGGTTAACGAGTCTCCGAGGTCAAACAGCTGGTCCAGGTTGACCGTGGAGCTGCACAGGAAGTCGCCGCGGCCTTGCTCCTCCTCCTCCGGCCACGGCGTCTCCAGGAAAGCCGTGGCGAGGAAGGTCTCCTCGTCAAAGTCCGACACGGCGTTAATACTCCGGTCCTCCACAGCCGGTGAGACGTGGGTCCCTCTGACCGTCAGCTCCTCCTCCTTCATGATGGGGCTCAGGGGCTCCCCGCCATCCAGGCTGAGCTCCCCGCTGAGGGCCGAGTCCAGCAGGGCGTCCCAGTCGAAGTCCCCCTTCAGGGGCCCGACCTCCCGCTGCTCGTCCGCACAGAGCAGCGGGGAGCTGGAGCGCCGGCTGGCCTTGGCGGCGCCTTTTCTGGAGCCCAGTTTTCTCTTGTGCCCGCCTCGTCCCCTGACCACCGGCCAGGACCCGAGCATGGTCCCCTCGGCCAGATGGGGGTCCCACTTCTGCTCAGCGCCGGTGACTTCCTCGAACTCCCGGAGGAGCCGCTGGGACTCCGGATTGACGCAGAGGCCGAGCTGGGCTCCGGCCGGGCTGCGGGGGCCTCTGGGCGGTGCCGGGCTGACTCTGAGCCGGCTCTGCAGCGCCGGGTTGATCTGGACCGGCGGCATCCGCCTCTTTTTGTAGGCGCCGCTCAGGAGACGCTCCGCGTACTGCGGGTCGATCTTCCAGAAGCCGCCCTTCCCCGGCTCGTCCTTCTGCCGCGGCACCTTGATGAAGCACTTGTTGAGAGACAAGTTGTGTCGGATGGAGTTCTGAAGGCAGAAAAATGTTGTTTAAGATGAAGACTGGAGACACTGTGTTCGCATATTACATACTATGCAGTATGTAGTATGTAGTATGCAGTATGTAGTATGTAGTATGCAGTATGTAGTATGTAGTATGCAGTATGTAGTATGCAGTATGTAGTATGCAGTATGCAGTATGTAGTATGTAGTATGTAGCATGCAGTATGCAGTATGTAGTATGCAGTATGCAGTATGTAGTATGTAGTATGTAGCATGCAGTATGTAGTATGTAGTATGAAGTATGAAGTATGAAGTATGTAGTATGTAGCATGCGGTATGCAGTATGCAGTATGCAGTATGAAGTATGTAGTATGCAGTATGCAGTATGCAGTATGTAGTATGCAGTATGCAGTATGTAGTATGTAGTATGTAGCATGCAGTATGCAGTATGTAGTATGCAGTATGTAGTATGCAGTATGTAGTATGCAGTATGCAGTATGTAGTATGTAGTATGTAGCATGCAGTATGCAGTATGTAGTATGCAGTATGCAGTATGTAGTATGTAGTATGTAGCATGCAGTATGTAGTATGTAGTATGAAGTATGAAGTATGAAGTATGTAGTATGTAGTATGCAGTATGTAGTATGCAGTATGTAGTATGCAGTATGTAGTATGTAGTATGTAGCATGCAGTATGCAGTATGTAGTATGCAGTATGTAGTATGCAGTATGTAGTATGCAGTATGTAGTATGTAGTATGCAGTATGCAGTATGTAGTATGCAGTATGTAGTATGTAGTATGTAGCATGCAGTATGTAGTATGCAGTATGTAGTATGTAGTATGCAGTATGTAGTATGTAGTATGCAGTATGTAGTATGCAGTATGAAGTATGTAGTATGTAGTATGTAGTATGTAGCATGCAGTATGCAGTATGTAGTATGCAGTATGCAGTATGTAGTATGTAGTATGTAGCATGCAGTATGTAGTATGTAGTATGAAGTATGAAGTATGTAGTATGTAGTATGCAGTATGTAGTATGCAGTATGCAGTATGCAGTATGTAGTATGTAGTATGTAATATGCAGTATGCAGTATGCAGTATGCAGTATGTAATATGCAGTATGCAGTATGCAGTATGCAGTATGCAGTATGCAGTATGCAGTATGTAGTATGTAGTATGTAATATGCAGTATGCAGTATGCAGTATGCAGTATGTAATATGCAGTATGCAGTATGCAGTATGCAGTATACAGTATGCAGTATGCAGTATGTAGTATGCAGTATGCAGTATGTAGTATGCAGTATGTAGTATGTGGTATCGAACACAGCCAAAGACTTTTGAAATTGTTTTATATCAACTAGACAGGAAGTGCAGACGGCAGAGCGCCATCACATGAAGGCATTCATGGAGCATTCATGAAGGCATTCATGGAGCCCTCTGCACCGAAGCACAAACAGAGCAGCGACCCGGTGACCTTTGTTAAATATTATCTGCCCCATGTACAGCCTTACAATAACAAAATGCTCTAAAGTGTCCGGGCTGAAGCTCAGGCGTACAGCAAACAGCCGCATCAATCATTGACCCGGCAAAATTAAACTTTGGTGGAAAATTCCTGCCTGACTGGGAGAAACTGCTCCAGTCTGAGGGAAAACGGCAACAATGGAATAAAGTGCCAACATTTGTGTCTCTGAAGGTGGGGGAAATGTTCTTTGGTCCCAGTTATTAATAATCTACAGAGCCAGAGAAGTTTAATCAGAGTGTGGCAGCGGGCCCTCTCAGATTATTCCCCCCAACAGAAACCCACCCGGCTGTGATGTGGCCCCCCAGCAGAAAACAATAACTGTGAGACTTCAGAGGAACTCATTTTCACACAGTGGAGCCCGGCGGAAGCGGCGCATCCTGCCTGAGAGTGCGCGCTCCCTGCATACAGTGCGTGTGATGTGTGCGCGCGGCCCTACCTGCCAGGTGGGGTCAGCGTAGCGGTAGTAGCAGAAGTTGTCGGTGATCCACTTGTAGATGCAGGACAGGGTGATCTTGCTCTTCTTGCTGGCCTGCATGGCCATGCAGATCAGCGTGGCGTACGAGTACGGCGGCTTGATGTGCGCGTTGGTCTTGTAGTCCACCTCGTCCGGGCAGTGGCCGCGCGCCACGATGCCCGGCAGGGCCTGCATCCTGCTGTAGGCCGCCGCGGTGGGCTTCCCCGGGGTCAGGGGCATCCCGATGGAGGCGGGGTCCCCGGCCAGAGGGGAGGCCGGCGCGTCGGCTCCCAGCTGCTGCGGGCCGAACAGGTGCGGCTGCTGGCGCGCGTGATGCGGCACGTTGGCACCGAGGATGGAGAAATCCTGCAGCCACTGCAGGCTGGTGAGGCTGTCGTCCAGGCTGACGGAGCCGCCGCTGCTGCTGCAGCCGCTGCCGGCGTCGCGCTCCTCGGCCTGGGCAGCGGCGGTCACCACCTCCTCCTCCAGGCCCACCGAGCCTTCGGGCCAGAGGTCGGCACAGCTTAGGGACATCATGGCTCCACCTGCACCTCCCTCCTCCTCCCCCCGCCACCGCCTGACAAACAAAAAAACAACTTCAGCAAAGTGCGAAAGCGCAGCTCAGTGATGGCGCAATTAAAATACAGAGCTCTATGCGCGCAAAAGCTCGCGCTTAAGTCCTCTGGCACGTCTCACGTCTGAATAAACGTCGGAAGCTAAAGGTTCAGAGCATTCTGAGCATATTAAATGGGTTTTATTTTGATGCGCAGCAGCCTTTATCTGCGGCTCTCAGAACATTCCCGAAAGGCTGATGCGCACTTGACGCTCAGCGCGGAGAAACGCGCACATCACCAACTGTAGAGCCTCTCTATAGCACTAACTACTGTATAACTACTGTATAACTACTGTATAACTACTGAAGCAACATTAATCACCATGAATGAACTGAGACGTGTCCTCAGATGTCTGTTTGGGTTTTCTCTTCTAAGCGCGTAAAACCTTCATATTTATGTGTTTTTAAATTTAAATAAAAACTCTCTCACTTTTAAAAACTAATAATCTTATAGTGGTTTAACATTTGTTCCAGTTTGGAGCTGGGAGTTATATTTCAGACCCTTGTAAAAACATCCAAACTCACCTTCTGTCGGCCGGTGTGTTGCAGAGTCCTCTAAAGAGCTCTTTAAAGTCCCGGAGAGGAGCCGCTCTGCGCGCTCTGCCTGCCGGTGCAACACCTGCGTTCTCCTGGAAGAATTCCTGCGCTCCTTCCCCTCCGCGGAGCTCTCTGCAGCGGGTGTCAGCGGGCTGCGGGGTCGGCAGGGGAGGCAGTTTAATACCTGTTGTAGGAGGTTTGTCCAGCAACCATAGCAACAGTACACCCCCTTGTAAACAGCTCCCCGCTCCTCCATTGGCCTGCCGGTTTCCATGGCGCTCCATTTTTAATCACCCTCAAGTCAACTGTTTCTGTTGCCCGGGCAGGTTCTCAAACTGAGGCCCGGGGCCGCTGCAGGGGTCCTGCCTGGACTTTAGAGTGAGGGATTATAAGCATGTTATGAAAGCCGGCAAAAAATGATTGGAGTAAAAACTGTTTTTCTTTTTAAACCCAAACAAACATCTTTTGTGTGACCACCTTAAAGAACCTAAAGGAACCCCAACGGCATTTATTCTGAGCTTTATTTACGTTCATTCCTCATCATTTCAGAGAGAAATGTTGTATTTTACTGAGCTACTTTCAGCTTTAATCTCTTTTTGGATTCATTTTAAGATTAAAAACAAGTTTAGAAACAAAACAAGAACTCTTCAGATGATCCGACCTTCACGCCCCAAACAAGCAAAAAAAAAAAAAAGAGGAGCTGAATTTGTCTTTCTTTTCCTGTGCATCATCATCAACCCCTCAGATGAGTCTGGTGACCTTCAGGGGCCCGACCTTCTGCTGGGGCCCGACCTCTGCAGGCTGGACACAACTGGCCTAACCCAGCCCAGCGTTAAACACCTGCAGCTCCAGCTGTTTCCACACCGGTTCCAAGGACCGATGATGGAAAAACTGATATCAGCAACATCATTTATGAACATCTTCTTACCCCCTGCTGCGTCCTGTGAGCAGAGTTCCAGCCTCGTTTTGGTGTTAATGAAGGTAGTCCGGCTAGTTGGCTGGGGTTTAAAAAATAAAGCGTTTTGCTTCTCAAAACAATATGCGTTCAAAAGAGTAATACATTTGCATCACAAAATCGTTCTCCAGGAAAAAGTCAGACCTCACAATCTCTTGGCCCTATTTTCTCTCCCTTCGTATCACTGCCTGCTGTGCAGACCGAGCAGCAAACACCGTAACAGGCGCGGCTGTCGGCAGCAGGCAGTGATATGAAGGGAGAGAAAATAGGGCCAAGAGATTGTGGGGTCTGACTTTTTCCTGGAGAACGATTTTGTGATGCAAATGTATTACTCTGTTGAACGCATATTGTTTTGAGAAGCAAAACGCTTTATTTTTTAAACCCCAGCCAACTAGCCGGACTACCTTCATCAACACCAAAACGAGGCTGGAACTCTGCTCACAGGACGCAGCAGGGGGTAAGAAGATGTTCATAAATGATGTTGCTGATATGGGATGTCATACAGCTTCATGTCAAAAGAGGCGAACTATCCCTTTAAGACGACTTATGATGGGTCGGAGCCTATCTGCGGGGCCCGTTCTCCTGATGCTGGACCACTTTCAGCTCTTATTCTCTTCCTCGGGTGTTTTTACTTCCACTCGGGGCAGCAGCTGAGCCGACAGGTCAGATTTGGAGAAGTAAAAGCAGAAAACTTGCCACATGATTTGATGATTTGACACTTTCATGTCTCGGCAGCATTTCTCTTCTGCATCTGGCTTCAATCAGTCATTATTTTTGATATTATCAACAATTAAATCGATGATCATTGAGCTCAAAATTAAAAATATGCTAAAAAAGACATTTAACAACAGTTTGATTGAGACTTAATTCAGATGAGGAAAATAATTTGGCAACAACTACATTCAATAAGCTGTAAAAATAATCTATTGGTGGTTTTTAGAAGTGTTTTTTTAAAGCCCCAGCCAACTAGCCGGACTACCTTCATCAACGCCAAAACGAGGCTGGAACTCGGCTCACAGGACGCAGCAGGGGGTAAGAAGATGTTCATAAATGATGTTGCTGATATGGGATGTCACACAGCTTGGTGACAGGATGCTGAATGTGTGAGTTTCACACTGCTGCATCACATCTTTACTCCGAACGTCTCCTCTCTGAACACATTTAATCAGTAACGAGCTCAAAGTCGGTGCCAGAGCTCGGACCTGCGGGAGGGGGGTGGGCGTCAGGGAAGGAATGCACTTTTGTTCATAAGGCAGAAAGGGAGAGAAAAGCGAAACAAAAAGGTTTGGCCCCTTGAACGTTCTATTAGTGTGGCTGACTGGTTTCCTGAGGCCCCTCACAAAGGCAACTGTAAAGCAATAAAACAGGCCTCCTCATCTCTACAGCCCTGACGTCTCTTCAAAGCTGCACTTGGAGCGCCGTGTGCGTCTGACAGCTGCCGACTGCGAGGGGTCATCAGGCCTCACTGCTGCTCATGTGCAGGCCGACAGGTGAAAAGCATCAGGCGTGCGTCACCAGGTGTGTGGGGAAAGACTTTAAACACACTTTAAACATTTAAATCCAAAGAAAAATGAAGTTTCAGGGCTAAAAAAGGTCTAACAACCGCTGAGGATGGGACTTATTCAGTGATATCACAGCTGAAAATGTTCAGGAATGGAACTTTTATGAAATATCACTGTCATGGTCTCTCCCCTGGCTCCTGGTAACGAGCACTTAGGCCCCGTTTACACGATAGGAAGACGCAGATATTTTCCTGCGGTTTGGCCTCTCATTTACACCAAAACCCCGTTTTTATCACAGAAAACGATTATTTCTAAAACCTCCGGCCAAAGTGGAGATTTCTGATAACGCCGGTTATGTGTTGCCGTGTCAACCGGGAGAAACGGCGTTTTAGGTTCTTAAACGTCACATTATGCGCCAGAAAATGCTTAAGGTCATGCGAGCGCCTTATGTTTACAGTTTGTTTGGCTACTGATCAGGATTATCATGGATGATGTTAAAGTTCTACTAATTTTTACGTTTGTGCAAACGATTCTGGCCTTTTTGCATTTGCAACAACTGCTCTACATGGAGGAGCAGAGGCGAAGGATTGCACGGAGGTCAGCCGCCAATAGATTTGGCATAGTTATGATGGCGCTTGACGGCGTATTTATGCGGGTTGATGTAAATGACAAGTTTTTTGAAAACGATGTTGTGTGCACGATGTTATTATTGAAAACGGAGGGGGGGGGAATATTCGTTTCTCTAAATACCCGGCTGTGTGTAAATGTGGCCTTGGTGCTTTCAATTAACTCTCACTCTGCTCTGCTTAATTGCTACACCTGTTTTCACTCTGCCTCCTCATTGGCCAGCCAGCTGCACTGCATTCACTCTGCCGTTAACCTCTGTATATTAAGCTCTGCTTTTCAGTTCCACTCTGTCAGACTGTCTGCGAACACGCTCCTGATTCCTGTTCCCTGGCAAAAGAACTCTGACTCCTGTTGACCGGCCCTGAAACCCCGCCTGATCTCCAGTCCTTGAAAACCCGACCTGCCTTCCGCCTACCTACCACGATTTCTGCATCGCCCTTGACTGTACCGCCGCTTTGGTCATCTTTCCTGTTGTGTGTGCGTGTGTTCCAGTGGCGGCTGCTGACTTCTAAAACAGGGGAAGCCCATATTACGCCATTGTGACAAAACTACTAGCTAACACGACAAACAAATGCACAACAGGAATATGATTGACAAAACTTCTAAACAACAAGGATGTGTTTCTTATTTACAGTGTAATATTTACAAAAGTGTATGTGTGTGAGGATGGAAATGGAAACGATGGGAAATGAGTGAAACTCCGACAGCACTTTCACAGACAACCAGTCTCTTTCGTATCCGCTTTGGGACTGAAGTTCCAGCGTGCTTCTCCCCGGCTGCCACAGAATCTCTCATGATGGACAAACACTAACTCCAATCATCACGACACAGCCCCTCATATTGACACGCCCACGTCTAATCTACCCCCAGAGACGCCGAGCAGCCTCGGAAGTGATGAGTTTTTGTCGATTTAGCCAATGATGACCTAGAATGACCTAGAAAAAAACTGGACTCTCCCGCCCCCTCCTGAAGCCGGGCAGCCCTCGGCTTCTTAAGCCCGGCTGTTAGTGGCGGCTTCATAACATGATTTCCTCAGTGAACGGCGGCGATTTCAGAACAAATCACTTCATTAAGCTACAGGACAACATGTTGTAGTTATAAAAGTAAATGCAGTATTGGGCATATCTTGTGTTTTGTGAATAACTGTTTTATCGTCAATTTAACATTGAAGATGTAGCAATTTCGCCAGAGAATGGGAGAGGCTGCCCGGCTTCCCGTGTTGTCTCTGAATAGCCGCGGCTGGTGTGTTCCCCCCCAGGACTCCCAGCCCCGTGGCGAGTGAGCTCGGACCTACCACCACCTACACGAGATGCCGCTCAACCACTGGGACACACACACACACAGGCACAGGCACCTGGACCATAGCACAGTGGTTAGCACACCAGCCTGCCAAGCCCAGAGGCGCACCTTATCAACAGGCAACTGCCCCGAGCCACTAGGGGGCCCCCGAGAGCTGAGGGGCATTCAAAGATTGTCTAGTTACTTTATAAACTGTCTCAAACAGTGGCGAACGTTCGTAGTGAACATGTTTTCTTTGAACAGTTAAATTTAAATGATTTAGTCAAAGATTGTCTAGTTAACATGTCTTTGGATCTGGAGGACATAGTATCAGCATTTGCACAAGCCAAGGCCCGTAAGCAGCATTTCTAAAAGCAGTGCATACTGTAAATTGGGCTTATGAGGAACTTACTACTGTATATACTTTGTAAATATGTACTGTAAATATTTTGTACAAAGTTTATATTGGGTTTTCAAAGTAATTTGCGGTATTTTATTCAATTTTTTATTTATTTTATTATTAGTCTTTTTTTTTAGCTATTTATTCTTTACATGTATATTTTAAAAATAACAATGTGTTTCATGTTTGGAACATGTTTGGAATAAAAAGAGGTTTTATTTCATACAATTTTCGTTGGTGTCAGATGTTTTAGTGACAAACACTGGTCGGTAGGGCCCCCTAGGATTTGTTTGCTTGGGGCCCCCACAGACTCTAGAATTGCCACTGGATGCAACGAATATCTGGAGACATTTCATCGCTGATTCGGCTTGGTCACCAGCAGATCCAGCAGCAGCAAGGACAGCTAGCCCCGGTATTGCAAATGCTTACCCACCTGACTTCCCCGTCTGTCCCTGCTCCATCTGCACCACCTCTACTCTCTGCTCCAGTGGCCCTTCAGCATCACAGCACCGCTCCAGACCCCAACGCTTCAGTTCTGGTGGTCCCACTTCAAGCTCCTGGTGCCCCAGAGCCGAAGATTTGCAACCCCGAACGCTTTTACCCCTTTTCCAACGCCAAGCTACCCCTACTCTATTCGGTTAGATATAGCACGACACAACACGGCACGGCACGGCATGGCATCAGTACCATTTGCTTTTCCACCCAAACCGTAACCTGGAAGTGGGCGGAGTCGGCCCGTTCACCACTAACGTGACGTCGGTTTCAGGCGAAGAGAAGAAGAGGCGAGACGAAATACACTTGAAAAAGAAAGGAAGGCAATACCTGCACCTCGCTCACTGTCCATGGGTTGGCATTCTTTCTCTGGTCTTCCATATTCGTAGTTCTGTTTACTCTCTGTTGCTCTCGCAGGTGTGTTTTCATACATGGCGGGTGATTATTTAAAGGTCCCAGAGCTTCCTCGCATGTATGACGTAATTTCACCTGACCAATCAGTGGACAGCACTGATCACGTGACGTTTTAGTATCGGCTAGCACCGACTAGACCCACCTCTGAAACAGGTACTAGCCGGGGCTAGTACCGGGGTTCTAAAACATTGCAGACGACTTAGAAAAGAGACTTAATGTTGAAAATACCTCATTTCCCCTTTAAGGGATCAATGAGAAAACGAAAAAGACACCAAGTCACAACATGATCAAATGTTCTGTAGTGTTTATTCAGTCAAACATTCACAATATGACAAATCTTTGTTTTTGTCTACTACCTGTTCACAAAATATCCACATGTCGTTAATATTGTGAAATATAATTTTGACTCTTTCGTCCTCGTCCAGTTCTTCGTTCCACAACCTCCCATACTGTAGAGCAGCCTCTGCCTGTTCCTCCTCCCCCATGCCCAGAACGTCAGGCAGGTCCACTCTGGCAGACAACAGTGGTTTGTTGACCTCAGCCCACTCTGCTGCATGTCTGCAATTATGAAGAATGCGATCTTCAACCGAGTCCTATGGAAAAGACAGAAAGAAAGATGTCTGTACTATAGCTGCCACACCAACAGTATCTGACCAATAGATACTGTGCAAAAGCTTACGCCTTCCACTGGTGTGTCCACATCAGCAAGTCTGGCTGAGACCTCTGCCTGCTGCTCTTCTTCCTGAACATATAGATAAGCAAAATGATAAGTTGTAATAAAAACACAAGCTACAAAAAAAAAAAAGAGTGAAGATCCCATCACTGCCCTCCTCTAACAGGTCTACCTAGAACCATTGGAGAGCTCAACAAATGTCACATCCAATCATGCATTATCTAGACACTTTATTTATTAATTGCAGACAGCAGGTCTGACCTTATCTTGTGAATGGCATATTCTTTCAGTACAAAAAAATATTGTTTCTGACCAGAAACAAAAGAAAAACTCAGACAGAACTCAACCAAAATAAAAATAAAAATCTGACCTCAGTAATGTCATCAATCTTCCTTTTCAGCCTAAACACTGCTGGCACCTCACCTCGCAGAAGGGCTTCTGATCCATCTGTCCAGTGGGCAAACAGCTTTCCATAGCTCAAAAAATGATTAAACAATATAAATAAATAAAAACATCTTGTCAACTTCAAGTCAAATAACAAAATCTTTGCAGTCTCACCTTCCAAGGTCAAAATTTTTTTGACCTTTCTTTAACGCTAACGCTAGTTAGCGTTAGCATTAGCGGGACGTGCTAACTGTGAATAGCAGCCAGGTTATTTGAACTTTTTACTCTCTGCTGCATGTTCTGACTGCCCGTATCCAGGAGCAGGAATCAAACCAATGACACAGAGCACTTTGAAGACATTTCTGATAACGTCTGACTGCTAAATTAATTATTTCATGGACTCACCTGCACGCAGCTTTCTGTTGCTATGTTACCAGATTTTCCGGGATGAGCCCGCACTGTGACGTCACCTGCACTGTGAGGACCGGAAGCGACAAGCCAGTGTACCGGAAGCACGTATTTTTCGTTCCCCATTTGAATTATGGGGTTTTTAGGAACAAGTTTTTAATTCAGTTCAATTCTTACATTTGTTTCTACAAGACGTGATTTTTCTTTGAAGGAAGTATTGTTTTGTCTGTGTGCCATAGATTTTTGTATTTTATTTTATTGTGTTTTATTTATTTATATTTATTTTTCAGTTGAATGGACTCAGGGAAAATTGCAGATAAGAGCCATGAGAAAGAATACAACTGATTTGATTTATTTTTTTATTTTACTATTTGAAAGCAGTGATCGGTAGGATCATAGAGCAGCACAATAATGTATTTTCAGTTTATAATGCATGCACTTTTATTTATGCATTTATCTTGATATTAAGAAACATATTTTGTTTTTAAAAACAATTACATTTTTTGCTGTTTGCCTGTTGAAAATGTTTTTCCTTGAAGTTACTGACAGAGCCATAGCAAAATATTGCTTTATTTATTTCATCATTAAATAATATACAGTGTGTTAGGTCTTGGTTCAATAGGCTATGTGCAATCATTTCAATATGTTTTAATAAACATTGAACCAGTCCGGCCCTCGGCTTGTAACAAATGAGTTTTTTTGGCCCTCGGTGTATTTGACTTTGACATCCCTGTCGTATCGATAGTGCTCACTTGTATAATTTTGTTTTACTTATTAAAACTTTTTTTGTGTGTGCATGTGTGTGTGCATGTGTGCATGGAGACCATGTTCCAAAGCTGTTGTAAAGAGTTATATTTTCTTCTTTTTAACCAGATCATGTTCAGATCTGTGTGACAGCCTTTTTATGGTGCAACATAATTGTAGTTTTGTGTATAAAATCATGCTCATAAATTTTAAATTGGTTTTAAAGATTTAACATGATGACCTATTCGATTTCATACAACTGAGTCAAGAAACTGGCACCATAACAAGCCTGTTGAAATGATGTGTGGAGTGTGACTGCATGGAAATTTTTAATGAATAAATATTTATCTTTAATGCAACTGTCTTATATGACCTATCCCAGTCACTAAATCCTGGCAACTGGACAGAGAAAAATGGGGAACGAAAAATACGTGCTTCCGGTACACTGGCTTGTCGCTTCCGGTCCTCACAGTGCAGGTGACGTCACAGTGCGGGCTCATCCCGGAAAATCTGGTAACATAGCAACAGAAAGCTGCGTGCAGGTGAGTCCATGAAATAATTAATTTAGCAGTCAGACGTTATCAGAAATGTCTTCAAAGTGCTCTGTTGTCATTGGTTTGATTCCTGCTCCTGGATACGGGCAGTCAGAACATGCAGCAGAGAGTAAAAAGTTCAAATAACCTGGCTGCTATTCACAGTTAGCACGCCCCGCTAATGCTAACGCTAATGCTCCGCCAACCGTTAACCGTTAAACCAGGGTTGGCTAACCCGCGGCTCTTTGTCTGGTTTCATGCGGCTCTTGCGTTCATATCAAAATTTGTGTTTATGTTTTTTTTTTTATGTGCGTGTTCGCTTCGTTTGAGTTCAAAACGGCAGCGGTCTCCAACCGTTTTTGCTCCATGGACCGTTTTAGAGTCAGACATATTTTCACGGACCGGCCTTTCAGGTGTGGCGGATAAATACTGCAAAGTAAAATAATACAACTAACACAGACTCTGTGGTATTTAGTAAATATAATAATAAACTTGAATCCACTGTGTACTCGTATGTAACTTTATTAGCAGCGTCATCCTGACGAAACATCCTCTCTGCCTCCTAACGGTCTCTGGTTGCTATGGTAACGCTTAAACACGCCTCCAAAATGCAGCTTTCTTTTTCTTGGTGGGTCACAGCCTCTTCTTCCGTCTCCTCACTGGGAAGAAGCTTTCCAAACACGTCTGTTTTTTACTCATTTTGCTCGGTTCGTGGGTTTAATATAAGCGTTGATGCGTCACGTGACCGAGACGAGAGCGAGTCAAGAACAGACGGATGGAAGGGAGAGAATGAGGTATGAGGAATGAGGGCGGCAGCAAGACGATGACGACGTCCATGTGCTACACCGAAGCTTGTAGAGTGTTAATCCAAAATGACAGCGGACACAACGTTACCGTTCGATGCAGCCGTAGAAAGTGTTTCGGAGTAGATTCACCCTGGGGTCATTTGACGTCACTTCCTTGATCTGGGAGCTTCAAAGTAAGATGAGGGTTGATCTACTACTAGAGACAAAGCAAGGCTGCTCAATTTCTCCATTAATATAATAATTTCACAACTCTACAAAATAAAAATTCATGTAGAATATAGCATATAGGCCTACTTTGTTGTTAATTTAAGTAGCTAAGAGCGCAAGTTTACTTTTATTTTACTTTTTTTTCTTCTTCCTCGTCGATTTTCTGTCGTCATCTAGTATAAGTGATACAATTGGCTATGAATCGCGCGCAAAGAAGCATGGGAAGAACCAGACGCCATTTGATAGACATTCGTAGTGCCCAATAAACGGCTCTAGGCATTCGTAAACCACGCCTCAAATACGAGAAAATGCACACCTAGTTCCCAGACCACCATCTCATCGAGATTGTGGACGCGTCAGCCAGGTTAGAGTTACAACCTAACTTTCATCAAAACGAGCCATCCTCGGAGCCACACCAATAACATTAGTGTTTCTGTGCAGCTGGCTGTGAGAGCAGCGAGCAGGGACCGTCTACAAAGTGCAACCGAAGAGAGACATTACAAAAAAGAATCAATAAATATTCAATAAATTCACTAGGATACAGTGTAGTGTCACCAAACTCACTACACATGTCACTGGTCTTCTACAGATTACTCTACAACTCTTGGTTTGAAAGAAATTCAGTTTTCATCATTTCTGGGAATTTTTATTAGGAATATTAATCAATAATGAATCAATAACTTCATGATGATACGCTAGGTGGCTCCGCATTGACTAAAGGGACCTGGCTCGCTATTGGTTGATGTTCAACAGTGCAGAGCCGAGCTTCCAATTCAGATAACCTCGCCTCCAAAACTACAAAAAGACTACATTTGTTACATGTAGCATTATTGCTAAAGGAGGCCGAGGAGTAACTAAACATCTGACACACGGAGCAGGTGAAAGCAGGAGATGGAGGGAGAGAACTGGTAGCCATGCTAAGCTAGAGAACCAGACACACCGCTAAAAAGTGAGAATAAAGATTAAAGATCTGTAGGAGTGTGTTAGAACAGAACGGTAAGCTATAGAGTTAACTATGCAAAATTGTGTAAGTTATAGGTAGAAATAAAGTGATTATCAGTAGTCCAAGAGAAGAAAGAAATTCCACAGTACACAAGCAAGGTAACAGGAAGTGATGCAACACGTCTTACCGCAAACCTTACACTGACTCAGATGAGATTTATGGGATAGTGTACACAGTGGGTGTCGGTCTACAGAGTATATTATTACATTTTTTTTCTGAATTTGATCAAAAACCTACAAATATTTTGAACTGTGACCTTAATGGGTCTTTAAAGAAGCATTTTAAAGTTCACAGGGATTTAAATAAAAACCAAAATAATGAGTTTAATGGAATGTGACTGGATGGTTAAAAACTGTGCAGAAAGGTTATCAAGAGAAGAAGAAAAGTGGGTGTGGTTTAACACGCTGCACGCCACAGCTGGATCTTATCGTATGTGCTGACTGTTGCAGAGTCCATCAGTCGGAGAACCAGAATGGAGCAGCAGAACAAGGAGCAGAACCAGGAGCAGAACCAGGAGCAGAACCAGGAGCAGAACCAGGAGCAGAACCAGGAGCTGAACCAGGAGCTGAAGCTGGAGCAGAACCAGGGGCAGAACCAGGAGCTGAAGCTGGAGCTGAAGCTGGAGCAGAACCAGGAGCAGAACCAGGACCAGAGCCAGGAGCTGAAGCTGGAGCTGAAGCAGGAGCAGTACCAGGAGCAGAACCAGGAGCAGAACCAGGAGCTGAAGCTGGAGCAGAACTGGGAGCAGAACCAGGAGCTGAAGCAAGAGCTGAAGCAAGAGCTGAAGCTGGAGCAGAACCAGGAGCTGAAGCTGGAGCAGAACCGGGAGCAGAACCGGAAGCTGAAGCAGGAGCTGAAGCTGGAGCTGAAGCTGGAGCAGAACCAGGAGCTGAAGCTGGAGCAGAACCGGGAGCAGAACCGGGAGCAGAAGCAGGAGCTGAAGCTGGAGCTGAAGCTGGAGCTGAAGCTGGAGCTGAAGCTGGAGCAGAACCAGGAGCTGAAGCTGGAGCAGAACCAGGAGCTGAAGCTGGAGCAGAACCGGGAGCAGAACCGGGAGCAGAACCAGGAGCTGAAGCTGGAGCTGAAGCTGGAGGAGAACCAGGAGCTGAACTGGGAGCAGAACCAGGAGCTGAAGCAAGAGCTGAAGCAAGAGCTGAAGCAGGAGCAGAACCAGGAGCTGAACTGGGAGCAGAATCAGGAGCTGAAGCAAGAGCTGAACCAGGAGCTGAAGCAGGAGCAGAACCAGGAGCTGAACTGGGAGCTGAAGCAAGAGCTGAAGCAGGAGCTGAAGCAAGAGCTGAAGCAGGAGCAGAACCATGAGCTGAAGCAAAAGCTGAAGCAGGAGCTGAAGCAGGAGCAGAACCAAGAGCTGAAGCAAGAGCTGAAGCAAGAGCTGAAGGAGGAGCTGAAGCAAGAGCAGTACCAGGAGCAGAACCAGGAGCTGAAGCTGGAACTGAACCATGAGCTGAACCATGAGCTGAACCATGAGCTGAAGCAGGAGCAGTATCAGGAGCAGTACCAGGAGCAGTACCAGGTGCTGAACCAGGAGCCGAACCAGGAGCTGAAGCAGGAGCAGAACCAGGAGCTGAAGCAGGAGCAGAACCAGGAGCAGAACCAGGAGCAGTACCAGCAGCTGAAGCAGGAGCAGTATCAGGAGCAGTACCAGGAGCAGTACCAGGTACTGAACCAGGAGCAGAACCAGGAGCAGAACCAGGAGGAGAACCAGGAGCTGAACCAGGTGCTGAACCAGGAGCTGAACCAGGAGCAGAAGCAGGAGCAGTACCAGGAGCTGAACCAGGAGCTGAACCAGGAGCAGAACCAGGAGCAGTACCAGGAGCAGTACCAGGAGCAGTACCAGGTGCTGAACCAGGAGCAGAACCAGGAGCAGAACCAGGAGGAGAACCAGGAGCTGAACCAGGTGCTGAACCAGGAGCTGAACCAGGAGCAGAAGCAGGAGCAGTACCAGGAGCTGAACCAGGAGCTGAACCAGGAGCAGAACCAGGAGCAGTACCAGGAGCAGAACCAGGAGCAGAACCAGGAGCAGAACCCCTCCACCAGGAAACGAGCCCGCTCATCCTCTGGGTCCACCGGGCCACAGGTCAGTGTGGAGGACGTTTTTATTTTATTTCTTATTTCTTTGGTTAGGACTCTGCACATTAATCAACATATCAGCAAAGCATCAATGTAAATATGCCGGAGTTAGCACAGTTGCTAAATTTCATCCGTTGTCCTCAGGCAGGTATCATAAAAACATACAGACAATACACCATGACAAAAAACTAAAGAACAAACAAACAGAAAATATTTAGAAAGATTCACATCAAAGTTAAGAGTCCGTACACAAAAGGGAAAAGACGGAGAGGTGACCCATGAGAGCAGCTCTGGCTGTTTCCAACCACTGTTTAAGGGTCTTTTTAAAGGTGGTGGAATTGTCCCAGTTTCTAACACGAGTTGGCAGTGTGTTCCAGCACTGTTCCTCTGATGGACTCCACCATTTGGCCAAACTTAGTCCTGCATCATTGCACATCAGTCTCCTCTAGTGCTCTGGTGTTTACTCTAGAGGATTCTGTCTTTATGAAATCCTGTAATAGTGGAGGGGCTAATCCTTTGGAAACCTTAAAGATGAGACAGACATCCAAAAACAGCTGATAGCTATTAGTGATGCTCCGATCATGATCGGCCGATAATGCCCAAAAATAGCCTGATCGGCGATCGGAAAAATATGCCGATCAAAAAACCGATCACGTGACGTAAATTACTAGCGAGCACTTTCTAATGTGGTACGGGACGTGTGTACAGAACCGAACAGGCAAAACCTCTACAGTGCATCTCAACAACATGACCTCTCCTGTCTGGAATTTCTTCAAAGTGTGTCAGAAAGATGTGAAACTTACTGCGGTCACGCCATCTGCGCTTCGGAGAGGCACGGTCACGCTAGCTACACTTGAAAATCGAGTGCCCGTTTACATCGCGTCGTACGGTAAAGCGTGTGAGCGGGTTTATGGTGCATTCAAGTCCACCCCGTAAACTCAGAAATCTATATCGAAGTTGATTTTTCATTTGTTGGAATACATACATCTGTCATTATTTGGTTGTTTTTTTTTACTACATTCTTTTCAATGATTAAAACAAAATGATAGAACAAAATTATTGAAGCATATTCAGAATCAAACTCATTTCTGCATAGTCAGATTTGAAAACTTCATTTAGAACCAAATCAAAATGTTCTCTACCGACTCCACCAGATTCTTTCTCTACATGTCCCCAGCTACCTCTGTGGTGATTTTCAAGTCATTTCACTGCATCATTGTATAATAATCTGATGCTGAAATCATACCCAGTGGATGATTAATATGGGCAGATTAAAATATTAATAGAAAATAAATAAAAAAACAATTGTTTTCTGCAAACTCCACCAGATTCTTGTTCTACATGTCCCCAGCTACCTCTGGCGGTTTAATTTCTATAAATGGTGCACTCTCTGCTTGATGAAAGGCATGGAAATGTCCGATTCCTTCCGTGATCGGCAATCGGGCAGATCATGATTTTGGTGATCGGTCCAAAAAATGCTGATAGGAGCATCACTAATGGCTATCAAAGTCCAAAATTTTGCACTCTAATGTATGTGACCATGTTGTGTAACAGCAGAAAATACGAGGAAGTATCACTGCATGGGTAGAAGTATTCGCTGACTCCATAGTCAGGAAGGGTTCTATATGTTTGAAATTTGATAAGTTAAATTTACCGTAAATTCCGGACTACAGAGCGCACTTGATTTTAAGCCGCACGCTCTAATTTTAGAAAGAAAATCAATTTTGTACTTGTATAGGCCGCACCGGATTTTAAGCCGCAGATATTTACACAAAGATATTACACGTGAGGATTTTTTTAACGTTTGATTTTATCCGTATGGTAAAACAAACAAATACGGTACATTTTACGAATGCTTTTTTGAAACAGTACCTGTAACACATCGACCGTACTTTTATACGTGTCGGTAACACGCAAATAACGTTGCATATGCTTTTTTACTGAACAACGCGAACTTTGCAGCGTCGCCTTCTTCTTACTCCTGCGCACTAAAACCATCAAAGTCCTCTTCCTCAGTGTCTGAATTGAACAACTTCATCACGGAGCAGCCCAGCCTTCCGAAACCCGCCGGTGATGGTGGATGTTTTGACGCGGCTCCACGCATTTATAACCCACTGGCAGACATCAGCAAAAGTTGCCCTTCTCATGCGGCCAGTTTTGGTGAAGGATTTCTCGCCACTCGTCATCCAAGTTTCCCACTCACTGCGCAGTGCCACTTTAAATGCACGGTTAACGCTGATGTCCAGTGGCTGCAAATACTTTGTGGTGCCCCCTGGAATCACAGCTGGGATAGAGTTTGTACTCTTGATGGCAGCTTTCACTGAGACAGTTATATGGGCCCTCATGCTGTCCATCACGGGCAGTGCTTTTTTTTGGTGAAAATATCCCCCTGGACGCTTGCCATAGCACTCCGTAAGCCATTCCTTCATTAGGCTTTCTTCCATCCAGCCTTTCTTATTGACTTTCACCACTATTTCTTTTGAGATCTTTTCCTTTGGCACTGTCAGACGCTTAAAAATCACCATGGGTGGGAGCTTTAGTCCGGATGCTGTGCAGCTCAGAACACACGTGAAGTGCGTCCTCTCGTGGCCAGTTGTTTTGATTGTGATGGACGAGTCACCTTTTTTATTTACAGTCCGGGTCAGCGGCAAGTCAAAGGTCAAAGGTACTTCATCCATATTTATTATGTCATTTGGCCCGATGGAATGCTCCGCTATCTTTGTTTGAGTAAATGTACGGAAGTTAGCGAGTTTTTCCTCGTAGTCGGGAGGGAGCTGCTGACACAGCGTCGTGCGTGCCCGGACGGACAGGTCTTTTCGTTTCATAAATCTGAAACACCACGATGGCCCACCTCCAAAATCTTCGATGTTCATCTCGGTGGCCATTTCTTTAGCCTTCAGCCTGATCTGCACGGTGGAAACTCCGCGGCCTCCTGCTCGCTGTGTGTTCACCCAGTCTTCAAGGGAGTTTTCCAGGTCCGGCCACCTGCTGTGATTACCTCTGAAAGCTTTTGTCGTCTTTTTGCATCGAGTCAGTTCTTCGCGCTGGTGTCTCCACCGTCTCACCATCGATTCATTTATGCCAAAACGACGTGCAGCACCTCGATTTCCTACTTCAATCGCCAGACGGATTACCTTTAACTTAAAAGCGGCATCGTATGCTTTTCTTCGAGTATCTTCCATGTTGATGAGGGTGAGTACAAATGACTGATTTACAAGACCGTAATTAACTGTGAAAGTTAGCATGATGTATCGCACAATTTCATTGGACCTCTGTGAACTTCTCATCAATTTTATTGGTCTACTGTTTTTGGCGCCATGAAAAAAAAACATGCATTAGCCACACCATATTATAGGCCGCAGTGTTCAAAGTGTGGGAAAAAAGTAGCGGCTTATAGTCCGGAATTTACGGTAATTGTATTTGTGACTTTTTTAACGTGTTGCTTAAAATTGAGATTAGAATCAAAGATTACCCCGAGGTACTTAAAGTGTTGAACCACATTAAGTGTCTCTGCATCCACCATGACTGATGGTTGCTGTCCCTCTGCTGGCTGCCGGGAGTAAAACATACAGACTGTTTATTTTTTTATTCAAATGTAAACAACAGTTTTGGAGCCAATGGGACACTGGCACCGTGGCTCCTGAGAGAATTGCAGCAGCTTCTTGAATTGAATTCGCATGACAGTATAATGCAGTGTCGTCAGCATATGATTGCATCTTTATATTTCTACAGACATTTGGTAAGTTATGGACATTTAGGCTGAATAAAACAGGACCCAATATTGAGCCCTGTGGTACTCCAGCCGAAGAAGTGAGGTATGAAGATGGCAAATCACCAATTTGAACTGCCTGTTTCCTGTGCGAGAGGTATGATTTCATCCAGCAGAGGGCACTATTTGAAAAGTTGAAATGAGTAGATTTAGCAATAATAATAATAATAATAATACATTTTATTTGGAGGCACCTTTCAGGTCACCCAAGGTCACCTTACATTAAAAAATAAGAGCATAGAAAATGATAAAAGCATAAAAACATGAGACAACATAAAACAGAAGTGCACAGCGTCCAGTTATAGGGAGTATGCCAGTCTGAATAGGTGAGTTTTAAGTTGAGATTTGAATGATGTGATGGAGTCTGACTGTCTTATGAGTGGGGGGAGGGAGTTCCAGAGCCTGGGTGCTGAGCAGCTGGAGGCTCGGTCCCCCATGGTGCTGAGGCGTGACGTGGGGATGGTTAGTAGTCCAGCAGAGGTTGAGCGGAGGGTGCGGGAGGGAGTGTGTTGGTGAAGGAGGTCGCTGAGGTAGGTGGGGGCTGGGTTGTGGAGAGCTTTGTAGGTGAGGAGAAGATTTGAAGTTGAATGAGAACAGGGGTGATGTGGTCCGAAGGCGCGGCAGCAGCTTGCCAGCGGTCCCTCCCACGTCTACCAATAAGCACATCATGATTAATGGTGTCAAAAGCACGCTTTAAATCAATAAATACAGCAGCTACAAAGCCACCCTGATCTAACAAGCTCTTTAAGTTTTCTAGGAAATAACAGGGAGCTGTCTCTGCTGAATGAAATTTCCTAAATCCAAACTGCATTGGATGAAGAGTGGCATGGCCATTATTTCAGAGTTCAGTCAGTTCTGTGGTAACTCATTCCTCCGCTACTTTGGAAATTCTAGGTAAAATACTTATGGGTGGATAGATTTTGTCGGCCTTAAAGACGGGGGTGACCCGAGCAATCTTCCATGTCGATGGTACCGTTTCTTGTTTTATGGATAGATTTACAAGATGTGCAACTGGGTCAGCAAGAGCCTGTTTATTGGTCTTTAAAAGGTCACTAGAAAGACCAAATGAATCTCTGGCCTTTTTAGAGATGAAATATGTGAGCATTTAAAGGGCTTCGCAAGTTCCTCAACTGAGCCAATGAAAAATCTATTGATAACTCGCAGTAATCTCCAGATTGTCAGTTAGCTCATCATTTACCTGGAGCTGTAGATCACTAAGATGGGGAGATAACTCATTTAGATTGTTCCATATTAGCTTTTAATTACCATTTGCCCCATTTATGGCCTCAATGTAGAATCTGCTTTCACCTTACGGGTCATCCTTAAGACTTTATCTCTATCTTTCTTTCATTTTATAATTTCATTGTTCAACCAGGACAGATTATTTCTATGTTGCTCGGATTTACCTTTTTTTTTTTTTGTGAAGTGCGTTATAATATCATTGACTTTTTTAATAAGTTACCTGAGCCAGCCTCAATGTCGTTATTTTCCAGAATATTAGACCAATCTAGATTTTGGATTTCCTCATTCAGGAATTGTTGCTGGCTTTTGGGTATGAAGTAGAACTGGTGACCTCTGGTGGATGCCATTAAATGCTTCCTCTTAATTTTCCATGAGCACAAGATAAAATTGTGATCTGACAGGCCAGATAATAGATTAAAAACTTAGAGATTCTTTCAGGATTATTAGTAAATATTAGATCAATTGTTGTATTTGACGTATTAGTTATTCTTGTCGGTCCTTTTATGATTTGTGTCATATTGTACTCATCCATCACCTGTTTAACTTTTTTTTCCTGACTTGATGTCCCAGTTGATATTAAAATCAGCGAGTAGGATGATTTCCTTTTTGGAGTTGCAGTGATTTAAGATTGTCTGAAGATGATCATAAAACACATCCTTTGCTGAGGTGGATCCACACAAATCGCAGTAAAAGACATTGCAGAGCAGAGTGATGCATTTAGACCAATACACTCAGCGTTAACGTCTTTAGGCCACCTTATTAGTTCACGTTGAAGCTTCTCTCTGACATAGATTAATACTCCCCCACCTCGCCCTGCTTCTCTAGCCTTTCTAAATACATTATATCCTGGAATGCTGGTAGCTGCTGTAGATGATGATGAATGTGTCAACCAACTTTCAGCCAAGTATATCAATATTAGAGTCACTTAATAAATGTTCCATTTGCTCAGTTTGTGTTTTTCCTGGTTAAAAACAACAAAGTGTTTCCTGGTTTCATCTCCTCTCTCTGAGCTGCAGATCCAGATGTGCTCAGACTCAACATGTGCTGCAGGCTGAATGATCTGCTGGAGAAAATCAGCGGGCAGATTGTTGTGGTGGGACGTTTTCTGGCTCTCAGTCTGCAGATTTGAGAGGTTCAGGAGCTAATCTTCATTATTTGTGTTTAAAGTCTCTGGGTTACATGAATTGAACCTGGTGGTGGTAATATTCTGGGTCTTTAATAGTTAGATGACAGGTTTGTAGAGTTGTTTTAACAAAGAGAAACAGAGGTTGAGTTAAAACGGACTGTGTTTCCCTGATGGCTGTTGAGCTGAATGGCTGCAGACCTCTGAGTTGTAAGCTGGAACAGAAGGTTAGTGTAAAGAATGTCATGTATTACCACCACTGTTACTTTTATTCCTTTAAACCAGCGGTCATCAACCTTTTTCAGCCCAACCTCTACATGGTGTTTAAGTGAACAACTTGGACAAGACTCTGGTTCCTTCCATCATTTAGAAATATTGTAGCTCAAGTTCCTTTTCAGAGTTTCATCATGACAAAAAGAATTAGTGAAAGAGCAAAAAGCAAGAGTTTACTGCTTAAAAAGCTGAACGTGTGCAGAACACATCAGAGCACAGTGCTGATAGCTGAGGGCACTTATAAACGCACCCTCAGCGTTCACGTTTGAGCTGAGATATTGAGACCTGTGTGGCTCGGTCTGTCCAGGTCCAGTTAGAATATGTTGGTTAGCGTAGGTTAGCTTAGAGAAATCTTTTGTGTGAACTTCAAAAGGATCTAAGTCTTCTTCCTCTCTGTCATTGCAGAAACATGGAGCCCAAGAGGGATCCAGATGGCACTGCTGTAAGGACTGTGGGAAAGTTATCAAACGATCAAATCTGAGGTATCATCAGAGAATTCATACTGGAGAGAAGCCATACAGCTGTGACCAGTGTGGAGCAGCTTTCACTAAATTATCTAATCTAACGACACACCAACGTATTCATACAGGAGAGAAGCCTTTCAGCTGTGATCAGTGTGGGGCAGCTTTCACTGAATTATCTAGTCTAAAGAGACACCAACGTATTCACACAGGAGAGAAGCCTTACAGCTGTGGTCAGTGTGGGGCAGCTTTCACTCAATTAGGTAGTCTAAAGAAACACCAATGTATTCACACAGGAGAGAAGCCTTTCAGCTGTGGTCAGTGTGGGGCAGCTTTCACTACATTATCTAATCTAAAGACACACCAACGTATTCATACAGGAGAGAAGCCTTTCAGCTGTGGTCAGTGTGGGGCAGCTTTCACTACATTATCTAATCTAAGGAGACACCAACGTATTCACACAGGAGAGAAGCCATACAGCTGTGGTCAGTGTGGGGCAGCTTTCACTCAATTAGGTAATCTAAAGACACACCAACGTATTCACACAGGAGAGAAGCCATACAGCTGTGGTCAGTGTGGGGCAGCTTTCACTACATTAGGTAGTCTAAAGAGACACCAACGTATTCACACAGGAGAGAAATGATTGGCTTAAATCAACAACAATTTTTACGGCAGATGAGCAAACATTCACCTGAGAGCAGCAAGAGGAACTACCAATCAGAAGCCTTGCATTTGTTCAGATTAAAAATCTTCTTTGTGGATTACCACCTTTTCTTGTTAGGACTTTAGTTCTGAATGTTCTGTGGGGAGCACATGTTTGAAGAACGATTGAAAGTGTTTTATAATTTGTTGGGATTGTTTTAACTGGGGACGGATCTCCCGATGTGAAGTCGAGCTTTACACTTGTTTGTATTTCATTGTTCATTAAAGGTCAGATGTTAACTTTTCTCATGCTTTTCATGTTCTTGCTACACAGATATTTTTAGAAGAAAATGTGTGTTTGGTTACGAGGGAAAGTTGACCCTTATCATCGTCCCCAAAGACCCAGAAATCTTTAACGCAGTCTGAAAAAGCTTTGGAGTTGCTCCCTGTACTTCCCAGACAGCTGTATGATGCTCATGACTGAAGCTGAAAGTTAAGGCTGTTCCAACACTAAAAGGGCACGAGGCTCAACTTCAAGCTGTGAAACTCTTTCAAATGTCTGTTGTGTTGGAATCAGATGTGTGAACGCATTTTAGTCCAAACGTCATGTCTGCACTGAGGGAAAAGGCAGCTAAGCAGGCTAACGGTACTTTGAATTGAACCGTTTAACACGAGAAAACTGAACTGATCTGTTTGTTGCTTCTACAACTGCTCAGTTACTCACACAATCAGGTACTGAGCAGATTTACCAAACAGACATTCTGCTGTAATCTCAGATGCTCTCAGTCACGCTGCTCACGTTGTTTTAGTCCACAACTCTTCGTCTTCTTCTTCTTCTTCTTCTTCTGCTGGTGAGAGGAGTGTGAGAGGAAGAGCTGAGCGAAAGGCAAAGTGTAAAAGTGGTTTTTCTACCCTTTATTCGCTATCCTTGTTTTCTTTGGTAAATGTTTCATTAGTTGTGTTTAGGGCTGAACGATATATTGCATTTGCGATAATATCGCGATATGACCAAGTGCAATTTTCTAATCGCAAAGGCTGAAAGAAAAAAAAAAAAAAAAAAAAAAAAAAGGCTGCGATTATACTCTGTTCACGTGACATGCGCGAGTAAAACATGTGATATGATCAAACGAGATTTTCTAACCACAGAGGCTGCACTCAGGTCACGTGACACGGGGAGCAAAGTTATGAAACAGTCTACCGGAGAGGACTCGCAAGCAAAGCTGTAACCTACACAATGGCCTCAGGCTCAACAGAACCAGACCCTGCGGGGATGCTAGTTTCAAAGAGGAACTGCACATCAGTCGTGTGGGACTATTTTGGTTTTAAAGTGATGGTTCGGAGTAGATTCACCGGGTCATTTGAACCGTGACATCCAGCCAAGTAGCTCACCCGAAGTTTTTCCGATCTTGGCCAAACATCAGCCGAGTTAGCTTAGCCGAGTTAGCTTATCCCGAATAGCTTAGTAGGCTACAAGCGCTAACGGACCCTGGCAGTATCTCCAAAATTACCACACTAAAATCACATGCCATGACACCAAACTTCTACAGTAGTACAAATATGGTCTGTACTCACAAAACGATGCATTTGGAAGTTTGAAAATAGTCCAGGAGTTTATCATTATCAACACAAGCCTGATAGCTTTTCTGCTGCTAAAGCTGCGTCGACGTCACTTCTGGGAGCTGGGAGCTTCAAAGTAAGATGAGGGTTGATCTACTACTGTAGACAACAAAGCAAGGCTGCTCAATTTCTCCATTGATAAAATAAATTCAAAACTCTACAACATAAAAATTCATGTAGAATAAAGCATATACTTTGTTGTCTACAGTAGTAGATCAACCCTCATCTTACTTTGAAGCTCCCAGAAGTGACGTCGACGCAGCTTTAGCAGCAGAAAAGCTATCAGGCTTGTGTTGATAATAATAATCTCCTGGACTATGTACAAACTTCCAAATGCATCGTTTTGTGAGTACAGACCATATTTGTACTACTGTAGAAGTTTGGTTCATGGCATGTGTTTCCTTGTTCCTTGTCAACACTTTATGCTCAGATGTTTGTAAGCTCAAAATATACTATTGTTGTATGTTCAAATATACTGTTTTGTTAAATAAAAATGTCAGTCATCAATTCATGCATCACCTCATGTCATCATAACAGAGGTCTGTCTGCCAGGAAAGAACAATTTAAAATTAATGTAATATAGTTTTAGCCATACTGTATGATGTATTGCTTGTCTTTGTTTAATAATACAGAAGACAAAGACCTTAAAAAATAATCGCATATCGCATCGCAATCGCAATATTGGCGCGAAAAATCGCAATTAGATTATTTACCATAATCGTTCAGCCCTAGTTGTGTTAGTTCTGCGTACTTTGTGTAGTGTTGTGGGGTTAATTTTCGAGTTTTTTTGTCGCATTTGTTTGGTGCGCTTCCTGGCCGCAATGGCTAAAGTGGAGCAGGTGCACAGCCTGGTGGAGGCGGGCATCACGGTCAATGGGCAGTTTGAGCCGGTGATGCCGCTAACGCAGCCGGCTACGAAAGTCACCCTGTCCAACGTGCCTCCCTTCATCCAGGCACGGTAAGGTGGTGTCGCCCATCAGGAAGGTGCTGTCAGGCTGCAAGTCCCCGTTCCTGAGACACGTGGTGTCTCACCGCAGGGAGCTTTTCATGATTCTCAACAATAAGAATGAAGAGTTTGACTACCGCTTCCGTGTCCGTGTGGACGAATTTGAATATGTTCTGTTTCCATCGTCGTCCACTGTTAAGTGTTTTGGTTGTGGTGAGGAGGGACACTTAATTAAGGCCTGTCCCGGCTGCGCTGCTCTGGCGGCTGCCGGCCGCACCCGCGGAGCGGCGGCCATTACCGCTGCTGGGCCGGCTCCTGGTCGTGGGCGGCGGTCGCTGCTGGCAGAGCCGGTGCAGCAGAGAAGGAGGGAGACACAGGAGCTGCAGGGAAGCGGCAGGCTGATAAGGTGCAGAGCCAGGCTGCAGAGAGCACTGAGGGGAACGGTGAGAGGGAGGAGGTGGGAGGACAAGCCGGTGAGGTGAGAGATCACACCTCAGGTAAGTCAGCAGGTAAACTGGTGGAGGATGTGGGTGTAACAGGTGCCAAGGGTGTGTCAGGTGAGGGTTCTGGAGAAGTGAGTGGAGCATATAAAGTGGGAAGTAAGTTAGGTGGGGCAGGTGGACCGGGTGAGGTGGAAGAGGCAGGTGAGCCTGTAGGTGTGCTGGATGGAGCAGGTAAGGCGACGGGGGGGCTCTGCAGAGGGTCTGAGGTCGCTGGGGGCCCGTGTGTAGTGGGTAAGGAGGGAGAGGCGAGTGAGGTAACGGGTGAGGCGAGTGAGCTGTGTGAGAGGAACAGAGCAGCTGAGGCTGGTGAGATGGAGGCCTGTGAGGCTGGTGAGATGGAGGCCTGTGAGGCTGGTGAGATGGAGGCCTGTGAGGCTGGTGAGATGGAGGCCTGTGAGGCTGGAGAGATGGAGGCCTGTGAGGCTGGTGAGATGGAGGCCTGTGAGGCTGGAGAGATGGAGGCCTGTGAGGCTGGTGAGATGGAGGCCTGTGAGGCTGGAGAGATGGAGGCCTGTGAGGCTGGTGAGATGGAGGTCTGTGAGGCAGGAGAGATGTAGGCCTGTGAGGCTGGAGAGATGGAGGCCTGTGAGGCTGGAGAGATGGAGGCCTGTGAGGCTGGTGAGATGGAGGCCTGTGAGGCTGGAGAGATGGAGGCCTGTGAGGCTGGTGAGATGGAGGCCTGTGAGGCTGGAGAGATGGAGGCCTGTGAGGCTGGTGAGATGGAGGTCTGTGAGGCAGGAGAGATGGAGGCCTGTGAGGCTGGAGAGATGGAGGCCTGTAAGGCTGGAGAGATGGAGGCCTGTAAGGCTGGAGAGATGGAGGCCTGTGAGGCTGGAGAGATGGAGAGATGGAGGCCTGTGAGGCTGGAGAGATGGAGGCCTGTGAGGCTGGTGAGATGGAGGCCTGTGAGGCTGGAGAGATGGAGGCCTGTGAGGCTGGAGAGATGGAGGCCTGTGAGGCTGGAGAGATGGAGGCCTGTGAGGCTGGAGAGATGGAGGCCTGTGAGGCTGGAGAGATGGAGGCCTGTGAGGCTGGTGAGATGGAGGCCTGTGAGGCTGGTGAGATGGAGGCCTGTGAGGCTGGTGAGATGGAGGCCTGTGAGGCTGGTGAGATGGAGGCCTGTGAGGCTGGTGAGATGGAGGCCTGTGAGGCTGGAGAGATGGAGGCTGGAGAGATGGAGGCCTGTGAGGCTGGAGAGATGGAGGCTGGAGAGATGGAGGCCTGTGAGGCTGGAGAGATGGAGGCTGGTGAGATGGAGGCCTGTGAGGCTGGAGAGATGGAGGCCTTTGAGACTGGTGAGATGGAGGCCTGTGAGGCTGGTGAGATGGAGGCCTGTGAGGCAGGTGAGATGGAGGCCTGTGAGGCTGGTGAGATGGAGGTCTGTGAGGCTGGAGAGATGGAGGCCTGTGAGGCTGGAGAGATGGAGGCCTTTGAGACTGGTGAGATGGAGGCCTGTGAGGCTGGAGAGATGGAGGCTGGTGAGATGGAGGCCTGTGAGGCTGGTGAGATGGAGGCCTGTGAGGCTGGAGAGATGGAGGCCTGTGAGGCTGGAGAGATGGAGGCCTGTGAGGCTGGAGAGATGGAGGCCTGTGAGGCTGGAGAGATGGAGGCCTGTGAGGCTGGAGAGATGGAGGCCTGTGAGGCTGGAGAGATGGAGGCCTGTGAGGCTGGAGAGATGGAGGCCTGTGAGGCTGGAGAGATGGAGGCCTGTGAGGCTGGAGAGATGGAGGTCTGTGAGGCTGGTGAGATGGAGGCCTGTGAGGCTGGTGAGATGGAGGTCTGTGAGGCAGGAGAGATGTAGGCCTGTGAGGCTGGAGAGATGGAGGCCTGTGAGGCTGGAGAGATGGAGGCCTGTGAGGCTGGTGAGATGGAGGCCTGTGAGGCTGGAGAGATGGAGGCCTGTGAGGCTGGAGAGATGGAGGCCTGTGAGGCTGGAGAGATGGAGGCCTGTGAGGCTGGAGAGATGGAGGCCTGTGAGGCTGGAGAGATGGAGGCCTGTGAGGCTGGTGAGATGGAGGCCTGTGAGGCTGGAGAGATGGAGGCCTGTGAGGCTGGTGAGATGGAGGCCTGTGAGGCTGGAGAGATGGAGGCCTGTGAGGCTGGTGAGATGGAGGTCTGTGAGGCAGGAGAGATGTAGGCCTGTGAGGCTGGAGAGATGGAGGCCTGTGAGGCTGGAGAAATGGAGGTCTGTGAGGCAGGAGAGATGGAGGCTGGAGAGATGGAGGCCTGTGAGGCTGGAGAGATGGAGGCTGGAGAGATGGAGGCCTGTGAGGCTGGAGAGATGGAGGCTGGAGAGATGGAGGCCTGTGAGGCTGGAGAAATGGAGGTCTGTGAGGCAGGAGAGATGGAGGCTGGAGAGATGGAGGCCTGTGAGGCTGGAGAGATGGAGGCTGGAGAGATGGAGGCCTGTGAGGCTGGAGAGATGGAGGCCTGTGAGGCTGGAGAGATGGAGGCTGGAGAGATGGAGGCCTGTGAGGCTGGAGAGATGGAGGCCTGTGAGGCTGGAGAGATGGAGGCTGGAGAGATGGAGGCCTGTGAGGCTGGTGAGATGGAGGCCTGTGAGGCTGGAGAGATGGAGGCCTGTGAGGCTGGTGAGATGGAGGCTGGAGAGATGGAGGCCTGTGAGGCTGGAGAGATGGAGGCCTGTGAGGCTGGTGAGATGGAGGCCTGTGAGGCTGGTGAGATGGAGGCCTGTGAGGCTGGAGAGATGGAGGCCTGTGAGGCTGGTGAGATGGAGGCCTGTGAGGCTGGAGAGATGGAGGTCTGTGAGGCTGGTGAGATGGAGGCCTGTGAGGCTGGTGAGATGGAGGCCTGTGAGGCTGGTGAGATGGAGGCCTGTGAGGCTGGAGAGATGGAGGCCTGTGAGGCTGGAGAGATGGAGGCCTGTGAGGCTGGAGAGATGGAGGCCTGTGAGGCTGGAGAGATGGAGAGATGGAGGCCTGTGAGGCTGGAGAGATGGAGAGATGGAGGCCTGTGAGGCTGGAGAGATGGAGGCCTGTGAGGCTGGTGAGATGGAGGCCTGTGAGGCTGGAGAGATGGAGGCCTGTGAGGCTGGAGAGATGGAGAGATGGAGGCCTGTGAGGCTGGAGAGATGGAGAGATGGAGGCCTGTGAGGCTGGAGAGATGGAGAGATGGAGGCCTGTGAGGCTGGAGAGATGGAGAGATGGAGGCCTGTGAGGCTGGAGAGATGGAGGCCTGTGAGGCTGGTGAGATGGAGGCCTGTGAGGCTGGTGAGATGGAGAGATGGAGGCCTGTGAGGCTGGAGAGATGGAGGCCTGTGAGGCTGGAGAGATGGAGAGATGGAGGCCTGTGAGGCTGGAGAGATGGAGGCCTGTGAGGCTGGAGAGATGGAGGCCTGTGAGGCTGGAGAGATGGAGGCCTTTGAGACTGGTGAGATGGAGGCCTGTGAGGCTGGAGAGATGGAGGCCTGTGAGGCTGGTGAGATGGAGGCCTGTGAGGCTGGAGAGATGGAGGCCTGTGAGGCTGGAGAGATGGAGGCCTGTGAGGCTGGTGAGATGGAGGCCTTTGAGACTGGTGAGATGGAGGCCTGTGAGGCTGGAGAGATGGAGAGATGGAGGCCTGTGAGGCTGGTGAGATGGAGAGATGGAGGCCTGTGAGGCTGGTGAGATGGAGGCCTGTGAGGCTGGAGAGATGGAGGCCTGTGAGGCTGGTGAGATAGAGGCCTTTGAGGCTGGTGAGATGGAGGCCTTTGAGGCTGGAGAGATGGAGGCTGGTGAGATGGAGGCCTGTGAGGCTGGCGAGATGGAGGCCTGTGAGGCTGGTGAGATGGAGGCCTGTGAGGCTGGTGAGATAGAGGCCTTTGAGGCTGGAGAGATGGAGGCTGGAGAGATGGAGGCCTGTGAGGCTGGCGAGATGGAGGCCTGTGAGGCTGGTGAGATGGAGGCCTTTGAGGCTGGAGAGATGGAGGCCTGTGAGGCTGGAGAGATGGAGGCCTGTGAGGCTGGAGAGATGGAGGCCTGTGAGGCTGGTGAGACGGAGGCCTGTGAGGCTGGAGAGACGGAGGCCTGTGAGGCTGGTGAGATGGAGGCCTGTGAGGCTGGAGAGATGGAGGCCTGTGAGGCTTGTGAGATGGAGGCCTGTGAGGCTGGTGAGATGGAGGCCTGTGAGGCTGGAGAGATGGAGGCCTGTGAGGCTGGAGAGATGGAGGCCTGTGAGGCTGGAGAGATGGAGGCCTGTGAGGCTGGAGAGATGGAGGCCTGTGAGGCTGGAGAGATGGAGGCCTGTGAGGCTGGAGAGATGGAGGCCTGTGAGGCTGGAGAGATGGAGGCCTTTGAGGCTGGAGAGATGGAGGCCTGTGAGGCTGGAGAGATGGAGGCCTGTGAGGCTGGTGAGATGGAGGCCTGTGAGGCTGGAGAGATGGAGGCCTGTGAGGCTGGTGAGATGGAGGCCTGTGAGGCTGGAGAGATGGAGAGATGGAGGCCTGTGAGGCTGGAGAGATGAAGGCCTGTGAGGCTGGAGAGATGGAGGCCTGTGAGGCTGGAGAGATGGAGGCCTTTGAGACTGGTGAGATGGAGGCCTGTGAGGCTGGAGAGATGGAGGCCTGTGAGGCTGGTGAGATGGAGGCCTGTGAGGCTGGAGAGATGGAGGCCTGTGAGGCTGGAGAGATGGAGGCTGGTGAGATGGAGGCCTGTGAGGCTGGTGAGATGGAGGCCTGTGAGGCTGGAGAGATGGAGGCCTGTGAGGCTGGTGAGATGGAGGCCTTTGAGACTGGTGAGATGGAGGCCTGTGAGGCTGGAGAGATGGAGAGATGGAGGCCTGTGAGGCTGGTGAGATGGAGAGATGGAGGCCTGTGAGGCTGGTGAGATGGAGGCCTGTGAGGCTGGAGAGAATGAGGCCTTTGAGGCTGGAGAGATGGAGGCTGGTGAGATGGAGGCCTGTGAGGCTGGAGAGATGGAGGCCTGTGAGGCTGGTGAGATGGAGGCCTGTGAGGCTGGTGAGATAGAGGCCTTTGAGGCTGGAGAGATGGAGGCTGGAGAGATGGAGGCCTGTGAGGCTGGCGAGATGGAGGCCTGTGAGGCTGGTGAGATGGAGGCCTTTGAGGCTGGAGAGATGGAGGCCTGTGAGGCTGGAGAGATGGAGGCCTGTGAGGCTGGAGAGATGGAGAGATGGAGGCCTGTGAGGCTGGAGAGATGGAGGCCTGTGAGGCTGGAGAGATGGAGGCCTGTGAGGCTGGAGAGATGGAGGCCTTTGAGACTGGTGAGATGGAGGCCTGTGAGGCTGGAGAGATGGAGGCCTGTGAGGCTGGTGAGATGGAGGCCTTTGAGACTGGTGAGATGGAGGCCTGTGAGGCTGGAGAGATGGAGGCCTGTGAGGCTGGAGAGATGGAGGCCTTTGAGACTGGTGAGATGGAGGCCTGTGAGGCTGGTGAGATGGAGGCCTGTGAGGCTGGAGAGATGGAGGCCTGTGAGGCTGGAGAGATGGAGGCTGGTGAGATGGAGGCCTGTGAGGCTGGTGAGATGGAGGCCTGTGAGGCTGGTGAGATGGAGGCCTGTGAGGCTGGAGAGATGGAGGCCTGTGAGGCTGGAGAGATGGAGGCTGGTGAGATGGAGGCCTGTGAGGCTGGTGAGATGGAGGCCTGTGAGGCTGGAGAGATGGAGGCCTGTGAGGCTGGTGAGATGGATGCCTTTGAGACTGGTGAGATGGAGGCCTGTGAGGCTGGAGAGATGGAGAGATGGAGGCCTGTGAGGCTGGTGAGATGGAGAGATGGAGGCCTGTGAGGCTGGTGAGATGGAGGCCTGTGAGGCTGGAGAGAATGAGGCCTTTGAGGCTGGAGAGATGGAGGCTGGTGAGATGGAGGCCTGTGAGGCTGGAGAGATGGAGGCCTGTGAGGCTGGTGAGATGGAGGCCTGTGAGGCTGGTGAGATAGAGGCCTTTGAGGCTGGAGAGATGGAGGCTGGAGAGATGGAGGCCTGTGAGGCTGGCGAGATGGAGGCCTGTGAGGCTGGTGAGATGGAGGCCTTTGAGGCTGGAGAGATGGAGGCCTGTGAGGCTGGAGAGATGGAGGCCTGTGAGGCTGGAGAGATGGAGGCCTGTGAGGCTTGTGAGATGGAGGCCTGTGAGGCTGGAGAGATGGAGGCCTGTGAGGCTGGTGAGATGGAGGCCTGTGAGGCTGGTGAGATGGAGGCCTGTGAGGCTGGAGAGATGGAGGCCTGTGAGGCTTGTGAGATGGAGGCCTGTGAGGCTGGTGAGATGGAGGCCTGTGAGGCTGGAGAGATGGAGGCCTGTGAGGCTGGAGAGATGGAGGCCTGTGAGGCTGGAGAGATGGAGGCCTGTGAGGCTGGAGAGATGGAGGCCTGTGAGGCTGGAGAGATGGAGGCCTGTGAGGCTGGAGAGATGGAGGCCTGTGAGGCTGGAGAGATGGAGGCCTGTGAGGCTGGAGAGATGGAGAGATGGAGGCCTGTGAGGCTGGAGAGATGGAGGCCTGTGAGGCTGGAGAGATGGAGGCCTGTGAGGCTGGTGAGATGGAGGCCTGTGAGGCTGGAGAGATGGAGGCCTGTGAGGCTGGAGAGATGGAGGCCTGTGAGGCTGGTGAGATGGAGGCCTGTGAGGCTGGAGAGATGGAGGCCTGTGAGGCTGGTGAGATGGAGGCCTGTGAGGCTGGAGAGATGGAGAGATGGAGGCCTGTGAGGCTGGAGAGATGGAGGCCTGTGAGGCTGGAGAGATGGAGGCCTGTGAGGCTGGAGAGATGGAGGCCTTTGAGACTGGTGAGATGGAGGCCTGTGAGGCTGGAGAGATGGAGGCCTGTGAGGCTGGTGAGATGGAGGCCTGTGAGGCTGGAGAGATGGAGGCCTGTGAGGCTGGAGAGATGGAGGCTGGTGAGATGGAGGCCTGTGAGGCTGGAGAGATGGAGGCCTGTGAGGCTGGTGAGATGGAGGCCTGTGAGGCTGGAGAGATGGAGGCCTGTGAGGCTGGTGAGATGGAGGCCTGTGAGGCTGGTGAGATGGAGGCCTGTGAGGCTGGAGAGATGGAGGCCTGTGAGGCTGGTGAGATGGAGGCTGGTGAGATGGAGGCCTGTGAGGCTGGAGAGATGGAGGCCTGTGAGGCTGGTGAGATGGAGGCCTGTGAGGCTGGTGAGATGGAGGCCTGTGAGGCTGGAGAGATGGAGGCCTGTGAGGCTGGTGAGATGGAGGCCTTTGAGACTGGTGAGATGGAGGCCTGTGAGGCTGGAGAGATGGAGAGATGGAGGCCTGTGAGGCTGGTGAGATGGAGAGATGGAGGCCTGTGAGGCTGGTGAGATGGAGGCCTGTGAGGCTGGAGAGAATGAGGCCTTTGAGGCTGGAGAGATGGAGGCTGGTGAGATGGAGGCCTGTGAGGCTGGAGAGATGGAGGCCTGTGAGGCTGGTGAGATGGAGGCCTGTGAGGCTGGTGAGATAGAGGCCTTTGAGGCTGGAGAGATGGAGGCTGGAGAGATGGAGGCCTGTGAGGCTGGCGAGATGGAGGCCTGTGAGGCTGGTGAGATGGAGGCCTTTGAGGCTGGAGAGATGGAGGCCTGTGAGGCTGGAGAGATGGAGGCCTGTGAGGCTGGAGAGATGGAGGCCTGTGAGGCTGGTGAGACGGAGGCCTGTGAGGCTGGAGAGATGGAGGCCTGTAAGGCTGGTGAGATGGAGGCCTGTGAGGCTGGAGAGATGGAGGCCTGTGAGGCTTGTGAGATGGAGGCCTGTGAGGCTGGTGAGATGGAGGCCTGTGAGGCTGGAGAGATGGAGGCCTGTGAGGCTGGAGAGATGGAGGCCTGTGAGGCTGGAGAGATGGAGGCCTGTGAGGCTGGAGAGATGGAGGCCTGTGAGGCTGGAGAGATGGAGGCCTGTGAGGCTGGAGAGATGGAGGCCTGTGAGGCTGGAGAGATGGAGGCCTTTGAGGCTGGAGAGATGGAGGCCTGTGAGGCTGGAGAGATGGAGGCCTGTGAGGCTGGTGAGATGGAGGCCTGTGAGGCTGGAGAGATGGAGGCCTGTGAGGCTGGTGAGATGGAGGCCTGTGAGGCTGGAGAGATGGAGGCCTGTGAGGCTGGTGAGATGGAGGCCTGTGAGGCTGGAGAGATGGAGGCCTGTGAGGCTGGTGAGATGGAGGCCTGTGAGGCTGGTGAGATGGAGGCCTGTGAGGCTGGAGAGATGGAGGCTGGAGAGATGGAGGCCTGTGAGGCTGGAGAGATGGAGGCTGGTGAGATGGAGGCCTGTGAGGCTGGTTAGATGGAGGCCTGTGAGGCTGGTGAGATGGAGGCCTGTGAGTCTGGTGAGATGGAGGCCTGTGAGGCTGGTGAGATGGAGGCCTGTGAGGCTGGAGAGATGGAGGCTGGAGAGATGGAGGCCTGTGAGGCTGGAGAGATGGAGGCTGGTGAGATGGAGGCCTGTGAGGCTGGTTAGATGGAGGCCTGTGAGGCTGGTGAGATGGAGGCCTGTGAGTCTGGTGAGATGGAGGCCTGTGAGGCTGGTGAGATGGAGGCTGGTGAGATGGAGAGATGGAGGCCTGTGAGGCTGGAGAGATGGAGGCCTGTGAGGCTGGTGAGATGGAGGTCTGTGAGGCTGGAGAGATGGAGGCCTGTGAGGCTGGAGAGATGGAGGCCTGTGAGGCTGGAGAGATGGAGGCCTGTGAGGCTGGAGAGATGGAGGCCTGTGAGGCTGGAGAGATGGAGGCCTGTGAGGCTGGTGAGATGGAGGTCTGTGAGGCTGGAGAGATGGAGCTCTGTGAGGCTGGAGAGATGGAGGCCTGTGAGGCTGGAGAGATGGAGGCCTGTGAGGCTGGAGAGATGGAGGCCTGTGAGGCTGGTGAGATGGAGGTCTGTGAGGCTGGAGAGATGGAGCTCTGTGAGGCTGGAGAGATGGAGGCCTGTGAGGCTGGAGAGATGGAGGCTGGTGAGATGGAGGCTGGTTAGATGGAGGCTGGTGAGATGGAGGTCTGTGAGGCTGGAGAGATGGAGGCCTGTGAGGCTGGAGAGATGGAGGCCTGTGAGGCTGGAGAGATGGAGGCCTGTGAGGCTGGTGAGATGGAGGCCTGTGAGGCTGGTGAGATGGAGGCCTGTGAGGCTGGTGAGATGGAGGCCTGTGAGGCTGGTGAGATGGAGGCCTGTGAGGCAGGTGAGATGGAGGCCTGTGAGGCTGGTAAGATGGAGGCCTGTGAGGCTGGTGAGATGGAGGCCTGTGAGGCAGGTGAGATGGAGGCCTGTGAGGCTGGAGAGATGGAGGCCTGTGAGGCTGGAGAGATGGAGGCCTGTGAGGCTGGAGAGATGGAGGCCTTTGAGGCTGGTGAGATGGAAGCCTGTGAGACTGGTGAGATGGAGGCCTGTGAGGCTGGAGAGATGGAGGCCTGTGAGGCTGGAGAGATGGAGGCCTGTGAGGCTGGTGAGATGGAGGCCTGTGAGGCTGGTGAGATGGAGGCCTGTGAGGCTGGAGAGATGGAGGCCTGTGAGGCTGGTGAGATGGAGGTCTGTGAGGCTGGAGAGATGGAGGCCTGTGAGGCTGGAGAGATGGAGGCCTGTGAGGCTGGAGAGATGGAGGCCTTTGAGGCTGGTGAGATGGAAGCCTGTGAGACTGGTGAGATGGAGGCCTGTGAGGCTGGAGAGATGGAGGCCTGTGAGGCTGGAGAGATGGAGGCCTGTGAGGCTGGTGAGATGGAGGCCTGTGAGGCTGGTGAGATGGAGGCCTGTGAGGCTGGTGAGATGGAGGCCTGTGAGGCTGGTGAGATGGAGGCCTGTGAGGCTGGAGAGATGGAGGCCTGTGAGGCTGGTGAGATGGAGGCCTGTGAGGCTGGAGAGATGGAGGCCTGTGAGGCTGGTGAGATGGAGGCCTGTGAGGCTGGAGAGATGGAGGCTGGAGAGATGGAGGCCTGTGAGGCTGGAGAGATGGAGGCCTGTGAGGCTGGTGAGATGGAGGCCTGTGAGGCTGGTGAGATGGAGGCCTGTGAGGCTGGTTAGATGGAGGCCTGTGAGGCTGGTGAGATGGAGGCCTGTGAGTCTGGTGAGATAGAGGCCTGTGAGGCTGGTGAGATGGAGGCTGGTGAGATGGAGGCCTGTGAGGCTGGAGAGATGGAGGCCTGTGAGGCTGGAGAGATGGAGGCCTGTGAGGCTGGAGAGATGGAGGCCTGTGAGGCTGGTGAGATGGAGGCCTGTGAGGCTGGAGAGATGGAGGTCTGTGAGGCTGGTGAGATGGGGGCCTGTGAGGCTGGTGAGATGGAGGTCTGTGAGGCTGGAGAGATGGAGGCCTGTGAGGCTGGAGAGATGGAGGCCTGTGAGGCTGGAGAGATGGAGGCCTGTGAGGCTGGAGAGATGGAGGCCTGTGAGGCTGGAGAGATGGAGGCCTGTGAGGCTGGAGAGATGGAGGCCTGTGAGGCTGGTGAGATGGAGGCCTGTGAGGCTGGAGAGATGGAGGCCTGTGAGGCTGGAGAGATGGAGGCCTGTGAGGCTGGTGAGATGGAGGCCTGTGAGGCTGGAGAGATGGAGGCCTGTGAGGCTGGAGAGATGGAGGCCTGTGAGGCTGGAGAGATGGAGGCCTGTGAGGCTGGTGAGATGGAGGCCTGTGAGGCTGGAGAGATGGAGGCCTGTGAGGCTGGAGAGATGGAGGCCTGTGAGGCTGGAGAGATGGAGGCCTGTGAGGCTGGTGAGATGGAGGCCTGTGAGGCTGGAGAGATGGAGGCCTGTGAGGCTGGAGAGATGGAGGCTGGTGAGATGGAGGCTGGTGAGATGGAGGCTGGTGAGATGGAGGTCTGTGAGGCTGGAGAGATGGAGGCCTGTGAGGCTGGAGAGATGGAGGCCTGTGAGGCTGGAGAGATGGAGGCCTTTGAGGCTGGTGAGATGGAGGCCTGTGAGGCTGGTGAGATGGAGGCCTGTGAGGCTGGTGAGATGGAGGCCTGTGAGGCTGGTGAGATGGAGGCCTGTGAGGCAGGTGAGATGGAGGCCTGTGAGGCTGGTGAGATGGAGGCCTGTGAGGCTGGAGAGATGGAGGCCTGTGAGGCTGGTAAGATGGAGGCCTGTGAGGCTGGTGAGATGGAGGCCTGTGAGGCAGGTGAGATGGAGGCCTGTGAGGCTGGTGAGATGGAGGCCTGTGAGGCTGGTGAGATGGAGGCCTGTGAGGCTGGTGAGATGGAGGCCTGTGAGGCTGGAGAGATGGATGCCTGTGAGGCTGGTGAGATGGAGGCCTGTGAGGCTGGAGAGATGGAGGCCTGTGAGGCTGGAGAGATGGAGGCCTGTGAGGCTGGAGAGATGGAGGCCTGTGAGGCTGGAGAGATGGAGGCCTGTGAGGCTGGAGAGATGGAGGCCTGTGAGGCTGGTGAGATGGAGGCCTGTGAGGCTGGAGAGATAGAGGCCTGTGAGGCTGGAGAGATGGAGAGATGGAGGCCTGTGAGGCTGGAGAGATGGAGGCCTGTGAGGCTGGAGAGATGGAGGCCTGTGAGGCTGGAGAGATGGAGGCCTGTGAGGCTGGTGAGATGGAGGCCTGTGAGGCTGGTGAGATGGAGGCCTGTGAGCCTGGTGAGATTGAGGCCTGTGAGGCTGGAGAGATGGAGGCCTGTGAGGCTGGAGAGATGGAGGCCTGTGAGGCTGGAGAGATGGAGGCCTGTGAGGCTGGTGAGATGGAGGCCTGTGAGGCTGGAGAGATGGAGGCCTATGAGGCTGGGGAGATGGAGGCCTGTGAGGCTGGTGAGATGGAGGCCTGTGAGGCTGGTGAGATGGAGGTCTGTGAGGCTGGTGAGATGGAGGCCTGTGAGGCTGGAGAGATGGAGGCCTGTGAGGCTGGTGAGATGGAGGCCTGTGAGGCTGGAGAGATGGAGGCTGGTGAGATGGAGGCCTGTGAGGCTGGAGAGATGGAGGCCTGTGAGGCTGGTGAGATGGAGGCCTGTGAGGCTGGAGAGATGGAGGCTGGAGAGATGGAGGCTGGAGAGATGGAGGCCTGTGAGGCTGGAGAGATGGAGGCCTGTGAGGCTGGTGAGATGGAGGCCTGTGAGGCTGGTGAGATGGAGGCCTGTGAGGCTGGAGAGATGGAGGCTGGAGAGATGGAGGCTGGAGAGATGGAGGCCTGTGAGGCTGGAGAGATGGAGGCCTGTGAGGCTGGAGAGATGGAGGCCTGTGAGGCTGGTGAGATGGAGGCCTGTGAGGCTGGAGAGATGGAGGCCTGTGAGGCTGGAGAGATGGAGGCCTGTGAGGCTGGAGAGATGGAGGCTGGTGAGATGGAGGCTGGTGAGATGGAGGCTGGTGAGATGGAGGCCTGTGAGGCTGGTAAGATGGAGGCCTGTGAGGCAGGTGAGATGGAGGCCTGTGAGGCAGGTGAGATGGAGGCCTGTGAGGCTGGTGAGATGGAGGCCTGTGAGGCTGGTGAGATGGAGGCCTGTGAGGCTGGAGAGATGGAGGCCTGTGAGGCTGGAGAGATGGAGGCCTGTGAGGCTGGAGAGATGGAGGCCTGTGAGGCTGGTGAGATGGAGGCCTGTGAGGCTGGAGAGATAGAGGCCTGTGAGGCTGGAGAGATGGAGAGATGGAGGCCTGTGAGGCTGGAGAGATGGAGGCCTGTGAGGCTGGAGAGATGGAGGCCTGTGAGGCTGGAGAGATGGAGGCCTGTGAGGCTGGTGAGATGGAGGCCTGTGAGGCTGGTGAGATGGAGGCCTGTGAGCCTGGTGAGATGGAGGCCTGTGAGGCTGGAGAGATGGAGGCCTGTGAGGCTGGAGAGATGGAGGCCTGTGAGGCTGGAGAGATGGAGGCCTGTGAGGCTGGTGAGATGGAGGTCTGTGAGGCTGGTGAGATGGAGGCCTGTGAGGCTGGAGAGATGGAGGCCTGTGAGGCTGGTGAGATGGAGGTCTGTGAGGCTGGTGAGATGGAGGCCTGTGAGGCTGGAGAGATGGAGGCCTGTGAGGCTGGAGAGATGGAGGCTTGTGAGGCTGGAGAGATGGAGGCCTGTGAGGCTGGTGAGATGGAGGCCTGTGAGGCTGGAGAGATGGAGGCTGGAGAGATGGAGGCCTGTGAGGCTGGAGAGATGGAGGCCTGTGAGGCTGGTGAGATGGAGGCCTGTGAGGCTGGTGAGATGGAGGCCTGTGAGGCTGGAGAGATGGAGGCTGGAGAGATGGAGGCTGGAGAGATGGAGGCCTGTGAGGCTGGAGAGATGGAGGCCTGTGAGGCTGGAGAGATGGAGGCCTGTGAGGCTGGTGAGATGGAGGCCTGTGAGGCTGGAGAGATGGAGGCCTGTGAGGCTGGAGAGATGGAGGCCTGTGAGGCTGGAGAGATGGAGGCCTGTGAGGCTGGTGAGATGGAGGCCTGTGAGGCTGGAGAGATGGAGGCCCGTGAGGCTGGAGAGTTGGAGGCCCGTGAGGCTGGAGAGATGGAGGCCTGTGAGGCTGGTGAGATGGAGGCCTGTGAGGCTGGTGAGATGGAGGCCTGTGAGGCTGGTGAGATGGAGGCTGGAGAGATGGAGGCCTGTGAGGCTGGTGAGATGGAGGCCTGTGAGGCTGGTGAGATGGAGGCTGGAGAGATGGAGGCCTGTGAGGCTGGTGAGATGGAGGCCTGTGAGGCTGGTGAGATGGAGGCTGGAGAGATGGAGGCCTGTGAGGCTGGTGAGATGGAGGCTGGAGAGATGGAGGCCTGTGAGGCTGGTGAGATGGAGGCTGGAGAGATGGAGGCCTGTGAGGCTGGTGAGATGGAGGCCTGTGAGGCTGTAGGTGGTTCTGCTCCTGGTAAACTGTGCAGTAAGAGGAGAAAGGTGACGACTGTGGTGGTTGGTGGCAAGGCTGGACGCCTGGCAGGCAGGCCGGGTGCTGCAGGGAGCAGAGCGGCTGTGTCTGACAGCAGTGACAGTGAGGGGGGGGTGTGTGACAGCAGTGTGATGTCCCACAGCCAGCAGGCTGCTCCTGTGTATCCTCCTGAAGACTTAAAGTCGTTTCTGCGGCAGACCAAAGGGATGAAGGGTCTGATGTTTGAACAGCACTTCCCTGACCTGCAGGGCAGTGGTGTAGTCTACCTTTTTGAGGTGGGTATACTGTATAGTCGGCCAGTTATAGGCCCGTGGTACCAAACTAGGGGTTGGGACTCGGGACCAATAGTAGCCCCTTAATGCACGCCGTACCTCCAGTGGCGCGCTGTAATAGTCATTGAAAAGTTAAGTACCATAGTACTACAATACTATGACATAACACAGGGCTTTTAATAATGCACTACGATTTGGTCATTGCCATTCTGGTAACAGCACATTTATAATGCTGTCTTAACGTGTTAAGGGACAAACATGTTTGTGGGGTTGCAGCTTTGCACTTACGTGCCCCTTGCATGCATGAGGAACAGCATAAACTCACTTTGATTGTGTGGACTGTGTGCTGTGTATCTCAGTGGCAATGGGACTCCCTGTGGCACTTAATCTTTGTACTCATCCCTCATAGAGCGAGACCTAACAGAGTGATTGTTTTAAAGCAGCAGAACACCATCACATCTTGAGACAGGTTGTTTTATATATTTATATATATACACAAGGGCTGTCACAATTAATTAATTGTAATATATATATGTGTATTACATTTGTTTATATATGTAATAGACGGTACATAAAAAAACATATATATACACACACATCCATTTTAGTTTTCCACCTTCCACTCCTATAGGGGGCGCTGTTGTGCGTTAGAGAATCACCGCTTTCAACTAATACAAAGAGGAAGAGTTTCTATGGGATGTTATTGTCAAACAACTGATAGTGAATCCCTGGGAGATTGACTGACTGCCGCAATTTCCGAATGAATGCTATTCTGAAGTGTTGTCGTTGTATTGTTAAATTATAACGAGGCTTCCATGAGAAGTGGTAGTTGATGAAACGTGGCTGTGCTATTCTAAATATTGAAAAGCGAATTTTAAGTGGGTATATGGAGCATTTTAGGTGGGTATACGCCGTATACCTGCGTTCAACGTAGACTACACCACTGCTGCAGGGTTTCTAAAGTTCTGCCAAGTATACTGTGAAGCACAGAGCCGAGTCAGACCTGAAAGACCAGGAACTGTTCAGGCTGAAGAGACACATGAGCAAAGTCAGGAAACAACTCGGCTTTTAATGATGTTGTACTCACAGCTTCTATCTCTGGGTTTCTCAATGTCTGTTCTTTGTCTGTTTTTCCACTTCTCCTTCACCATGGCTGGGTTTAAGATGGGCAGTCTTAATGTAAATGGTGCCAGAGAGATGACAAAAAGGGCTGCTGTGTTTGAGATGGCCAGGATGAAACACATCGATGTGTTGTTTCTTCAGGAAACGCACAGCGACGCTGGGAATGAGGCGGAGTGGAGCAGAGAGTGGGGAGGGGAGCTGGAGCTGAGCCACAACACCACCCGCAGTGGTGGAGTAGGTTTGCTGTTCTCCAGAAGTTTTACTCCAACTTCTCTGGATGTTCAGCATGTTGTGGCGGGGAGGTGCTTCTTGGTCAAGGCTCACTTTGAGCATTTTAAAGTGTTTTTTAATAACATCTACGCTCCGAACAATGGTGCAGAGAGAAAACACTTCTTTGAGAACATGAACGACATTTTAAATAGCTGCAGCGAGGAGGATTTTTTATTCGTGGGGGGGGATTTTAATTGTACTGTTAATGAAGTTTTAGACCGCAACCATGCAGAGCCTCATAAAGCATCCCAGCATGCCTTGAGGCAGCTGGTCTCCTCCCATGGCCTGGTGGACGTGTGGAGAAGGACGCACACGGGCTGCCGACAGTACACATGGTCCCACCTCTGTGAGAACAGAATCTCCTCAGCTAGACTCGATCGTTTTTATGTTTTTAAGCATAGAGTTGGTGTTTTAAAACAGTGTGAGATTTTACCTGTTGGTTTTACTGATCACTCTTTGGTTTTATGTCAGGTTTTTATAAAAAATGTTTTACCCAAAAGCGCCTATTGGCATTTTAACTCGGTTTTAGCTGTCGACAGGTCCTTCAGGGAGGCTTTTAGTTTCTTCTGGAGTGATTTTAGACAGAGGAAACACGAGTTTGTCAGCTTGAGGCAGTGGTGGGACCATGGCAAAGTGCAAATCAAACTCTTGTGTCAACAGCAGACGCTCAATGTCACACGTGACATCACCAGATCTGTCAGGGATCTGGAGACTGATATTGTGGATCTCGAGTGTGCAACTGAGTCCACGGGAAATCGAGGATATGTTGAAATCCTCAAATCTAAAAAGATGGCTTTGGCCAACCTGCTGGACACTAAAGTACATGGTGCACTGGTCCGGTCCCGGCTCCAGAACATTACGGAGATGGACGCTCCGACGAGCTACTTCTTCGGGCTGGAGAAGAAGAAAGGGCAGAGCAGACAGATCCACTCCCTGCTCTCTGAGACGGGGCAGGTGCTGAAGGAGCCCGGCCCAATCAGAGAGAGGGCTGCTGGGTTTTATGCCTCACTGTTTACAAGTGATTTTAAAGAAAATGAAGAGCTGATGGCCGAGGTCTGTGCTGGCCTTCCTCAGCTGTCTGAGGAGCTCACCTCCCTGCTGGACCGGCCTCTGGCTCCTCAGGAGCTGCAGGCTGCTCTGCAGAGCATGCAGGGGAGGAAAGCTCCGGCCATAGACGGGCTCACGGCCGAGTTCTATAAAGCTTTCTGGGACATCTTTGCCCACGATCTTTTAGATATTTTTAATGAAAGCCTGACGACTGGGTCACTGCCAGTATCGTGCCGGAGAGCCGTCATCACTCTGTTGCCTAAGAAAGGCAACCTGCAGGACGTGAGGAACTGGCGTCCGGTGTCTCTGCTCTGCACCGATTATAAAATCCTGTCCAAGGTCTTAGCCAATAGGCTGAGAGGGGCCATGGAGCAGGCTCTCCACCGGGACCAGACGTACTGTGTGCCTGGCAGGTCTATGGTAGATAATATCTACCTCATTCGGGACATTTTGGAGGTCTCCAGTTCATTAGGCTTGAACACTGGATTGGTCTCACTGGATCAAGAAAAGGCTTTTGACCGCGTTGAACACGACTTCCTCTGGAAGGTCATGGAGAGGTTTGGGTTCAGCGCTGGTTTCATAGCCAAGATCAAGGTGCTGTACAGTGACATTGAGAGTGTGCTGAAGGTTAACGGTGGCCTGTGTGCTCCTTTTAGGGTGCATAGAGGCGTCCGGCAGGGCTGCGCCCTCTCTGGGATGCTATGCGCTCTCCTTGGAACCCCTCTTACACATGATACGTTCGTCTGTCCGAGGCCTGTTTTTACCTGGTTTTAACAGCAGTGTGGTTTTATCGGCTTACGCCGACGATGTTGTTGTTTTTATTAAGGACCAACAGGATGTGTGTGTTTTAGACTCCATCATTACTAAGTTCTCTGTTGTGTTCTTTGCGAGGTGAACTGGAGGAAGAGCGAGGTGTTGGCGAGTGGCGCGAAGGCCTCCCTGTTCTCCCCCAAAGCCTGACCTGGAAAAGGGACGGCTTGAAGTATCTGGGTGTTTCTTTAGGGAGCAACGACATTGTAAAAAAGAATTGGGATGATGTTTTAGACCAGGTGGAGAGCAAGCTAGCTAAGTGGCGGTGGCTCCGCTCCCAGATGTCCTTCAGGGGGAGGGTCCTGGTTCTAAATAACCTGGTGGCCTCCTTGTTGTGGCACCGGTTGGCCTGTCTGGACCCTCCACCTGCACTTCTAGCCCAGATCCAGGCCAAAATGGTTAATTTTTTTTTGGGATAAGTTTCATTGGGTGCCTCAGTCTGTGTTGTTTTTATCCAGAGACGAGGGGGGCCAGGGCCTGGTCCACCTGGCCAGTAAGACAGCCACCTTCAGACTCCGGTTCTTTCAGCGGTATCTGACTGGACCGGAGGATCTGGTGTGGCGGGACGTGGCCAGGTGCATACTCAGGCGTGTTAACAACCTGGGGCTGGATGCTGCTCTGTTTTTTACTGATTTTAATTCTCTAAAGTTAAGTGGGTTGCCTCCTTTTTATCGTGGTGCTTTTAAGTCCTGGGCGCTGTTCAAAGCTCAAAGAAGTGAGAAGTGTGACTCTCTGCACTGGCTGTTACAGGAGCCTCTGATCTGCGGTGCCAGGCTGGACGTCTGCTGCAGTGCTGTGCCCGGTCTGCAGGGGGCGCTGTGCAGGTCAAAGGTCGTCTGCCTGCATCAGCTGGTGAGTGTTGCAGGTCCAGCACTCACGGACAGCCGAGCTCTGGGCTCCGTTTTGGGGGTGCGCTCCCTCCGCCTGGTGGAGAGGTGCCTGGAGCTGTGGAGGGGGAGGCTGACGGAGAAGGAGAGAGGCCTTCTCCTCGAACACGGCAGGGGAGAGGCGGGACCTGACCCCAGAGACCCGTACCCTGACATCCACCTGAGGTGAGTGGGCCTCTGCTAAAGTCCTGCAGCGAGGTGAACCTGAGCCTGCACACAGCTGATAGGAGGACGCTGTACATGTCCTGTGTTAAAGCCATCCACCAGAAGGGCCTGTGCGACAGGGCGGTGTGTGTGTGGGCCGGCAGGCTGGGTGGGCTGAGCCCACAATGGAGGGTCCTTTACAAGCCTCCTCTGAGAAAGAGAACAGGAGATCTCCAATGGAGAATTTTACACGGCGCCATCGCGACCAACGCCTTTCTGTCTGTTTTTAGTCCCAGAGTTTTAAATGTGTGTCCTTTCTGTGATTTACCTGAAAACATCTTCCACGTTTTCACTGAGTGCAGCAGATTAACACGTTTATTTACTGTTCTAACTCATGTTTTTGGTTTGTTTGATGTCATTTTTACTGCACCCATCTTTATTTGTGGAGTTAAATATTGTAAAACACAAAAAGAAAAGTGTACTCTCCTAAACTTTTTAGTTGGAGAAGCAAAACTGTCAATCTACCTGACTCGCAGAGACAAACTGCAGGGAGAGCCGACCCTTGACCCAGAAACGCTGTGGAAGTACCACATAAAGGCCAGGTTAAAACTTGAATTCTATTGCAGCCATTCCTTGGCTGCCCTCTCCGGGGGAGCCTCTCTCCCCCGGTCTTCTAGATCCCCATACCCCTCTCCCTTCTGGCTCCTGTACACAGCACACATTCACACACGTAGGGTTTGAGGGCGGGTGTGTTCTGTGGGGGGCAGCGGATGGGTCCACGTAGGTGGTCCCCTTTGCTGCACTCTGCAGCCCCCCGCCCTTGTTTTAATTACACCTTAGACATTACTAATCATGAGACACACACATTAGGTTTTGGGGGGCGATAGCACTGAGTGGTATCTGGTGGGCGGGGCTCCTTGGGTATGTAGGCTGCCCGGAGGGCCACGCTCCCAGTTCCACAAGGTTGCTTGCCCCTCAATTTTAAAGGAAAACTCCGGGGCATTTGAAGCGCAATCCCATTGCTAGAGGTTGTCAAATACTGATAGTAGGACACAGAGAGGTGCAAATCGGCGCTCCCTGCGTGGAGATAGCGCTGTTCGGGCAGTCTGTCATGCGAGGCTAATACGTGGTGGCTAAGGGGCAAGCGCTAACCCTTCCACGTAAAACAACAACTTGCACACTGCAGAAATGTCACACCACTTTATAAACCATCCGACAATAAAGTCACAAGCCTTACCATCAAAACCATATGCATGGTTCTCACATTACTGGCATGGGGACGTTACAAAACAACTTTATAAACAGCATGTAACTCACCGGCTGGTTGTATGCTCACGCATGTGAAAGCCCAAAAGAGTCGATGGACGATAATCCCATATACAAAACAATTATCTTCTCTAGAAAAACTGCGTTCAAGTATTTGAAACATTACAACAATATTACTGGGCATGTATTGTTGTAATGTTTTAAATACTATTTTCTCCAGGAAAAAGTCAGACCTCACAATCGCTTGGCCCTATTTTCTCTCCCTTCGTATCACTGCCTGCTGCCGACAGCCGCGCCTGTTACGGTGTTTGCTGCTCGGTCTGCACAGCGGGCAGTGATATGAAGGGAGAGAAAATAGCGCCAAGAGATTGTGAGCTCTGACTTTTTCCTGGAGAACGATTTTGTGATGCAAATGTATTACTCTGTTGAACGCATATTGTTTTGAGAAGCAAGACGCTTTATTTTTTAAACCCCAGCCAACTAGCCGGACTACCCCAGACTCCCTGAATCTTTCCTCAATATTCTGCTCTGTAGATGCTGAGAGACCAAAGTTCTTTACAGTCTGACTCTGAGAAACATTTGCTGAACTTATTAGCCCCTTTCACACTGCCGAATAACCCGCGTTTAATCCGCGAATTTAGCGTGTCCGCTGTTGCGTTCACACTGCCGACCCGGGCTGCCGGGTCAACTCGACTCGCCATTCGACCCGCGTCGGACCCTAGTCTTTTTGCCGAGCCGAGTTTGGTGTGAACGCAATTGACGCGGGTTGGACGTCGGTGTGGCGTGACGTGAGGAGTTTAAAAGACAGAATGGACTGCTGATTCAGAACAACAGCGACAGGTGAGGACAAGTTTCACTCTGTTTTACTTCAAGTTAGAGACATTTTTGAAGATGGCCAACTGGGGAGACAAGGAGGTCCGCGAGCTCCTCAGCCCCCGTGCAGAGGACGTTATTTACCGCCACATTTCGGGGACTATAGTGCTCTTGTATTCTCCGCATATGTTCTTCGGCGGCATCCCACGTTGTAACCATCCACACCCCGTAAAATAACATCTCCATGAACTGCATATACAATTGCAAAAACGAGTCCTCAAGGTGTATTTAACCCTACCTCCGACGCATGGCTTGTGCCTACGTCATTGTACACGCCCAGCATTTTATGTGTTTTCGTGTGACGCTCTGCCACTAGGCCACGCCCCCTGAACTCGGCTTCAGGCGACACGGGTCACCAACACGCCAAGCGTTCACATTGCTCGACGCGGGTCGAAGGTGCAATTTGGACCCGCCAAGGTAGCGGGTCGCAGTGTGAAAGGGGCTATTGATGATTCTCTGATGGAGTTTGGCCCAAAGCGGTGAGCCCCGACCCATCCTTGTTGGAGAAGCTGAACCTTTGCTGGATGCTGCTGTTATACCCCATCCTGACACCCTCACCTGTCAGCAGCCAACCTGCTGGTTGGAGAAGCTTCCAGAACGCTGTTCCTGTAGATTCTATAAATTTTCTGTCTTTCTGTGACTCCAGAGCAACTTTTCTGTCACTTTCTGAGTCCAGACTAAACATGGAGAAGCAGGATTTAGCTGTTCTGCTGCAAACAAGTGGAACAAACTGCCAGTGGAGATTAAACTTTCACCAAATGGAGACATTTTTAAATCCAGGTTAAAAACATTTCTGTTCTCATGTGTCTATATATGAAATCTGCACGATATCTTTTAATTAAGACACCTTATACATTTTCTTTAATTCTTATTTTATATTTTTTGTTAATATTTCATTTTAATTATCTTTTTATTGATAGCAGGAAAAGGAAGAATTTCACTGCACATTGTACTTTGTGTATGTGACAAATAAAACTATCTTGAAATCTTGAAAAATCTTGAACTTATCTGGACTGTTGCTTGTTTTTAAATTCATTTAAATGATTTTATTTGTTTCTCTTTATATTCTTTTATGTATTTTTAATGCTTCTTCCACTCCCTGCTGCAATGCTTTTATTTTATGTGAAGCACTTTGAACTGTTTTGTACATGAAATGTGCTACAAATAAATTCGATTTGATTCTGAACCAGAGAAGACATTAAACTCGATGCCCTGAAATATCATGAGAATAAATAGTTTAGATGATATAAATGTCGCCTGTGGTGTTTTCACCATAAATGATGAAACGTTAGAAAGAAGACTGTTAAATCACAGGTTTATCTGTACAGCACAACTCAACAATAATTGTTTTTTAAACAAAAAAGAAAGAAATAAGAACAATAGATAAAATCAGGAGTTAAAATGTGATGAAGTTTTGAAACTCAAGCTTCAGATTTGGAGCTGTTGAGTTTATGATCAGAGTGTTGCTGCTGACGATTCGCAGGGAAGGAGCTGACGACTTCTTTTCATTTTATCCCATTTATTTCACCGAACCATAAAACATGGCCATCTGCCAGTTGAGCCGAACGTACACTGAGATGCACACGACAAACGCACATTTAAAAATGTCCAACTACGGTAAGTCCATAGTGCCAAACATACAATGTCATATTGATACACATTAATCATTGTGCGCTCTTGCGCCCTCTAGTGTTACAACAAAAACACTGCAATATCATTCATCCTGAGGACACACAGTATATTTCTCATATATATTTTAACACCCCCACTTGTACTCAGGTTGGTAACAGAAAAACATCAAACAAAATTGAGCAAATGTGTACCCTTGGCTTACACATATTAATCACCAAAAAGAAGATCTGAAAACTTTCTCAATTTGAACTTGCTGACAGGTTTCGTCATCAAATCAGCGACCATCTCATCAGTAGAACAATACATCAGATTCACCTTACCCTCATTCACAGTAGATCTAATGAAGTGATACTTAATGTCTATGTGTTTACAACGCTTTCTGTTTACAGGGTTTCTGGCAAGAGCAATTGTTCCCTGATTGTCTTCATGTATGATCGTTTGTGTATATTTGTAACTATCCACATTCCCCAATAATTGCTCTAGGTAAAGACACTCTTGAACAGTAGAAGCAAGTGCCATATACTCTGCTTCGCATGTGGAAAGTGCAACAGTAGGTTGCTTCTTCGTCTTCCATGAAACAAGTGCACGGTTTGAACTAAGGCTTACACAGTATCCTGTGGTACTGCGGCGATCACTGTTATCAGCTGCCCAGTCTGCATCGCTGTATGCTTGTATACCAAGATTTTCAGTGCTGTTTCTCCTAAAGGTTAAACCTTTGTCTGCTGTACCTTTAAGGTATCGCAGGACATGCTTCACAGTGACCCATTGCTCCTCTGTAGGCTCAGCTAGGTACTGTGATCAGGCCTTGTGCAGGTCGTCAGGTATATCAGACTGCCTACGGCCTCTCTGTACACCCTGACGTCTGTCATTTTAACTGCATCATCACTGTATTCAAGCTTTTGCTCACAAGGAGTTTCTCTCACCCTACATTCTGACATGTTGAAACGCTGTAGAATTTTGTTTGTGTACTTCTCTTGTGATCTTAATACACCCATCAGAAAAATCAAAATCAATACCAAGAAAATATTTGAGTTGCCCCAAATCCTTCATCTTGAATTGCTCTGCAAGCATCCCTTTTACCTTTTTGAGTTTTTCTTCATCGCTTGCAGCAATGATTAAGTCATCGACCCATACAATTATGATCACTTTCCCTTCTTTTGACTCTTGAGAATATACACAGTGGTCAGCTTTGTTTTGTGTGAATCCATTTTCAGTTAGACAATGGTGTAAAACCCTATTCCAGTTTCGTCCAGACTGTTTGAGCCCATAAAGCGATTTCTTCAGCTTATAGACTACACCCTCTTTTTCTTGATAACCCTCTGGTGGATTTATGTAGATTTCGTAGTCGATGGGGGCATGTAAGAATGCAGTTTTCACGTCCATTTGGTGGACCAGTAAATTTTCCTGCACTGCCTTCTGTAGCACAACTCTTACACTCGTTAGATCTGCAGTTGGTGAAAACGTCTCCCCATAGTCTACTCCCATTTTCTGACTGTAGCCCTTGGCGACAAATCGAGCCTTGTATTGGTCATTCCCATCTACACCAGACTTGATTGCGTACACCCACCTACCCCCCACTGGTTTCTTGCCCACGGGTAGTGTTGTCGGGGTAAAGGTTTTGTTGTAATTTAAAGACTGGATTTCCTCATCCATTGCTTTTCTCCACTCTTTTGAATTGTCTGACTGCATAGCTTCACCATAGGTCTGCAGAATGCCACAAACTGCTCTGCAGCAGTAGTCTACTGTGACATGCATCCCGTCACTATCATTGTCTTCGGTTACGTACGCGCCTAGGTAATTCGGTGCCTTCCTTTCTCTAGTTGGATACCGCCTACTCTCAGGATCAATGCTTGTAACACTCTCCGTTTCATTTTGTTCAGCAGACTCCTTTGCTGCCCTTTTACTATCACGACGTGGACTTTTACCGGGTTCATTTAGCTCTGGAGCTTTTTTTTCTGCACTCCTTTTGACCCCCTGCGTCCCACTAGTCCTAACTCTGTGCCCCACACTGTCATCATTTAGATCTGGCTCATCTGTCTGTGTTTGTATTTCTGCAGCCGTTTTGTTCACAAACTTCACCAGCCGGTGTTTTTGCACTTTGTTCGTGTCTGGGTGATACACCAAATACGCTGGGCTATTTTTGTCGTACCCCACAAAACGCCCCTGTTCGCATCTGGAGTCAAGTTTTCCCTTTTCCTGTTTGTAAGTGTAGCAAACAGACCCAAATCGTTGCATTCTGGACACATTGGGCTTCTTGTTTGTCAACATCTCGTATGGAGTCAGCCCTGTGCGCTTATTGAAGCATCTGTTGCGTACCACTGCTGCCGTTTGTACTGCATAATGCCATAGAAGTTTTGGTACCTCGCTTTCGACTGGCATGCACCTCCCCATCTCGAAAAGAGTACGCCACCCACGTTCTGCAGTTCCATTTTGGTGCGGGGAGTACGGAGCTGTCGTTTCATGCCTAATTTTGTTTTTCCTTAGTAGCGTCTGGAAATCACCACCTGTGAACTCAGTTCCATTATCGGATCTGATGCACCTCACTTTCCCATTAGGGGATACATCAGCAAAAAACTTCTCAGTTGCCTGCACTGCGTCACTCTTTTTCTTCAGAAAGTAAACAAACATTGCATTGGAGTAATCATCAGTAAAAGATTGCACATATTTGTACCCATCTAGTGACTCTGTGGCTACTGGACCTGCAAGGTCTGTGTGTACCATCTCTAATGGAGCCTTTGCTCTGGCATCGGGGTTCCGATTTCTAGTTTGTGTAAACTTCCCCTGAATACACACCTCACACTCTTGTTCAGGCCTACTCATTTTTCCTTTGATCTGCATACCATCAACAACATCATGTAACCTAAGCACATCATCATAGTTACAGTGGCCAAGTATCTCATGCCATGCTTGGATGTCGTGGGTTGCATTACACTTATCATCATTAGACTCACCCTCAGTGTGCAGGTAGTACAACTTGCCATACACATGGATGTCAAAACTGGTACCGTCTCTGGCTATCAGGACGTCTTTGTCTTCTTTGAAGACGACTGTGGATCCATTCGTGGTTGCTGCCTTCACCGAGAAAATGTTCTGTGGATACGATGGTACATACAGAGCGTCTCTCAGTTTCGCTTTGCACCGCCGTCCACTGCTGTCGATGAGGGTAACCACTGCAGTGCCTCTCCGCTGTGCGACGCCGCTGCATCTGGTGCCATCAGCCAACTCGACGCTGTGGGTCTCCGGCCTGAAGGTGCTGTCGAAACTGGTGAACAAGGCGATGTCGTTGATGACGTGGGATGTGGCTCCGGTGTCCACCATCAGGCCCCTCTCCTGCACGTTGCGCGCCGGCTGCCGCTGGACACTGGCCCGTCCGTCCGCCATCTTGAACGCGTAGTCCTCCTCGACCTCAGCATTCTCCGAAACTTTGTTCACACCGTCCCTTGTGTCTCTGTCTTTGTCCTTTCGCCTGCATGTTGCGTCCCTGTGTGTGTCACTTCTGCAAACACTGCACCATGTCTTCTGTCTACACGCTCTCGCTCGGTGCCCTTTGGCCCCGCACACCATCTCGCTGTCGTCTCTCGTCGGTCCTCGTGCGCTAGCCTTTGGAGGTCGCCGCCCGGTTCTCCCCTCAGTCTTCATCACTCTGTCGTTGGACTCAGTTGTTCTGACGTTCTCGGTCTCTTCAAGACTCCGCAGTTTGGTCTTGAAGTCAGCAAACGTGATATTTTCATACGTGTGCGCTACATGAATTGCGAATGGCTTAAAGCTCTCTGGCAATCCCTTCAACACCATAGCCACTAGCAGACCGTCCCCCAACGTTTCTCCTGCGTTTCTCAGGGCAGTTATGGCAGACATACAATGTCATATTGATACACATTAATCATTGTGCGCTCTTGCGCCCTCTAGTGTTACAAAAAAAACACTGCAATATCATTCATCCTGAGGACACACAGTATATTTCTCATATATATTTTAACAGGAGCTTTATTCAGATGCAGGTGTGTCTTCAGCCTGGACTTAGATACACTCCATCCTCTTCTCATTGTACATGCCACCACTTGGGTCAATTATAGCCAGGCACAACCTTTCTTTCCACCGTTATGCAGACGATCTACACAGTTATCTACCATTGAAGCCAAACAGTGACAGTGCACAATGTTCTTTGCTGATATTAAGCAGCGGTTGGCCCAAAGAACTGAATGCATTGTGTTTGGGGACACTGTGACGGCTTAGCCTGGGAATTCTCATGCTGCTTTGCGCGCGATTTCATTCTCACTGCAAAGGCAGCCTGGAAACCACCGCCCTTATTTTTGCCTGAGTTAGGGAACCAATCACAGAACGGGGGGGGGCAGCAAGACGATGACGACGTATATGCGCGACACCGAAGCTTGTAGAGTGTTAATCCAACATAGCAGCGGACACAACGTTACCGTTCGATGCAGCCTTAGAAAGTGTTTTAAGTAGCTTAGAACGCAAGTTTACTTTTAAAAAAGAGCAACGTTTGGCGTTGAGAGATTTCATTGCCTTCTTCCTCGTCGAATTTCTGTCGCTCTACATACGTCATCTGGTATAAGTGATACAATTGGCTATGAATCGCGCGCAAAGCAGCATGGGAAGAACCAGACGCCATTTGATAGACATTCGTAGTGCCCAATAAACGGCTCTAGGCATTCGTAAACCACGCCTCAAATACGAGAAAATGCACATCTAGTTCCCAGACCACCATCTCATCCAGATGTGGACGCGTCAGCCAGGCTAGTGACGGCTGGGAGTGACCTTTGACCTTTGATCTTAGCTTGGACAAACAAATGAACAATGTCGTCAGGACTAGTTTTTTCCAGCTGCGTCTCCTGGCCAAAGTTAAAATGTTTTTAAGT